>NW_028270156.1:107696544-108296544 GCF_037043375.1 Chiloscyllium plagiosum
AAGATTATTTTACTCACTAAATTCTGAGCATCTGGAACAGTTTGAAAGACAGCTGGATGCAGATTCAGTAGCTATTGTCAAAACAAATTTGAAATTTAACTTTTTTAAGGAAGGATTTGGAGGGCTATGTCCAAATGGAAGTTGAGTTGGGACTGACTGGCACTATCTCCAGAGGGAGAGAGTACAGCCCCAATGGGCGGAATAGCCTCCAGCCCCTGTGCTCTGTGATACTGCCCCATTCACTGTGAATGATGAAGCTCATCACAGGGCAGAGCTGTAGAGATGTACAGCATGAAAATAAACCCTTTGGTTAAACTAGTCCATGCCAACCAGATATCCCAACCTAATCTAGACCCATTTGCCAACACTTGGCACATATCACTCTATACCTTTCCTATTCATATACCCATCCAGATGCCAAATTTGTATAATTGTAGCAACATCCTCCACTTCCCGACAGAAGATTCCATACACGCACCAACCTCAGTGGGAAAAACAATTGCCCCTCTGATCCATTTTAAATTCTTCCCCTCTCATGTTAAACCTATGCCCTCTCATTCTGGACTCCCCCACCCCAGGGAAGAGACCTTGTCCATTTATCCTACCCATGCCCCTCATGATTTTATAAACCTCTGTGAGGTCACCCCTCAGCCTCTGATGCACGTGAGAGGATCCCACCACTCAGGTCACAATGGGGCCTGGCTGATTGACACAGCTTCAGACCAATAGGAGAGTTGGCGTGATCCTTCAGCCAATGGGAGTGAATGAGGGGTGGGTCCAGCAGGCCAACACATGACCATCAGCTTTGCAGGCGCAGTGTCACTGTGAGGGGGGACTGAATGTGAAGGAGTGGGAGAGACAGCAGATACTGGGAGAGAGATGGAGTTAGTGTGGACTGGGAGGGTTGATAAACACTGTTTCAGTCTGCTGGACCTGAATTAGATACTCCGGGGAAATTAGAACCAAAAGAACTGCGGAGGCTGTAAATCACACACAACAACTGAAAGTACTGGAAAAGCTCAGCAGATCTGGCAGCATCTGTGAAGAGAAATCGGTTCGCATTTTGGATTCGGTGACCCATCCTCAGGAACTGGTGCTACTCAGAAAAAAATGTTGGTTTTTATGCAGAAGGTAGTGGTTAAGGAGTAAATGATAGGGGGGGATAGAGTCCAAAGAGAGAGATAGGAGCAGTTGGACAAAGGAGTGGATAACGATTTGGCTGGGTGGGGAGGGTGAATAGCTGTTTATGGGGACTGTTAGTGGCTAAACGTAGGTAGTGTGTAATGGCAGGCTATGTAATAACAAGAGATGGAAATGTGTTGCTGGAGAAGCGCAGCAGGTCAGGCAGCATCTAGGGAACAGGAGAATCGACGTTTCGGGCATTAGCCCTTCTTCAGGCTAATGCCCGAAACGTCGATTCTCCTGTTCGCTAGATGCTGCCTGACCTGCTGCGCTTCTCCAGCAACACATTTCCATCTCTGATCTCCAGCATCTGCAGACCTCATTTTCTCTATGTAATAACAAGGCCTGGTATGTGGGGTAGGGGGCAAAGACACTAGGACGTGGGAGAGTTCAGACCTAAAATTATTGAATTTGATGTTGAAGCCAGAGGATTGCAGGGCCCCCGACTGGGAGATGAGGTGTTGTTCGTCCAGCTTGCGTTAAAGTGTGGCCTTTTTGCAGCCACAATGTAACTCATCAGTCACCATTTCCACCACCGCCACTCAGATGCTACCAGGTTCCTGTCTCCTCCACTAACAGCTTTCCACCCTCCCACCAGATCGTTATTCACTCCTTTGTCTTTACAAATGTTCCTGTCTCTCTTTGCACTCTGTCCCCACCTATTATTTACTCTTTACCCCTATCTCCTGTAGTCCAAAGATGTGCAGGTTCAGTGAATTGGCCCAGCTAAATTTCCCGTAGTGTTCATGGATGTGCATTAGTCCGGGGAAATGGAGAGTAATAGGGAGGGGAGTGGGTCTGGGTGAGATGAACTTCGGAGGGTGGATGTGTAATTGTTGGGCCGAAGAGCCCGTTTCCACGCTATAGGGATTCTACTTTTCCCAGCTGTTTTCGGTTCTGATGAAGGGTCACAGAACCCGTGATGACCCTTGGTGTTTGCAGGAGGCGGAAAGGGGAGAGTGACAGCAGAAACCAGGTGAGATGTATCCGTGTAGACTGGGAGGGTATAGTTACACTCTGTGCAGGTTGTTGATATGAATTAGAAAATCTTGGTTCCACATTTGCAGCAAAGGGGAAAACAGCTGTGGGCCTCAGGCAGTGAGAGGTCCTGGGTTATGGCCGCCATCTTTATTTGGGGCAAGGTACAGCAAGGCGCAGGCACATGTCCTCTTTTTTGGGGGGGCGGGGTGATATCAAGATGAGCGTTTACACATCAAACACATACCAAGAGAAGTGTTCGCCTTCACTATTCACCTTGCACTGATTGTGAGCTTTGTTTTGCGAATTCATTTTATAGGATATTAATTGAGAATAATTGGGACTGGGATCTCAAAAACAAGTTTCTACAGTCCACAGAGTCATCACGATCTGAATATCATTGGCATTTAACTGTGGAACGAGAAAGGTTTGTTCAGTCTGGGAAAATATCACCAATAGTTTTGTCAAGCAAAAAGCAGAAAGATGTTCAAGTTCATGGTCAGATCACCCTTTGGGTATGTGTTCAATTCTTGGACCTGCAGCTGTGGAAGGAGGTATTGGCCTGAGAGAGAGCACAGATTTATCCAAATGCCAGATTTATTCCCAGTCACCCACTTCATGATGTTAACCTGTAAACTCCCTACTTCCAATTCCCTGCAAGCTTCTCATTGAATTTCCTTGTAGACTCAAATTCCAGCACCATTTCAGGTGGAACATTCCAGATTCTGACAACTGTCTGTTCATCCAGAAACTGCTGAAGTCCATGTTGACTCTGGGGTTACAAAGGGCTGAACTGAAAGATGAGATGCTGTTCCTGAGCTCCCATTGAGATGCATTAGAACAGTACAGGAGGCTGAGGGCAATGTCGGTGTGAGCAGACATTGAAAATGACAAGGCTGTACTGAGAGTGCTGCTTGGCTCAATGAGAGTGTTCTGGAGTTGGGTGTAAACAGAGTGAGGTGAGACTGGGAGAAAGTGAAGCTGAAACTCCGGTTTAGTTCAGGCCATTCAGTAATTCACGTGGTCCCAATGGGAACAATTTCTCAGTGATACTGCGGACTTAAGTTTTTAAAGTATAACATATCTGCTGAAGTAAAGTTTTTTTTATTATAATGTACATGTTTGAAGTGAAGGAAGGTTGCTCACTCATTTAAATTTTCTTAATGGGAGTAACGAGATGAATGTAGAGAGATGTTGTGATAGGGCACCTCAGACCCGTGGTGTGGTCCTCTTGTACAGTGTGGGAAATAAGGGACGCTTCCTGTGTGCCTGACGGCTGCAAGTGTGTCCATCTGTAATTACTGGGAAACTGCTTTTCAGACCTGGAGCTGTGAGTGGACTCACTGTGGAGCATCTGAGAATGTTATGGACAGCATGTTTAGTGAGTTAGTCACACTGCAGGTGAGGGCTACACAGGCAGAAAGGGAATGGGTGACCATCAGATCAAGTAAAAGGCTCAGGAAGGGAGTGCAGGAGTCCCCAGTGGTCATCCCCTTCTCATACAGATACTGTATCCCGCTTGGGATTCTGTAAGGGCGGGAATGGGCGGGGTGGCTTCTCGGGAAAACAGCACCAGCTGGGGTCATGCCACCACAGAGAGCTCCGCTGCACAGAGCGGGAGGAAAGAGAGGCAACACGGCTATAGTGACAGGGGATTCAAAGCTCAGGGTTAGGGCGGGCACTGCTGTGACCACAGACATGAATCCAGGATGGTATGTTACCTCCATAAAGCTTGGATCCGCGATATCATGGAGCGGCTGCAGGACTTTCTGGAGCTGGAGTTAAACAGCCCATGGTGGTGGAACACACAGATACCAACAACATCGCAAAACAGAGGGATGAGGGCCTGAAAACTAGATATAGGGAGAGCAGAGATGCATTAAAATGTAGCTCCTGAAATGTAATAAGGTCAGACTTACTCCCAGTGCCATGTGCTCGTGAGAGCAGGAATAAGAGGGGAGATCAGCTGGATGTGTGGCTGGGGAAATGGTGTACTAGAGAAAGGTTTAGATTCTTCAGGCACTGGGACTGTTTCTGGGTGGGCCCTATCTGGAAGGGCCTTGGTGAGACCACACCTGGAGTACTGTGTGTACCTTTGTTCCCCTTTCCCAAGGGGAGCTATCCTGGTTATTGAGAGAGCGTAAAGGAGGGTCACCAGCCTGAGTCCTGGGATGTGTAGATAGTTAAGGGCTGCAGATGCTGGAAGTCAGAGTTTATACAATGTTGATCTGGGGAAGTGAGAGCCTGGGGAAGTGAGAATCTGAACAGCCTGACCGGTTACCCCTGGGCAGAACTGAGATAAATCTGATGGGGGCTTTTGCAGTTCCATTGGTGAGATTTTAACTAGTCCGGCAGGGGGTTGGGAACTAAAGTGTCGGCTTAGATGGGTCAGATTCAGGTCAGGGAATGGGAGGTAGAATATTAGTGATGTAGTCAGCAGCTCAGAAAGCCAAAGAAAAGGAGGATTAAACGAGGATTGAGTCCCTCTTCAGCCATCAGTCCTGCCATCTCAGAAATGTGAGTCAACAAAATATGGAGCTGTATACATGTCTATGTGCTTCAGCAAAATGGTGGAAATCTGCAATAAGAACATAAATTGCTGGACATCCTCAGCAAGTCTGTCAGCATCTGCAATGGTGACAGATGCAGGAAACATTGCAGCCTTGAAGAAGTGTTTAGATGATCACACCAAGATGTTACACGGAGTGGCAGAACGTGGGACTAGAATAAATAGGCGCTTGATGACCAGCGTGGATACGATGGGGCTGGAAAATTGATGTTTCGGGTCAGGACTATTCATCCGGTCTGACAAAGTGTCCTGACCCAAAACATCAACTTTCCTGCCCCTCTGATGCTGCCTGACCTGCTGTACTTCCCCAGATCAACATTGTATAAACTCTGACTTCCAGCATCTGCAGCCCTTAACTATCTACACATCCCAGGACTCAGGCTGGTGACCCTCCTTTACTCTCTCTGAATAACCAGGATAGCTCCCCTTGGGAAAGGGGAACAAAGGTACACACAGTACTCCAGGTGTGGTCTCACCAAGGCCCTTCCAGAAAGGGATCCCTGCTCCGGTACTCGAATCCTCTCACTAGGAAGGTCACACATCATTTACATTCTCCACTGCTTCCCACTCCTGCCTGCTTCTGAAAAGAGGGAATCTCAGAGAAACACGGAATAAAATGGGGTCAGAGTCTCTGGTATAAACTGTTGAACACAATGTCCCCATCTTCTCCATATTGGTCATCAAGCGCACGTGCCTGGTGTAATCATCTGAAAACTTCTTCCAGGCTGCAATGTTTCCTGCATCTGTCACCATTTCAGATGCTGCCAGACCTGCTGAGGAGCTCCAGCACTTTCTGTTTTCTCTGTTGTAGAGTACTAAAAGGGGGAATTTGTAGTTGAGAAATTCACATTGAATTTCATGTTCAGTTTTGATAATTACGTGATCCGTGCCGATCTGGATATTATTGGCCTTTTCATCTGGATGGAAAGGTGTGCATTCTGTCCGTGGACGAATATCTAAAATGTCGGCGTGACTGGAAAAAGTACTGAGACAGCGAAGTCCGTGTTAGCGTGGGGACTGTGGAGAGAAATTTCATTTGGTTTTTGAAAGTCTAAAAAATCATGGCACGTTTCCCAGGAACAGTTAAGCCCCAGATTGGTTTTGTATGAGGACAATTTACCATGAAACCAGAAAGACAAAAGGATGGAAAAAGCTGTGAAAATGGAATTGTTGTAACGGAGTTAATTATCGATCATGGATTGTAATCCATTGGTGTTGTCACGTCGGTTCCAGCGCCGTGGGGAAACACTGGAAATGTGATGGATGCAGTGTAGGTTCCAGTTATTAAACTGGGAAGGTGCAGAAGAAATTTACAAGGATGATGCCAGGTCTCAGGGGTCTGAGTTACAGGGAGAGGTTAGACAAGCGAGGACTATTTTGTTTATAGCAGAGGAAACCAAGGGGGAATATATTAAAGAAGTGTATAAGATCATGAGAGGCATGGGTAAGGTGAATGCACTCAGTCTTTTTCCCAGGGAATAAGGACTGGAGGGCATCAGTTTAAGGTTAGAGGAGAAAGACTAAAAGGGAAGCTGAGGGGCAACTGTTCTACACAGAGGGTGGTATGTATATGGAATGAACTGCCAGTGGAAGTGATTGAGGTGGGTACATTAACAACATGTGAAAGGCATTTGGACAAATACATGGATAGGAAAGTTTCAGAAGCAGATGAGCTAAGTGCATGGAAATAGGGTTAGCATGGATGGACATTCTGATCGGCATGGGCCAGTTTGGGCCAAAGGGCCTGTCTCTGCTGTAGGATTCTATGACTTAGTGCATTTGCTATTTCTCTCCCTAACTCTGTTGGTATCTTGGGATGTATTCCATCAGGGCAAAGAGACTTGTCTACCTTTAGCTCCATTAGCTTGCCCAGCTCTAACTCTTTCATGATAATGGTTATTTCTTGGTCCTCACCTTCCTTAGTCTCCTTATCAATTCCTGGCATGTTCTTCATATCCTCCACTGTGAAGTCTGACTGCTGTGTCCTCATATTCCTGAACCCTGCTGGGTAGGAATAACTAGGCACAGAACTCTGAGAGGTCTTCTTTGAGTCTTTATTGATGAGACGTGGTAGTTACCTGGATATTTTACGTGCAAAATGCCTTCAGGCAGCATCAGGTAACTCCTGAAACATCAAAAACTGTAAGTACAACAAACTTTTATCTACCCAGCTCCATAACCAGCACTCCTCGAACATTCCAGAAGATTCCCCTGGCCTCGGAAACGCCATTAGCCATGCGGCTGATGCAGCTACCACCCCCACGCTGATTGATGATGTCACTTCTGCCCCCATCATGGCCACTCCCACAGCCACTTCCGGCCCTCACATAATCGCCGATGCCACACGCTCAGTGACTTCCGCCACCCCTACTGCCGGGTCTGCCACCACTTCCGACCCCACCAGCGCCACTCACCTGCATTCTGCTGACACGCCCCCCACAGACCCCACTGTCACTATCCCCACCCCCCAGAACCCCGAGGGGCACACTACCCCTGCTCATGACTCTACCCCCATTCCCCCCACCATCACACCCACTCCAGGTACTGGCTCCGACCCCACTCCCAGCTCTACACCCACACCAACTCCCAGCTCCCAGGCCTGCCGAGTTTTCACCATCCCCCCAGACCTCCCCCTCACTGAGGACGAACGATCAGTCGTCAGCAAAGGACTCACCTTCATCCCCCTCCGTCCACGCATCAATGAATTTAATACACGCCGTGACATCGAACAATTCTTCCGTCGCCTCCGCCTCCGAGCTTACTTTCACAATCAGGACTCCCGCCCACCTTCCGAGGACCCCTTCGCCCAGCTCCAACACACTGCATCCACCTGGACACCCCGCGCTGGCCTATTACCTGCCCTCGACCTCTTCATTTCCAACTGCCGCCGGGACATTAACCGCCTCAACCTGTCGACCTCCCTCCCCCACTCCAACCTCTCACTCTCAAAACGCGCAGCCCTCCAATCCCTCTGCTCCAATCCTGACCTCACCATCAAGCCAGCGGACAAAGGGGGCGCAGTGGTAGTCTGGCGCACTGACCTCTACATCGCTGAAGCCAAACGCCAACTCGAGGACACCTCGTCCTACCGCCCCCTTGACCATGACCCCACCCCCCATCACCAAACCATCATCTCCCAGACCATACAGAACCTCATCACCTCAGGAGATCTCCCACCCACAGCTTCCAACCTCATAGTCCGGGAACCCCGCACTGCACAGTTCTACCTCCATCCCAAAATCCACAAGCCTGACTACCCTGGCCGACCCATTGTCTCAGCATGCTCCTGCCCCACTGAACTCATCTCTACCTACCTCGACACTGTCCTATCCCCCCTAGTCCAGGAACTCCCCACATACGTTCGAGACACCACCCACGCCCTCCACCTCCTCCAAGACTTCCGTTTCCCCGGCCCCCAACGCCTCATCTTCACCATGGATATCCAATCCCTCTACACCTCCATCCGCCATGACCAGGGCCTCCAAGCCCTCCGTTTTTTCCTCTCCAGACGTTCCCAACAGTACCCCTCCACCGACACTCTCATTCGTTTGGCCGAACTGGTCCTCACCCTTAACAATTTCTCCTTTGAATCCTCCAGACCAAAGGGGTAGCCATGTGCACACGTATGGGCCCCAGCTATGCCTTTCTCTTTGTTGGCTACGTAGAGCAGTTGATCTTCCGTAATTACACCGGCACCACTCCCCACCTCTTCCTCCGCTATATTGATGACTCCTGGCTCCCGCGAGGAGGTTGAGCAATTCATCAACTTCACCAACACATTCCACCCTGACCTTAAATTTACCTGGACCATCTCTGACACCTCCCTCCCCTTCCTGGATCTCTCCATCTCCATCAGTGACGACCGACTTGACACTGATATTTTCTACAAACCCACCGACTCCCACAGCTACCTGGATTACACCTCTTCCCACCCTACCTCTTGCAAAAATGCCATCCCGTATTCCCAATTCCTCCGCCTCCGCCGTATCTGCTCCCAGGAGGAGCGGTTCCACCATAGAACACACCAGATGGCCTCCTTCTTTGGAGAACGCAATTTCCCTTCCCATGTGGTTAAAGATGCCCTCCAACGCATCTCATCCACATCCCGCACCTCCGCACTCAGACCCAACCCCTCCAACCGCAACAAGGACAGAACGCCCCTGGTGCTCACCTTCCACCCTACCAACCTTCGCATAAACCAAATCATCCGCCGACATTTCCGCCACCTCCAAACAGATCCCACCACCAGGGATATATTTCCCTCCCCACCCCTCTCCGCCTTCCGCAAAGACCGTTCCCTCCGTGACTACCTGTTCAGGTCCACGCCCCCCTACGGCCCACCCTCCCATCCTGGCACTTTCCCCTGCCACCGCAGGAACTGTAAAACCTGTGCCCACACCTCCTCCCTCACCTCCATCCAAGGCCCTAAAGGAGCCTTCCACATCCATCAAAGTTTTAGCTGCACATCCACTAATATCATCTATTGTATCCGTTGCTCCCGATGCGGTCTCCTCTACATTGGGGAGACTGGGCGCCTCCTAGCAGAGCGCTTTAGGGAACATCTCCGAGACACCCGCACCAATCAACCAAATCGCCCCGTGGCTCAACATTTCAACTCCCCCTCCCACTCTGCCAAGGATATGGAGGTGCTGGGCCTCCTCCACCGCCACTCCCTCACCACCAGACGCCTGGAGGAAGAACGCCTCATCTTCCGCCTCGGAACACTTCAACCCCAGGGCATCAATGTGGATTTCAACAGTTTCCTCATTTCCCCTTCCCCCACCTCATCCTATCTTCTAACCTCCAGCAACTCGATCCCCTGACTTGTCCGGACTTGTCCGACCTGCCCAGCTCCTTTTCCACCTATCCACTCCACCCTCTCCTCCCTGACCTATCACCTTCATCTCCTTCCCCACTGACCTATTGTACCCTATGCTACTCTCTCCCCACCCCCACCCTCCTCTAGCTTATCTCTCCACGCTTCAGGCTCTCTGCCTTTATTCCTGATGAAGGGCTTTTGCCCGAAACGGCGATTTTGCCTGTCCTTGGATGCTGCCTGAATTGCTGTGCTCTTCCAGCACCACTGATCCAGCATCAGGTAACTCCCCGCCTGTCCGGTGTACGGCTCCCATTCTTCTACCTTTGTGGTTTGTGACTTTGAATAGAGACTATCTCTCAGGATTATCTCCATGGCAACAGCAGTTTAAAAAGTCTAGTTCTGTTCGGCACTTTGTGGTTAAACCACGCACCCATCCCCCCACGCCCCTTTGGCTCCCTCAAGTCCCTGACAGGCGCTTCAGTTTCAGTGGGGCTGTCTATCAGGATTCTGATGTGGAGGAGCCGGGGTTGAGGTGGGATCAACAAAGTTAAAAACCACACAACACCAGGTTATAGTCCAACAGGTTTATTTGGAAATACAAGTTTTTGGAGTGTGCTGTGATTTTTAACTTGATCAGGATTATCTCTATGGTAACAGTTAAGTGCTTCAACAATTACAGAGGCCATATGTTCCCCAAACAATAGGTTCCCCTCCAGCAGTGTAAACTGCTATTCTGTCCCTGGAGATAGCTACTCATGACATTTTATCCCGAATCCCATCAAGCTTTCTGTTGATCTTTGAAGTTTTTCTAATCTCCTGGTTTCTCCTTGGTTTTTACCAATTTGTATGCCTTCTATTTCAATTTGACCGACTCCATTATTTCCTTAGCCACCCATGGCAGATTACTCCTTTTCCGACAGTCCTTCCTTTTCACTGATATATGTTTTTGCTGACCAGTTTGAAAAATTCTTTGATATTCCTCCACTGTCTGTCAACTGTCCCACCCTAAAGTCTTTGCTTCCAGTCTATATTAGCCAACTCCTGCCTCATCCTATTGTCGTCTCCTTTGTTTAAGCACAGGATCTTGGGATTGGATTTAATTTTACCGTTTTCCATCTGTGTTCTAAATTCAACCAGACTTCTCAAGTCTTTTATCAGATTACGTGGGGAGGCGGTGTTTTGGGTTTCATTATCAGAGACCTTGGCTTTGTAGTAAAGTACAGGATAGATATTCACAACAGAGTATTCTGGACGGTGTGAATGTCCTACACAGTCGAAAACCATAAATCACTGTGTCCCCTCAGTGTAAAATTGCAAAATCATTATCTCCTACTCGCTTCCTCACTATCTAAGTTTGGAATGCTAATCCATCTGAGTATCCTGCATTTTCTGAAGGTGGTGATTTTTGGATTCAGCTTTCCAATTATTACCGTAAGAAGATAAGCACTGCGCACAGGAGAGTCAATGCAGCCCTTCGAACCATCTCCACCATTTAATACGGTGATGATTGAGCTCACCTTACTCTCAGCTGGATTTTCCCGCCTGCGCTCTCTCACCCTTCAACGCATTGCAAATTAAACATCTGTATCTTTTCATTAAGTTTGCTCATTGCCCAGGCATCCACTACATTTTGAATAGGAAATTCCACAAATTCAGAACACATTGAGATAGGTACATTCTTCTTCATGAGAATAGAATAGAGTCCCTATAGTGCAGAAACAGGGTATTCATCCATCGAGTCCACGCCAACCCTATAGTGAGCATCCCATTCAGACCCATCCATTCCCTGTAACCCTGCATTTCCTGTTGTTAATTGTCTAACTGGCACATGCGTGGACCCTGTAGGCAATTTATCATGGCCAATCCATCAAACTTGCACATCTTTGGACTGTGGAAAGAAACCGGAACACCCAGAGGAAACCCACGCAGACAGAGGGAGAATGTGTAAACTCCACACAGTTGCCTAAGGCTGGAATCAAACCCGGGTCTCTGACGCTGTGAGGCAGTAGTGCTAGCCACTGAGCCACCTCTCTTAAAATGTGCTGCCCCTTATTAACCTCCCCACCCCGCAATTGGCTGAATGTATATTCCTTACATCAGAAATCGAGTTTTCTAAGCGGATGTCTCAGTCAAACCCAGTGACAGCTCACATGTCCTGTGTGTCTGAATGGGGATCGGATACACAACACCCTCCACCCCACACTTTTCATTCACTTTCCAGCAACAGGTCTCCAGAGGCTTCATGGGGACTATAACACCCACAATCCCTGAGGCAGGGATCACACGAGTGCAGGGAAACCTGGGACTGTACATGTACAGAATGTGGATGGGTTTTGGAGCATGTGTTTTGGGTAACCAGCAGAAAGCATTCACACTGTGATTGGGTGGAGAAGGGGCACGTCTGCTTATAGTATTGATCAGTTGGGGGGGTCAAAGTGTCATCACACTCACGTGGAACCAAGTTCCATCCCCAACTTGTTGTAATGCTGGGGATCGACCTCTGAGAAACAAAGAAGGATCTGAACCATTCTCCCAGCCTGAAGGTTCCTCTTCTGTCCAGGATCTGCCACCTCCCTGTCTGTTTCCTTTTGTTTCATTCTGCTGTTACATTACTGACTTGCAGCAACTGAAGGGAAAGGAAGTGAACCCAGAAAGGGTGCAGAGTCTCACCAGGGACGGGAAGTGGTGGCATGGATCTGTTTATCAGCAACTCCATGAGAATGGGGAAGGTGTATATTAGGGGACAGCAGAGTCAGAATGGTGGGAGAAAGTAAGTGGGCTGGAGGGTTACAGCTTTGGGGGAACAAAGGGGAAAATATTCCAGAGAAATTAGAATTATCTGTTCTGAATTTCTAATCTGTACATATTCCTTTATACAGGGTGCGAGATGGTGAAGATTTGCAGACTGGTGATTAAGTTTAACAATATTTGAAGAACCAAAGATAGAGAATCACTGGGCCAAAATCCTGCAGCACTCTCCCTCCCAGCATTGTCGGTCTCTCTGCACCAAATGGACTGCGAATGGTTCAAGACAGCAGCTCACTACCGTGTTCTCAAGGGTAACTAGAGATGGGGAATAAATGCTGGCTGAGCCAGTGATGCCGATATGCTGGAAATGGTTTCTATCTCTAGTTGCTGAACCCCGGTTGATGTTACAGCAGGAGAAAGTGAGGTCTGCAGATGCTGGAGATCAAAGTTGAAACTTTATTGCTGGAACAGCACAGCAGGTCAGGCAGCATCCAGGGAACAGGAGATTCGACGTTTCGGGCACAGGCCCTTCTTCAGGAATGAGCAGAGAGTGTTCAGCAGGAGAAGATAAAAGGTAGGGAGGAGGGACTTGGAGGAGGGGAGTTGGAAATGTGATAGGTGGAAAGAGGTCAAGGTGAGGGTGATAGGTCGGAGTAGGATGGAGGCGGAGAGGTCAAGAAGAAGACTGCAGGTCAGGAAGGCGGTGCCGGGCTGGAAGGATCCGGCTGAGACAAGGTGGGGGGAGGGGGGATGAAGAAACTGGTGAAGTCCAAGTTCATCCCCTGCGGTTGGAGGGTTCCCAGTCGGAAGATAAGACGCTCCTCCTCCGACCGTCGGGTTGTTGTGGTTTGGCGGTGGATGAGTCCAATGACCTGCATATCCTCGGTGGAGTGGGAGGGGGAGTTGAAATGCTGTGCCACAGGTTGGTTGGGTTGGTTCGTCCGGGTGGCCCAGAGGTGCTCTCTGAATCGCTCCGCAAGTAGGCGGCCTGTCTCCCCAATATAGAGGAGGCCACACCGGCTGCAGCGGATGCAGTAGATGATGTGGGTGGAGGTGCAGGTGAATCTGTGGCGGATATGGAAGTTTCCCTTGGGGCCTTGGAGAGAAGTGAGGGGGGAGGTGTGGGCGCACGTGTTGCACCTCCTGCGGTTGCAAGGGAAGGTGCCGGGAGTGGTGGTTGGGTCGGTGGGGGGTGTGGATCTGACAAGGGAGTCGCGGAGGGAGTGGTCTCTACGGAAAGCTGATAGGGGAGGGGAGGGAAATATATCCTTGGTGCTGGGGTCTGTTTGGAGGTGGCGGAAGTGACGGCGGATGATGCGCTGCACATGGAGATTGGTGGGGTGGTAGGTGAGGACCAGTGGGGTTCTGTCCTGGTGGCGGTTGGAGGGGCGGGGCTCAAGGGCGGAGGAGCGGGAAGTGGAGGAGATGCGGTGGAGGGCACCGTCGACCACGTCGGGGGGGAAATTGCGGTCCTTGAAGAAGGAGGCCATCTGTGTTGTACGTATTTTGAACTGGTCCTCCTGGGAGCAGATGCGGCGGAGACGAAGGAATTGGGAGAATGGGATGGCGTTTTTACAGGGGGCAGGATGGGAGGAGGTGTAGTCCAGGTAGCTGTGGGAGTCGGTAGGTTTGTAGTAGATGTCCGTGTTGATTCGGTCGCCTGAGATAGAAACAGAAAGGTCTAGGAAGGGGAGGGAGGAGTCCGAGACTGTCCAGGTGAATTTGAGGTCGGGGTGGAAGGTGTTAGTGTAGTGGATGAACTGTTCAACCTCCTCGTGGGAGCACGAGGTAGCGCCGATACAGTCATCAATGTAGCGAAGAAAAAGATGGGGGGTGGGGCCAGTGTAGTTGCAGAAGATGGATTGTTCCACATACCCTACGAAGAGGCAGGCATAGCTGGGGCCCATGCGGGTGCCCATGGCTACTCCTTTTGTTTGGAGAAAGTGGGAGGATTGGAAAGAAAAGTTGTTCAGGGTGAGGACCAGTTCGGTCAGTCGAAGGAGGGTGTCGGTGGAAGGGAACTGGGTGGTACGGCGGGAAAGGAAGAAGCGGAGTGCTTTGAGTCCTTCGTGATGGGGGATGGAGGTGTACAGGGACTGGATGTCCATGGTGAAGATGAGGCGTTGGGGACCGGGGAAGCGGAAATCCTGGAGGAGGTGGAGGGCGTGGGTGGTGTCACGAACGTAGGTGGGGAGTTCTTGGACTAATGGGGACAGGACCGTGTCGAGGTATGCCGAGATGAGTTCGGTTGGGCAGGAGCAGGCTGAGACGATGGGTCGTCCGGGGCAGTCAGGTTTGTGGATTTTGGGCAGGAGGTAGAAACGGGCGGTGCGGGGTTGTGGGACTATGAGGTTGGAGGCGGTGGATGGGAGGTCCCCTGAGGTGATGAGGTTATGGACGGTCTGGGAGATGATGGTTTGGTGGTGGGGGGTGGGGTCATGGTCAAGGGGACGGTAGGAGGAGGTATCTGCGAGCTGGCGTTTGGCCTCAGCGGTGTAAAGGTCAGTGCGCCAAACTACTACTGCGCCTCCCTTGTCAGCTGGTTTGATGGTGAGGTTGGGGTTGGAACGGAGGGAGTGGAGGGCTGCGCGTTCCGAGGGTGAGAGGTTGGAGTGGGTGGGGGGAGTGTGGGAGTTCAGGTAGCGGTTAATATCGCGGCGGCAGTTTGCTATGAAGAGGTCGAGGGCAGGTAGGAGGCCAGCACGGGGTGTCCAGGTGGACGGGGTGTGTTGGAGGTGGGAGAAGGGGTCGTCAGAGGGTGGGCGGGAGTCTTGGTTGAAGAAGAAGGCACGGAGGCGAAGGCGGCGGAAGAATAGTTCGGTGTCACTCCGTGTATTGAATTCATTGACCCGAGAACGTGTGGGAACGAAGGTGAGACCTCTGCTGAGGACTGACCTTTCATCCTCAGAGAGGGGCAAGTCTGGATGGATGGTGAACACACGGCAGGGCTGGGAGCTAGGACCTGGTGTGGGGCTGGAGCTGGATGTGGGGGCGGGGTTAGGCCTGGGGGCGGGGACAGAGGTCGGCTTGGGGGCGGAGTTGGACATGGTGATGGAGACCGGCGGGGGGGCGGGGTTAGGCGCGGTGACGGAATCCGGCCGGGGGGCGGAGTTAGGCGCGGTGACGGAACGCGGCGTGGGGGCGGGGTTAGGCGCGGTGACGGAACTCGGCCGGGGGGCGGAGTTTGGCGTGGTGGCGGAACGCGGCTTGGGGGCGGGGTTAGGCGCGGTGACGGAACTCGGCCGGGGGGCGGAGTTAGTCGCGGTGGCGGAACGCGGCGGGGGGGCGGGGTTAGGCGTGGTGACGGAACGCGGCGGGGGGGCGGGGTTAGGCGTGGTGACGGAACGCGGCGGGGGTGCGGAGACACCTGCGGCGATGTGGTCCAAACGTAGATTGCTGACGTCACTGGGGGCGGAAGTAGCTGCGGCGACCACGCAGACAGAGTTCTTCCCCGTAGCCGCGGAGGTCGCCAATCTGTTGGTGATTGTCTTCATGACGATCGCAGAGCAGGTTGTCTGTGCGGCGATCCCGGAGGCGGTTGTTTGGGCCGCGATCATGAAGGTTGCGAGGTCGGTGGGGGCGGAAGTGACGTCATCGTCGGCGGCGTCTGCGGCTATTGCCGCGGGCGCTGTAGCGGCCGCGTGTGTAATGGCGCCGGACTGGTTTCGGAGGCCGATGGAAGTTTCTGGAACGGTTGAGGAATCCGGAGTTTGGGGGTAAGTGCATGAAAGTTTTTGGTACTTACTGCCTTTAATTTCCGAAATGGCTAGAAAGAACTGTTTGTTCAGTCTATGGATTCTTCTGTAAATGAAGAACAGGATGATGAGGGATGTTGAGTACATCCTCCAGGAGGCAGCACCATCACATTACACCTGCCTACACCCACACAATAACCCAGCAACGTCACTGGAACAAAAGGCAGTGAAGCCAAAGGAGGACTTAGATATAGTTCTTCGAGGTAAAGTCATGAAAGGGGATTGGAACAGAGCAGGAACAGGAGACTGAGCTGGATGGTCAGCTGTTTCCCATTGAATGGTGGAGCAGGATTGAAAGGCTGAATGGCCTCCTGCTGCTATCTCCTAGGTATGAATATAGCCTTGGAGCCCGGGTAGGAAGAAGTGGGCAGGGATTCTCCAGGAGATTGCATTTACACAACAGTTTTCAGTGAGGGATGGTTTGATGGATTTTATTTAACATTTATCTTTAACACAAGGTTTGTACATTTTGGCTTTAAAATGTTGTAAAAGTTTTTTGCACAGCAAATAAAATTAAAGAAAATAAATTGAACTGTCTGAATATAACAGTTTTAAAGCTTTCAACCTCCTGTAAAACAAAATCCTGTCTAGTCCCGGACACCATCACTTTCCAGTTACTCAAACTTCAGGGAAATATTGCCTCCCTGTCTGAGGTTTGATTTAACAGCTTCTCAGTTCTCGTTCAGTGAGCTGTGAAGCGTTCTTTTTCCCCATTTCTCTGACCCAGAAATGTGATCACAGCAACCTTCCCACCATCAAAATCATCATTACGCAATTTTGCTTTTGGCTAAAATATAATCACCAGCAGTGGAAAAGTGAGGACCGCAGATGCTGGAAAGCAGAGCCTTGATCAGAGTGGTGCTGGAAAAGGGCTTTTGCCAAGACATTGATTTTCTGGCTCCTCGGATCCTGCCTGACCTGCTGTGCTTTTCCAGCACCACTCTAATCTAGACATATAATCACCAGCAGTAAACCATTTGTGTTACCAATTGAATATTTATAAACAAAGCCCATTACGGGACAAGCAAACCATTACAAGTGACAGAATGAGAAGGGACAAAATCAAGGTAGAGTTGTGGGGAGGAGGGCAACGGTGGAGATAAAGCACTGTATCCCCTGAGATGCCCACCTCTATCTGAAGGCATCGAGAGCATTGATACACACCACATGTTCCTTCTCCAAGGACACCCTGCTGTGTAGCCTTTATCCTCAATCATAGAATAGAATCCCGACAGTGTGGAAGGAGAGCATTGGCCCATCAAACCCCACCGACCATCTGAAGAGCATCACCCCCAGAGCACTCTTACTGTAACACTGCATTTCCCATGGCTGATCTACCTAGTCTGCACAATCCTGGATCCTGTGGTCAATTTAGCACGACTGATCCACCTAACCTGCACATCTTTGGACTGTGGGAGGAAACCAGAGCAGCTGGAGGGGACCCACACTATCATGGGGAGAATGTGGGAACTCCACACAAGCTGTTGACCAAGGCTGGACTCCAAGGCTGTGAAGCAGCCATGCTACAATCACAATTTAAATCAAAACAGATGATCCCTGCTCCTTGTCACATTGCTGTTTGTGGAGACTTACTTCCCAGAGAGGCATCCTGAGGTTCAGAAAGTGGCAATGTAAGTTCAGTCAACTCCAGCCCAGTTAATGTGGTTAACAACAACAACATCAATACTCCAACAGTGTCATCATGAACAAGGTCCACTCCTGACTCTGATGGACAGTAACGTCAGAATGAGAATCCTGCAGTCCACACGGAGCAGGGGGATGACCACGTCCCTGTGAGCACTCACTGGGCTCTCAATCGTGTTGAAGATGCAGCAAATCCCTTGTCACACAGAGGGGTGAACAGCTCCTACCCAGAGTAAACCCGCTGGAGTCTCTGGGGCAGGAATAATCACTGAATCCCTTCTCCCACACTAAGCATCTGAATGGCCTCTCCTCAGTATGGGCTCCTTGGAGTCTCAGCAGGAGCGATGAATCACTGAATCGCTTCTCCCATACTGAGCATCTGAATGAGCTCTCCCGCGGTTTGGGCTCACTGGGTTCTCAGTGGGGCAGGATGAATTACTGAATCCCCTCTCAGACACTGACCATCTGAATGGCCTCTCCCCCTTTGTGGGATCGCTGGGGTCTCCGGGGGTGGGGGGGGGGGGGGAGGATGAATCACTGAATCCTCTCTCACACACTGACCATCTGAATGGCCTCTCCCCCTGTGTGGGCTCACTGGGGACTCCGCAGGTGCTGCATTTGAGTGAATCTCCCCCCACACAGGGAACAAGTGAATGACCTTTCCCCAGTGTGAGCTCACTGGTGTTTAAGCAGGTCAGAGGACTGAGCAGGTGAATGGCCTCTACCAATGGGAATGCACTAATGTCTCCGCTGGTGAGAGATTTGAATGAATCCTTCCTCACACATGGAGCAGGTGAAGGGTCTAAATCCACTGTGCCATCTCTGGTGCTTCAGCAGATTGTAAGATGGAGTAAATCCCTTCCCATACGTGGGGCAGGTGAACGGCCTCTCCGCAGTGTGACTTTGTCGGTGTGTGTCCCACTGGGAGGGGTAAGTGTATTCCTAATTCTGATTGAGTACGTCCTCTTGTTTTCTCAGTTGTTATTGACAATCTCATTCCCCTCGCACCAGAACCTGTTCCAGTGTGACAGAAACAGCAGAATGGACAGCTGCAGCTGGTCACCGGACTGGTCACTGGACACGAACGGTTCACTCTCCACCGATGCTGCCAGAACTACTGAATGTTTCCAGCAATTTCTGATTTTGTTTCTGATGTCCCAGAATTTGCAGATGTTTAGTTTTACAATACTCATCTTGTGTGTTGCAGAGGAGTTTATTGATGAAATTAGAGGGTTTTGAAGGTTGTACGTTAGGTCACACATCAGCTATGATCATCATGAATAGCAGAGCAGGGTTGAGGGGCTGAATGGCCTCCTCCTGTTCCAATGCAAGTTATCTAGCGGCAACTTGTGGTAACATTTCCCCTCACTGTTCACTTCACATCCATGACCCAGTGAGTGGTGAGGCACCTGAGTTTGTGGGGGGAGACATTCAATCAGGGATTTGGTAAGACACTCAGACATTGACCTGTCCATCAGATTGTTAACTCAGACAGATACAAAGAAAGATGCACATTTAGATAGCACCTTTGATGTTCTGGGGCAATGAAACATGCTTCCAACCCAATGATTTCAACCACAAATCTCTGAAAACACAGACACAAAGCTTTCTACTTGTACTAGGCTGTCTCTGAGCCTCCCCTTTTCTTGCAAAAAGCGTTTTCAGCTGTTTAGCCTTTCCTGGTAATTATAACCGCTATGTTCCTGTAAGATTTGTGACTGAACCTTTATTTTCCTGTTCCTTGTGAGTGATGAAAGTAGCAGAAACAGGTCCTGACCTGTGAGGGGTTCCGGTTGGAGTATTTATATTTACACACCCATTCCCACCCTCACATTCAGTGTGAAATTGATGTAAAACTGAAGGGAAGGAGTGAGTGAGCACCCACAGAATCATATGTATCTGAGTTGAATGAACCTGGCATGAGGAAAATGTGACAACAATCACAACTAGTTAGAATCACAGAATCCAGTGGGTGCAGAAAGAGTCTATTTGGCCCATCGAGTCCACAATGACCTACTCACCCACCCTACCCCCATAATCCCACATTAACCATGGCTAGCCCAACCCACCTAAATTGCACACTGCGGCCATGTCAGCATGGCCAATCCAGTAACGTTACACATCTGTGGGAGGGTCACAAATTACATCCAAATGCTGGGAATTGTGGATGAAGGCTCACAAATACTTGACTCTGACACACATGCTCTGCTTTTCAAAATAAAATCTGGCGGAAACTGCAACCAGAAGGATTTCTGATTATCTCAGGAGGAAGAGAATTCAAAACTCGCGCCATTGACCCAGGGGGCGCAGTGATAGTTACAGAGGTCTGGGGACCATCAGAAATGTCACAAGTTGTGAGCAAGGTGGGAGTGAGACAAGGACAAAAAGGCAGTCTGTCACACGGGGGAATGCAGGAGAGATTGAACAGCAGAAATGGTCGTCCCGCAAGGCCACGGGGAATGGAGTAAGGGCTGGGAAAGAAACAAGGAAACAAGGTGTGCAGCTGTCAAAGAAATACATTTGTAAAACAGATTATAAAAGCATATTTGGCAGAGTTCAAAGTCTGAAATTGTTGCTTTCAATGGTGAGTACAAAAAGCTGTAAAGCCTAGGGAGTTCTATTACAGTCAACACATATGGGATGGGCCAAGTGGCCTCGATCTGTGCTTTAACTTCCTGATAATTTTTTACTGACATTTGTAGTTCAAGTCTGATGACGCTAATAACTTTTCAAATTGTACTGGAGTTTAATATTCTGGAGAAATGTTAAATAAATCACACTGATCACATTCTGCCAATCTTAGTCCATAACCCTGCATGTCCCAGCATTTCAGTTACATCCATGTCCTGCCGGTGGGACAGGACATACAGGGATGGTGACTGTGGTGTCTAGGACATTGTAAGCTAAAATTCTGAGCGTATGACTGTGTCAGGTTGTTCCTTGACTAGTCTGCATTCCAGCTCACCCAATAAGATGATAGCAGGGTGAGACACTACAGTTGGAGCTCATCTGCTCGCCAGTTCCTTTCCTTTCTGCTTTTTTAAAATTTCTTTCTCTCTCACTCTCCCGTTTGCAGACTCTGACACAAGTGTCTCAACATTGAATCATGACAATTAAAAAAAAACATGTCTCTACAAGAAAACCAATGCAGGAAAATATATTATTCTTGCATCAACTGCATTTTTAAACAAAAACAATCCTTTTCAATAAACACTGTCTCATTTTTTCCCTCAATTCTATCAAGTGAGCTATTATATTTTGTCCCACAGTTTACGGATCTTAATAAATATCCAATCAATTTCAGAGCAACAGGCTGACAAATTATTGAACCAATGTATCTGTTTAGGATTTAGCATTAGTTATTAAGTCATTACCATTACAATAATTTGCATAATAATTGGTCTGGGTAACAGGTATACTGAGATTCACAATTTAATTTATTGAATGTTTGAGAAATGGTGCAATATATCTTTTTTTCAGAATTCTAACAGTAATTATTAAGGCATTTGCATGATAATAATTATTATATGCTTTAGTTTAGTCTTGCTAACACAGCAGTCAAGTTTATATCTGAATTTAATCCAATATTCCCTAGTACCTATACAGTAATATAAAAATCAATTTTATTTCCAATCAATGCACCTACAAAAGAATCCATTATTTCTGCTGCAACTCGCACTGTTAAAAATATGACTTTTGCTCATTTGAATGATCTGTGTAATCCCAGCCTTATAAATTTAGGAAAGACTAATTACTTTTCCCTACAATAATTCCTGGTCATTTTTGCAGATAGCACAGTCAAATAGCAAGATGAAATTTATCATTATTCTTAAGTATGCTAATAGATTTTTGAAAATCTATATGTTGCTAATATGTAATAATTGTTCATTTCAGTCCATAGAATATAGAACAGTACAGCACAGTACAGGCCCTTTGGCCACGATGTTGTTCCGATCTTTTATCCTACTCTAAGATCAAACTAACCAACATGCCCTTCAGTTACTATCATCCATGTGCCTATCCAAGAGTCGCTCAGATGTCCCTGATGGATCTGAATCTACTACCACCACTGGCAGTGCATTCCACGCACCCGCCACTATCTATAAAGAAACTATCTCTGACATCTCGACACAACTTTCCCAATTCACCTTAAAATTATGTCACTTTGTGGGGAAAAGTCTTTCATCATCCACTCTATCTATGCCTCTCATCATCTTACACAAAGCTATCAAGTAAGCTCTCATCCTCAATATTTCTTCATAAGACATGCCTTCCAGTTCAGGCAACATCTTGATAAATCTCATCTGCACCTTCTCTAAAGCTTCCACATCCTATGTATAATGAGATGATCAGAACCGAACACAATATTCTAAGTGTAGTCTCACCACTGATCCATAGAGCTGCAGCATAACCACGTGGCTCTTAGACTCAATATCCCTGCTAATGAAAGCCAACACACCATACACCGTCTTAATAACCCTATCACCTCGGATGTCAGCTATGAGGGATATATGGATGTGCACCCCACGATCCATCTTTTCCACCACATTGTCAAGAATCCTGCATTTATTCTGAAAATATGCACTCTAATTTGAAATTCCAAAATGAATAACTTCACATTTTCCCAGGTAGAATTCCATCTGCCACTTCTCAGCCCAGCTCTGCATCCTGTCAATGTCCTCTAGCAGCCTACAAAGGCTCTCCACACTATCCACAACTGCACCAACTCTCGTGTCATTGGAAACTTCCTAACCCACCCTTCCACTTCCTCATCCAAATCATTTATAAAAGATCACAAAGAGCAGAGGCCCCAGAACTAATCCCTTCAGAACACCATTGGTCATCGTGCTCCAAGCTGAAAACTATCCATTTAATCTCACCCTGTCTTCTATGGGCCAGCCAATTTATTATTTAACCAGGCAGGTTTCCCTGTATCCCATACCTCATTACTTTCTAAATGAGCCTACCATGTGGAACCTAATCAAACATCTTGCTACAGTCCAGACATACCACATCCACTACTCTGTCCTCACCAATGTGTTTGTCACATCCTCAAATAATTCAATAAGGTTTGTGAGGCATAACCTGCCACTCACAAAGCCATGCTGACCATCTCTAATCAATCTATCCTTTTCCAAATAATCATAAATCCTATCTCTCAGAATCCTCTCCAATAATTTGCCCACAACTGATGTAAGACTGACTTATCGATGATTCCCAGTAATATCTCAGTTGCCTTTCTTGAATAAGGGAATGGCGTTTGCCACCCTCCAGTCATCTGGTATGACTCCAGTGGACAGTGAGGATGCAAAGATCATCGCCAAAACACAGTAATCCCTTGACTCCCTTCCCATAACAACCTAAGTTATATCCTTTCTGACCCAGGGGACTTATCTATCCCCATGATTTTTCAATATTTGCAGCACATTCTCCATCTTAATATCGACCTGTTCGACCATATCAGCCTGTTTCACATTGTCCTCACAAAGAACAAGGTCCCACTCACTCGTGAATACTTAAGCAAAGTACTCATTCAGGACCTCCCCTACCCCCTCTGACTCCTGGCACAAGTTTGCTTCACTATAAGGGGTATAAATGTGGAATTATGTCTCAGCACTGAATTAAAGATATTGCAGTGTACAATCACTCGATTACTTTGAATATTGAACTGTATTTTAACTGAGAAAACACAGTTAAATTGATTTGATTATATTTCACTTCATGCTCACATTTATTGTATTTCGAACCACAATAAGTTTCCTTTTTACGTATATAAAACTTACTTAAAATTAATCTCATGTTTATGTAAAGAAAATCGAATTACCATCTGCTTGTACCTTCCTTTTTCAATGCCTGTTCATTTTGAATTTGTGAAAGTAGTACGTTGTTGAAAGGAAGGGAAATTGTCTTCAGCTGAATATTCACATTGAGTGACTGATGCATATTAGGAATCAAAGTGCAATGATCACACAGTTTTGTCAATTTGTCTTTCAAAGAATTGTCATGAGATTCCTGTTTATTTAAGTTTATCATTCCTTTATTCCATTGTTATTGTAAAATATTGTTTAATTTCCAGTCCATTACACACAGAAACTACCTAATCAATTCCCATCCAAATTACTGCAATAAACAGCTGATTGATTTTGATTTGAGTTACCACATTAAACATAATATTGCAGTCCTGCCGTCCTGAGTGGGAACATTATGAAAGGAGCTTGTGGAGCTGTGGCAGGGTCTCTATTACTAGACCCGAGGGAAGGTTTCACATCACACCTTCAACAGAAACATATCAAGAGCTGCTCTGAATGGTGATTAGAGAGTACACAAGCACAGATTGAATTGCTTTTCAATACAACATTAGATCTGCTTTTATCTATTATAAGAATAATCACAAAATCTGATACTTATTTGTGTCAGGCTATCAAGAAATATGTGTACACGTATCCCCCACTTTTGGAAAGTTTGCTTTAGCCACTTTGCTTTTACAAAAGACTTACATCTGTCCCTGCTTTCTCTAACTGAAAGAAATCTGAAGAGGATTTTCACTTTTATGAAAAAAAAGGAAAAAGATTAAAGCTTCTTCGATTTACGCCTTTTCAGCTTATGTAAGGTTTCATAATAACCTTACTTTCAGATATTGGGGATACCTGTATCTAATTTCAGACATTGGGGATACCTGTATCTAATTCTGTTGCTTATAAGTTCCTGGAGAATATTTGAAAATGTTGCAGAATTAAAGATTACGATGAGATTGATCCTTTATTTTGTTGCAAAGGGGCAAGTTCAAACAATTGATACACATTAAACATTATTCTGTCGTGCTATAAATTGGAAATAAAGTTGATATCTTCTTCAGGAAACTAACAAATGCTCCCACCTATTACTTGTCAGTCAGCTGGTTACCTACTATGTAATTAAATGTTGTGATTCATCTAAATATTACTCTGTCCTTTGATCAAATGAATATGTAATTGTTGTTCAGTTTATGAAATTTTTCCATTCACCTGTTCATTTTGACCGTAAGATTGAAATGCTTTGAAAATATTGGAGTTTGTTCATTTAAAAATAAGGTTTGCACATCTCTCACATATCTCATTTCTTGTATTATGATTCAAGAATGTTTTCTGGTGGGATTCTAGTAAATACCAAACATTTGTTGGCTTCAAATAAGGTCTTTAACACCCAGTTATCAATCTGTTGTTAATGTTTCAGCTGTTACATTGACATTGATTAGGTACTCATTCAGAGAGATCAACTGACAATTATAAACTACTTGCAGGATTATTGAATTGAGAAAACGATACAGACGTGGAAACATTTTTTAGAAGGAATTGCTTTTTCATTCAAATGTGAAGGCTGTTCAAGAATTCTATATCGCCTTCCATTGGTTTTCTTGTCGAGAATGTAAATTTATAATTCATGTGAATTTTATTGTGTTCTGTATTTTGAAATTTGTATCAGATTTAAGAAGAAAAAGAGGAGCAATTAACATGAAAACTTCTGTGAATAGAAAGCGCAGTAAATTAAATTGACGGAGGGGGGACAGTCAAATATTTCTAAGAGCAAGAGCGTTGTGCCGGTAAAGCACAGCAGGTCAGGCAGCATTCAAGGAGAAGCAGAATCAACGTTTTGGGCATAAGCCCTTCATCAGGAATCTTTTCGATACTCCTGTTCTTTGAATGTGCCTGCACTTTTCCAACACCACAGCTTTCCTCACTTTCTCCAAATATCCTTAATGAACATGAACTGAAAATGTTAGCATCAGCAGTTGAACAAGACTAAATAAACACATTGTTTTGCAATATTTATAGTGAAAACTTGTTTGAGAACATACAACAAATCAGATCGAACAACATCTCTTGCCGTTAGAACCCTTGGCCCTTCATAATAAAGAATAACCATGCTTTGACCAATCAGTATGGTGTATAACTACTGAACTAAAATACCAGAGGGACAACGATTGCATGTATTCAAGGGAATGATAACCAGATCCTTACTGTGATAGTGGTGATTGATCTCAGGAACAATAAGATATTTACTGTGATTATTCCACTGAACAGTGATTAGATGGTCATGAAGATCTTTGTGTGGCTTTATGTGCAGTGTTTTGTTTGAACATTGATCTCTGGAGCATTGAGATATTTTACAAGATTGACAATTGACTGTTAAAGATAAGGTTTAAATGCAACATTTGAAAAAATTGTCGGTTTTGTTTAGCGAAACACAATTCTAAGTTTATGGAATCCCTACTGTGTGGAAACAGGCCATTTGGCCCAACAAGTCTACACTGACGTTCCAAAGAATAATCCACTCAGCAGCATTCTGCTCTCAGATTACTGGACATTTACCCCTGACTAATGCACATAACCTCCACATCCCTATACAGACCGTGCAGCTTAGCATGGCCAATGTCCCGAACCTGCATATCTTTGGATTGTGGGAGAAAACCAGAACATGCAAACTCTACACAAACATGTGGCCGAGGATGGAATCAAACCCAAGTGCATAACGCTGTAAGACACAATTGCTAACCACTGATCCTCTGTTCTCAATGCCCAGCCCCCATGTTCAAGAGGTCTATGTAGCTATTCATTGGTTCTCTTGTCCAGATACTAATTTATAATTCATATCGCTTTTATTGTGCCCGGAATTTTGAGATTTGTCTCAAAGTTAAGAAGAAAACGAGGGCAATTAATATGAGAAGTTGAGAGAATAGAAAGCACAGTAAATTTAAATTAAAGACTGTGAGAAACAAAGCTCACTTACTTCAATAATTTCAGCCCAAGACAAGATCTGAAGCAATCAGTTTGTTTATTAGACGCTTGCAAGCGTGGTGCCTGGAATAAGACACACAGAGTTTAGCAAATACATATCTTATATAGGATTCACTACTCCAAACCCGGTATCCATTACTATTGTTTCTCGCTTGCCTTATCCGGCCTTGTGCATAACAAAGTACAAGTTTTACTTGGCCATTTCACCACATCCTGCTGTGGCCCATTGTTAGGTATATCCTCCCTCACTACTATCTAAATCCCCCACTTGTGACATTTGCTCCCTTTCCTGAACCATATTGATCCTTATGACCTTTTAATTGGGGTTTGTTTATGTGTTTTTGCAAAAGTGGGAAACAGATGCTTATAACTACTGCATGTACAAGCATATCTGGCTTAACCTGCATTCTCACAGCATCTTATCTATTTGTCTGTAACATCTACCATTGTCTGCAGGCACGTTTCATTCTTGTATGCACATTTTAGCTAATACAAAAACAATTATATATTTCCTTCACATAGTTTTCATTCTTGATGAGTAGTGCTGGAAGAGCACAGCAGTTCAGGCAGCATCCAAGTAGCTTCAAAATCGACGTTTCTGGTATTTGCCCGAAACGTCGATTTCGAAGCTACTTGGATGCTGCCTGAAATGCTGTGCTCTTCCAGAACCACTAATCCAGATTCTGGTTTCCAGCATCTGAAGTCCTTGTTTTTACCTAGTTTTCATTCTTGTTGACTCAGCTATTGCTTGAATCCATTATACACTGGTGTGAGTGCATAAACCTTGCATAAATAATTACGTTGCAGAAATGACACTACTTTACCTATATCCCAAATTTCACCTTTTTCTTTAATTACCATTTCTTATCTTCTGCATTTTTCTTTTATGCATTGCCCCCAAACTTCGCAAGCATCATTCTGGAGATTTCATCCATCTTGGTCTCACTCATCCCCTCATTATTTAATCGACAAAGTTCCTCTGCCTGATTCCATTTTAGGGGTATCTATTTTATTAAGGCTGTCTGAATCAGTCTTTGGGTGAGTCCTCGTATACAGGGCATGATCAACAGCCAATGGCTACCAATACCCCGGCTACTACTATCAGGGAAGTAAGGATTGGAACCATCACCCCCTTCCATTTTCCAAACCAGGATTCACGCCATCCCGTGAGAGATGTGTCTACTCCTGAATTCTCAGCCAGTTCCTCTGCTAAAGTAGTCAATCCCCGTAAGGCCCGAGTAATTGAACCATCAGGCACAGTGTTATTAGCAATAAAGGTGCAACAGCTTCCTCCTAACATCGCACATACACACCCCTTTTCTGCTGAAATCATATCAAGGGCCATTCTGTTTTCCCATGCCATCCTATTTGTCACATCAAACTGTTCTGATATTCCTTTAACTGCATCTCTTGTATAATTTATAAATCGCTGTTGATTATAGAAAATGTAATTTATCCAATCTACATTTTTATTAATTGTAACCCACCAAAAGAGAGCTGACTCAAAGTCTTCTGCAATCTGATTCCGAGCCTTGAACTCATCAGGTACTCCCCTAGGGACTCCTACAGAATCGAGATAAATCCTGTCATCGAAAGAAGTGTCTAACAGTGATATCTTACTCTTTTACTTTTTCCCCACTATCATTTCCTTCTCAAATGCCAGGGTAAATGGAATTGCCGATTGTACAATTGCACATATCCCTCTCCAATCCGGTAGTAAGGTGGATGTCAATATTTTGCCTCCACAGTACCACCACAGATCCGCTCGGGGAAACTTTGGTGCTGAGTAGTTCCCTCCCTTCTCCGTTTCGGTAACATTCTTAATCTCTGTACATACTTTCAGCTCCCCCAAATCTCTAGACCGACTTGTACCTCGTCTACCCACACACGACGTGTGATTTCCAACTGCGGCTGAAAACATAGGGGGGCTTTGAATCTTTCTTCTCCAAGGGAGCGAACATCAGAGATAGGGAGGTACAATTCCTATCATTCCATGCAGTCTTACCCTGATACAGGGCTATCATACATTTCATGCCCTTCCTGTCTCGCTTCCACCCGAGCGGAAAGGGAACCACCTGGGCCACTGGCCTACCGGAGGCACATACATAGCGATTGCTTTTGTTCAGACGTTTTACAGTATACTTTACCCATTCAACCCAGGCATTTGCATCCCCGTATCCAGTTTCTATTTCTATGATCTGTTTCAAGTCCTTAATCTCTATAATTTTTACTACTTTAGGATCATCGGGAGGGGTGAAAAGTTGTACCTTATTATCCAATAGTTCTGCCCGTTTTCCCTGTCCTACGCTAATTTGAAAACAACAGCCGGAGAAGTCCTTCCCGTTTGCTTACATTTCTATCCGAAATGTTTCATCTAATTGTATTTCATAGGTGCCCCCCCCCCCCCCCCCGCCCTCCCAGAATTGCTTTGAGCCATGTGGTTTTCTTTATCATTAGGTATATTGGGTTACACTTTTTATCGGGACAATCGCGAGCTGGTCGGAAGGGGGCCCGGTGCACTGTGACGAGATCATTATATCAAGTACCATCCCCAAAGGACTTAAGATGTATCTCTGAGCTGCGGTACTGTCTCTGATTATCTACATCCCCACAATTTACTAAGCTACATGCATCAGGTCTATTACTTGCTGATTATCAGACTCAGGGACCGCTAATAACACATATGAAAATTATATTTGACAAAATCCCAATACTAAGAGAGCTCGCATCATAACTCTAAGCATCCCCGGCATTCTAAAAATTGTGCTGGAGCACAAAAAAACTTAATACACAATCTTACAGAAATAATCCCGCGCTCGTGTCGCCACTGAAGAATCAGTTACTCTAAGTCTCTTCAGCCTGAGTTTCAGCGGGTCTTGCGTTGCGTTGGTCTTGCTGTCCAGACTTCTTCCTCAAATGGAGATTTCACTGGCCCTTTGATCCGAGTGTAGTCAGTCCAGCCTTTCTCCGCTGTCCTTATTGTTATTTCGGTAATCAAAGGATCCTGATACAGCCCTTCCCAGTCCGGCTGCAATTTAGTCTCTGTCCATGATTTTACTAAGCCCCAATCTCCCGGCCGGATGGGATGAACGGTGAATTCAAGGGCCAATAAACTCTGTTTCCTGAGGAGAGACAAAGAGGCGGACAAGCCCAGTATATATTTCTTTAGAACAAGTCTTCAGTTTCGGGAATTGTCAATTCTCCGTTCGTTCCCAGATAAGGTAATCCAAATATGATTTCATCGGGGTTAGTCCCAAATCTTTCCTTGGGGCTGTTCGTACTCGCAAGAGAGTTATAGGTAAACATTTGGTCCAAGGGAGTCTGGTTTCTACTATCAATTTAGAGAGCTGTCGTTTGAGTGTTTGGTTCATTCTCTCAAACCTTCCTGATGATGGTGGGTGCCATGGAGCATGGAACTCCCAGGAAATTCCCAACCCTTCCATTACCCCCTGTAACACTTTAGAGTAAAAAGAGTTCCTTGGTTGGAATCTATACGGTTCACTAGCCCATATCGGGGAATTATGTGCTCTAATATTGTTTTAGACACCACACTCGCAGTGGCAGTAGCTAGGGGGTATGCCTCAACCCAACCAAATAGATGATCTACTATGACCAGCATATATTTTAGTCTTCCTACTCTGGGTAGTTCAGTATAATCTACTTGTATACTCTGGAAGGGTCTCAATCCCGCGTCTCTTCCTTCCGGGGTCGGTTTTCTCAAGACTTTCTTATTTACCTTTCTGCATATTATACATGCCTCACATATTTGTTTAGCAATTGTATATATTTCTTTACATCCATATTCCCTAAGAACTAAATCACATATTGCTTGTACTCCCCAATGGTTGCCTTGATGTAGGACAGCCATAATCTCTCACGTCATCATTTGGTTTAACATTTCCCTTCCATCAGGTAACACCCATTGCCCATCTGCTATTTTTTGCAGCCCCCAAATCTTTCAATTCTTTTTCTTCTCCTTCAGTAAGTATAGAAGCTTCCGGGGATCAGGGACAGTAGGTATTAGGGAATGAATCAGCACTCCTTGTGGCTCCAGGCCTGCTTCCTTTGCCACTTCATCGGCTAATCTATTCTCCCTAACTTCTGGTTCATTTCCTTTCTGATGACCATTTACATGCACTACCACTATTTCTTGGGGCAGTAATAGGGACGCCAAGACCCGTTTAATCAACTCCTCATGTGCTAATTCCTTCCCCCGGCTATTGATCAGTCCTCTTTCCTGCCATATCTTTCCAACAGTGTGCACAACACCAAATGCATATTTAGAGTCAGTGTATGCTGCACCCTCTTTATTTTCTAACGCCCTAAGGGCTCTTTCCAATGCATACAGTTCGCAGGTTTGAGCTGACCACCCATTTGGCAACCTTCCTGCCTCCACCACACTACCTTCTGTCCCCTCTATGACTGCATACCCATTATGTCTTTTCCCTTCACTCACCCGGGATGATCCGTCTATAAAAAGGCAGGCTCCTGCATGAAGTGGAACGTCTCTCAGGTCCATGGAGACCTTAGTTTGGTATTCTGTAATGTAAAGGCAGTTGTGCCCTGGATTCTGAGGAGAGTCTCCTTCCCCTTTCCAAAGAAAGCCAACTGGATTTAAACAATTATCCGTGACCAACACTAGATCATCATTTTCTATTAATATTGCCTCATATTTCAGAACCCGCGAGTCTGTCAACCATCGCCCAGCTTTTTCGTTTAGGATCGTTCTCACTTGGTGTGGGGTGCTCCCCCAAATGTAAGCTTTCAGCTTTCCTCCACCAACAGTGCAGTGGCAGCCACGGCCTGCACACACTCAGGCCACCCCCGGGATACTGGTTCCAATAGCTTCGAAAGATATGCTACTGGCTGTTACATTCCTCCCAACCTCTGAGTTAATACTCCCAAAGCCGCTCCTTTATCTACGGTATCAAAGAGCTGGAAAGGTTAATCTGGAGAAGGTAAGGCTAACATGGGGGCATGGATTAGATCTGTTCTGAATTACTTGAATAGTTATTTTTCCTCTTCTTCCCAACTCAGACACTTTGGTTCCTCCTCTATTAGTTTGAGACATAATTTATTCGTCTTTTGAGCATAAGAATTAATCCACAATCTGCAATATCCCGTTAAACCCCCAAAAAATACGTAATTCCCGTTTAGCCCTCGGCAGTGGAATCCCCACTATTCCCTCTAACTATTCCGGGCTGATCTTTCGCTTTCCCTCACTAACTAAATGTCCCAAGAATTGCACTTCTCGCTCCACATATTGTAGTTTGTTTTTAGATACTCGCAGTCCCTGCTGACCCAGGAAATTCAATATTCTTTTAGTGGCTTCTACTACTCTTTCTCTTCTTATTCCTGATACTAAGAGGTCGTCTACATACTGCAACAGGGTAGTACCCTTGGGGCTGCTAAACTTCTCCAATATTTGTTCTAGCATCTGTACAAATAAATTCGGGGATTGCGTAAACCCCTGGAGGAGCACGATCCACCGGTATTCCTGTTTCCGTCCTGTCTTGGGATCTTCCAATTCCCTACTTTCCTCCCCCAAGGGACAAGCCCAAAAGGCATCTTTTAAATCTATCACACTAAACCATTTGTGGTCATGAGGGATCTTACTTAATAACGTATAGGAATTTGGCACCACTGGGTGCCTGACCTGTTCTACTCGATTCAATATTCTCAAATCCTACACCAGTCGATAAGTTCCATCGAATTTTCACACTGGTAGAATTAGGATCTTATAAGGAGACATACATGGCTCCAACAGTTCATCTCTAGCCCCTCAATTACTGGCTGCAGTCTTCGTTTGCCTTCTATGGAAATGGGATATTGTCACTCATAAACAACGTCCCCTTTCCTTTTTAAACTTATTTATAGGGGACGGATCTGTATTTTTCACGATTGCCTTCTCTCGCCCATATAATAGGGTCTATCTCTCTCTCCACAACTTCTGTCAACATTGCCATTTGTGCAACTAGTTCTTTTTCCTGAATTCAAATCTCCAGTCCTAAGAGGATAATTAAATCTCTCCCTAGTAAGTTACTTCCTTTCTCAGGGATATACAACAGTTCCCCTGTGACTGTATCCTTCGGACCTTCTATCATCATAGGTTCAAATACTGGAACAGTAAATCCTTCCCCTTTTACCCCGGAAACAGTAATTGACCGTGTTGACATTCCTACTTTCTTTGATTTAAAATTCAGCGAAGATGGTGCTGCCCCCCGTATCTACTAGGAAGACTACCTCTTCCCCACAGGGTCCCACCTACAAGTTGATCAAGAGTTCCTGGTGGCTCCCCGAGGGCAGGAACCCCTGACACCCCTATTCTACATCAAAATTCATAAGCGGAATTGCCCTTTCTTCCCTTTGTAGATCAGGACAGTCCCGCTTAAAATGCCCCATCTTTCTGCAATAATAGCATCCTGCCTGTGGAGACTTCCATCTCTGCCCCTGTCGCCCAAACCCGCTATCAAATGCTCCCCCTTGTCCTCTCCCTCTCCCCTTTCCTCTCTGTCCTACATGCTGCCACCCGCCGCTCCAGTTGCTCACTATTGCTTCCATTCTTTCCTTAACTACCTCATCAACGGTAGCTACCACCATTTTCACCTTCAGTTTTTGTCTCTCATCCTCTCTCTTTACAAACACTTTCTGTGCCTCTCTTAACAAATCATCTAATGGTATTTCACTCCTCCCTTCTATCTTCAGTATCTTTCTCTGTGGTCTGGCCAATCCTTTGTCACAAAATATACTTTTAAAAGACCCTGTGCCACTGGGTCCTCAGGGTTCATTCCAAAGTATTCCGCATTGAGTCTCTTAATCTTTGCAAGAAAGCTGAGTGTGTCTCATCTTTCTCCTCTTTAACTTCAAACGCTTTAGTCAAATTCTGCGACTTCGGAACTGCCTCTCTTATTCCTTTTAGAATCAGGTCTTTCAATTTCATCATTTCTTCTCAACGCTCCGGGTTTTGATTTTCCCACTGGGTGTCTCAGAGCGGAAACTCCGTCTCTCCCTGTCCAGTATCCCCATCCCCAAGGGGAAGTTCCCTGTCCCATATTTTAATGGCTGGTCCTGCTATAAGTCCCCTTTCTTCCCCAGTAAATAGTACATTCAAAATAGACATTAACTCAGTCCACGTATAAAGATTGGGCCCCAAGAATTGATCAATTTGTTCAGACAGCCCTATCGGATCCTCAACCAGGACCTTCATCTTCTTTTTAAATATTCTGACCTCCTCACTGGTGAAGGGTGCACTTACAAACCTAATCTCTTTGTCCCCTATTGGTACCTCCAGAAGGGGATAAGTCTTTATATTCTTCCCATTTTTTGTTTTTGTTTTACGCCCTTATGCTTTCGTTCAGATACTCCAGAGGCCTGCTCTACATCTACTTTATCTTCCCTTCCTTTTGTTGCAGATTTATGGTTGGGAACAACAACATCCCCCTCCACCGCCTCTTCGTTCTCCTCTTGTGGGTCATCCGTTCCCTGTCCATGTCTGTCTCTCTCTCCTCCTCCCCCATTTTTGCCTAATCTGATTTTATGGTACGGGGGGCAGGAGTGCAAACAGGCAAAAGGATCCCAGGGACTGTGTGGGGCAGAGGGAGAATCCTTTGGATTTACAACCGTCATTCCCAAACTGCCCTTCCAACAGGATGCATAGTCCGCCTCCTCTTGACTAAAAGTTTGTTTTTTTTATTCGCATACAAATCTAAATACTGACATACCCAATCCTCATCCGAATCATACTTTGGCCAGAAGACAGCTGGATGAAGGATTGGTTGTTTGGTCCATACTAAACAACAATATTTAATCATTTCCTTTTCCCTTTTCCCCTTGTACAAGTGTTACTTGTCCATTCCCTCAACATCCTCCCCAACGGACTTTCAGGAGGAATGTTACCAGGGACTTTTTCTTTCTTTACTCCGTGACAGTTCAACTTACTCTGCCTAGCCCCATTTCCCGGGCCCTCACCAGTCCCTCAGCGATTAAATACCCCTTTTCCCGGCCACCAAGTTAATACTTAAAAGTTAGCTTTCTGACGTTGGTTTGTGCACAGAATTGCCTGGCTCCTTCTTTTCCATATTTATCATCGACCTTCTTTCACTTTCTGATTCAGATGTCTCTCTTGTGGGATTCGTACCAGCCGCCCAAGGGAGCAGACAAAACCTGGACAAGAAAACGCTCCTCAATTGTGAATGGGAGGCATCTTCCCAGTGTCCAGGGCTAGCCACTCCCCCCGGCAATGGAAGAATATCGCAGACGATCCCCCAATTGTGAGAAACTAAGCCCACTCACTTCAATAATTTCATGCGAAACAAGACATGAAGCAATCAGTATGTTTATTATACGCTTGCAAGCGTGGTGCCTGAAATAGACTCGCAGAGTTTAGCAAATACATAGGATTCACTACTCCAAACCCGGTGCCCATTACTATTGTTTCTCTCTTGCCTTATCCGGCCTTGTGCATAACAAAGTGCAGGTTTTACTTGGCCTTTTCACCACATCCTGGCTGTGGTCAACTGTAAGGTATATCCTCCTTCACTGCGATCTAATTCCCCCACTTGTGACACTTCCTCCCTTTCCCCAATCATATTGATGAATCACAATCCTTTCATCATGACCATTGTGTGATCCTGATACCGTCCTGCACTCTGTTGATATCACTCAGTCTCTCTCCATGTGGTATCCCTCACTGTGTGGCTCTAATTGCTGCCTCTGTCAACATCTCTCACTCTTGCAGCTATTCCAGATCCTGAGCCAACAAAATTCTCCACTCCAGAGAGACGCAGCAGCACAGGCCAGGGATGGAGACTGGGATTTTCCAGATCTCTGTGGGACTCAGTGCCATTCTCCATGTGTAACCCTGACTGCATCAGTCTAATTTCCCATTCTGTCTGCTTCCCTATCTCCTGTAGGTCCTCAGGATGTTCCTGTCTCAGCCGAATTCCTAACTCCTGTCTCGTCCATAACCACATCAAAGACGGTTGGTCAGGCAGAGAGAGATGGAGAGGGAGATCTGGAGCCTTCAGTAAATCCTGCAGCCGGTAATATCACTCACAGTAAACAGCACAGGGTGGAGGCAGTAGACTTCTATATTCAGACCTGGAAGACAGGAAATAGATACCAAGCTGGGCAAGGAACAGCAACATTCTAGGCTTCATTCGTACCACCTTGTGAGGATCCTGCTTTCACCTCTTCTGTACTGGTCCTCACTGATACATCTCTCTCTGACTCTCTGTCTCTTTTTCTCGATCCCCTCTCACTCCCTCACTCTCTATCTCTCACCCTCTCACTCTCATTCTCTCTCTCAGCCCCTCTCTCACCTTCTCTCTCTTTCTCTATTCCCCTCACTCACACTCTCTCTAACCCACTCACTCACTCTCCACCTCATCCCTCTCTCTCACCTGACTCTCTCTCTCTCCCCCTTTGCGTGCCTCTCACTCATGTCCCTCTCTCTCTAACTCGCCCTGCATCTCTCCCTATCTCGCTCTACCCATCTTTCTATCTTTCTCTCTCTCTCATTCTCTCTCTTGTCCACTTATCGCACTCTTTCTCTCTCGATCTCTCAGACTCTCTCTCATTTTCGTCCCCTCACTCACTCACTCACACTTGCACCTCTCCCTCTCTCGCTCACCCCCTCTCTCGCCTGTCTCTCTTGCTCGCTCCTCACTCTCCCCATCTCTCACCCCTCACTCTCTCTCTCCACTTTCTCTCATTTTCTCCCCCATCTCTGGCCCCTCTCTCTGCCCCCTCACCTCCACTCTCTCTCTCCCCACTCTCTCTCCCCCACTCTGTCCCTCCTCTCTCTCCCTCCTCTCTCTCACCCCGCTCTCTAACCCCTGTCTCTCCCCCTCCCCTCACTCTCCCCCCTATCGACCCACTCTCTCGACCCACTCACTCAAGCCCCTCAATCGACCCCGTCTCTCGACCCCCCTCTCTCAACCCCCTTCTCTCGACCCCCCTCTCGATCCCCTCACTGGATCCCCTCTCTCGACACCCCTCTCACGACCACTCCCGTCGAAAGCCCTCACTCGACTCCCCTCACTCGACTCCCCTCTCTCGACCACCCTCTCACGACCCCTCTCATCCGACCCCCTCACTCGACCCCCTCTCTCGACCCCCTCTCACGTACCCCTCTCTCGACCCCCTCTCTCAACGCCTGCACTCGACGCTTTTCTCTCCCATTCTCTCTCTCTAATCCATCTCTCTCTAACCCCTTTCTCTCCCCTATCTTTCCCCTTCTGTTTCCCCTTCTCTCTCCCCATCTCTCCCGCTATCTCTCCCCTATCTCTCCCCAATCTTTCACCAAATCCCTCCCCAATCTCTCCCCCAGTCTCTCCCCAATCTCTCCCCTTATCTCTCCCCCTTATCTCTCCCCTTGTCTCTCCCCTTATCTTCCCCCCTCTCTCTTCCCCTCTCTCTTCCCTCGCTCTCTCTTCCCCTCTCTCTTCCCCACCTCTCTGTGCCCCACCTCCCTCTCACTTACCTCTCTATCTCCCTCACCTCTCTCTCTCCCCACCTCTCTCTCCCCTCTCTCTCCTCTCTCTCTCCCACGCTCTCTCTTCCCCTCTCCCCTCGCTCTCTCCCACTCTCTCCCACTCTCTCCCCTCTCTCACCCCTCTCTCCCCCTCTCTCTCGCCTCTCTCTCTCCCCCTCTCTCACCCCCCTCTCTCCCCCTCTCTCTCCCCCCTCTCTCCCCCTCTCTCTCCTCCTCCCTCTCTCCCCCTCCCTCTCTCCCCCTCCCTCTCTCCCCCTCCCTCTCTCCCCCTCACTCTCTCCCCCTCCTCTCTCCACACTCTCTCTCTATCCTTCTCAATACTCCCCTCTCTCTACCCCTGTCTCTCTACCCCCGTCTCTCTCTCCTCTCTCTCTCCTCTCTCTAACCTCTATCTCTCCCCTCACCATCTTCCCTCTCACCTCTCTCCGTCTCTTCTATCTCCATCTCCCCCTCTCTTCCCCACACTCTCCCCCGCTCTCTGTCTTCCCCCTCCCCGCTTCTCCCATCCCTCTCTCCCCATCCTCTGTCTCCGCCTCTCCCTCCTCACCCTCTCTCTCTCGCTCTCTCCCTCTCTCTCTCCCCCTCTCTCATTCCCCATCTCTTGCCCCCTCTCTTGCCTCACTCTCTCACCTTTCTCTCTCTCTCCCCATCTCTCTCTCACCCGTCCCTCTCCCCCCTCTCTCCCCACTCTCTCTCTCTGCCCTCTGTCTCTCCCCCTCCCTCTCCCCTCCCTCTCCCCTCCCTCTCTCCCCCCCTCCTTCTCTCCCCCTCCATCTCTCCCCCTCCCTCTCTCCCCTCCATCTCTCCCGCTCTCTCGCCCCCTCTTTTGACCCCCTCACTCTGTCACCTCACTCTCCCTCCCCCCTCACTCACTCCCTCTCTCTCTCCCCCACTCTTTACCCCTCCTCTCCCCCTCTCCCCACACTCTCTACACCTACTGTCTCCCCCCACTCAATCCCCCCACTCACTCCCCCATTCTATCTCCCCACCCTCTCTCTCCCCCTCTCCCTCCCCCTCTCTCTCACACTCTTTCTGTCTCCCCTCTCGCTCGTCCCCCTCTTGGTCGTCCCCTCTCTCGCCTCTCGCTTTCCCGCTCGCTCTCCCACTCTCCCTTCCCCTCTCTTTCTCCCCGTCTCTCTGCCCATTTCACTCACCTCTCACTCTCTCCGCCCTATCTTGACCCTCTCTCTCGCCTCCCTCTCTCCCCCCTCCCTCCCCTCTCTCTCATACCCTCTCTGTCTCCCCCTCTCGCTCGTCCCCCTCTCTCGCCCCTAGCTTTCCCGCTCGCTCTCCCCTCTCCCTTCCCCTCTCTTTCTCCCCCTCTCGCTGCCTGTTTCACTCTCCTCTCTCTCTCTCCCCCTCCTTGCCCCCCCTTTCTCCCCCTCTCTCCCCCCTCCCTTGACGCCATTCTGTTGGCCCTACTCCCCTCTTTCGCCCTCCTTCTCTCTGCCCTTCTCTCCGTGCCCCTCTCTCTTTCCCCTCACTCTGTTAACCCTCTCTCCCACTCTCTCTCCCCCTCTCCTCCCTCTCCCCCTCTCTCACCCTCTCCCCTCTCTCCCATCACTCTCCCCCTCTATCTCCCCGCTCACTCTCCCCGCTCTCTCTGCCCCTCTCTCTTCCCCCTCTCTCTTTCTCCTTCTCTCTCTTCCCCTCTCTCTCTTTCCCCATGTCTCTCCCCCCACATCTCTCTCACTCACCTCTCTCTCCCATCTCTCTCTCTCCCTGCTCTCGCCCCCCCTCGTCCCCTCTCTCTCCACCTCTCTCTTCCCGCCCTCTCCCCGCACGCTCTCGCCACTCTCTCACTCCCTCTCTGTCCCCCCTCTCCACTTCCCTCGCCCCTCTCATCTCCCTCCCCCGTCTCTCCCCGTCTCTCTACCCCTCGCTCTCTCACCCCCGCTCTCTCTCCCCCTCTCCTCCCTCTCTCTCCCCCACTCTCTGCCCCCTGTCTCTCATTCCCCGCTCTTTCACCCCCGCTCTCTCACCTCCCTCACTCCCCTCTCTCACCCTCTCTTACTCTCTCTCACCCTGTCTCTCCCCATCTATCGCTCCCCCCTCTCTCCCTCACACTCTCCCGCGCTCTCTTCCGCCTTTCTCTCCAAACTCTCTCTCTCTCCGCCCCTATCTCTCCCCATCTCTCTCCCCTCTCTCTCCCTGCTCTCTACTCCCCCTCTCCCCCTCACCCCCTGTCTCGCCCCCTCTCTCCCCGTCTCTCTCTCCCCCTCTCTCTCACCCCTCTCTCCCTTTTTCGCCCCCCTCTCTCACTCCCCCTCTCTCGCGCCACTCTCTCGCCCCCCTCTCTCAACCCCCTGTCTCGAACCCACTCTCTCGCCACCCACTCTCGTCTCCTCTCTTGTCCCTTCTCTCACCCCCCTCTCGCTCTCCCTCGTCTCTCCCCGTCTGTCTTCCCGTATCTCGCCCCTCTCCCCCTCTCCCCCTCTCTCCCTCCACCTTTCTCTATGCCTCTCCCCCTCTCTCTTCCCCCACTCTCTCTCCTCTCTCTCTCTCTCTCTCTCACCCCCTCACTCACCCCCACACTCTCCCCATCTCTCTTCCCCCACTTTCTCCCCCCGCTCTCTGTCTCCCCTCTCCTGCCCTCTCTCCCCTCTCTCGTCCCCTCTCTCTCCCCTTCGCTCTCCCCCTTCCCTCTCCCCCCTCCCCTCTCTCTTCCCTCACTCTCTCCCCTCTCTCTCTCCCTCTCTCTCTCACCCCCTCACTCACCCCCACACTCTCCCCATCTCTCATCCCCCACTTTCTCACCCCGCTCTCTGCCTCCTCTGTCCCGACCTCTCTCTTCTCTCTCCCCCCTCTCGCCACATTCACTCTCTCCCCCTCTCTCTCGCCTCTCTCTTCTTCTCTCTCCCCCTCTCCCTTGCCCCTTCTCCCTTGCCTCCTCTCCTTCCCACTTTTGCCCTCCCTCTCTTGCCCCTATCTCTCTGCCCCTCTCTCTCCTCACTCTGTCACCTCACTCTCTCTCCCTCTCTCAATCCCTCCCTCTCTCACCCCTCTCTCTCACTTTTCTCTCACCCCCTCTCTCCTCCTCCCTGTCTCTCTTCCCCCTCTCTATCTCTTTCTACCGCCTCTCTCTCTTCCCCCTCTCTCCCCTCCTCTCTCCCCTTCTCTCTACCGTCTCTCGCACCCCCTCTCTCCACGCCTCACTCTCTCTCTCTCCCCTGTCTCTTCACTAACTCTCTCCCCTACTCTGTCACCTAACTCTCTCCCCTCTTTCTCACTCCCTGCCTAACCCTCTCCCTCCACCATTCTATCCCCACTCTCTCCTCCATTCTCTCTCCCCTATCTCCCCATCCATCTCCCCCTCTCTCTCTCCCTCGATTCTCTCTCTTTTCATGCTCTGTCCCCCTCCCTCTGTCCCCCTCCCTCTGGCCCCCACTCTCTCCTCTCTCTCTCCACCCCGACTCTCCACTCTCTCTCCCCCACTCTCCTCGTCTCTCTCCCCTCTCTCTCTGCCCCTCTCTCTACCTCCATTCTCTGCCCCCTCCTTCTGTCCCGCTCCTCTTGTCCCCCTCCCTCTGTCCCCCTCCCTCTGTCCCCGTCTCTCCTTCACTCTCACCCCCGACTCTCCCCTCTCTCTCCCCCACTCTCCCCCTCTAACCAATCTCTCCCCTCCTCTTCTCTCCAACCTCCCTCTCCTCCTCTCTCCCTCCCCCACTCTCACCCCCACTCTCTCCCCGCACTTTCTCTCCCCACTTTCTCTCCCCACCCTTCTCCCCCCACTATCTCTCCCCACTCTCTCTCCCCACTCTCTCCCCACACTCTCTCTCCCTTCCCTCTCTCCCCCTCCCTCTTTCCCCCTCCCTCTGTCCGCCTCTCTCTCCTCTCTCTCAGCCCACTCTCCCCTCTCTCTCCACACTCTCACTCCTCTACCTCACCCCCTCCCTCTCTCCTCTGTCTACCCCAATCTCTCACCTCCTCTCTCTATCCCGTCTCTCTCTACTCTGCCCACCCTCTCTCTCTACCCCTCAAACTCTCTCTCTCCCCGTCTCACTCTTCACTAACTCTGTTGCCTAAATCTCACCCCTCTCTCTCCCCCTCTCTCACTCCCTCCCTCTCTCACCCTCTCCTTCTCCCCTCTCTCTCCCCCCACTCTCACCCCCTTTCTGTCCCCCTCTATCCCCCTTCCTCGCACCTTCCTCTCCCTCCCACTCTCTCTCCCCGTCTCTCCCCCTCCCCATCGCTCTCCCCGTCTCTCTCCCCTTCCTCTCCCCCACTCTCTTTCCCCGCTCTCTTCCCCCACTCTCACCCCCATCTCTCTCCCTTCTCTGTCCCCCCTGCTGTCACCCCCTTTCTGTCCCCAAGTCTCCACCTTCCTCTCCCTCCCCCTCTCTCACCTTGTCTCTCCCCCTCTCTCCCCGTCGCTCTCCCCGTCGCTCTCCCCGTCTCTCTCCCCCTCTCTCTCTCCCTCCCTCTCCCCCCTCTCCCTCTCCCCTCTCTCCCCCAACTTTCTTCCCCCACTCTCTGCCCCATCTCTCTCCCTCCGCTCGCACCCTCTTTCTGTCCCCCTCTCTCACCCTCCCTCGCACCTTCCTCTCCCTCCCACTCTCTCTCCCCCTCTCTCTCCCCGTCTCACCCCCCCCTTCCCCTCGCTCACCCCGTCGCTCTCTCCGTCTCTCTCCCCCTCTCTCCCACTCTGTCTCGCCCTCCCCGTCTCTATTCCCCCCTATCTCTCTCTCTGCCGCCTCTCTCTCTTCCCCCTCTCTCCACACCCCTCTCACCCCTCTAACCCCTCTCTCCCCCTCTCCCCTCCTCTCTCCCCTTCTCTCTACCGTCTCTCTCTCACACAGTCTCTTTACACCTCTCTCTCACCCACTCTCTCTACACCTCAGTCTCTCTCTCCCCTCTCTCTCTTCACTAAATCTCCCCCCAAACTCAATCACCTAAATCTCTCCCCTCTTTCTCACTCCCTTCCTCCCTAACTCTCTCTCTCCCCCACTCTCTCCCCCACTCCCTCCCCCACTCCCTCCCCCAATCTCTCCCCCATTCTCTCCCCGACTCTCTTCCCGCACTCTCTCTCCCCACTCTCTCTCCCCACTCTCTCCCCCACTCTGTCCCCACACTCTCTCTCTCCCTCCCCCTCTCTCCCCCTCTCTCTCTCCCTCCACTCTCTATGCCCCTCCCTCTTTCCCCCTCCCTCTGTCCGCCTCTCTCTCCTCTCTCTCCCCCACTCTCCCCTCTCTCTCCCCCCACTCTCCCCCCTCCCTCTCCATTCCCTCTCACCTCCTCTCTCTATCCCATCTCTCTCTACCCCTCAAACTCTCTCCCCCTCACTCTTCACTAACTCTGTCGCCTAAATCTCTCCCCTCTCTCTCCCTCTCTCACTCCTTCCGTCTCTCACCCTCGCACTCTACCCCTCTCTCCCCCCACTCTCACCCCCTTTCTGTCCCCCTCTCTCCCCTCTCTCCCCTCTCTCTCCCCGCTATCCCCTCTCTCTCCCCACTCTCTCCCCTCTCTCTCCCCTCTCTCTCCCCTCTCTCACCCCCTCTCTCACCCCCTCTCTCACCCCCTCTCTCACCCCTCTCTCTCCCCCTCTTTCCCCAACTCTCTCATTCTCTACCCCCTCTCTCCCGCCTCTCTCTCGCTCACTCTCTCTCCAATCTCTCGCCCCCTGTCTCGTCCTCCTGTCTCTCCCCTCCTCTCTCACACCCTCTCTCGCCCCCTCTCTCGCCCCCCACTCTCACCCCTCTCTCGCCCCCCACTCTCACCCCCCTCTCGCCCCCTCTCTCATCTCCACTCTCGCCCCCTCTCTCGCCCCACTCTCGCCCCCCACTCGTCTCCACTCTCTCCCCCTCTCTCACCTCCTCTCCTCTCGCTCCCCTCTCTCTCCCCTCTCTCACCCCCTCTCTCACCTTCTCTCTCACCCCCTCTCTCACACCATCTCTCTCCCCCCTCTCTCCCCCACCTCCCCCTCTCCAAGCTCTCTCTCTCCCCTCTCTCTATCTTCCACTCTTTCTACCCCCTCTGTCTCTCTCTCCCTCGCTCTTTCCCACTGTTTCTCTACTCTCTCTCTCCTCTCTCTTTCCACCCCTCTCTCTCTCCCCCCTCTCTCCATCTCCCCTCTTTCTCGCCCCACTCTCTCTCTTCTCTCTCCCCCCCTCTCTCCCTCCGCACAGTCTTACCCTGTTCTCTTACCCCGCTCGCTTACCCCAGTTTCTCTCTCCTCTCTCCCAACGCACTCTCCCCACCCACTCTCCCCAGCCACCCTCCACCCCCACTCTACCCACCCACTCTCCTTTCCCCACTATTTCCCCCACTCTCTCCCCACCACTCTCTCCCCCACTCTCTTTCAACCCTTCTCTCTCTCCCCCTCTCTCCCCTCTCTCTTCCCCATCTCTCCCCCCTCTCTCCCACCCCTCTCTCCCCCCACTGTCTACCCCCACTCTCTCCGCCTCTCTCTTTCCCCCTCTCTCTCCCCCTCTCTCTCCCCCACTCTCGCCCCCTCTCCCTCTCTCTTCCCCCTCTCTCTCTCCCCACGCTCTCTCCCCCCCTAACTCCCCCTCTCTCCCCCTCTCCCCACCTCGCTCGCCTCTCTCTCTCACCCCGTCTCTCTCCTCTCACTCTCTCCCCTCTCTCACCCTCTCTCTCCCCAGCTCCCTTGCCCTTCTCTCTCATCTCTCTCTCTCCCCACTCTCTCTCTTCCCCACTCTCTCCCCCTCTCTCGTCCTCTCTCTCTCCCCCTCCCCTCTCTCCCGCCTCTCTCTCTCCCCTGTCTCTCCCCTCTCTCTCCCCCTCTTTTCCCAACACTCCCCTGATCCCCTCTCTCCCCTCCCTCTCTCTCCCCTCCCTCCCCCCTCTCTCTCGCCCCCCTCTCGCACCCTCTCTCTCGCCCATCTCTTGCCCCTGTCTCGCCCTCCTGTCTCGCCCCTTCTCTCTCGCCCCGTCTCTCTCCTCTCACTCTCTCCCCTCTCTCACCCTCTCTCTCCCCAGCTCCCTTACCCTTCTCTCTCATCTCTCTCTCTCCCACTCTCTCTCTTCCCCACTCTCTCCCCCTCTCTCTCTCCCTCCTCCCCTCTCTCCCGCCTCTCTCTCTCCCCCTGTCTCTCCCCTCTCTCTCCCCCTCTTTTCCCAACACTCCCCTGATCCCCTCTCTCCCCTCCCTCTCTCTCCCCTCCCTCCCCCCTCTCTCTCGCCCCCCTCTCGCACCCTTTCTCTAGCCCATCTCTTGCCCCCTGTCTCACCCCTTCTCTCTCGCCCCCTCTTTCGACCCCACCCTCGCCCCCTCTCACGACCCCCACTCTTGCCCCCACTAACGCCACTCTCTCGCCCCCTCTCTCGCCCCAACTCTCGCCTCCCATCGTCTCCACTCTCGTCCTTCTCTCTCACCCCACTCTCTAACTCCTTCTCTCTCGCCTCTCTCTACCCCTCTCTATCCCCCTCTCTCCAGCCCTCTCTCTCCCCTTCTCCCCCTCCCCCTGTCTCCCCCTCTCTCCCCCACTTTCTCCCCACTCTCTCTCTCTCCCTGCGCTCTCTCCCCTCTCTCTCACCCCCTCTCCCCACCTCTCCCCCCTCTCTCCCCCCTCTCTCCCCCTCTCTCACCCACCTCCCTCGATCCCTCCCTCTGCCCCCTCCCTCTTCCCCTTCTCTCTGCTCCCCTCTCCCTGCCCCCTCTCCCTGCCGCGCTCTCTCTCTCCCCCCTCTCTCTCCCCCTCACTCTGTCCAGCTCACTCTCTCCCCCTCTCTCTCTCCCCCTCTCCTCCTCTCTCCCTCTCCCCTCCGTCTCCCCCGCCATCCCACTAGCTCTCTACCCCCTCTCTCTTCACCTTCTCTCTCCGCCCTCTCCATGCCTCTCTCTATCCCATCTCTCCTCCTCAACCTCTCTTTCCTCCTCACTTCCTCTCTCTCTATCCCTCACTCTCTCTCTGCCCCTCACACTCTTCACTAACTCTCTCCCCAACTCTGTCACCGAACTCTCTCCACTCTCTCACCCCTTGCCTCTCTCAATCCCTCCCTCACTCACTCTCTCACTCTCCCCATCACTCCCTCCCCCGTCTCCCCCTCCCGTCTCCCCCGCTCTCTCCCCACTCTCTCCCCTCCTCTCTCTCCCCTCCCCTCTCCCCTCTGTCTCCCCTCTCTCCTCTCTCTTCCCTACTCTCTCTTCTCTCCTCTCTCTACCCTCCAATCTCTTCCATCCTCTCTCTCCACCCTCTGTCTCCCCCTCTGTCTCCCACCACTCCCCCCTCCCCCCTCTCTCTTCCCCCTTTCTCTCCCCCTCTCTCTCCTCCCCCTCTCTCTCCCCCCTCTCTCTCCCCACTCTCTCCCCTCTCTCTCCCATCCTCGCTCTCCCCTCCTCTCTCTCCCCGCCTCTCTCCCCCCCTCTCTCCACCGTCTGTCTCCCCCCTCTCCCCCCCTCTCCCTCCCCCATCTCTCTCCTACCTCTCTTGACCCCCTCTCTCTGTCCCCATCTCCCTCGCGGTGCCCCACTCTCACTGTCCCCTAACTCTGTCCCCCTCGCACTGTCCCTGCGCTCTCTGCCCCTCCTGTCTCTCTGTCACCCCTCTCTCTGTGCCCCCTCTCTCTGTCCACCTTCTCTGTCCTCCCTCTCTGTCCGTTCCCCTCTCTCTGCCCCCCTCTCTCTGTCTCCCCCTCTCTGTCCCCCCTCTCTGTCCGTTCCCTCTCTCTGTCCCCCTCTCGCTGTGCCCGCACTCAACCCTCTCTGTCCACCCTCTCTCTGTCCCTCCTCTCTCTCTGTTCCCTTCTCTCTGTCCCCCTCTCTTTGACCCCTCCTCTCCTTCTGTCCCCATCTCTCTGTCCACCCCTCTCTCTCTGTCCCTCTCTCTCAGCCCCCTCTCTCTGTCCCCCAACTCACTGTCTCCCTCTCGGTCCACCCTCTCTCTTCCCTCTCTTTTTACCCCTCCTCTCTCCCCATCTCTTTCCTCCCTATCTCTCCCCCCACTCTCTTACCCCCACTCTCTATGTCCCCTCTCTCTCTGACCGCCCCTCTCTCTGTTCCCCACACTCTCCCCCTCTCTCTGTCTCACTCTCTCTCTGTCCCCCTCTCTCTCCGTTCCCCTCTCTCTGTCCCCCTCTCTCTGTGCCCCTCCCTCTGTGCCCCCTCCCCGTTCCCCTCTCTCTGTCCCCCCTCTCTCTCTGTTCCCCTCTCTCTGTCCCCCTCTCTGTCCCCCCTCTTTGTCCCCCTCTCTCTGACCCCTCCTCTCCTTCTGTCCCCATCTCTCTGTCCACACCTCTCTCTCTGTCCCTCTCTCTCAGCCCCCTCTCTCTGTCCCCCAACTCACTGTCTCCCTCTCGGTCCACCCTCTCTCTTTCCCCTCTTTTACCCCTCCTCCCTCCCCATCTGTTTCCTCCCTCTCTCTCCCCACTCTCTTGCCCCCACTCTCTCTGTCCCCTCTCTCTCTGTCCCACTCTCTCTGTTCCCCCTCTCCCTGTCCCCCCTCACCCTGTCTCCACTCTCCCTGTCTCCCCTCTCTCTAACCCTTTCTCTCTGACCCTTCTCTCTGTCCCCCTTTCTCCCCGTCACCCCCCTCTCTGTACCCCCCTCTCTGTCCCTCTCTCTCTGTCACCCTCCTCTCTGTCCCCATTCTCTCTGTCCACCCCTCTCTCTGTAACCTCCCCTCCCTCTGTCCTCATCTCTCTGTCCACCCCCTCTTTCTGTCCCCACTCTCTCTCTGTCCCCCTATCACTGTCCCCCCTCTCTCTCTGTCCCCCTTCTCTGTACCACCTGTTCTGTCACCCTCCTCTCTGTCCCCACTCTCTCTGTCACCTTCTCACTCTGTCCCTCCCTCTCCCTCTGTATCCATCTCTCTGTCCACCCCACTCTCTCTGCACCCCTCTCGGCTCCCCCCCTCCCCCCCCCCCCCCCGCTCTCTCCCCCTCTCTCTTTGTTCACCTCTCTTTCTCTGACCGCCCCTCTCTGTCCCTCTTCTCTCTGTCCCCTCTCTCTGTCCCCCTCTTTCTCTGTCCCTCCCTCTCTCTGTCCCCCTCTCTTTTTCCTCCCTCTTTCTTTCCACCCTCTCTCTGTCCCCATCTTTCTGTCCACCCCTCTCTCTGTACCCTCCTCTCCCTCTGTCCCCATCTCCCTGTCCACCCCCCTCTCTCTGTCCCCCTCTCTCTCTTTCTCCCCTCTCTCTGGCACCCCCTCTCTCTGTCCCCACACTCTCTCTGTCCCCCTCTCTCTGTCCCCCTCTCTCTCTGTCACCCCTCTCTCTTCCCCCCTGCCCCTCTCTCTGAACCCCTCTGCCTCTGTTCCCTCCTCTCTCTGTCACCCCCCTCTGTCTCACCGCTCTCTGTCCCCCTCTCTCTGTCGTCTCTCTCTCTGTACCCCGTCTCTCTCTGTCCCCCCGTCTCTCTGTCCTCTCTCTCTGTCCTCCTCTCTCTGCACACCTCTCTCTGCCCCCTCTGCCGCCCTCTCTCTGTGTCCCCCACTTTCTCTGACCACCCCCCCCCCGTCTCTACCGCTGTCTGTCCCCCTCTCTCGGTGCCCCTCTCTCTCTGCCTCTCCTTCTCTCTGTCCCCCCGCTCTCAGTCCACCCCGTCTGTCCCCCTCTCTCTTTCCCCCTCTCTCTGTCCCCCGCTCCGTCCCCCTGCCCCCCTCTACTGCGCCCCCGTCTCTCAGTCCCCCCACTCACTGTCACAACTCTCTCTGGCCCCCCTCTCTCTGTCCCTCTATCTCCCTGTACCCCCCTCTGTTCCCACTCTCTCTGTCCCCCTCTCTCTGTACCACTTCTCTCTGTCCTCTCTCTCTCTGCCGCCCTTCTCTCTATCCCCCCTCTTCCTCTGGCCCCCTCTCTCTGTCCCCCCTCTCTGTCCCCATCTCTCTATGTCCTCCTCTCTCTCTGTCACCCCCATCTCTTCTCCCTGCCACCCCTCTATCTGACCCCCTCTCCCTCTGTTCCCTCCTCTCTCAGTCCCCATCTCTCTGAACCCCCTCTCAGTCCCCATCTCTCTCTGTCCCACTCTCTCTGTCCCCCACTCTCTCTGTCCCCCTCTCTCTCTGTCCCCCTCTCTCTGTCCCCCTCTCTCTCTGTCGCCCCTCCCTCTGAACCTCCTTCTCTCTGACCCCCTCTCTCTGAGCACCCTCTTCCTCTGTCCCCCTCTCTCTCTCTGTCCCTCCTACTCTCTGGCCACCCTCACTCTGTCACCCCATCTCTCTTTCTCCCCCTCTCTGTCCTCCCTCACTATCCCCTCTCTCACCATTCCCCTCTCTCTGTCCTCTCTCTGTCTGTCCCCCACCTCTCTGTCCCCCTCTCTCTGTTACCCTTACCTCTCCGTTCCTCTCTCACTGTCCTCCCCTCTCTGTCCCCCCTCTTTCTGTCCCCCCTCTTTCTATCCCCGCTCTCTCTGTCCCCCCGTCCCCCTCCATCTGTCACCCCCTCTGTCCCCTCTCTCTGTCCCTCTCTCTCTTTCCCTCTCTCACTGTCCCTCTCTCTCTCCCCCCTCTCTCTGTCCCCCTCTCCGTCACTCTCTCTCCGTACCTCTCTGTCTGTCCCCCTCTCTCTGTCCCCCTTCTCTCTCTGTCCCTCTCTCTCTGTCCCCCTCTCTCTCTGTCCCTCTCTCTCTGTCCCCCTCTCTCTCTGTCCAACCCTCTCTCTGTCCCCCTCTCTCTGCCCCCCCCTCTCCGTTCCCCACTCTCTTTCCCCCTCTCTCTTTCCCCCTCTCTCTGCCCCCCCCCTCTGTCCAACACACTCTCTGACCCCTCTCTCTGTCCCCCTTTCTCCCCGTCACCCCTCTCTCTGTCCCTCTCTCTGTCACCCTCCTCCCTGTCCACCCCTCTCTCTGTACCCTCCTCTCCCTCTATCCTCATCTCTCTGTCCACCCCCCTCTCTGTCCCTACTCTCTCACTGACCCCTATCTCTGCCCCCCCTCTGTCCCCCTCTCTGTACCACCTGCTCTGTCACCCTCCTCTCTTTCCCCACTCTGCCTGTCACCTTCTCACTCTGTCCCGCCTTCTCCCTCTGTCCCTATCTCTCTGTTCACCCCTCTCTCTCTGCACCCCTCTCTCTTTCCCCCCTCTCTCTTCCCCCTCTCTCTACCCCCTCTGTCTCCCCATCACTCCACCCTCTCTCTTCCCCCATTCTCTTGTCCCCCTCTCTTTCTGTCCCTCTCTCTGACCCCCTCTCTCTCTCTGACCGCCCCTCTCTGTCCCCCTCTCTCTCTGTCCCCACTCTCCCAGTCCGCCCCCTCTGTCCCCCTCTCTCTTCCCCCCTCTTTCTTTCCACCCTCTCTCTGTCCCCCTCTTTCTATCCACCCCACTCTCTGTACCCTCCTCTCCCTCTGTCCCCATCTCTCTGTCCACCCCCTCTCACTGACCCCTCTCTCTCTTTCTCCCCTCTCTCTGACCCCCCTCTCTCTGTCCCCCTCTCTCTCTCTGTCCCCCTCTCTCTCTCTGTCCCCCTCTCTCTCTGTCACCCCTCTCTCTTCGCCCTCTGCCCTCATCTCTCTGACCCCGTCTGCCTCTGTTCCCTCCTCTCTCTGTCCCCCTCTCTCTGTCCCCCCCTCTCTCTGTCCCCTCTCTCTCTGTCCCCCGTCTCTCTTTCTCCCCTCTCTCTGTCCCCCTTTCTCTTTGTCCACCTCTCTCTCTGTCATCCCTCTCTCTTCCCCCTCTGCCCCCCTCTCTCTGACTCCGTCTGCCTCTGTTCCCTCCTCTCTCTGTCCCCCTCTCTCTGTCCCCCACTCTCTCTGTCCCCCGCTCTCTGTGCCTCTCTCTCTGTCCCCTCTCTCTCTGTCCCCCGCCTCTCTCTGTCCCCCCGTCTCTCTGTCCTCTCTCTCTGTCCTTCTCTCTGTACACCTCTCCCCGCCCCCTCTGCCCCCCCTCACTCTGTGACCCCCACTCTCTCACCCCCCCGGCTCTCCCGCTCTCTGTCCCCCTTTCTCTGTGCACCTCTCTCTCTGCCCCTCCTTCTCTGTGTCCCCCCGCTCTCAGTCCGCCCCCTCTGTCCCCCTCTCTCTTCCCCCTCTCTCTGTCACCCCCTCCGTCCCCCTGTCCCCCCTCTAGTGTGCCCCGTCTCTCTGTCCCCCCTCTCTCACTGTCACAACTCTCTCTGCCCCCCTCTGTCCCTCCCTCTCCCTGTACCCCTCTCTGTTCCCACTCTCATTGTCCCCCCCTCTCTGTACCACCTCCCTCTGTCCTCTCTCTCTCTGTCGCCCTCTCTCTATCCCCCTCTTCCTCTGTCCCCCTCTCTCTGTCCGCGCTCTCTGTCCCCCCTCTTCCTCTGTCCCCCTCTCTCTCTGTCCCCCCTCTTTGTCCCCCTCTCTCTCTGTCCTCCTCTCTCTGTGTCACCCCTCTCTCTTACCCCCTGCCACCCCTCTCTCTGACCCCCCTCCCTGTGTTCCCTCCTCTCTCAGTCTCCCTCTTTCTCTGTCCCCCTCACTTAGTCCCCCTCTCTCTCTGTCCCCATCTCTCTGTCCCCCTCTCTCTCTGTCTCCCCTCTCTCTGTGTCCTCTCTTCCTCTGTCCCCCTCTCTCTCTGTCCCCCCTTCTCTCTGCCCCACCCGCTCTCAGTCTGTCCCCTCTGTGCCACACTCTCTGCACCCCCGGTCCCCCCTCACTCTGTCACCCCATCTCTCTTTCTCCCCTCACTGTCCCCCCTCACTGCCCGCCCTCTCTCTGTTCCCCTCTCTCTGTTCCCCTCTCTCTGTTGCCCTCTCTCTGTCTCCCCTCTCTCTGTCCCCTCTCTCTCTGTCCCCCCCTCTCTCCATTCCGCTCTCTCCGTTCCCCTCTCTCTGCCCCCTCTCTTTCCCCCCCACTCTCCGTTCCACTCTCTGTGTCTCCCTCTCTCTCTCCATTCCCCTCTCTCTGTCCCCCCTCTCTCTGTCCCCCTCTCTGTGTCTCCCTCTCTCTCCATTCCCCTCTCTCTGTGCCCCCCTCTCTCCGTGCCCCTCTATGTGTCCCCCCTCTCTGTGTACCCCCTCTCTCTGTTCCCCTCTCTCTCCCGTTCCCCTCTCTCTGTCCCCCCTCTCTCACCGTTCCCCTCTGTCTGTCCCCTCTCTCTCTGCCCCCCTCTGTCCCCCGTCCCCACCTCTCTCTCTCCGTTCCCCTCTCTCTCTCTCCTCTCTCTGTCTGTCCCCCACCTCTCTGACCCCACTCTCTCAGTCCCCCTCCCTCTCTGTTCCTCTCTCACTGCCCCCCCCCTCTCTGTCCCCCCTCTCTGTCACCCCGTCTCTGCGTTCCCCTCTCTCTGTTCCCCCCTTTCTATCCCCCTCTCTCTGTCCCCCGTCCCCTCCCTCTGTCACCCCCTCTGTCCCCTCTCTCTGTCCCCCGCTCTCTGCCCCCTCTCTCCGCCCCACTCTCTCTGTCCCCTCTCTCTGTCCCCCTCTCTCTGTCCCCCTCTCTCTGTCCAACCCTCTCTCTGTCCCCCTCTCTCTGACCCACTCTCTCTCCATTCCCCACTCTCTTTCCCCCTCTCTCTGTCCCCCTCTCTCTATCTCCCCCCCCCGTTCCCCTCTCTCTGTCCCTATCTCTCTGTCCCCCCTCACTCTCCGTTCCCCTCTCTCTGTCCCCCTCTCTGTACCCCCATCTCTGTCCCCACCCTATCTGCCCCCCGTCCCCCTCTCTCTGTCCCCCTCTCTCTGTCCCCCTCTCTCTGTACCCCCTCTTTTTGTACCCCCTCTCTCTGCCCCCCCTCTCTGTCCCCCTCTCTCAGTCCCCCCTCTCCCTGTCTCCCCTCTCTCTCTGTTCCCCTCTCTCTAACCCTCTCTCTCTGTCCCCCCTCTCTCTGTCCCCCCTCTCTCTGTCCCCCTTTCTCACCGTCACCCCTCTTTCTGTCCCTACCCTGTCTGTCACCTTCTCACTCTCTCCCTCCCTCTCCCTCTGTCCCCATCTCTCTGTCCACCCCTCTCTCTCTCTGCACCCCTCTCTCTTTCCCCCCTCTCTCTTCCCACTCTCTCTACCACCCTCACTCTCCCCTATCACTACACCCTCTCTCTCCACCCACTCTCTTGTCCCCCTCTCTCTCTGTCCTCCTCTCTCCTTGTCACCCCCTCTCTTCCCCCTTCCACCCCTCTCTCTGACCCCCTCTCCCTCTGTTCCCTCCTCTCTCAGTCCCCCCACTCTCTGTCACCCTAACTCCGTCCACCTCTCTCTCTGTCCCCCTCTCTCTGTCTCCCCCCGCTCTCTGTGTCCCCTCTCTCTGTCCCCCTCTCTCTGTCCCCCCTCTCTCTGTGCCCCCTCTTCCTCTGTCTCCCTCTCTCTCTGCCCCCCCTCTCTCTCTCCCTACTTCTCTCTGCCCTCCCCGCTCTCAGTCTGCACCCCCTGCCCCCTCACTCTGTCACCCCATCTCTCTTTCTCCCCCTCTCTGTTGTCCTCTCACTGTCCCCCTCTCACTGTCCCCCTTCACTGTTCCAACTCTCTCTGTCCCCCTCTCTCTGTCCCCTCTCTCTGTATCCTCCTCTCTCTGTCCCCTCTCTCTCTCTGTCCCACCCTCTCTCTATCCCCCTCTCTCTCTGTTCCCCTCTCTCTGTCCCCACTCTCTCTGTCCCCCTTCTCTCTGTCCACCCTCTCTCTGCCCCACTCTCTCTGTCCCCCCTCTCTGTCACCCTCCTCACTATCCCCCTTGTCTCTCCGTTCCCCTCTCTCTGTTCCCCCCTTTCTATCCCCCTCTCTCTGTCCCCTGTCCCCCTCCCTCTGTCACCCCCTCTGTCCCCCTCCCTCTGTCCCTCTCTCTCTGTCCCCCCTCTCTCTCCCCCTCCCAATCCCCCCGACCCCCTCTCTCTGTCCCCCTCTCCGTCACTCTCTCTCTGTCCCCCTCTCTCTGCCCCTCTCTCTGTCCCCCTCTCTCTGTCCCCCTCTCTCAGTCCCCCCTCTCCCTGTCCCCCTCTCTCTGTCCAACCCTCTCTCTTTCCCCCTCTCTCTGACACACTCTCTCTCCATTCCCCACTCTCTTTCCCCCTCTCTCTGCCCCCACTTTCTATCTCCCCCCTCCCCGTTCCCCTCTCTCTGTCCCCTTCTCTCTGTCCCCCTCTCTCTGTCCAACCCTCTCTCTGTCCCCCTCTCTCTGACCCACTCTCTCTCCATTCCCCACTCTCTTTCCCCCTCTCTCTGCCCCCTCTTTCTATCTCCCCCCTCCCCTTTCCCCTATCTCTGTCCCTACTTCTCTGCCCTCCCCGCTCTCAGTCTGCACCCCCTGCCCCCTCACTCTGTCACCCCATCTCTCTTTCTCCCCCTCTCTGTTGTCCTCTCACTGTCCCCCTCTCACTGTCCCCCTTCACTGTTCCAACTCTCTCTGTCCCCCTCTCTCTGTATCCTCCTCTCTCTGTCCCCTCTCTCTCTCTGTCCCCCTCTCTCTGTCCCCCTCTCTCTGTCCCCCCTCTCTCTGTCCCCCCTCTCTCTCTATCCCCCTCTCTCTCTGTTCCCCTCTCTCTGTCCCCCCTCTCTCTGTCCCCCCTCTCTCTGTCCACCCTCTCTCTGCCCCACTCTCTCTGTCCCCCCTCTCTGTCACCCCCTCACTATCCCCCTTGTCTCTCCGTTCCCCTCTCTCTGTTCCCCCCTTTCTATCCCCCTCTCTCTGTCCCCTGTCCCCCTCCCTCTGTCACCCCCTCTGTCCCCCTCCCTCTGTCCCTCTCTCTCTGTCCCCCCTCTCTCTCCCCTCTCTCAATCCCCCCGACCCCCTCTCTCTGTCCCCCTCTCCGTAACTCTCTCTCTGTCCCCCTCTCTCTGCCCCTCTCTCTGTCCCCCTCTCTCTGTCCCCCTCTCTCAGTCCCCCCTCTCCCTGTCCCCCTCTCTCTGTCCAACCCTCTCTCTGTCCCCCTCTCTCTGACCCACTCTCTCTTCATTCCCCACTCTCTTTCCCCCTCTCTCTGCCCCCTCTTTCTCTCTCCCCCCTCCCCGTTCCCCTCTCTCTGTCCCCTTCTCTCTGTCCCCCTCTCTCTGTCCAACCCTCTCTCTGTCCCCCTCTCTCTGACCCCCTCTCTCTCCATTCCCCACTCTCTTTCCCCCTCTCTCTGTCCCCCTCTCTCTATCAACCCCCTCCCCGTTCCCCTCTCTCTGTCGCATTCTCTCTGTACCCCCTCTCTCTCCGCTCCCCTCTCTCTGTCGCCCTCTCTCTGTACACCCTCTCTCTGTACCCCCTCTCTCTGTCCCCCCCTCTCTGTCCCCCTCTCTCAGTCCCCCCCTCCCTGTCCCCCTCTCTCTGTCCAACCCCTCTCTCTGTCCCCCTCTCTGTCCCCCATCTCTGTCCCCACTCTATCTGCCCCCCGTCCCCCTCTCTCTGTCCCCCTCCCTCTGTCCCCTCTCTCTGTCCCCCTCTCTCTGCCCCCGCTCTCTCTGTACGCCCTCTCTCTGTAGCCCCTCTCTCTGTACCCCCTCTCTCAGTCCCCCCTCTCTCTGTCCCCCTCTCTCAGTCCCCCCTCTCCCTGTCTCCCCTCTCTCTCTGTCCCCCTCCCTCTAACCCTCTCTCTCTGTCCCCCCTCTCTCTGACCCCTCTCGCTGTCCCCCTTTCTCACCGTCACCCCTCTTTCTGTCCCTACCCTGTCTGCCGCCTTCTCACTCTGTCCCTCCCTTTCCCTCTGTCCCCATCTCTCTGTCCATCCCTCTCTCTCTGCACCCCTCTCTCTTTCCCCCCTCTCTCTTCCCCCTCTCTCTACCACCCTCACTCTCCCCTATCACTACACCCTCTCTCTCCACCCACTCTCTTGTCCCCCTCTCTCTGTCCCCCCTCTCTCTGTGCCCCCTCTTCCTCTGTCCCCCTCTCTCTCCGTCCCTACTTCTCTCTGCCCCCCCGCTCTCAGTCTGCACCCCCTGCCCCCTCACTCTGTCACGCCATCTCTCTTTCTCCCCCTCTCTGTTGTCCTCTCACTGTCCCCCTCTCACTGTTCCCCCTTCACTGTTCCAACTCTCTCTGTCCCCCTCTCTCTGTCCCCTCTCTCTGTATCCTCCTCTCTCTGTCCCCTCTCTCTCTCTGTCCCCCTCTCTCTGTCCCCCTCTCTCTGTCCCCCCCTCTCTCTGTCCCACCCTCTCTCTGTCCCCCTCTCTCTCTGTTCCCCTCTCACTGTCCCCCCTCTCACTGTCCCCCCTCTCTCTGTCCCCCCTCTGTCCCTCCTTTCTCTGACCCCTCTCTGTCCCACTTACTCCCCGTCACCCCTGTCTCTGTCCCCCCTCTCCCTGTCCCCGTCTCTCTGTCCCCCCTCTCTCTGTGCCCCCTCTTCCTCTGTCCCCCTCTCTCTCTGTCCCTACTTCTCTCTGCCTCCCCCGCTCTCAGTCTGACCCCTCTGTACCACCCCCTGCCCCCCTCACTGTCCCCCTCTCTCTCTGTTCCCCTCTCTCTATCCCCCCTCTCTCTGTCCCCCCTCTCTCTGTCCACCCTCTCTCTGCCCCTCTCTCTCTGTCCCCCCTCTCTGTCACCCCCTCACCATCCCCCTTGTCTCTCCGTTCCCCTCTCTCTGTTCCCCAATTTCTATCCCCCTCTCTCTGTCCCCTGTCCCCCTCCCTCTGTCACCCCCTCTGTCCCCCTCCCTCTTTCCCTCTCTCTCTGTCCCCCCTCTCTCTCCCCTCTCCCAATCCCCCCGTCCCCCTCTCTCTGTCCCCATTCTCCGTCACTCTCTCTCTGTTCCCCTCTCTCTTCCCCCTCTCTCTGTCCCCCTCTCTCTCTGCCCCCCTCTCTCTGACCCACTCTCTCTGTCCAACCCTCTCTCTGTCCCCCTCTCTCTGACCCCCTCTCTCTCCATTCCCCACTCTCTTTCCCCCTCTCTCTGTCCCCCTCTCTCTGTCTCCCCCTCCCCGTTCCCGTCTATCTGTCCCCTTCTCTCTGTCCCCCTCTCTCTCCCCTCTCCCAATCCCCCCGTCCCCCTCTCTCTGTCCCCATTCTCCGTCACTCTCTCTCTGTTCCCCTCTCTCTTCCCCCTCTCTCTGTCCCCCTCTCTCTCTGCCCCCCTCTCTCTGACCCACTCTCTCTGTCCAACCCTCTCTCTGTCCCCCTCTCTCTGACCCCCTCTCTCTCCATTCCCCACTCTCTTTCCCCCTCTCTCCATTCCCCTCTCTCTGTCCCCCCATCTGCCCCCTATCTCTGTCAACACCCTATCTGCCCCCCGTCCCCCTCTCTCTGTCCCCCTCCCTCTGTCCCCTCTCTCTGTCCCCCTCTCTCTGTACCCCCTCTCTCTGTACCCCCTCTCTCTGTCCCCCCTCTCTCTGTCCCCTTCTCTCAGTCCCCCCTCTCTCTGTCTCCCCTTTCTCTCTGTCCCCCTCTCTCTAACCCTCTCTCTCTGTCCACCCTCTCTCTGTCCCCCCTCTCTCTGACCCCTCTCTCTGTCCCCCTTTCTCACCGTCACCCCTCTTTCTGTCCCTACCCTGTCTGTCACCTTCTCACTCTGTCCCTCCCTCTCCCTTTGTCCCCATCTCTCTGTCCACCCCCCTCTCTCTCTCTGCACCCCTCTCTCTTTCCCCCCTCTCTCTTTCCCCTCTCTCTACCACCCTCACTCTCCCCTATCACTACACCCTCTCTCTCCACCCACTCTCTTGTCCCGCTCTCTGTCTGCACCCCCTGCCCCTCACTCTGTCACCCCATCTCTCTTTCTCCCTCTCTCTGTTGTCCTCTCTCTGTCCCCCACTCTCTGTCCCCCTCTCTCTGTCCACCACTCTCTGTATCCTCCTCTCTCTGTCCCCCTCTCTCTGTCCCCCTCTCTCTGTCCCCCCCTCTCTGTCCCCCTCTCTGTCTGTCCCCCTCTCTCTCTGTCCCCCCCTCTCTCCGTTCCCCCTCTCTGTCCCCCTCTCTCTGTCCCACTCTCTCTGTCCCCCTCTCTCTCCATTCCCCTCTCTCTGTCCCCCCCCCCCCAGCCGTTCCCCTCTCTGTGTCCCCCTCTCTGTGCTCCCCCTCTCTATTCTCCTCTCCCTGTCTCCCATCTCTCACGGTTCCCCTCTCTGTCTGTCCCCTCTCTCTCTCTGCCCCCCTCTCTCTGTCCCCCCGTCCCCACCTCTCTCTCCGTTCCCCTCTCTCTGTCCTCTCTCTGTTTGTCCCCCCCTCTCTGTCTCCCCCTCTCTCTGTCCCCCTCTCTCTCCGTTCCCCTCTCACTGACCCCCTCTCACTCTCCCCCCTCTCTCTGTCCCCCCTCTGTCCCTCCTTTCTCTGACCCATACTCTCTGTCCCACTTACACCCCGTCACCCCTCTCTCTGTCCCCCCTCTCCCTGTCCCCTTCTCTCTGTCCCCCCTCTCTCTGTGCCCCCTCTTCCTCTGTCCCCCTCTCTCTCTGTCCCTACTTCTGTCTGCCTCCCCCGCTCTCAGTCTGTCCCCTCTGTACCACACTCTCTGCACCCCCTACCCCCCTCACTCTGTCACGCCATCTCTCTTTCTCCCCCTCTCTGTACCCCTCTCACTGCCCCCCTCACTGTCCCCCTCACTCTGTTCCCCCTCTCTGTATCCCCCTCTTTCTGTCCCCTCTCTCTCTGTCCCCCTCTCTCTGTCCCCCCTCTCTCTCCATTCCCCTCTCTCTGTCCCCTCTCTCTTTCCCCCCTTCTCTCCGTTCCCCCTCTCTGTCCCCCTCTCTCTGTCCCACTCTCTCTGTCCCCTCTCTCTCCATTCCCCTCTCTCTGTCCCTTCTCTCTAGCCGTCCCCCTCTCTGTGTCCCCCTCTCTGTGCCCCCCTCTCCATTCTCCTCTCTCTGTCCCCCATCTCTCACCGTTCCCTTCTCTGTCAGTCCCCTCTCTCTCTCTGCCCCCCTCTCTCTGTCCCCCAGTCCACATCTCTCTCTCCTTTCCCCTCTCTCTGTCCTATCTCTCTCTGTCCCCCCTGACTCTCTGTCCTCTCTTTCTCTCTCCTCTTCTCTCTGCACACCTCTCTCTGCCCCCTCTGCCGCCCTCTCTCTGTGACCCCCGCTTTCTTTGACCCCCGTCTCTCCCGCTCTCTGTCCCCCTCCCTCGGTGCCCCTCTCTCTCTTCCCCTCCTTCTCTCTGACGCCCGCTCTCAGTCCGCCCACTCTGTCCCCTTCTCTCTTTCCCCCGCTCTCTGTACCCGCCTCCGTCCCCCTGCCCCTCTCTACTGCTCCCCCGTCTCTCAGTCCCCCCCTCTCACTGTCCCCACTCTCTTTGTCCTCCCTCTCTCTGTCCCTCCTTCTCCCTGTACCCCCTCTGTTCCCCCTCTCACTGTACCACTTCTCTCTGTCCTCTCTCTCTCTCTCTGCCGCCCTCTTTCTATTCCCCCTCTTCCTCTGTTCCCCTTTCTCTGTTCGCACTCTCTGTCCCCCCTCTTCCTCTGTCACCCCTCTCTCTGTCCCCCTCTCTGTCCCCATCTCTCTATGTCATCCTCTCTTTATGTCAACCCCTCTCTTCCCCCCTGCCACCCCTCTCTCTGACCCCCTCTCCCATTCCCCCCTCTCTCTGCCCCCCCTCTCTGTCCCCCTCTCTCTGTCCCCCTCTCTCTCTCTGTCGCCCCTCCCTCTCTCCCCCTCTCTCTCTATTCCCCCTCTCTCTGTGCCCCCTCTTCCTCTGCCCCCCTCTCTCTGTCCCTCCTACTCTCTGCCCCCCACTCTCAGTCTGCCCGCTCTGTACCACTCTGCCAGCACCCCCTGTCCCCCTCACTCTGTCACCCCATCTCTCTTTCTCCCCCTCTCTCTGCACCCCCTCTCTCTGTCCCGCTCTCTTTACCCCCCTCTCCGTTCCCCTCTCTCTGTCCCCTCTCTCTGCCTCCCCTCTCTCTGTCCCCCCTCTCTGTCCCACCCTCTCCATCTCCCCTGTCTCTCCGTTCCCCTCTCTCTGTCCCCCCTCTTTCTATCCCCGCTCTTTCTATCCACCCTCTCTCTGCCCCCCCGTCCCCCACCCTCTGTCACCCCCTCTGTCCCCCTCTCTCTGTCCCTCTCTCACTGTCCCTCTCTCACTGTCCCCTCTCTCTCTCCCCCTCTCTGTCCCCCTCTCTCAATCCCCCCGTTCCCCCCTCTCTGCCCCCCTCTCCGTCAGTCTCTCTTTGTCCTTCTCTCTCTGTCCCCCTGTCTCTCTATCCCCCCCTCTCTGTCCCCTTCTCTCTGTCCCTCTCTCACTGTCCCTCTCTCACTGTCCCCTCTCTCTCTCCCCCTCTCTGTCCCCCTCTCTCAATCCCCCCGTTCCCCCCTCTCTGTCCCCCTCTCCGTCAGTCTCTCTTTGTCCTTCTCTCTCTGTCCCCCTCTCTCTCTGTCCCCCCCTCTCTGTCCCCTTCTCTCTGTCGCCTCCTCTCTCTGTCCCTCCTCTCTCTGCCCCCCTCTCTCTGTCCCTCCTCTCTGTCCCCCTCTGTCTGTCTCCCCCCTTCCCGTTCAACTCTCTGTCCTCCCTCTCTCTTTCCCCTCATCTCTCCGTTCCCCTCTCTCTGTCCCCCGTCTCTGTCCCCCCTCTCTGCCCCCCAACGCTGTCCCCCCATCTTTGTCCCCAACCTCTCTGTCCCCGCTTCTGTCCCCACTCTCTCTGCCCCCCCTCTCTCTGACCACTCTCTCTGTCTCCCCCCTCCCCGTTCCCCTCTCTCTATCCCCCTCTCTCTGCCCCCCCTATCTCTCCGTTCTGCTCTCTGTCGCCCGTCTCTGTCCCCCCCTCTCTGTCCCCCCTCTCTATCTCCCCATCTCTGTCCCCACTCTCTCTGTCCCCCCTCTGTCCCCACTCTCTCTGCCCCCCTTTCTCGCCGTCACCCCTCTCTCTGTCCCCATCTCTGTGTCCCCCTCTCTGTCACCCTCCTCTCTGTCCAGCCCTCTCAGTGTACCCTCCTCTCCCTCTGTCCTCATCTCTCTGTCCAACCCCTCTCTCTGTCCCCTCTCTCTCTCGGCCCCCCAATCTCTGCCCCCCTCTCTGTCCCCCTCTCTGTACCCCCTGCTCTGTCACCCTCCTCTCTTTCCCCACTCTCTCTGTCACCTTCTCACTCTATCCCTCCCTCGCCCTCTGTCCCCATCTCTCTGTCCACCCCTCTCTCTGCACTCCTCTCTCTTCCCCCGTCTCTCTCCCCTATCACTCCACCCTCTCTCTTCCCCCTTTCTGTCCACCCCGCTCTCTGTACCCTCCTCTCTCTGTCCCCATCTCTCTGTCCACTCCCCTCTCTCTGCGCCCCTCTCTCTCTTTCTCCCCTCTCTCAGGCACCCCCTCTCTCTGTCCCCACTATCTCTCTGCCCCCATCTCTCTGTCCCCTGTCTCTCTGTCTCCCTCTCTCTCTGTCACCCCTCTCTCTTCCCCCTCTGCCCCCTCTCTCTGACCCCCTCTGCCTCTGTTCCCTCCTCTCTCTGTCCCCCTCTCTCTGTCCCCCTCTCTGTCTGTCCCCCTCTCTCTCTGACCCCCTCTCTCTCTCTGACCGCCTCTCTCTGTCCCTCCCTTTCTCTGTCCCCACTCTCCCAGTCCGCCCCCTCTGTCCCCCTCTCTCTTTCCCCCCCTTTCTTTCCACCCTCTCTCTGTCCCCCTCTTTCTGTCCACCCCACTCTCTGTACCCTCCTCTCTCTGTCCCCATCTCTCTGTCCACTCCCCTCTCTCTGCGCCCCTCTCTCTCTCTTTCTCCCCTCTCTCTGGCACCCCCTCTCTCTGTCCCCACTATCTCTCTGCTCCCCTCTCTCTGTCCCCTGTCTCTCTGTCTCCCTCTCTCTCTGTCACCCCTCTCTCTTCCCCCTCTGCCCCCCTCTCTCTGACCCCCTCTGCCTCTGTTCCCTCCTCTCTCTGTCCCCCTCTCTCTGTCCCCCCTCTCTCTGTCCCCCCGCTCTCTGTCCCCTCTCTTTCTGTCCCCCCGTCTCTCTCTGTCCCCTCTCTCTGTTCTCCTCTCTCTGTACACCTCTCTCTGCCCCCTCTGCCGCCCTCACTCTTTGACCCCAACTCTCTCTGCCCCCGCTGTGTCTCTCCCACTCTCCGTCCCCCTCTCTCCGTGCCCCTCTCTCTCTGCCCCTCCTTCTCTCTGTCCCCCCGCTCTCGGTCCGCCCCCACTGTCCCCCTCTCTCTGTGCCCCTCTCTCTGTCACCCCCTCCGTCCCCCTGTCCCCCCTCTACTGTGCCCCCATCTCTCTGTCCCCCCTCTCTCACTGTCCCCACTCTCTCTCTGGACCCTCTTGCTCTGTCCCTCCTTCTCCCTGTACCCCTCTCTGTTCACACTCTCTCTCTCCCCCCTCTCTCTGTACCACCTGTCTCTGTCCTCTCTCTCTCTGTCGCCCTCTCTCTATCCACCTCTTCCTCTGTCCCCCCTCTCTGTCCGCGCTCTCTGTCCCCCCTCTTACTCTGTCCCCCTCTCTCTCTGTCCCCTCTCTCTCTGTCACACCCATCTCTTACCCCCGCCACCCCTCTCTCTGACCCCCTCTCCCTCTGTTCCCTCCTCTCTGTCCGCGCTCTCTGTTCCCCCTCTTACTCTGTCCCCCTCTCTCTCTGTTCCCCTCTCTGTCCCCCTCTCTCTCTGTTCCCCTCTCTGTCCCCCTCTCTCTCTGTCACACCCATCTCTTACCCCCGCCACCCCTCTCTCTGACACCCTCTCCCTCTGTTCCCTCCTCTCTCAGTCCCCCTCTCTCTATCTGTCCCCCTTACTCAGTCCCCGTCTCTCTCTGTCCCCCTCTCTCTGTCCCTCTCTCTCTCTCTTTCCCCCCTCTTCCTCTGTCCCCCTCTCTCTGTCCCTCCTTCTCTCTGTCCTCCCGCTCTCAGTCTGCCCCCTCTGTACCATACTCTCTGCACCCCCTGTCCCCCCTCACTCTGACACCCCATCTCTCTTTCTCCCCCTCTCTGTCCCCCTCTCACTTTCCTCCTCTCTCTGTCCTCCTCTCTCTCTGTCCCCATCTGTCTGTCCCCTCTCTCTGTGTCCCCCTCTCTCTGTCCCCACTCTCTCTCCGTTCCCCTCTCTCTGTCCCCCCTCGATCTCCGTTCCCCTCACTGTGCCCCCCCCCTCCATTCCCCGCTCTCTGTCCCCATCTCTCACCGTTCCCCTCTGCCTGTCCCCTCTCTCTCTGCCCCCCTGTCTCTGTCTCCCCGTCCCCACCTCTCTCTCTCTGCTCCCCTCTCTCTGTCCCCCCGTCCCCACCTCTCTCTCTGCCCCGCTCACTCTGTTCCCCCCTCTCTGTATCCCCCTCTCTCTCTGTCCCCTCTCTCTCTGTTCCCCTCTCTCTTTCCACACTCTCTCTCCGTTCTCCTCTCTCTGTTCCCTCTCTCTGTCCCCCCTCTCTCTCCGTTCCCCCTCTCTGTCCCCCTCTCTCTGTCCCCGTCTCTCTGTCCCCCTCTCTCTCCGTTCCCCTCTCTGTGACCCCCTTCTCTGTGCCCCCCTCTCTCTCCATTCCCCTCTCTCTGTCCCCCATCTCTCACCGTTCCCTACTGTCTGTCCCCTCTCGCTCTGCCCCTTCTCTCTGTCCTCCTCTCTCCCTGTCACACCCCTCTCTTCCCCCCTGCCTCCCCTCTCTCTGACCCCCTCTCCCTCTGTTCCCTCCTCTCTCAGTCTCCCTCTCTCTGTCCCTTCTCTCTCTGTCCCCCTCTCTCTGTCCCTCCTTCTCTCTGCCCTCGCGCTCTCAGTCTGCTCCCTCTGTACCACACTCTCTTCAACCCCTGCACCCCCTCACTCTGTCACCCCATCTCTCTTTCTCCCTCTCTCTGTCCCCCTCTCTGTCCCCCTCTCTGTCCCCCTCTCACTGTCCCCCTCTCACTGTCCTCCTCTGTCCCCCTCTCTCTGTCCCCCTCTCTCTGTCCCTCTCTCTCTGCCCCCCTCTCTCTGTCCCCCTCTCTCTGTCCCCCTCTCTCTGTCCTCCTCTCTCTGTCCACCTCTCTCTGTCCCCCTCTCTCTGTTCCCCCCTCTCTGTATCCCCCTCTCTCTGTCCCCTCTCTCTCTGTCCCCCTCTCTCTGTCCCCACTCTCTCTCCGTTCCCCTCTCTCTGTCCCCCTCTATCTGTCCCCCTCTCTCTGTTCCCCCCTCTCTGTATCCCCCTTTCTCTGTCCCCCTCTCTCTGTCCCCCTCTCTCTGTCCCCCTCTCTCTGTTCTCCCCTCTCTGTATCCCCCTCTCTCTGTCCCCTCTCTCGCTGTCCCCCTCTCTCTGTCCTCACTCTCTCTCCGCTCCCCTCTCTCTGTCCCCCTCTCTCTGTCCCCCTCTCTCTGTTCCCCCCTCTCTGTATCCCCCTCTCTCTGTCTCCCCTCTCTCTGTCCCCCTCTCTCTATCCCCCTCTCTCTCCATTCCCCTCTCTCTGTAACCCCTCTCTCTCCGTTCCCCTCTCTGTGTCCCCCCATCCCCACATCTCTCTCCGTTCCCCTCTCTGTCTGTCCCCCCCGTTCCCCCTCTCTCTGTCCCCCCTCTCTCTCCGTTCCCCTCTCTCTGTCCCCCCTCTCTCTGCTCCCCCTCTCCCTGCCCCCCCTCTCTGTCCCCCCCTCCGTAACCACTCTCTCTCCATTCCCCTCTCTCTGTCCCCTTCTTTCTATCTCCCTTCTCTCTTTCCCCCCCGTACACACCCCCCGTCTCCCCCTCTGTCCCCCTCTCTCTGTCCCCCTCTCTCAATCCCCCCGTCCCCGCCTCTCTGTCCCCCTCTCCGTCACTCTCTCTCCGTCCCTCTCTCTCTGTCCCCTCTTTTCTTTGTCCCCTCTCTCTCCATTCCCCTCTCTCTGCCTTCCTCTCTCTATCTTCCATCTCTGTCCCCCTTCTCTCTGTTCCCCCTCTATGCCCCCCCCTCTGTCCCCCTCTCTCTCCGTTCACTTCTCTCTGTGTCCCCTCTTTCTATCCCCCCCTCTGTCAGCCCCTCCCCCTCCCTTTGTCCCCCCCTCTGTCCCCCCCCTCTCTGTATCCCCCTCTCTCTGTCCCCCTCTCTCTGTCCCCCTCTCTCTGTCCCCCTCTCTCTGTTCTCCCCTCTCTGTATCCCCCTCTCTCTGTCCCCTCTCTCTCTGTCCCCCTCTCTCTGTCCTCACTCTCTCTCCGTTCCCCTCTCTCTGTCCCCCTCTCTCTGTCCCCCTCTCTCTGTCCCCCTCTCTCTGTTCCCCCCTCTCTGTATCCCCCTCTCTCTGTCTCCCCTCTCTCTGTCCCCCTCTCTCTGTCCCCCTCTCTCTCCATTCCCCTCTCTCTGTACCCCCTCTCTCTCCGTTCCCCTCTCTGTGTCCCACCATCCCCACATCTCTCTCCGTTCCCCTCTCTGTCCTCTCTCTGTCTGTCCCCCCCCGTTCCCCCTCTCTCTGTCCCCCCTCTCTCTCTGTTCCCCTCTCTCTGTCCCCCCTCTCTCTGCTCCCCCTCTCCCTGTCCCCCCTCTCTGTCCCCCCCTCCGTAACCACTCTCTCTCCATTCCCCTCTCTCTGTCCCCTTCTTTCTATCTCCCTTCTCTCTGTCCCCCCCGTACACACCCCCCGTCTCCCCCTCTGTCCCCCTCTCTCTGTCCCCCTCTCTCAATCCCCCCGTCCCCGCCTCTCTGTCCCCCTCTCCGTCACTCTCTCTCCGTCCCTCTCTCTCTGTCCCCTCCTTTCTTTGTCCCCTCTCTCTCCATTCCCCTCTCTCTGCCTTCCTCTCTCTATCTTCCATCTCTGTCCCCCTTCTCTCTGTTCCCCCTCTATGTCCCCCCCTCTGTCCCCCCTCTCTCTCCGTTCACTTCTCTCTGTGTCCCCTCTTTCTATCCCCCCCTCTGTCAGCCCCTCCCCCTCCCTCTGTCCCCCCCTCTGTCCCTCCCTCTCTGTCCCCCCTCTCTGTCCTCTTCTCTCAATCCCCCCCGTCCCCCTCGTCTCTCTGTCCGCCTTCTCTCTGTTCCCCCTTTCTCTGTCCCCCCTCTCTCTGTTCCCCCTCTCACTGTCCCCCTCTCTCTGTCCACCCTCTCTCTCTTCCCCCTCTCTTTACCCCCCTCTCTCCCCATCTCTCCCTTACCTCTCTCCCCCATTCTCTTGTCGCCCTCTCGTTCTGTCCCCTCCCTCTCTGACCGCCCCTCTCTCTGTTCCCCCCCCCCCTGTCTCCCCCTCTCTGTCCGTCCCCTCTGTCCTCCTTTCTCTTACCTCCTCTTTCTTTCCCCCGCACTCTCTGCCCCCCTCTTTCTGTCCACCCACTCTCTGCGCCCCCATCTCTCTTTCCCTCTTCTCTCAATGTCCCCCCTCTCCCTGTCCCCACTCTCTCTGTCCCCTCCCTCTGACCCCATTCTCTCTCTGTTCCCCCTCTCTGTACCCCCTGCTCTCTCACCCTCCTCTCTGTCCCCACTCTCTCTGTCACCATCTCACTCTGTCCCTCCCTCTCTCTCTCTGTCCCCATCTTTCTGTCCACCCCTCTCTCTTTGTACCCCTCTCTCTGTCACCCACTCTGTTCCCCCACTCTCTTCCCCCTCTCTCTACCCCCCTCTCTCTCCCCTATCACTCCACCCCCACTCTCGCCCCACTCTCTTGTCCCCCTCTCTCTCGCTATGTCCCCCCTCTTTCTCTGTCCCCCTCTCTTTCTCTGTCCCCCCTCTTTCTCTCTGTCCCCCTCACTCTCTCTGTCCCCCTCTCTCTGTCCCCCCTCACTTTTTCTGTTCCCCACTCTCTCTGTCCTCTCTCTCTGTACCCCTCTCTCTGTACACAACTCTCTGCCCTCTCTGCCGCCCCTCTCTCTGTGACCCCCACTCTTTCTGCGCCCCCCACCCCCAGTTTCTCCCGCTCTCTGTCCCCCTCTCTCGGTCAACCTCTCTCTCTCTGCCCCTCATTCTCTCTGTCTCCCTCTATCTGTCCCCCCTTCCTCTGTCCCCCACTCTCTCTCTGTCCCCCACTCTCTCTCTGTCCCCCTCTCTCTGTCCCCCTCTCTTTCTGTCTCCCTCTCTCTATCCCCTCTTTCTCTGTCCCCTTTCTCTCTGTCCCTCCTTCTCTCTGCCCCTCCGCTCTCAGTCTGACCCCTCCGTACCACTCACTCTGCTCCCCTCTGTCCCCCTCACTCTGTCACCCCATCTCTCTTTCTCCCTCTCTCTCTGTCCCCTCTCTCTCTGTCCCCCTCTGTCTCTTCCCCCCTCTCTCTTCCCCCCTCTCTCTTCCCCCCTCTCTGTTCCCCCCTCTCTGTTCCCTCTCTCTGTTCCCCTCTCTCAGTCCCCCCCTCTCTCTGTCCGCCCTCTGCCCCATCTCTCTGTCCCCCCTCTCTAACCCCATTCTGCCCTCTCTCTCTGTCACCCTCTCTGTACCCCACTCTCTGTCCCACTTCTCCCTGTCTCCTTTCTATCTGTCCCCTTCACTCTGCACCCCTCTCTGTCCCCTTCTATGTACGCCCTCTCTGTACTCCCCTCTCTGTCTCCCTTCTCCCTGTACCCCCTCCCTCTGTCCCCTCTCTCTCTGCCCCCTCTCTGTCCCACTCTCTCTGTACTACTCTCTCTGCCCCTCCTCTCTCTCTCTGTTACCCCGCTCTCAGTCCGCCCCCTCTGTCCCCTTCTCTCTTTCGCCCTCTCACTTTCCCCCCTCTCTCTTTCCCCCTTTCTCTTTTCCCCCTCTATCTGACCCCCTCTCTCTGTCCCCCTATTCCACCCTCTCTACTGCACCCCCGTCTCTTTGTCCCCCCTTTTCCCAGTCCCCACCCTCTCTGTCCCCCTTCTCCCTGTCCCCACCCTCTCTGTCCCCCTTCTCCCTGTCCCCACTCTCTCAGTTCCCCCTCTCTCTGTCCCCATCTCCGTCCCTACCCTCTCAGTCCACTCGCTCTCTCTGTCCCCCTCCACTCTGCCCCCTCTCTCTGTCCCCTTTCTCTCTACCCCCCCTCTCTGTTCTCCCCTCTCTGTATCCCCCTCTCTGTACCCCCCTCTCTCAGTCCCCCCTCTCTCTGTCTGCCCTCTGCCTCATCTCTCTGTCCCCCCTCTCTATCCCCATTCTGCCCCCTCTCTCTGTCACCCTCTCTGTACCCCACTCTCTGTCCCAGTTCTCCCTGTCTCCTTTCTATCTGTCCCCCTTCTCTCTGCACCCCTCTCTCTGTCCCCCTCTATGTACGCCCTCTCTGTACTCCCCTCTCTGTCTCCCTTCTCCCTGTACCCCCTCCCTCTGTCCCCTCTCTCTCTCTCTATCCAACCTCTTTCCCGCTCTCCCTGTCCCCTCCTCTTTCTGTCCCTCCTGCTGTCCCCTTCTCTGTTCCCCTCTTTTCTGTCCCCATTCTCTCTGTTCCCTTCATCTCTGTCCCCCCCTCTCTGAACCACCTCTCTCTCTGCCCCCTCTCTCTGTCCCCCTGTCTCTGTACCACTCTCTCTGCCCCCTCTACCCCTCCCCTCTCTCTGTCCCCCCGCTCTCAGTCCGCCCCCTATGTCCCCTTCTCTCTTTCGCCCTCTCACTTCCCCCTCTCTCTTTCCCCCTCTCTCTTTCCCCCCTCTATCTGAGCCCCTCTCTCTGTCCCCATTCCCACCTCTCTACTGCACCCCCGTCTCTCTGTCCCCCCTTCTCCCAGTCCCCACACTCTCTGTCCCCCTTCTCCCTGCCCCCCCTCTCTCTGTCCCCATCTCCGTCCCTACTCTCTCAGTCCACCCTCTCTCTCTGTCCCCCTCCACTCTGCCCCCTCTCTCTGTTCCCGCGCTCTCTACCCCCCTCTGCCCCCTCTCTCTGTTCCCCCCTCTCTCTGTACCATTTCTCTCTGTCCTCCCTCTCTCTCTGTCCCTCTCTCTCTGTCCCCATCTCCGTTCCTACCCTCTCAGTCCACTCGCTCTCTCTGTCCCCCTCCACTCTGCCCCCTCTCTCTGTCCCCTTTCTCTCTACCCCCCTCTCTGTTCCCCCCTCTCTGTATCCCCCTCTCTGTACCCCCCTCTCTCAGTCCCCCCTCTCTCTGTCTGCCCTCTGCCTCATCTCTCTGTCCCCCCTCTCTATCCCCATTCTGCCCCCTCTCTCTGTCACCCTCTCTGTACCCCACTCTCTGTCCCAGTTATCCCTGTCTCCTTTCTATCTGTCCCCCTTCTCTCTGCACCCCTCTCTCTGTCCCCCTCCATGTACGCCCTCTCTGTACTCCCCTCTCTGTCTCCCTTCTCCCTGTACCCCCTCCCTCTGTCCCCTCTCTCTCTCTCTCTCTATCCAACCTCTTTCCCGCTCTCCCTGTCCCCTCCTCTTTCTGTCCCTCCTGCTGTCCCCCTCCCTGTTCCCCTCTTTCTGTCCCCATTCTCTATGTTACCCTCCTCTCTGTCCCCCTCTCTCTGAACCACCTCTCTCTCTGCCCCCTCTCTCTGTCCCCCTCTCTCTGTACCACTCTCTCTGCCCCCTCTACCCCTCCTCTCTCTCTTTCCCCCCGCTCTCAGTCCGCCCCCTATGTCCCATTCTCTCTTTCGCCCTCTCACTTCCCCCTCTCTCTTTCCCCCTCTCTCTTTCCCCCCTCTATCTGAGCCCTTCTCTCTGTCCCCATTCCCCCCTCTCTACTGCACCCCCGTCTCTATGTCCCCCCTTCTCCCAGTCCCCACACTCTCTGTCCCCCTTCTCCCTGTCCCCCCCTCTCTGTCCCCATCTCCGTCCCTACCCTCTCAGTCCACCCTCTCTCTCTGTCCCCCTCCACTCTGCCCCCTCTCTCTGTTCCCGCTCTCTCTACCCCCCTGCCCCCTCTCTCTGTTCCCCCTCTCTCTGTACCATTTCTCTCTGTCCCCCCTCTCTCTCTGTCCCCCTCTCTCTGTCCCCCTCTCTCTCTGTCCCCTCTCTCCCTGTCCCCCCTCTCCCTGTAACCCCTCCCTCTGCCCCCCCTCTCTCTCTATCCAACCTCAGTCCCCCCTCTTTCTGTCCCCCCTCTTTCTGCCCCCCCTCTTTCTGTCCCCCGTTTCTGTCACCCTCCTCTCTGTCCCCACTCTCTCTGTCTCCCTTCTCTCTGTCCCTTTCTCTCTGTACCACCTCTCTCTCTGTCCCCCTCTCTCTGACCACCTGCCCCTCCTCTCTCTGTCCCCCTCTCTCTGTACCACACTCTCTGCCCACTGCCCCTCCTCTCTCTCTGTCCCCCCGCTCTCAGTCTGCCCCCTCTGCCCCCTCCCTCTTTCCCCCTCTCTGTCCCTCCTCTATCTGACCCCCTCTCTCTGCCCCCCCTTGTACCTGTCACCACTCTCTCTGTCCCACTTCTCCCTGTCCCCACCCTCCCTGTCCCCTTCTCCTGTCCCCACTCTCTCTGTACCCCTCTCTCTGTCCCCCATCTCCGTCCCTCCCCTCTCTGTCCAGCCTCTCTCTCTGTCCCCCTCCACTCTGCCCCCTCCCTCTCTCTGTCCCCTCTCTCTCTGTCCCCCCTCTGCCCCCTCTCTCTGTCCCCCCTCTCTCTGTCCCCCCTCTCTGTCCCCTCTCTCTCTGTTCCCTTTCTCCATCTGTCGCCTCTCTGTCCCCCTCTCTCTGTCCCCCTCTCTCTGCCCCCCCTCTCTCTGTCCCCCTCTCCATCTGTCCCCCTCTCCATCTCACCCCGTCTCTCTTTACCCCTCTCTCTGACCCCCCTCTCTGTCCCCCCAACCCGTCCCGCCTTATTGGTCCCAGCCCTCTCTCTGTACCCGCTCTCTGTGTCCCCCTCTCTCTCTGTCCCCTCTCTCTCTGCCCCCGCTTGACCCTGTCCCCACTCTCTCTGTCCCACTTACCCCTGTCCCCACCCTCTCTGTTCCCTTTCTCCTGTCCCCACTCTCTCTGTACCCCTCTCTCTGTCCCCCATCTCCGTCTGTCCTCTCACTGTCCACTGTCTCTCTCTGTCCCCCTCCACTCTGCCCCCGCTCTCTGTCCCCCCCTCTCTGCCCCCCTCTCTCTGTCCCCTCTCTCTCTGTACCCCCTCTCTCTGTCCCCCCTCTCTCTGTCCCCTCTCTCTCTGTCCCCCTTCTCCATCTGTCACGTCTCTCTGTCCCCCTCTCTCTCTCCCCCTCTCTCTGTCCCTCCAGGTCTCTGTCCCCCTCTCTCTGTCCCCCTCTCTCTCTCTGTCCCCCTCTCCACCTGTCCCCGTCTCTCTTTACCCCTCTCTCTGACCCCCTCTCTTCACCCCCCTCTCTGTCCCGCCTTCTCGGTCCCAGCCCTCTCTCTGTATCCCCTCTCTCTGTCCCCTCACTCTCTCTGTCCCCGAACTCGCTCTGTCCCCTCTCTCTCTTCTCTCTACCCCTCTCTCTCTATCCCTCTCTCTCTGACCCCCCTGTCCCTATGCCCCCTCTCTGTCCCGCATTATTGGTCCCAGCCTTCACTCTGTACCCCCTCTCTTTGTCCCCCTCTCTCTCTGTCCCCTCTCTCTCTGTCCCCTCTCTCTCTGTCCCCCTCTCTCACTGTCTCCACACTCTCTGTCCCCCTCTGTCTATCCCCCCCTCTCTGTCCCCCCCTCTCTGTCCCGCTTTCTTGGTCCCAGCCCTCTCTATGTACCCCCTCTCTCTGTCTTCTCACTCTCTCTGTGTCCCCCTCTCTGTCGCCCCTCTCTCTGTCCCCCACTCTCTGTCCCCCACTCTCTGACCTCTCTCTCATTATGTCCTCCCCTATTTCTCTCTCTCTCCCTCACATTATGTCTCCCTTGCCCCTCTCTCTCTCTCTCTTTCTCCCTGCTCCTTCACTTTCTCTCCACCATCTCTCACTCTCGACCCACCTACCTCGGTCTCTCTTTCTCCTCACCTCCCTCTGTTTCTCTGACGCAGTCTGTCTCCCTGACGCGTCCCTCTCCCTCTGATCCAGAAACTGGGAAGGCAGGTAGTGGGTGGTGCTGTGGCTGCATGTGGTTGGAGGCTGCATGTGATTGTGAGATGATAGAGAGATGTGGGAGGTGAGAGGAGGGGGAAAAATGGAGTAGAGTCGGAATTGCGGGAGGCAGACAGACGGCAGGAGAGAGAGAGAGTGGAGGGGAGGGGGAGAAGAAAGAGTGGAGGCAGGTGGAGAGAGTAGGGGAGAGGAAATGGGGAGGCCAGGTTGGATTGGGAGGGACAGAGGGAGTTAAACCCAGCTCCTGAGCTCAGGGCACGGTGCCCTCCACTTCCCTGAGGACCAGGACTTGGAGCTGAGTCTGTCTCTCACCAGCTCAGTTTCTCCAACACAAAGACACACAACAACATCGGTCACTCTGCTGCTCGGCACGCTTTAATCAACATTTTTATTGGTTACAAATGGAAGTGATGGATACAGTCAGTGGGATGGTGCCTTTTCTCACCGGCCCCTGAGTTGTGAGAAACATTGAAATGTTTCCCTGTAACCCCCCTGTGGGAGAAGGATGGCCAAACCAGCGCTACTCGCAGTCTGTTACCATAGCGACAGGCTGCTCCATCGCTGAAACACTGAACTGAAATGAGAAAATCCCGGAAGGATTGATTAATGAGGGAATTTGATGGATGGATGGATCTGGGTGAAGGGATATTTCAGCACATTCTTCAGCTGCTGCCTGAACTTCGTCTGGGTCACGGCATAAATCGCGGTGTTTGTGCAGCAACTGAGGAGCTGCAGCATGAAGCCCAATTCCTGCACAAACAAATCTAGATACACAGAGTCATACCCAAAATCATACATCCTGGCCCATATAGAAAACAGCATTAACGTTGACCATAACAGGATGAAATTGGCCGAGATCACAAACAGTAAAATGATGGATTTTTTTCGGTTTCTCATTTCAGTGTCAGACTGAGCGTCCCCATCGGTGTGAGCGCGGAGTCTCCTGCGGGCTCTGCTGGTCACTACAATGTGTCTGACGGTGAGAACATTGAGCAGCAGAATCAGGAGAAATGGGACACACGGGGTTAGAATGTGGTGGAGGAACTCGATTATGATCCAGACACTGGAGAATCGAGCAGCGGCTGTTACATCACAAAACCAGGGGATGTTCCCCAGCATATACTGAGCCTTGAGCATAAAATACCAGGAAATGTTCTTTAAACAGCTCAGCACAGTCACTGCTCCCAGAACCACAGCCGCCGTTTTCTCACTGCAATATTTACTTTTCAGCTTCTGGCAACAAATGGCCACAAACCGATCAAAGGTGAAAGTGACGGTGAACCAGACAGAGCAGTCAGTGGCTGCATAAAGCAGGACAGCGTGGATATTACACACGGGAACGGAGACCCTCAGGAAATAAAACTGTTCCTGATAAACAATGGGAATGTGTCTCAGGATCAGGTCGAGGATAATGACCAGGAGATCCGCCGCTGCCATGGCCCCCAGGTAACGTCTGACACATGGAGACAATCCACAATCTTTATAAAGCAGGACGTAGATGGTCACTACGTTAACTGTGAGGAAGGAAAACAAACCCATTATCCATCAGCCTGGAGGCAAAGGGACCCATTTGATCGGGGACCCAGTGAGATTTCCAAATGTGTCCCTGTATTCAGAGATTTATTAAAATAACTGGAGCTGGAATAACAATTGGGAAGATCTGAATTACTGACAAAAATGTGACATAAACCACAAGAAACCCTCCCTCCCCAAACACACAGAGACACATCCATAAGGACAGATGGTTTCTAGAACATTCCCACACACTCGATCACTCGAGAGCAAACACAGGTCACTCCTTCCCAGTTCCTAATACGGAGGGTAGGAACGTTGCTGTCCTGAAGGATTCTGTCCCAGTTTCCTGAAGACACACAGAATTTGGGAATTCCTGTATTTTGCACTAAGTTGTGGTCGATCCTGTGTCGGGAAGAAATGTCAACGCAGGGAAACGTGTTCACCCCTTTAACTGCCTGAGGGGCCTTCGGAACAGTGTCTCCTTCTCCCTGGAACGGGATCTCTTCCCTCGGGATCTTATCGTTTGTTCAATTCACTGACATCCGGCCGTTCACAAACAATGTCAGGGACAGAACGTTCCGGGGAATGGCAGTTATAGAATGTCGGGGACAGAACGTTCCGGGGAATGGCAGTTATAGAATGTCAGGGACAGAACGTTCCGGGGAATGTCTTTTATAGAATGTCGGAGACAGAACATTCCGGGGAATGTCAGTTATAGAATGTCGGGGACAGAACTTTCCGGGGAATGTCAGTTATAGAATGTCGGGGATAGAACGTTCCGGGGAATGTCAGTTATAGAATGTCGGGGACAGAACGTTCCGGGGAATGGCAGTTATAGAATGTCAGGGCCAGAACGTTCCGGTGAATGTCAGTTATAGAATGTCAGAGACAGAACATTCCGGGGAATGTCAGTTATAGAATGTCGGGGACAGAACTTTCCGGGGAATGTCAGTTATAGAATGTCGGGGACAGAACGTTCCGGGGAATGTCAGTTATAGAATGTCGGGGACAGAACATTCCGGGGAATGTCAGTTATAGAATGTCGGGGACAGAACGTTCCGGGGAATGGCAGTTATAGAATGTCGGGGACAGAACGTTCCGGGGAATGTCAGTTATAGAATGTCAGGGACAGAACGTTCCGGGGAATGTCAGTTATAGAATGTTGGGGACGGAACGTTCCGGGGAACTCCTTGACCTGTCCATCACCTTTCTCCCCTACCCACCCCACCAACATGATGTACTGTGCCTGGGAACACTGTAACATTAATGGGATGAGAGACTGAGGGTCCAATCACAGGAATGGGAACTAAAGGTATTGCCAGATCAGCTGAAATGGTTAGAAAATCCACATTCTCAATCCACCTCACAGAACCAGCCCAGACACCATCAACCCAGAGGATATATCTGTTCAACGTGGAACACTGTGCAGACCAGGCCAGTGTACGGCTCAGTACAACCCAGCAATCTGTCCAGATTCATCCATTGCACTGGTCAATACAACGCAGCAATCTGTCCAGAGTGGAACACTGCGCAGATCAGATCAGGGCATTGGTCTATAAACCCAAACCATATATCTGTCCAGGGCAGTGAGCTGTGCAGATCACAGCAGTGCGTTATCTATAAAACTCAACCAGATAGTCTGACCAGCACAGCGACCTGCTCAGTGATCACCCGTGAATCTATAAGCCAGGAGCAGTTACCCTCCCACCATGTAGGACTGTGTACACCACCCCAGTACATTGATCTGTAACCAGGAGCAGTTACCCTCCCACCATGTAGGACTGTGTACACCACCCCAGTGCATTGATCTGTAACCAGGAGCAGTTACCCTCCCACCATGTAGGACTGTGTACCCCACCCCAGTGCATTGATCTGTAACCAGGAGCAGTTACCCTCCCACCATGTAGGACTGTGTACACCACCCCAGTGCATTGATCTGTAACCAGGAGCAGTTACCCTCCCACCATGTAGGACTGTGTACCCCACCCCAGTGCATTGATCTGTAACCAGGAGCAGTTACCCTCCCAGCATGTAGGACTGTGTACCCCACCCCAGTGCATTGATCTGTAACCAGGAGCAGTTACCCTCCCACCATGTAGGACTGTGTACACCACCCCAGTACATTGATCTGTAACCAGGAGCAGTTACCCTCCCAGCATGTAGGACTGAGTACACTACCCCAGTGCATTGATCTGTAACCAGGAGCAGTTACCCTCCCAGCATGTAGGACTGTGTACCCCACCCCAGTGCATTGATCTGTAACCAGGAGCAGTTACCCTCCCACCATGTAGGACTGTGTACACCACCCCAGTGCATTGATCTGTAACCAGGAGCAGTTACCCTCCCACCATGTAGGACTGTGTACACCACCCCAGTACATTGATCTGTAACCAGGAGCAGTTACCCTCCCAGCATGTAGGACTGTGTACCCCACCCCAGTGCATTGATCTGTAACCAGGAGCTGTTACCCTCCCAGCATGTAGGACTGTGTACCCCACCCCAGTGCATTGATCTATAACCAGGAGCAGTTACCCTCCCAGCATGTAGGACTGTGTACCCCACCCCAGTACATTGATCTGTAGCCAGGAGCAGTTACCCTCCCACCATGTAGAGCTGTGTACCCCACCCCAGTGCATTGATCTGTAACCAGGAGCAGTTACCCTCCCAGCATGTAGGACTGTGTACCCCACCCCAGTGCATTGATCTGTAACCAGGAGCTGTTACCCTCCCAGCATGTAGGACTGTGTACCCCACCCCAGTGCATTGATCTATAACCAGGAGCAGTTACCCTCCCAGCATGTAGGGCTGTGTACACCACCCCAGTGCATTGATCTGTAACCCAGGAGCAGTTACCCTCCCAGCATGGAAAGCTGTGTACATCGCCCAGTGCATTGCTCAGAAACACTGTGATAAATCACTGCCCAGCGTGGGGAAACTTGCAGCCCATGCTGGAAGTGACGGGATGGGTAGCTCCCATCCATTTCCATCTCCATCTCTCCATCGTGCCCTGACAAGGGGGTGCTATGGGTGTGAACATCACTGCCAGAGCGAGATGGCGGGCGAATCACTTTAAATCTCACCACATGCGATGCGTTTGGGGTATAGACAGAGAGGGGGAGACTGAGAGAAAGTGTCATGGAAGAATGTGTTCCCAGGTTTCAGAATGCTGAAGTGTAGACACTTCGATAACATCCTGTAACATTAGATTAGATTAGATTAGATTAGATTAGATTAGATTAGATTAGATTAGATTAGATTACTTACAGTGTGTAAACAGGCCCTTCGGCCCAACAAGTCCACACTGCCCCGCCGAAGCGCAACCCATCCATACCTAACACTACGGGCAATTTAGCGTGGCCAATTCACCTAACCTGCACATCTTTGGACTGTGGGAGGAAACCGGAGCACCCGGAGGAAACCCACGCAGACACGGGGAGAACGTGCAAACTCCACATGAGCCTGTCTTCCCAGGAAAGATGGGAAAAAGGGATATTGGTGTGAGGTCAGATGAGCGTTTGTTCTGCATCTTTGTAACTGGAATTAGTTTCAACCGAATCTATGACTCATTGGGCAGATTCTAACAATAATTTCTCTTTGTTTGATTTTCCTTGAGTGTGACAGAGGGATTGTCCAGACGAGGCTGAGCTAGTTTCCTGGTGCTATCGTATCGGACTCACCTCATTAACTACCCAGCCCACCCCATGGTGTCCCTCTCATTCAATACCAGCCCGATTCTCCCACCCATTATGGCCGAAGTAACTCACCATCGCCCGGATGCCCGTGGATATTCTCTGATCCCTGGCATTGGTGCCATCTTTAAAAGGCCATGGGCACATGTTTGACCTTTCTCCGTTTGGAGTTGCCCTGCACAGTTTACTCCGAGCATGGCAGGTATTGAGCAATTACACCACGGTTTGTCGACAGGGACACGGAGTTCCTGGTGGAGGGCCTAGTACAGAGGGGGCCATTCTCTTCCTAGAGTGGGGGGCACACCACCAGACCCACCGAGCTTGGTCTGAGCTCCCCACCCAGCTCAGTGCACTATCTGCGGTCTGAGGAAATGTCCAGCAATGCAGGACAAGCATCAATAACCTTCCCTGCTCTATCAGGATAAGGGTCACTGTATTCTCTCTGCTCCCTCACACTCACTTTATCCCTGTTATGCCACCAACCCTCGAACTAGGTTCCTGCTCCACCACTCTCACTGCTGCATGCAGCACCTTCTCTCTCTCTCTGTCTCCATCGACTTTACCCCCTGCATAGATACAACACTGTGGACTGACTCCCTTCGGACACCCCACCATACCTCCCCCAACCCCCACCTACACCAGCACTAACAGCAGGGCCTCCCACTCCCTCCCTACCTTCCTCCATTCCAAGAGAAACAGCCTGGAATAGCACGGGAAGGGCCAAGCCGGGCGGTGGAGTGCCCGATATCCATTCCCTCACTCCCCTCCCCCTGCCATGTGGGGAGGACCCTGGTACGAGCCGGAGAGGACCGGGATGCCTCGTGTGGAGATTCTGAAACATCCACGTCCCACTGACCGAGTAGGAGCAATGTTCAGTGAAGGGCAATTCTCACTTTAAACCCACTGGCAGCTCCGTTTCACCCGGCATAACTTAGAAGCCGTGGCCCTGATGCCATCTCCCTTTTGTGTCGAGCTGGTACAAATGGAAACCCCACGGTCTCGGTGGGCAGGAGGGTGGGCTCACAACACATCATCACCACCACCTCCCAGGAAGGGAGCACGGAGGCTTCCTCCCACATCTCCCCCTGTAACCAGCTCAGATACTGAAACTAATCTGTGATAGTTACTGCTCTCCCCACCTGTCCTGACATCTTCAACAATCTGTGCTCATATACACCCAGCGCTCTCTGCTCCTGTACCCCCTTTATAATGGCACAGTCTGTTTTAAACTGTCTTTCATTGTCTTTCCTCCCGAAGTGTATCACCTGACACTGCTCTGCACTGATCCCCATCTGCCTTACACCTGAACACGACACCAACGTGTCACTGTCCTGTTAGAGTTCCACACTCTCCTCCATAGACTTCAGAGTTCTTCCAGGTTCGGTGCCATCTACAAACATTGAGATTGTTATAGCGTCACAGTCCCCACGAAACAACTGAAATCCTGCCCCATACTCACGAGTGTGAGCAAGTGAAATACTGCTATAGTCCCACGGGCAGAGTCGAATAATGACATGCTGTCAATGGAGCAACAAAAGTCCTGACCCATACGAGACAGGGTAGATGAAATATTGACAATCCACAGAACAAGAGAAATCCGGATCGGTTCCACTTATCGATATTCATCAGGGTATAATGTGATGAAGTTGAAAGTGTGTCCTGTACCTTTAAGAGAGGGTGAATGCTGTTCTGAACTGAGAGCTTACAAGCACCTGTAATACGAGAGGATGGCAGACCCAGAAACAGTATATTACTACAGAGCTGGAGTTGGGTAATAAGCAGTTAAGAGGAAGAGGGTCCCAGAGTTGTGAACAGTTGATGTAAAATGTTCAATTTCAGAGTGAAAAAATAAATTGATGCTTTTATTTAAACAGTGGAATTTGGCAGATCTGTCACTCATATTTTAATATTTTACAAGGCAAATTGAGCATTTCTTTATGTGAAGTTTAAGTAACCAGATGAGTTTCACGCAATGCCCTAACCATTCCCGTGTGTGTATCTGTGTGTCTCTGTGTGGGGCAGGTCTGGCAGTCTCTGTGGTGCTTAAAGTGATGCAATGTCACCTTCTGCTGGCCTACATACGCCACTGCACAGGCATTGGCAGAGGGTGAAAACTAACAGGGATTCATTCAGAGAGGGGGAGGGAGAGGGCAGCTGCTCACAGCACCATCCAAACTGATGTCTTATAAATGGACTCTTCTAAATGTCCTTTAAATATTATCAGTGCCCCTGCTTTCACCACTTCCTCTGGAAGTTCATTCCACACACAAGCCAGATTCTGTCTAAAATAATTACCTCTCATGACTTTTGGAAATCTTTTTCCTCGCACCTTAAAATATCCCTCAGTTTTGAATTCTCAACTCTAGGGAAATGACATCAGCCCTTCAGCTTATCTGTGCCCCTCATTATTTTATAAACGTCTGTAAAATTACTCCTTAATCTCATCCTCTCCAGTGAAAAACGTCCCAGCCTACCCAATCTCTCTTTATAGCTCCATCTCTCCATTCCCAGCAACATTCAGGTTAATCTCTACTGAACCCTCTCCAGCTTAATAATATCAAGGTCAATAATATCAAAGTGAATCGCGAAGGTATTTTCTACGGGTGCGGGAGCACAATACTAGAAGACATAGGCTTAAGGAGAGAGGGGAGCATTTAAAAGTGACCTAAGGGGCAGCTTCTTCACCCAGAGGGTGGTGTGCCGATGGAATTAGCGGGCAGGATGACCAGACTAGACACAGTATTCCAGAAGGGGCCTTACCCATGTCCAATACAACCTCAACATAACGCCCCAATTCCAATACTCAAAGGTCTGACCTATGAAGCCAAGTGTGTTAAGCACCTTCTTAACCACACTATCTATATGAGATTCAAACTTTAAAGAATTAAACCTGACGGCCTAGGTCTCTGTATTACAACACTGCCAAAGATCCTACTTTTAATTTATAGGTCCTAATTTTCTTTGATTTACCAAATCCCAAACCTCACATTAATCCAAACTAAACTCCATCAGCCACCCCTCAGCCCAATGTGTGATATTACAACCACCTCACTCTCCCCCTTCAATTTTAAAATACCCATCCCTTTCCAGGAGGCCTGCACACTCCGGCCTTGATTTTCACAAAGACCCTGAGCTTGATTTGCCTTGTGTGATTAGAACATAGAACATAGAAGAATACAGCGCAGTACAGGCCCTTTGGCCCTCGATGTTGCGCTGATCCAAGCCCACCTAACCTATACTAACCCACTATCCTCCATATACCTATCCAATGCCCGCTTAAATGCCCATAAAGAGGGAGAGTCCACCACTGCTACTGGCAGGGCATTCCATGAACTTACGACTCGCTGAGTGAAGAACCTACCCCTAACTTCAGTCCTATATCTACCCCCCCCCCCCTTAATTTAAAGCTATGCCCCCTTGTAATACCCGACTCCATACGCGGGAAAAGGTTCACACTGTCAACCCTATCTAACCCCCTAATCATCTTGTACACCTCAATCAAGTCACCCCTAAACCTTCTTTTCTCTAATGAAAACAGCCCTAAGTGTCTCAGTCTTTCCTCATACGATCTTCCTTCCATACCAGGCAACATCCTGGTAAACCTCCTCTGCACCCGTTCCAGTGCCTCCACATCCTTCCTATAGTATGGTGACCAAAACTGCACACAATATTCCAGATGCGGCCGCACCAGAGTCTTATACAACTGCATCATGACCTCAGGACTCCGGAACTCAATTCCTCTACCAATAAAAGCCAGTACGCCATATGCCTTTCTCACCGCACTATTTACCTGGGTGGCAACTTTCAGAGATCTGTGTACATGGACACCAAGATCCCTCTGCTCATCCACACTACCAAGTATCCGACCATTAGCCCAGTACCCCATCTTTTTGTTATTCTTCCCAAAGTGAATAACCTCACACTTAGCTACATTGAATTCCATTTGCCACCTTTCTGCCCAGCTCTGCAGCTTCTCTATATCCTGCTGTATCCTGCCACATCCTTCCTCACTGTCAACAACTCCTCCGACTTTCGTATCATCCGCAAACTTGCTCACCCAACCTTCTAACCCCTCTTCCAGGTCATTTATAAAAATGACAAACAGCAATGGTCCCAAAACAGATCCTTGCGGAACACCGCTAGTGACGGCACTCCATGAAGAAACTTTGCCATCAACTACTACCCTCTGTCTTCTTCCATCCAGCCAATTCCTAATCCATACCCCCAACTCACCCTCAATGCCATATCTCCGTATTTTCTGCAGTAGCCTACCATGGGGAATCTTATCAAACGCCTTACTAAAATCCATATATACCACATCTACCACTTTCCCCTCATCAACCTCCTTCGTCACCTTTTCAAAGAATTCAATAAGGTTTGTGAGGCACGACCTGCCCTTCACAAAACCATGCTGACTATCCTTGATCACATTATTCCTATCCAGATGTGCATAAATCCTATCCCTTACAATTCTCTCTAAGACTTTGCCCACAACAGAAGTGAGACTCACCGGCCTATAGTTACTAGGGTTATCCCTACTCCCCTTTTTGAACAAGGGAACCACATTTACTATCCTCCAGTCTTCTGGCACTACTCCTGTAGACAAAGAGGACATAAAAATCAAGGCCAATGGCTCTGCAATCTCCTCCCTTGCTTCCCAGAGAATCCTAGGATAAATGTCATCAGGCCCAGGGGACTTATCTATTTTCACCTTTTCCAGGATTTCCAACACCTCTTCTCTACATACCTCAAAGCCATCCATTCTACTTATTTGTGACTCAGTATTCACATCGACGACAATGTCCTGTTCCTGAGTAAATACTGAAGAAAAGTATTCATTCAGTGTCTCCCCAATCTCTTCCGCCTCCATACGCAACTTCCCACTACTATCCTTGACTGGACCTATTCCTACCCTAGTCATTCTTTTATTCCTAACATACCTATAGAAAGCCTTAGGGTTTTCCCTAATCCTACCGACTAAGGACCTTTCACGTCCCCTCCTTGCTGCTCTTAGCTCTCTCTTCAGGTCCTTCCTGGCTACCCTATAACTCTCAATCGCCCCAATTGAACCTTCACGTCTCATCTTGAGATAGGCCGCCCTCTTCCATTTAACAAGGGATTCCAATTCCTTATTAAACCACGGCTCCCTCGCACGACCCTTTCCTCCCTGCCTGACAGGTACATAATTATCAAGGACACTCAATAGTTGCTCCTTGAACAAGCTCCACATATCATTTACACTCTTGCCTTGGAGTCTACTTTTCCAAGCCACACATCCTAAGTCATGCCTCACCGCATCATAATTTCCCTGACCCCAGCTATAACTCTTGCCCTGTAGTACACACTTATCCCTCTCCATCACGAGAGTAAAAATCACCGAATTATGGTCACTATCCCCAAAGTGCTCACCTACCTCTAATTCTAACACCTGGCCTGGTTCCTTACCCAGAACCAAATCCAGTATGGCCTCACCTCTTGTTGGCCTGTCTACATATTGTGTCAGGAAACTCTCCTGCACACATTGAACAAACACTGACCCATCTAACGAACTTGAGCTATAGCTTTCCCAATCAATATCAGGAAAGTTAAAGTCCCCCATAACAACCACCCTATTACTGTCACTCATCTCCTGAATCACCTTCCCTATCCTTTCTTCAATGATTCTCGGACTATTAGGAGGCCTGTAAAAGACTCCTAACAGGGTGACCTCACCTTTCCTATTCCTAACCTCAGCCCAAACTAACTCAGATGGCAAGTCCTCATCCATCGTCCTTTCCACCACTGTAATACTATCTTTGACAAGCATTGCCACACCTCCCCCTCTTTTACCCCCACCTCTGACCCTACTAAAACATTTAAATCCTGGAACCTGCAACAGCCAATCCTGTCCCTGTTCTAGCCATGTCTCCGTAATAGCCACAACATCGAAGTCCCAGGTACCAACCCACGCTGCAAGTTCACCTACCTTATTTCGTAAACTTCTTGCATTGAAGTATACACACTTCAAGCCACTTTCCTGTTTACAGGCACCCTCCTTGGAAATTGATGCCATGTTCCTAACCTCCCTACACTCCAGGCCCTGCACCCTGAAGCTACAATCTGGGTTCCCATGCCCCTGCAGAGTTAGTTTAACCCCCCCCCCCCAAGAGCACTAGCAAACCTCCCCCCAAGGATACTGGTGCCCCTCAGGTTCAGGTGTAGACCATCCTGTTTATAGAGGTCCCACCTTCCCCAGAAAGAACCCCAGTTATCCAAAAACCGGAATCCCTCCTCCTGCACCATCCCTGTAGCCACGCATTTAAGTGTTCTCTTTCCCTATTCCTCGAATCTCTATCACGTGGCACGGGTAACAAACCAGAGACAACAACTCTGTTCGTTCTAACTCTGAGCTTCCAACCTAGCTCCCTGAAAGCCTGTCTAACATCCTATGTCGTTGGTGCCAATATGGACCACGACTTCGGGCTGCTCCCGCTCCCCCTCCAGGACCCGGAAAACACGATCAGAGACATCACGTACCCTTGCACCTGGGAGGCAACATACCAAACGTGAGTCTCTCTCGTTCCCACAAAACCGCCTATCTGTGCCCCGAACTATCGAGTCCCCAATTACTACTGCTCTGCTCTTCTTCACCCTTCCCTTCTGAGTAACGGGGACAGGCTCCGTGCCAGAGACCTGAGCCCCGTTACTTACTCCTGGTAAGTCATCCCCCCCACAAGTATCCAAAACGGTATACTTGTTCTTGAGGGGAACGGCCGCAGGGGGTCCCTGCACTGGCTGCTTCCTCCCAGTCCCCCTCACTGTCACCCATCTATCTGCCATCTTTGGAGTTACTACTTCCCTATAACTCTGATCTATGACCCCCTCTGCCTCCCGAATGATCCGAAGTTCATCCAACTCCAGCTCCAGTTCCCTAACACGGTCTTGGAGGAGCTGGAGATGGGTGCACTTCCTGCAAGTGTAATCGGCAGGGACGTCGATGGCATCCCTCACCATTAGGGGGAGGAGGGACAGATTGCAGACACAGTAGGTGAGAAGGAGAGGCTGGACAGTCATCATCACCGGCCTGATATCATTTCATGGTTTTAGGAAGAGGGTAGTCGCACGTTAGAGGTGGGTAATACTGATCGGTGTTGTGGGACCAGAAATTAAGCTCTTCATTGATCTCTGGTGTTTAGTAATAAATATCCATTTGAGACCCTTCATTGGGCAGAGTGTGTCTGCAGGATTTCTTTCCCTAATATTGCAGACTACAGATAATAGCGATTAAAGTTGTTCACAGTTAATTTCGATAGTGTAGCACGTACACTCAATATCCTACAGTTGAGACAAATATCCTGCATTTGTTTAACAATACAAAGTGTTTTTTGTAGTTCAGTAATGGTAACCTGATTATAATAAATCCACACCGAGCAGAAAGCGGGCACTCAAATATGACCCAAAATTTGGGTATGGTAGTGTAGTGGGTAGTGTCCCTGCCTCTGAGCCAGAACTCTGGATTGATTCCAATTCCTGAACTTGTGTGGTAGTGTTCCTAGCTCTGGACTAGAAGGACTGGATTCAAGTCCTGCCTGTTGCAGAGGTATGTCACAGCATGTCAGAACAGGCTGATGTACAAACACACAGGAGAATAATGTTACAGCTTTGTGGGTATTGCTGAGTGATACCAGTGCCCCTACTTCCGGGCACAAAGGTCTAGGTGTAAATCCCACAGAAGTGTCTCAGGATATATCTGAACAAACTGATTAAAATGCATTTAAAATTGTGACTTGCTGGAGAAGGAAGAGGTGTCAGTATTGAATTTCAGAATTTAGGCCCAGGTTGACTGAAACTGCAGCTATTTGTGCTGATTGGAGTCACATTTCGCAGCAGTAGCGGTTTATAAGATCAGAATGGTCATGGATAGAGTGAGTAGTCAGGGTTTTCCCCCGATTGGGGGTGTCCAAAACTAGAGGGCATTGGTGGAAAGTGAGACAGGAAAGGTTTTGACGAGGCCTAAAGGGCACCTTTTCACACAGAGGGTGGTGTGTGTATGGAATGAGCTGCCAGAGGAAGTGCTGGAGGTTGGTATAAATACAGCATGTAAAAGACATCTGGATGGGGACAGACTTGCCGAGCTTTTACAACAATTTCTGTATTTCTTCAAAAACTGCATTCATTTTAACACAGGTATTCTGAATAAATTAAACATTTTAGTTTTAATGGCGCAGGGCCATGTAAACATAGTTCTGCTCAGGGTATGGCTTTGTGCATGACGGCAGCAATGTTGCACCTACATGGAACAGGGAATGTGATGGAGACATAGTTTGGACAATGTACAAGGAGACCTCACATGGTCCAGTTTGGGAGAGGATGACATTACTGTATGATTCAGCTCAGAGAGAGAGAAAATGTAATCTGCCTGAGAAGGAATGGCCTATTGCAGTATCTCTCTTTCATTGTTCCTCATCACAGCAATGCGTGCAAGCTAAAAATAAAGCTCTACAGTCATTGTGACCATTCTTATTTTTATAGAATCCCTGCAGGCCCTTCGGCCCAACAAGTCCACAACAACCTTCCCAACCCTTTCCCCTGCATTTACCCCTCACTAATGCAACTAACCTAGAAATCCCTGACTACAGACAATTTCGCATGACCAATCCACCTAACCTACACAGTTTGAGCTGTGGTAGGAATATGGAACACCCATTAGAAGCTCACACAGATACAGGGAGAATGTGCAAATCCACACAGACAATCACCCAAGGCTGCAATCGACCCCAAATCCATGGTGCTGTGAGGCAGCAGTGCTAACCACCGTGCCACCCTTTGGATGATCCCTGACCAGAATTCATTAGAATCTACTCACCGCCTAAAGCAAAGGGAATTAAGCCAAATCCAACTCTCTCAGGATGAAATCCCATTGTCAGCAGCTTGTGTGTGGGTAGAATATTTTCAGAAGCAGAATAAAATTTTGGACAATCTGAATTTTTACTTTTGTCATGAGTTACACTAATATTTGGACAAAGGTCTTTCAAATTAAAATTGCAGAGATTTTGTTAACCGGTTTTTGTGTGTGTGTGTGTGTGTGTGTGTGTGTGTGTGTGTGTGTGTGTGTGTGTCTATGTGTGTGTGTGTGTTTTAATCATGGAACTATCGATGATATATTTGCAATACCCGATCACTTTTCCATTCATCTTTCCATCATAGTTTGAGTAGCATTGCTGTCGATCATAAATGTGTTAAAGACACTAGCCTGACTTGTTGCTAAAACTGTCCCTGACCCAGTCTCAGACCGATATCATCGGTCATATCACCGACCTGGTTACATTTAACATTTGTTGTGAGCAGTGGAGCAGTGGGACTAGAAAAGGAAACAGAGACCCAAAAAGCCGGGGAACTATAGACCAATTCGCCTGATGTCAGTGGTGGGTAAGTTGTTGGAGGGGATTCTGAGGGCCAGGATTGACATACATTTGGGAAGGCAAGGGCTGATCAGGGTAGTCAACCTGTCTTTCTGCATGGGAAATCATGTCTCATTATTTTGGTTGAGTTTTATGAAGAGGTGACAAAGAAGATTGATGAAGGCAGTTTGGTAAATATTGTCTATGTGAACCTCAGCAAGGTGTTCATAACATTCCGATTGGTAGACAGATGAGTAAGGTTCGGTCATTTGGGATACAGGGGAAGCGGGTCGTAATTGGCTTGAAGGAAAAGGGTAATTTTCTGATTGGAAGCCTGTGAGCAGCAGTGTGCTATAAGAATCAGGACTGAGTTCACTGAATTTCATCATTTATATCAAGGATTTGGATGTGAACATTGGCGCCATAGTTAGTAAGTTTCCAGATTACATCAGAAAGGTGGTGTAGTAGATTATCTCAGAGTACAACGAGACCACAATTAAATGGTACAAAGGGGCAAGGAGTGAGAGATGAAATGTAATTTAAATAAATGCGAGGTTTTGTATTTTGGGAAGGCAAATCAGGGCAGAAATTATACACTTGATGGTAAGGTCCTGGGGAGTGTTGTGGAACAAAGGGACATAGGGCTGCAGGTACTTTGTTCCTTGAAAGTGGAGTCGTAGGTAGACAGTGGTGCAGTACACATTTGCCTTCATCAGTAAGAGCATTGAGTATAGGAGTTGTGGGGGCATGTTGCATCTGTGGTAGGAACTGGAGGAGCACCCATTAGAAGCTCACACAGACACGGGGAGAATGTGCAAACTCCACACTGACAGTCACCTAAGGCTGGAATCGAACCCGAGTCCCTGGTGCTGTGAGGCAGCAGTGCTAACCACCGTGCTACCTTTTGGATGATTCCCTAACCAGAATTCACTGGAATCTCCTCACTGGCTAAAGCAAAAGGAATTCAGCCAAATCCAACTCTCCCAGGAGGTTGGTGAGGCCACTTTAAGAATACTGCGTGCAACTGGTTGTCTGCAGAAAAGATTTATGTGGATGTTCCAGGACTGGAGGTGTGAGCGTCGGGGAAAGGTTGATTAGGTTGAGATCGTTCCCCCAGGAGTGTCAGAGGTTGAGTGGTGACATCAGATGTATGGATTTTCTGAATAGCCACGTTCTGATCCCAAGATAGGGGAGAGTGCGAATGATTTAGAAGGGACATGAAGATAAATGTTTCAGACAGAGAGTTTTGTGTGTACAGAAATTGCTGCCAGAGGAAGTGGTCCAAGCAGGTACAATCACAGGAGGGATATTGGCCAAATTCTGGCAAATGGGATTAAATCAGATTTGATATCTGATCAGAGTGAACAGATTGGACTAACGGGTCTGTTTCTGTTCTGCGTGACTCTCTGATTCTATAAGAGGAATGACGAAAAATTCAAGTGGGAATTCTCTTCACTGGAAGTTTTTATTTTGCCTCTATGTTCACATGGACTGAAAGCTGTGTTAGTTAATTATTTGACAGGGAAGTGAGTCACAGATAATTGGACACAGACAGGAAAATGGGGCTGAGACCACAACTTGATCAGGCACAATATCGGTGCCTGGTGGAGAAGGATCAAAGTATCTAATGCCCCACTCCTGCTCCTCAATCCCATGTTTCTGTGTTCCATTCAGGCCCTCAAATCTGCTAGACAGGTACAGTTGGAGGCTACTTTCATCTATAACCTGATGCACAGAAATGGAGGAGACCATTCAGCCCTTCAAGGCTGTCACATGCTTTGAAGTGATTTGGGAAATGTAATTGAAGAATCCAGGTGGGGTATGAAAGAGGCCCGTCTCTCTCTCTTTACTGAGCTTCCGGTCTCTGAAACTTGTGTTTCATTTGTTGATCATGTATAGACCCAGATTCACTGTGAATATAGCCCCCATACCTCACCCAGAGATGTCTCACAAAATCCTCTGGCTTCCTGACTGCAATGTTCAGCAAATGCACATTTATGTCAATAACACCCACTAACTTTCCAATAACAGAATGGGAGAACATCAGAAACAGGGGCAGGTCGTTCACTCCTCAAGCCTGCCTTGCCCTTCACTAAGGGAGAAAGTGAGGTCTGCAGATGCTGGAGATCAGAGCTGAAAATGTGTTGCTGGAAAAGCGCAGCAGGTCAGGCAGCATCCAGGGAACAGGAGAATCGACGTTTCGGGCATAAGCCGAAGAAGGGCTTCGGCTTCAGATTCCTGAAGAAGGGCTTATGCCCGAAACGTCGATTCTCCTGTTCCCTGGATGCTGCCTGACCTGCTGCGCTTTTCCAGCAACACATTTTCTTGCCCTTCACTAAGATCATGACTGATCTGCTCTTGGTCTCAAATCCTCTTCCGTACCTAATTCTTCATTGCCCTCAACTCTCTGACAGGTCAATGTCCATCGACTTCCTCTTCAAATACTTTCAGTCACCTAGCTCCCCGAACACTCTTGAGAACAGAAATCCTGACATTCAACACTGGCTGTTTGAAGAAAACACTTGCTGCTCCTATACCATGGCCTCTTGATATGAACAAAAGAGGCTGACACAAGGGTTCAGGTAAAAATGACTGGCCCTGATATCAAGGCATTGGTTGCCTTCTGTTGGCATCAAGGAGCTGAACAAAACTGGACTTGATGGGAATCAGAGTAGCCTCTCCATTGTTTGGAGTCAAACATGGCACAAAGGAAGATGTTCATCATCTCAGTCCTGGGTCACCTCTGTGCGAGATCCTCAGGGTAGCTTCCTCTTCACAAATATCTTCAGCTGCTTCATCAATGTCTTCCCGCCCCCACCCTCCCCACCGTAAGATCAGAAGTGGGGATGGTCACTGAAGATTCCACAATGTTCAGAACATTTTGTGCCCACTCAGCTCCTGAACTGGTCTCTGTCCATGTGCAGCAAGACCCAGACACCACTCAGGTTTGTTCTGTTAAAGTGTCTGTAACATTCATGTAAATGCACTGCCTGACACTGCATGTTGACACAGTAAAACAAGAGTTCATTCAGCAGCTCACGCTGGTTTCACAGGAATATGAGGAAGCCATTCAGCCCATTGACAGTATTGGAGAAGAACAGTGACAGCCCATTTAGTGCCTCCAGCCTATTACTCAGGAAGAGAGGGAGTCTAGTGTGATGGACCACACCAGAGCCCCTCGAAAATGTTTGATGGCAATCGCCTAGACTCTAATATTTTCATATTTTAAAGGAAATGTAAACTGTCTGTTCCAGATGCAATGTGAATGGTCAAACTATTTGGTGAGAAGCAAAACACCATTTATTTAAACATGGAAGATAAAATGAAACCAAAGAAAGGGGAATTTAGAATAACTTAATTCTATTGGCCAAGTTAACAGAATAATAGATCGTGGAACTATTCCTAATGAACTGTTCCAATATAGGAAACTCCCATAAACACAGACCCTGGCAAAAAGGAATATTCAGAAACAGATTGGCACAAATATTTCTCCAATCCAGGAATTAAAAACAGCATCAAGAGAAAATTCAGACAGGGTAGAGCCAGGAGACATCCACTGAAGCTTCCAACTCTGTGTTGACCCCATTAGTTTCTGATGTTGCTGAGAAACCAAAACCCATAGACCCTAATCTGTGAGAGCTGGCCACACCCATTCAGGCTACATTAAAACAACACAAAGGCCTCCCTAGCTGTTTACTCCAGTGGTCTTAACTAGCCAGCTTGGTAACTATCGCACAATCTCTCTCTTAACAGAAACCAGGACAAAATAACCTCTTAAAGCTGCAGCATCATCACACTTGTCAGTACATCGACCTGTCAAACAGGAACCAGGGGTATCCCAGTTAGGCCCTTGGCCCTGTCCAATCGGACGAGGAAGAAGCCAGTCAGTCCGTTGAGTCACTGACACAGCAATAGGATGACGCCATTCAGCCCCTTGAGCCACTTATAAAGGAACAGGAAGAGTCCATTCCCCCTCAACGCACTTACACAGGGACAGAATGAGATAATTGATGCTGATTCCTGATGAATGGCTTATGCCCGAAACATCAATTCTCCCGCTCCTCGGATGCTGCCTGACCTGCTGTGTTTTTCCAGCAATCCATTTTCTACACCAATCTCCAGCATCGGCAGTCCTCGCTGTCTCCTAATAGATGCTCTTACGTGATGAACAAGTGGGGCAGAGGCTGCACAGACAGACTGCTCCACGTTGTTCCTCCTGGCTCATGATACACACGTGGGACTTTAACGTGGTTTTCTAGTGGTGAGCAGGGAAGCCATATGTCTTGTGTGAAATCTCAAGAAGGCATCTTTCATCTCTGAGAAGACAGCCTGGTTTTCTCTATGTAAGGCGGAAGCTGGTGGGAATTGCTACCTGTTTCAGATGGAAGGTATTGTGGCTGCGTTTGGGGTTTGTGGGCAACCTGAGGTTCAGTCCGGGTTCACACGCCGACAACACAATAATGTGGGGAGAGTTCATCTAGGCATATAAACTATTAGGAAAGTCACGATAGACTGATGAATGGACTCTCCAAGTTCAAATAATGATGATATTATTCATGTTCATCTTGTCTAGTTCATGTCCTGTTCAGTGTAACCTGTATGACTTTCTCTATGCAAGTTTATTTTCTCCCTATGATCTGTATAGCCATGCTTCCTATGACCTGCCTCCACTGCTCATTTGTAAAATGTTTCCCTGTACTGAGGTACACGTGACAATAAATCAAACCAATTAATCCTGCGTAAAGTATGGTATTTCTCACCCTATCAATGTCTCTTTTGGAAATAAGTGATCACTGCCACTCCTCTTGTTTCAGCATCACCATTTCTTCATCTCTCACAGCTCTACAGATTAAACACTCAGCGTCTTCACTCTAATCTCATGTTACCATCATCCGTGTCTGTGGTAAGGTGATCATTCCTTACAAAGGAGATCAAATCTGTACAGAGTGCCTCAAATGCCCTCTCAGCAAGGCTTTACAACAGCAGGAAAATGGCTTTACTTATGTACTCGAATCATCTTACAGTGAAGGACAGCATACCATTGTCTGCACCCATTACGTTCACAGGGTTTGATTCAGAGCAGTCCGTATAGACTTGTGAGTAGGAGATCATGCTTCCCAAATTTGTTAGAGTTCTTTAATGAAGAGACCAAGAAAGTTGACGAGGGCAGAGCGGCAGGCGTGGCCTCTATGGATTTCAGTAAGACTTTGATAAGTTTCCGCATGGCAGGCTGGTCAGGAAGTTTCCATCACGTGGAATGCTGGGGGAACTGACCAATTGGATACACAGTTGGGTTGATGATAGGAAGCACAGGGTTTAGTGGAAGGATGTTTGTCAGACTGGAGGCTGGGTCCATTGCTGTTTGTTATCTATGATTTGGTTGAGAATGTACAAGGCAAGATTAGTAAGTTTCCAGATGACTCTAAAGTAATTGGGAGCATGATCAGTGAACAAGTTTATCAGAAATTGCAGCAGGCCCTTAATCAGGTGGGGAAGTAGGCCGAGAAATGGCAATTAGAATTTAATACAGAAGTGTGAGGTCTTGCATTTTGGAAACACAAATCAAGGTAGGAGTTTCATGGTGAATGGAAAGGTCTTAAGGGGTGTAGTGGGTAGAGAGACCTTGGTGTTCAGGTGTACACATTTCTCTTTGAGTGCAGTCAAAGGTAGACAGCGCACTGACGAAGGCTTTTGGAACATTGGCCTTCATCAGGCAGGATATTAAGTATAGAAGTTGGGAATTTATTTTGCAGTTACCCAGTACTTTGGAAAGGCCGCACTTGGAGTAATGTGTTCAGTTTTGTCACGTTGTTATAGGGAGCATATTATTACATTAGAATGAGTGCAGAAGAAATTTAGAAAGACTTTGCCAGGACCCAATGGTCTGAGTTATAGGGAGAGTTTGGACAAGCTAGGACATTTTCTTTAGCGTGTAGGAGACTGAGGGAGTCCTTCTAGAGCTGTATAAGATCACGAGGGGTATGGATAGGGTTAATGCTCTCAGCCTTTTTCCAAGGTGTAGAGAATCAACGACTGGATGGGATCAGTTTAAGGTTAAAGGGGAAGGAATAAAAGGGAACCTGAGGGGCCACTTCTTTATACAGAGGATGGTACGTGGATGAGCTGCCAGCAGATATGGTTGGTGGGAGGTACATTAACAACATTTCAAACGCATTTGGATAAACATGTGGATAGGAAAGGACTGGAAGGATATGGGCCAGCTGCAGGGAAATGGGGTGAGTGTGCATGGACATTTACAAGGTGGAGTGGAACCCCTCAATTAATTAAAATCAAACACCCAGAAAAGCTCGCCTCACCTCGTAAACTGTTAAAATATGAGCGACACAGATCTCCTACATTACACTATTTAAACAAAAAATAACAAGTTAGTTTCTTAACTTTAATAGTGAAAACGAAACAAAAACTATTCACAAATGCAAGCCCCTCTTTTCTTAGCTACTTACTATCTGACTCCAACTCTGTATAAATATGCTCGTCGAATTACCCACATATTAAACATTACAATCTCAAACGCACACAGAATCCATCTTCCCCGCTGTGTTCACTCTTCCAGCTGCTGATCTCCCTGGGTCATTTTTTTTATTGCAAGTAGGTTTTAAATGGACATGTATCATTGATAGAAAATGTTTGAGATGGCCAGTTAGCACTCCTGCTCTACCACAGTTACTTTGCTGTTGGATGGCAGTGGCTCTCCCTCTAATGTTCAAAATGCTGAATTTATATACTTCCCATGATACAATAATTCTCACAATTTGATTTCTTTCCAGGTGTCCAAACAATAATATTCAAATTCCGTTGGCTTCTTGTATCCTGAGCGTTATTTAAACTCTTTGGTTGCATTTGAATTGTTGTCAAAACAGCAACCAAAACTCAGGTATCCATTTCCCAGCTAATGGTGACATATGGAACAGGCTGATCTTTAGCAGGCATCTGTAGCTGTACTTTCTATTTAGCAAAACCCGTTCTGTCTTGAAGTGATCGGACATGCTTTCGGCTTCATAACATCTCCCCTCTTCAGAAAAAAAACATGGACCAGCAGAATGAAAAGATGGCTTCATTACTTTCCCTCTAATTCTTAATCCCATTATTATGAATTACAAAAGTATGAATCTCAGTTACACCATTCATATTAATTATGCACAAAAATATAACACTGCAATAAGTCAAATTTTATCTAAACATTTTCCTTTAAGTCTGCGATAACACATCTGCTATCACATTTTACGACCCACAGCATGTACATTTAATAAATTTAAAGTCGGTAAGATAGGATTCAATGCGAGAGATTTGTCGTTATCCACAATCATCTCTGACATGTTTTTGTCATATACACATTAAAATATTGTCAGGGCAGTGTGAAACTTCATCATTATTGTTCAATAATGGAGATTTTGTATTTTTTTCTGGTGAATATTGAGTTTTTTTCAACAAGTAGCCAATTGGCCATTCAATTCCATCATCATCTTTCTGCATCAATACATCTCCGACCCCTATATCCCGAGCATCTAACATAATTTCAAAGGGTTTCAAAATATTTGGTGCAGCTAAAACTGGTGCAGTGATTAATCCTGCTTTAAAATTCTCGAATGCCTCCTGGCATTGTTCTGTCCACCACAATTCTGTGATCTTCTTCAGTAAATCCATCAGTGGTGCCAATACGCTGTTGATGTTTGGAACAAACTTCCGATAGAATCCACTCAGTTCCAAAAACCGAAGCCCCTCTTTCTTCGAGGACGGTCGTGGAAATTCCTCAAAGCCCTTCGTCTTTGTGTTCCATGGGGTCAACCTTCCATGTCCAATGTAATGTCCCAGGAACGTCCCCTCTGCTTTCGAGAATTCTGTTTTCTTTAAGTTTATTCCCAAGTTTGCTTCTTGTAATCGTTCAACATGCTCTGCCAACTGTAACATGTGAGCTTTCAATCACTTGCTAAAGATCACTACATCATACAAATAAACTGCACAATTTCCTCATCTGGTCACAACTCTGTTCCTCAGTCTTCAATGTTTCTGGAGCATTATTCATTCACATGACATTCCCTAACATTTTTTTTGTGATATCCGGTATCTTCACCAAATAGTTTAACTGACTCAACATTTTTTTAATTTGAAAGGGGCCACTAAACCTGACTTTCAAGGGATTTCCTACCACTGGTGGCAATACTAATAAGTCATCCCCACGGGAAATCGGCAAAGTTTCAGAGTTTTTAATCTGCCACCTGCTTCACTCTCTCCTGTGCCCACTTCAGGTGCTGTTTAGCTAACTCACCTACTCCATCTAATTTCTCCCTCACCTCAGATACATAATCCAAGTATGACTTTGGTCCTGTCTATTTATATTTAATTAATTTCAAATGACCTCTCAGTACATGTACGAATATTAACTCAAAGGATGGAAAGTGAGTAGATTTATTTGCGCCATCTCTAATGACAAACAATATAATGAGATACCTTTATTCCAATCATTCGGGTAATTCTGACAGTACGCTGTTTACATTGTCTTCAGTGTCTAATGCCAACTTTCCAAGGCCCTCTGGGATTCGGGATGCGATGCACTTGATTTAAACTGCTGTGTGCCGAAGCTATCCATGACGTCCTTTAACAAATGATTGGTAAAATGAGATCCTTGGTCTGCCTGAATCACACTGCGTAGTCCACAGTGAGTAAAGGTACCTACCAACTTCTCTACCTCCCTTTTTGCCTTAACACCCCATAATGGAATTATCCATGGAAATCGGGTAGACACATCCATTATGATCAGCAGATATTGGTTTCCACTTTTATTTTAGAAAGGAGAGCTCCACAATTGATCATAACCCACGTGAAAGGTTCTTCGAATACAGGAATTGGCAACAAAGCTGCTGGTTTTATTACTGCCCGTGACGTACCTACTATTTGGAATGTATGACATGTACAACAAAAATTAACCATGTCCGTGTGCATTCCAGCCACTAGAAATGCTTTAGCCTGAGTCTTCCATGCATCAACTCCTTTGGCTTTTTCTTTCGGTTTTCCTTCCTGTTGTAACGTATGACAGTGGGATCTTGTTACTTGATAGTCTGGAAAAATCCTGGGTATTTTTATTTTAATTCCCCAGTTCCCTGGTCTTACTCTTGCTTCTCCACCACTTCTCCCATCTTGGATCCTGCTAAGTCATTCCCAAGAACAAACTGTATTCCTGGAACTGACACTCTCTCATTCACTCTCACTGTTACTTCCCCAATCTTGATTTGGCACTCCACCTAATGTTACACAAGGAAATGCTTAATTTCTGTCCCCATTTCACAAATTATCACGCTGTTGAATGACATGTCAGAAAGAGTGAAAATACTTCCATCTCTTACTATTAGAGGCGGAGGGAAAGTGAGGACTGCAGATGCTGGAGATCAGAGTTGAAAAGTGTGGGGCTGGAAAAGCACAGCAGGTCAGGCAACTTCCGAGGGGCAGGAGAGTTGACGTTTCAGGCATAAGTCCTTCATCAGGAAAGTGGGAGGCAAGGAAGGGGGAAGGGGCTGAGAATTAAATAGGAGGGTGGGGGTGGAGCTGGGTGGAAGGTAGCTTAGAAGGCGATGGGTTGATATAGTTGGGGTCTGATGATGATAGGTTGGAGAGGAGGGTGAAGGGGATAGGTGGTAGGACAGCTGAAACCGTCAAACTATACAGCATCAACGTTGACTTCACCAATTTCCAAATCGCCCCGCCCCCAACCTCATCCCAGATCCAACCGTTCAAATTAACACTGCCCTCTTGAACTGTTCTAACTGTCCATCTTCCTTCCCATCTATACACTCCACCCTCCCCTCTGACATATCACTAACACTCCCACCTACATCTTCCTGTCACCCTCCCAGTGACCCTGCCATCGGCCCCGCTCCTACCCTCCTATTTATCTTTCAGCCCCCTTGTCCCCCCGCCATATTCCTGATTTATGCCTGAGATTATGCCTGATACGTGAATTGTCCTTCTCTTCGGATGCTGCCTGAGCTGTTGTGCCTTTCCAGCTCCTCACTTCTCAACTATTAGAAACTGAACAGATCCCATTTCTTGCAAAATTATAACTTCTTGTCCTCCCCCCACACCCCATTTTTTCTTCGTGGGTTTACTTACAGAGGCAAATTCTTTATAGAGATCAGGCACTGACTGATCTTTTCCCAAAGTATCTTCCTTCAACGCACAGCACTGTGTCTCCCAGTTTCCTGCAGGGAAAACAGTTTTCCCAGTGCCCTTCTGAAACCATTGGTACTGTAATTTTATGTGTTCCACTTCGTTATAGCGAGACTTGAGGCCTTTCACTTCGTTTCAAACACTTTGGGCTTTTTTCCACCTGTGGTAAACTATTGCCAGTGTGCTTTACTCTATCTTTTGTAGTGTAGGATCTCCCCTTCTCCCAATTTCTCTCCCTCACAAGATGAAAATCCTCCCAGAAGCTAAATATCATCTCATGCACCAATGCATACTTAACTGCCATTTCTGCTGTGCTTCTCACTTCTTGAACTTCCTGTTCATTCACATGAAATCTTACCATCTCTGGAAGTGAGTCTTGAAACTCGTCCAGCAGAATAATCTCCCATCGGGCCTCACAGGTCTTATCTATTTTTAAGGCCTGCACCTATTTATCAAAATGAGTGTGATTAATTCTTTCAAACTCATTATAAGTCTGACCTGGTTCCGTCTCTATATTTCTGAACCGCTGTCTATATTCTTCTATCACCAATTCATAAGCACTCAAAATAGCCCGTTTGACATCTGCGTAATCTATTGCTCCCTCATGTGACAGAACTACACATACCTCTCAAGCTGTGCCAACCATCTTAGTCTGAACTAGCATTACCCACATGTTCACTGGTCACGCCATCTGCCGAGCCAATTTTGCAAATGAAATAAAAAAGGTTTTGGCATTTTTCTCACCGAAATATGGCAACGTATTAACTTAGTTGTATACATCCCGACGTTCTCCCTTCATCTTCATCCTGCTAATTTAACTTTCTTATCTAATTCCAAACTTCTGAATTTCAAATTCTCCCTCTCTTCCTTTTTTCTCTCTTTCTCTTTCTCTATCTTCTCTCTCTCTTTCTGTCTCTCTTTATCTTCTAACTCCAGTTACCCCACTTGCAATTTAAGTTTTTTTTCCAACTCGACTGCAGTTTCCTGCTTCTCTGATACACCAAAGTGCTTGACCAACTCCATTATGGTGATAGCTTTCCTTTTGTCCCTGGTGAAACCCAATTCTAATCTACATGTTAATTCTAAAAGTATGCCCTTCCTATGTCTTTCTAAACATTGTCGGCAAACTTGTGAATCGTCTTCAAACCTCAGAACCTCTTTAGTAATGTTAAAATCCATTTCTTTTAACTTAACCAACTACAAGGAAACAAAATTAAATGAATTTTCTCACCTGTTTTATTTGAAGATCTAGGTCACTAACTGCCAAGTGATGGAATCTGCTGGGACCTTTTGTACCCCAAATCTGTTCAAATCCCATACGACAAGCCCTCAAACCGTTATGATGTCGATGTCTAACCTCTCTGTTAATTAAAACCACACACCCAGAAAAGCTCACCTCGTCACGTAATCTGTTAAAAGATGAATGATAGAGAAGTCCCAAATTCCACTATTAAGAGAAAAATAACCATTTATAAGTATGTAAGTGAGCTCGCTGAGCTTGAAGGTTTGTTTTCAGATGTTTCATCACCATGACTAAGTAACATCATCAGGGAGAGTCTCTGGTGACGCACTGTTGGTATGTCCTGTCTTTCTATTTATAGGTCTTGGTTTCTTAAGGTGTATGATGTTATTTCCAGTTTTTTTCAAGGGAAGGTAGATATGATCTAAATTGATGTGTTTATTGATGTACTTCTGGTTGGAATGTCATGCCTCTCAGAAGTTTCGTGCGTTGCTTTGTCCTAGGAAGTGTGTGTTGTCACAGTCAATGTGGTGTCCTTCTTTGTGATAGTGGGTCATGTCTTTTGATGGCCAGTTGGTGTTCATATGTCCTACTAGCACGACAACAGGACAGTTTGAAATGGAGGAAAATGATTTTATATACACTGTTTAATCAGTGTATGTTCAGATAAATAAAATTTTTCATATGTGTACAACACATTCTGAATGAACAACGGAGATACAGTTAACGAAAAATGATGCACATGATGTATAAAATTTAAAAAGCATTAAAACATTATTTGATTCTCATCTGAAGTGATACCTTCCCTTTCTCTCAACGTTCCCCCTTTTCTGATATTCCCAACTCTCGTCTCATTCTTATCAGGATGTGTGTTATAAATTCTTACTTCTCGTGTCCCAACTTATTTTAGTTAATCCCCTTTCTACCGGGAATTCAATACATTGGCCTGCTGGATTCTTTCCAAAGTTAGTGTCTGTCATATTATTGGAAAGAATATTTCTGGCATCAGACCCAGCATTTGAACATATTGTTCTGTTGTACGTGCACTGTACAAAGGACTACAGCTCACAGGAATTGCCAAAACATTGAGGGATATACATCCACTTTTTTCGATAATGTAGTTTTCTCATTTTCCACATCTCCATATCTATATCCTCTCTCTCGTTCTCCCTTTGCATCTAGGTAAGAAATCCATCAATTATTCGTCGTGGCCCATCTCTCAAAACTCCTCTTTTCAGTTTATATCTAATGTTCTCTTCAAGATGTAATGCGGTTATAATTAAGCAATGTAACTACAAAGACATGCGGGAGGAGCTGGCCCGAGTTAATTGGAAGGGGAGCTGAGCAGGAAAGACCATGGAGCAGCAATGGCAGGAGTTTCTGGGGATACGTCGGAAGATAATACCAGAAATGCAACCCCAAGAAGATGAAACATACTCATGGGAGGACAAGGCAGTGTGAGTGATAAGGCCTCAGACCAAAAGAGAAAACATACAATGTGGTGAAGATGATTGGGAATCCAGAGAATTCATTGGCTCTGAAACTACATAAGGCTTGCATCACTGACACTACAGGGTCCAAGGAAGTTCCTGTGGAGTGAAGAGTGAGGCTTTTGCTCAGAAGTCTTTGACAAGGAGTTTGAGTGAAGTGATTACGCCACAGTTGAAGAGGGTGAAGACATGACTGCCCAGCTGGTTCAGTGTGCTACGTGCTTGATGTGGGAGGTCAACGACTCTGGTGTGTCTGGCTCCTATAAGTGTGGAAAGTGTGTGCACGTTCAGCTACTGACCGAGCATGTTGCAGCACTGATGAAAGAACTCGAGGACCTTAGGCTCATCCGAGAGAACGAGATCTTTCTGGGCAAGACCTTCAGTGAGGTTATTATACCGACCATACCAGAAGAGAGCAGAAGAGAGCAGACGATGAGGAAGGCAGAGAGGAGACAGGTGCAAGAGACTCCGGGGAAAGTACCTGTCAGGAACAAGTTGAATCTTTTGGAAACAGTAGAGACAGATGACACTGTCAGTCCGCCAGGCGGCCAGGTCTGTCAATCAAACGTTGGAATGGAGGTAGAGCGGAAGAGTCGGACATCGCACAGAGCCGTGGTAATACGGGGACTCCACAGTGAGAGGAACTGACGGGGTTTTGTGGCAGCAGGCGGGACTTAAGGATGGTGTGTTGCCTTCCTGGTGCCAGGGTTAAAGACATCACAGACAGAGTGCAGGAAATCCTCAAGGACTAAGGTGTAGGGCCAAACGTGGTGGTACATGTCGGCACAAATGATGTTGGGAAGAAGAGGAGCAACATACTACAGCAGGACTTCGGAGAACTAGGAAGAAGGCTGAAAAGCAGGATGTCCAGGGTGGTTATCTCCGGTTTGTTTCCTGATCCTCAGTCTGATGAGGCCAGAAACAGTAAGATAATGGACTTGAACGTGTGGCTGGGGAACTGGTGCAGGAAGCAAGGATTTAAATTCTTGGATCACTGGGGTATGTTTTGTGGTAAGCATAAATTATACAAGTGAGACGATTTGCGCCTTAATAGGTTGGAGACCAGCATGTTGACAGGCAGGTTTGCGACTGCAATACAGCTGCGTTTAAACTAAGTGGGGGGGGGGGGGGGGGGGGTGGTGGAGGGTGGAGGGAACAAACTGGATGTTTAAGAAGGAAATTGAAAGGAAAGTTAGAACAAGGGAAGTCAAGAAAGACAGTTGTATCAAAGATGCAGAAAACGCAAAAAGGGATCATACTGTAAGGGTGCGTGAAATAGGAGTTGATGAGAAGAGTGAGGGCAGTAACAAATTAAAAAAATACTTTAAATATGAATGCACGAAGCATGATAAATAAGATGGATGAACTTGAGGCTCTTTTGAAAATTGGCAGATACCATATTCTGGTGATAACTGAGACGTGGCTTCAAGTGGACAGTGCTTACGAAATGAATATTCAAGGCTAAACGTGCTAGCGTAAGGACAGACTGACGGGCAGAGGGGGTGGGGTGGCCCTGTTGGCAAGAGGTTATATTCAGTCCCTTGTGCGGGGGGAACCTAGAGTCAGGGGATGTAGAGTCAGTGTGGATAGAGCTGAGAAATTCTAAGCGTATAAAGACCCTCTTAGGAGTTATCTCCAGGCCCCCAGACAGTAGTCTGGATGTCGGATGTAAGTGAAATCAGGAGCTGAAATTGGCCTGTCGCAAAAATATTACTACAGTTATTATTGGGGATTTCAACATGCAGGTAGACTGGGAGAATCAGGATTGTATTGGACCTCAAGAAAGAGACTTTGTGGAGTGCCTCCGAGATGGATTCTTAGAACAGCTGGTGCTGGAGCCGACCAGGGAGAAGGCAATTCTGGATCTGGTATTGTGCAACGAACCAGAATTGATCAGGGACTTCGAAGTGAAGGAACCATTGGGAAGTAGTGACCATAATCCAATAATTTTCAATCTGCAATTTGAGAGAGAGGGGGTACAATCGGAAGTAACAATATTTCTGTTGAATAAAGGGTACAATGGAGCTATGAGGGAGGAGCTGACCAAAGTTCAATGGTGCAATACCTTAGCAGGGATGACAGTGGAAAAACAATGGCAGATACTTCAGTGTATAATGCAGAAGATGCAGGATCAGTTCATTCCAAAAAGGAAGAAAGATCCTAGGAGGAGTCATGGGTGGCCGTGGCTGACGAGGGAAGTTAAGAAACATATAAAGTTAAAAGAGGAAAAGTATAACACAGCAAAGATAAGTGGGAAAACGGAGGACTCGGAAGCTTTTAAAGAACAACAGAGGATTACTAAGAAGGAAACATGCAGAGAAAAAAAATGAGGTACGAAGTTAACTGGCCAAAAATATAAAGGAGGATAGTAAAAGTCTTTTTAGGTATGTGAAAGGCAAAAAAAAAAAATGGTTAAGACTAAAATTGGGCCATTGAAGACAGAAACAGGGGAATATATTACGGGGAACAAAGAAATGGCAGAAGAATTGAATTGGTACTTCTGATCTGTGTTCACTGGGCAAGACACAAACAATCTCCCTGAGGTAACAGTGGCAGATGGACCTGAACTGAAGGGAATTTATATTTGCCAGGAATTGGTGTTGGAGACACTGTTAGGTCTGAAGGTTGATAAGTCCCCGGGGCCTGATGGTCTACGTCCCAGGGTACTGAAGGAGGTGGCTCGAGAAATCGTGGATGCGTTGGTAATTGTTTTCCAGAGTTCGATAGATTCGGGATCAGTTCCTGCGGATTGAAGTGTGGCTAATGTTGTACCACTTTTTAAGAAAGGTGGGAGAGAGAAAGCAGGAAATTATAGACCAGTTAGTCTGACCTCAGTGTTAGGAAAGATGCTGGAGTCTATTATAAAGGATGAAATTACGACACATCTGGATAGTAGTAACAGGATAGGTCAGAGTCAGCATGGATTTAGAGATGGGAAATCATGCTTGACTAATCTTCTGGAATCTTTTGAGGATGTAACTCTGAAGATGGACGTGGGAGATCCAGTAGATGTAGTGTACCTGGACTTTCAGAAAGCTTTTGATAAAGTTCCACACAGGAGGTTAGTGAGCAAAATTAGGCCGCATGGTATTGGGGGCAAAGTACTAACCTGGAGTGAAAGTTGGTTGGCTGATAGGAAACAAAGAGTAGTGATAAACAGCTCTATTTTGGAATGGCAGGCAGTGACCAGTGGGGTACCGCAGGGATCAGTGCTGGGACCGCAGCTTTTTACAATATATATTAATGATATAGAAGATGGTATTAGTAATAACATTAGCAAATTTGCTGATGATACTAAGCTGGGTGGCAGGGTGAAATGTGCGGAGGATGTTGGGAGATTACAGGGTGACCTGAACAGGTTAGGTGAGTGGTCAGATGCATGGCAGATGCAGTTTAATTTGGATAAATGTATGGTTATCCACTTTGGTGGCAAGAACAGGAAGGCAGATTGCTACCAAAATGGAATCAATTTAGGTAAAGGGGCAGTACAGAGACACCTGGGTGTTCATGTACTCCAAATCAATGAAGGTAATCATGCAGGTACAGCAGGTAGTGAAGAAGGCTAATATCATGCTGGCCTTCATAACAAGAGGGATTGAGTATAAAAGCAAAGAGGTTCTTCTGCAGCTGTACAGGGCCCTGGTGAGACCACACCTGGAGTATTGTGTGCAGTTCTGGTCTCCAAATTTGAGGAAATACATTCTGGCTATTGAGGGAGTACAGCGTAGGTTCACAAGGTTCACAATTCCTGGAATGCGGGACTACCTTACGCTGAAAGACTGGAGCGACTGGGCTTGTATACTCTTGAGTTTAGAAGACTGAGAGGGGATCTGATTGAGACATGTAAGATTATTAAAGGATTGGACACTCTGGAGGCAGGACACAGCTTAAAAATACGGGGTGGACCATTTAGGACAGAAATGACGAGAAACTTCTTCACCCAGAGAGTTGTGGCTGTGTGAAATGCTCAGCTCCAGAGGGCAGTTCCAGCCCAGTCTCAGGATTCATATAAGAAAGGGTTGGATAGAGCTCTTAGGGATAGTGGAATCAATGGTTATGGAAATAAGGCAGGAACAGGATACTGGTTAAGGGTGATCAGCCATGATCATATTGAATGGTGGTGCAGGCTCGAAGGGCAGAATGGCCTACTCCTGCAACTATGGTCTATTGTCTACAGAGATCTTAATCATGGTCAGGGAGAGAAACGGAGGAAACACATTCACTTAAACACAGAAGATGGCATTTCTCAAGGAAAAAGATTCAGGTGAATTAAACATTTGAAATAAACATTTGAATTAAGATCAGTTAAATGCTTTTGTGGAATGTGTCAGATTGGAAGCAAGACCCGGGGAGACAGACCCTCAGCAGAATGAGAGTTTGAAAATGGAAGTATTTCCACATCAGAAACCAGGTTAGGTCACTGAGTGCAGGGCTGATGGGTGAATGGGTCTCAGTGAGAATTGGGGAACAGACAGCAGAATTGCATTGCAGATATTGCAGCTCGAAACTGCGTATTTATGTAGTGCTGTAGACCACAGCAGCAGGAGAAGCAGAACAGCATTCAACCACAACCTGTAACCTTTTGCCAGGATAACACCTCAGTCTGTCATTACCATCAACACCATCTATGGCTCAGTGACAAGTGTGGGTGAACATGGCAGAGTCAGAATCACATGAACCTTAACCTGATGCTAACTCATTAAAGCTACCAGACTTGACCAAGAGATCTGATCGAAGCCCTGCAGTTCTGCCACAGTCAGTCATAAATGGTGATGGACAATTAAACAAATGACTGGAGGCGAGGGCTCCACAAACATCCCCATCCTAAATAATGGAACAGACCTGCACATCAGTGTGGAGAAAGTGAGGTCTGCAGATGCTGGAGATCAGAGATGGAAATGTGTTGCTGGAAAAGCGCAGCAGGTCAGGCAGCATCTAGGGAACAGGAGAATCGACATTTCGGGCATTAGCCCTTCTTCAGGAATGCACTTCATTCTTCTTACATTCTTCTTCTTACAATGCACATCAGTGTAAAAGGGAAGGATGTTTTATCTGCACCATCTTCTGCCAGAAGTGTTGAGTCGATGGTACACCTCACCCTCATCATGATGCCAACAAAATCACAGATGCCAATCTTCAACTAATTTGAATCGCTGCACGTGACATGAAGAAACAGCTAATCAAATAGATACGACACAGACAATGGGCCCTGACCCCATTCCTGCAATGGGACTGAAGACTTGTGCTGCACAACAAGCCGTGTCCCTGGGGAAGCTGCTTCATTCCAGCTCCAACTCTGACATCTCCCTGGCAATGTGGAAAATTATTCAGCTGTGTCCTGTCCACTAAGACGGGAAATATTACAAACTGACCAATTACTACCCCCTCAGTCCCATCATGACAGCCAAATTGGTGGGAGTTATTTTTGGCAGCACAGAAATAACCTGTTCAGTATGGTTTCCAATAGATACCCATGTGGATATGGTGCTGTGGAAATGTCACTGGATTATTAATCCAGACCAGGCTAATGATCTGGCAGCGGGTGGAAGTTAAAGACAATTAATAAAATATCGAGATCTAAAATCTGGGGTCAGTAACAGTGACCTTGAAGCCAATATGGATTGTAAACAGAATTTCCTTCTCCAATGTACTTTTAGGAAGTGAATCTCCCATGATTTCCTGGGCTCCAAAGACGCTGACATGTGATAAACATTTCAATGGTCTCTGAAATTGCCAAGCAAGGGCACTCATTTGGATCAAACTACTCCGAGGTCTGAAAGGATGAAACCGGACAGAACACCCGGCCTCAGCATCAATGTCGGAAAAGGTAATGGGAACACAGTCCTGTCGACCATGCAGAAACCTCCTTCCTAACATCTGAGAGCTTGTGACAGCATTTACACAGCTTTCCCACAGAATGTACAGAAACATCGGGAATGGAAAACACATTTAGCCTCCCCATTCTAGTTCATGGAAAATATATCCTCAATGCACTTACCCCACAGATATACATATCCGTTAATGTTAGTAACCTTGGGAAGCTATAAGATAGGCAGTGCAGTAGTATGTTTGGTCCATCGAGTTTGCTAACCAATTCAATATAATGATGGTTGGCTCTTTATTTCCATACCGTACTCCTGCTCTCCCACCATCACTTTACTGTCTCTAAATCCTTATTTATAATCAGTATCTCGGTTTCCAGGTGGGAGCGAATTTCCCAGGTTCCCCAGTCAGTGAGAGCAGACATTTATTATCATCTCAATGCAAAGTGACTGCCTGTACCTAAGACTGTGGCCCCTTGTTTTAGAAGTCCCAGCCAGGGGAATATCATCCCTGCTTCCAATCTGTCTCACCCTGTCAGAGTTTTGTATATTTCACTGAGATCCAACTCATTTTCCTAAACCCAATGGAATACAGGGTATTCCAGTCGCCCCAAACTCTGCTCCCACAAGCCCGTCATCCCAGAGATCAGTCTGGCCATCCTCCACTGCTCTTCAACAATGTCAGGTTTGTTCTATATTAAGTAAGGAGACCAAAACTGCCCACAATACTGCACAATGATCGAGATGATATCTCACCAAGGGTATGTACAGCTGCAGTAAGACATCATTTCTCCTGGACTCACATCCCCCTGAAATTAAGGTCAACACACCATTTATCTTCCTCGCTGCTTTCTGTTTCTGAAATATTACTTTCAGCGACTGGTGTACAAGATGCAGATCCTTTTCAGTGTTGCAGCTCCCTACTTGGGTCTGTGTACACTGGTCAGCGTGCCAATGCCATGCACAGTATTGACTTCTGGTTGCAGAACTCACTGAGCTGCAGGGGTCTCAGAGGTTTATGCAGAAGGAAACAACAAAAAGGAACGTACATCCCTTTCTAGATCAACATGTTCCAACCAATCCCTTTCAAATGGTAGGCTGCCAATTTATCATTTCCATCAAAGGGCACACCGTCACCTCTATCCACATTGTTCTCCCTCTGTCACGTATTTACCCATTCACTCCACTTTTCTTAGTCTTCTTGGTGCTTTTTTACATCCTCCTCACCCACTCACAATCCCACATCCGTTAGTGCTGTCAGCAGGCTGGGATATATTGTATCTGATTCCAGCAACCAAATGTTTGAAGGGCATTGTTAACAGATGGGCCCCAAGCACCGATCCCTGCGACACCTCAGCAACCGTCCTCTGTTAATTTCTATTTATTTATTTCGTGAATCTGGGTATCACTGACGGGGCCAGCAGTCATTGCTTGTCCCTAGTTGCCCTTGAGAAGGTGGTGGTGAGCTGCCTTGTTGAACGCTGCAGTCCACCTGCAGTGGTTGACTTCCAATGCCATTAGGAAGGGAATCCCAGGATTCTGACCCAGTGACTGTGAAGGGGCGGTGATATATTTCCAAGTCAGGATGGTGACTGGATTGGAGGGAACATGAAGATGATGATATTCCCATATATCTGTAGCCCTTGTCCTTCTAGATAGACATGGTCATGAGTTGGGAAATTGGTATCTAAGGATCTTTGATGATTCATTTCATTGCAGCATGTAGATAGTAACACACTGCTGCTGCTGCTGCTGCTGCTGAGCGTTGATGGTGGAGCATTGTGGATGAAGGGACAGTCAAACTGGCTGCTTTGTCCTGGATGGCATAAAGCTTCTTGAGTGTTGTTGGGGCTGCACTCATCCAGGCAAATTGGGAGTCTCCTATTACACTTCTGACTTATGCATTGTAGATGATGGACAGACTTTTGGAAGTCAGGATGTGAGCTATTCGCCGCAGTATTCCTAGCTTCAGACCTGCTCTTATAGTTACTGTGTTCATGTGGCGAGACAAGTGCATTTCTGAGCAATGATTACCCCCCAGGAATCTGATACTGGGAGATTCAGTGATAGTAACACCATTGAATGCCAAGGGGCAGGTTAGATTGTATTTTATTGGTGATGGTCACGGTCTGGCATTCGTGTGGCCTGAATATTACTTGCCACTTGTCAGCCTGGAAAAGCTCCAGATCTTGCCGCATTTGAACATGGACTGCTTCAGTATCTGAGGAGCCACAAATGTTTCAGGACATTGTACAATCATTGGCGAACGTCCCCACTTCTGACCTTAAAATGGAAGGAAGGTCATTGATGAAGCAGCCCTGAAGAAGTTTTCGGTCACTGTTCGAGGGACTCCGACAGATTTGGAGCTGAGTTGACTGACCTTCATCAACCATGACCACCTTCCTACATGTCAGGTATGAATCTAACCAGCAGGGATTTTGTCTCTGATACCCATTGATTCCAGTGTTGCTAAGGTTCCTTGATACCACACAGGGTCGAATGCAGCCTTGATTTAAAGGGCTGTCACTCTCACCCCACCTCTAGAATTCAGCTCTTTTGTCCATGTTTGAACCACGGTCATGATGTCAGGAGCTGAGTGGCCCTGGTGGAGCCCTAGCTAGGGGTCTTTGACCAGGGTATTGCTGTGCAGGTTGCTGCTTAAAAGCACTGAGACCTTCCACCACTTTACTGATGATCGAGAGTAGACTGACGAAGTGGTAATTGGCCGGATTAGATTTGTTCTACTTTTTATATACACGAGATAGTTGGGGTAATTTTCCACATAATCAGGAAAAGCCATTGTTGTAAGTGTATTGAAACAGTTTGGTTAGGGGAGTGGCAAGTTATGGAGCACAAATTTTCAGTACTATTGCCAGAATGTTGTCAGAGTATGGACTTATGGAGTATCCAGTATCTCCAACCGTTTCTGTATATCGCGTGGACTGAATCGAATTGGTTGATGACTGGTAACTGAATTGCTGAGGACCACTGGAAGGGGCTGAAATGGATCATGCACTCAGCACTTCTGACTGAAGATTGTTGCGAATGCATCAGCCTCATCTTATACACTGAAGTGCTGGGCTCTTCCACCATGGAGGAAGCGGTTATTTGTGGAATCTATTCCTCCAGTGAATTGTTTAATTGTCCCCAATGTTTCTCGACTAGGTGTGGAAGGACTGCAGAGCTTAGCTCTGAACCGTTGCTTGTGGGATCACTTTGCTCTGCCTATCACTTCCTGCTTATGCTGTTTGGTGCGTAAGTAGTCCTTTTTGGTGGCTTCACCAGGCTGACACCTCATTATCAGGTATGCCCAGTGCTGCTCCTGCCATCCTGCACACTCCACTGAACCAATGTTGATCCTCTGGATTGATGGCAATTGTTGCGAGGGGGATATGCCAGGCCATGAGGTTATGCGGGAGTACATTTCCACTGCTACTTATGACCCACAACACCTCATGGACATCCAGATTTGAGCTGCGAGATCTGTTCGAAGTCTGCCCTATTAAGCACCGTGATAGTACCACCCAAAATGGTGGAGGTTATTCTCAATATGCAGGTGTGACTTTGTCTCCACAATGACTATGCGGTGGTCACTCTTACCAATACTGTCATGGACAGATACTTCTGCAACTGGCAGATTAGTAAGGCTGTGGTCAAGTATGTATTTTACTCTTGTTGGTTCCTTCACTACTTGCCGCCAGTTAAATCCTTTAGGACCCGGCCAGCTCGATCAGTAATGCTGGAGCTGAGATACTGTTGGTGGTGAACATTGAAATCCCCCACCCAGAGTACATCTTGCGTACGTGCTACCCTCAGTGCTTCCTCCAAGTGTTGGTCAGCATGGAGGAGTACTGATTCACTACTGAGAGAGGCTGGTACATGGTAATCAGCAGGAGGTTTCCTTTCCCATGTGCAAACTAATGCCATGAGACTTCCTGGGATACGGGGTCACTGTTGAGGACTCCAAGAGCAATTCCTTTCCAACTGTATCCCACTGTGCCGCCACTTCTGCTGTGTCCGTTCTGCTGATGAGACAGGAGATATCTGGGGAAGGTAATGGGGAGTCTAGGACATAGTCATACTCACAGAATCATACCTTTCAGAAATTGTCAGGCTATTACTTGACGAGTCTGTTTATTTCTATTCATTGTTTCCTGCCAGCTGTCCCATTCTAGAAACATATCCCGATATTATCCCCAATCCACTCAGATTTGATTTTGCAAATTGGGCTTGGAGCTTTACCAACATTTTTCTAAAAATCAAAATGTTTTACATCCATTGCTTCTCTTTCATTTGTCTCCCAGTTTGTTTCTCAAACATAATTCCCATTTCATAAATCTATCTTAGTGTTGTATATGACCATTACTTTTAGCAACAATAATTTCTGCTAAACCATCTACTTACTATGTTTATTGTTCCATGTACTCAATCATTTTCCCACACCAGACTCGGTTTTCCTTGTATTGGTAAAAAGTTCTGTGAAGACAGAACTGAAGTAGTGGCTTCATAGTTCTGCCATTTCCCTGTTCCCCATTCTCCATTCTCTGGTTTCAAACTGTGAAGAAACTGCACTTGTTTTCTCATATTTCTCACATTGACATAATTTAACAAGCTAATACAGTTCACTCTTATAACCATAATGAATATAACTCTTCAGAAATCCATCAATTCCTGCCTTAAACTGCTCAATAATTGACCTTCCACACAATACACTCACAGGGGCATAGACTCTGTGCCAACAGAAATGCAGCAGGATCTATACTAGTCCCACTTTCCTACAGCAGGACCATAGCCTGGAATGTTATGACGCTTCCAATTGTTCGTCCAAGTACTTTTTAATGATTGTGAGGTGATCATTCCCCTCTCAGGAAGTAATCCCAGAACCCCACACCTCGAGGTGAAAAAAATCCTCTCTGAACCTCAAACCCTTCACTTTAAAAGTGTGCTCCTTTGTTCTTCACCCTCTGACTAAAAGGAACAGCTGCTGTCTATCCACACTGTCCGTGTCGCTTATAATCTTATCCTTCTGAATCACTGACTCCTCAGCTTTCTCTGCTCCAAAGTAAACAACCCGAGCTTATCCAGCCTCTCTCCATAGCTCCATTCCAGGGAACATCCTGGTGAATCACCTCTGCACCCTCTCCAATACAATCACATCCTTCCTGGAATGTGGTTCCCGGAGCGACATATAGTACTCTATTTTTGCCGAACCAAAGCCCTGTATTGCTCTTATAATCTGTACCCTGATTAGGAGACGCTGCACCCAAGGACCAATTCTTAACTAGTCCATTAACCTGTCCAGGAGAAAGTGAGGAATGCAGATGCTGGAGATCAGAGCTTAAAAAATGTTTTGCTCGAAAGGCGCGGCAGGTCAGGCAGCCTCAAAGGAGCAGGAGAATCAACGTTTCAGGCATAAGCCTTCTTCAGGAATCTGCCCGAAACATCGATTCTCCTGCTCCTTTGATGCTGCCTGACCTGTTGCGCTTTTCCAGCAACACATGTTTAAGCATTAACCTGTCCAGTCACATTCAGGGATGTGTGGAGAAGCACAATCTGAGCTTCCCAGTGTGCTGCTGTTCATTGAGTCCTCCCCTGCCTGGTTCCATTTCCCAAAGTGCATCACCTCATATTTATCAGGGTTACATTCCATCTACCATTGATGTGCCCATCTGACCATTCCATCTGGATCTTCCTGTAATTTAAGACATTCCCCTCACTGCTAACCACCCAGCCAATCTTTATGTCAAACATACACTTACTTATCACACCTTCCCCACTCTCCACCTAGCCCCCTCCACATTCACATCTACATTTTGTTATGAATAACACAAACAATAAGGGACACAGCACTCATCCCTGTGGAACACCAGGGGACACTGGTCTCCAGTCACACAAACAGCTTTCTCCCACCACCCTCTGTCTTCTACTACTAAGACAATTTTCGTTGTAACTTGTCAAGTTATCCATCATATTATGAGATTTTACTTTATTTTCAGTTTCCCAGGTGGAAATTTGTCAAAGGCCTTCCTACAAACTAAATAATCGACCTCCTCAAAATAATTCAATCAGATCCATTGGATGTGACTTCCTTCGGAGAAAGTCATGATGATTATCCCTGATCAAACCTTGCGACTCTGATTTGAGTTCGATTTTCTCCTTCCCTATTTTATCCAGTAGTTTCCTTAACAGTGATCTAATACTCGCTCATCTATAGTTACCTGGTCTATCTCTCTCACCCTTACTGCGAAGTGGAATTGTATTAGCAGTTCTCCAGTTCTCTGGCACCTCCACTATCGTCAGATTCTAATTAAAATATTCAGTCAGGGTCTTTCCTCCTTTGACCCCAACAGCCGCCTGTGATACAACTCATTCAGACATGGAGATTGGTCCAAACTTATTCAGAACAAAGCCTCAAATCCCTACTCGTATTTTACATCAATCTGTTCAAGAGCTTCCCAGTCCATCTTCTTGAATTCTGTACCTGCCTCCTCCTTCTCCCAAGTAAAATAGATGTGAAGGTCTCATGGAACAATCCATCAATGTTCTCCAGCTTGACACACAGATTGCCCCTTTGGTTTCTAATGGACACTAACTGCTGATTATTCTGTTCGACTTGTCCGTGGAGAATATCGTGGGATTCTCCCTTATCTCGCCAACTTGTACTTCTCCATGTCCCTCTGTTATTCAGTCCTTTCGATGTTTCTAAGATTCACTACAATCAACTCTTATGTTTTGAAACTCGAGATTACAGGCTGAGTTTCCCCATCAGACAATTTTGCCATTTTACGGATTAATCTGGATAATACCTTTTGCAGTTCCTCTGTAGTCAATATATTCTTTTTGAGATTGGGACTCCGAACGATACACAATACTCTACGTTTAGTCTCACCAACGCTCGATACAACTGGTGCACGACATCCTCTATCTTCCAATTACATTCGCATGAATATAAACCTAAATTTTACTTTCCCATTTGCATATGTTCTTCCCAATACCTCTCACTTTAATTTTTCTTATGAACTTGCTGTGTGAGTTCTTTAAAAAAAGCTCATGAATATCCAACTATACGTTATCCAATGGTTCATCATTGCCTATGTCCACAAGAATCATCTTCAAACCATTCCAAAAATATGTTTGTCACTTCTGGTTTTCCTTTCCTCGGTACATTCTCACACTCCCCAGTTATGTTATTACCTTCTATATATCTAGTAGCATGTTCTTTGTTATCGAGTCCAACAGATACCTGACTGCGGATGATAAGATAACTGGTCTGTTGTTCACCACTCTCCAAATTCATCCTTTCTTAAACTGTTGGATAATATTTATAACCTTTGTCTTGTCCAGATTGGCTAAATGACTTTCGGGAATGTGTCGGAAAATAAAGTGACAATCCACGATGCAATGAACATATCTATTGCTGCTTCTTCTAAAATTCTTGTATGATGTGCATCTCGTCTGTCAGATTTATAAATACTCAATCCAGCTTTCTTTTCAAAGATAACCTCAACATTGATAAGAATGATCTTAGGCTTTACTTACACAAGTCCCATTGTCACTTGGTATTTCTGGGAGAATTTCTGGACATTCTACCATGAAGATAGACACAAAGAAACTGTTTCTTTTCCCTGCGATTTTTCTGTTCTCTGCAATAGATTATCCTGAACGCGCAGCAACTGTTCCACATTTGACACTGTTTTTATTTTTTTTCATACATTGATCGACACTTTTTAGCAGTCTTTATGTTTTTCTTTCGTTTGCACGCTTTTTCTCTTTTTGATTTTCTTCTCGGTTTCTTGGTCATCCTTTGCTGGGTCCTACATTTCTCTGAATCCACTGGCTGACTGGAACACTTGGCATTTTTCTAAGCTGCCTCCTTTCGTCTAATAGGTCGATGAAGGTGGGGTTGAAAGTGATAGTCGGAGAGGAGGGTGGACCAGATTGATAGGGAGGAAGATGGACACAGGATCATTCAAAAGGGCTGTGCTGACTTTGAAGGTTGGAGTTGGATAAGGTGGGATCAGGGGAAATGGTGGAATCCACTATCACCCCCTGTGGTTGGAGGGTCCCAAGGCAGAAGAGGAGGCTTTCTTCCTCCAGGCTTCTGGTAGCTCGGGTTTGGTGATGGATCAGGCCCAGGGCCCTCATGTCCTTAGCAGAGTGGGAAGGGGAGTTAAAGTGCTCAGCCACAAGGCGATGGAGTTGTTCAATGTGGCTGTCCCAGAGATGTTCTCTGAAATGATCCACAAGTTGACCTCCTGCCTCGCCAATGTAGAGAAGACCACAATGGCTTTAATAGATGCAGTAGAGGAGGCATTCTGTCTCCCTTCGTCACCTATCACTTTCAACCCCACCTTTATCTACCTACCGCAATCGCAGCTACCTCCCCCCTGCCGCACCCCCTTCTCATTTATCTTTCAGCCCCCTTGGCCCAGAAGCTTCAATCCCGATAAAGGGCTTATGCCCGAAACATCGATGTATCTGCTGTTAGTATGCTGCCTGACTGTGATTTTCCAGCACCACACTCTTCGACTCTGATCTCCAGCATTTGGAATCCCCACTTTCGCCTCACACTTTCATGGCTTGCATGACAGATTTTTCACGATTACTTCAAATAAAACAAAAACTGCCGTGTACTCAAACAGCATAAAAGAAAACCAAAACATTGTGGTCACTGTTCCCAAAAGGTCCTTTCCAGCAAAAGTTTCAATTAGCTCTTCTGATCACTCAACGCCAATTCCTAAATAACGTGATCTTGAGCTCAGTGCTCGACATAATGTTCATGTAAACCATCTCAAACGTGGTCATGAAATCCATTTTTCCCAGCATGAGCATTCAATTGGGTTAACACAGTTTAGAGAGAATTTAAACAGTACATTAGTACTGTAGTACCCACCAATGTGTATATCTCATTCCCTGTTTAATAACACGCCCAACATTTGTACTGCAGCTTTCACTTTGATATATAACTCCCATCAATGTTTGCTCCTCCTTGCTGTTTTTGCGCTCCACCTTACTAGATTCTGTGGAATCTGAACAACGTGGGCTCTGGGGAGATTAATGGCAGAGACCATTTCACCACATAATTTATGATCTTCTCAAACTTTAATTTCTCCATATCTCCCGTTATACCGATGGAGTAGAGAAGGACAATGATTTTCCAACAATGCTCTCTATTCCCCCAGAGAGCTGAGACAGCTCTAACCTGGGTGGGAACTTTACAGCAGGCTGGTAATGTGTTGCTGCTGCTGAACAGAGAGATCACATCTGGAGTAGTGTGTACAGAGTTAGACTCTTCGATGAAGATAGGATGTTGTTACATTGGAAGCAGCTCAGATATGGTTTCCTCAACTGATTCCTGCAATGTAGGTGCTAGCTTTTAACGAAAGGGTGATCAGGTTGACACAGTAGCCATTGGAGTTTACAAAAATCACAGATGAACTTATTTGAACATCGATGACAGAAGGAGTTAACAAGTGAAGTGAATTACACAGATAGTAGAGGAATCTATTTCGTTCTCCAGCCTGTTACACAGGAACAACAGGAGGATATTCAGACCTTTGACCCTGTTGCACCAAAACAGGACGAGGCTAGTCAGCCTCTGGAGCCTGACATACATTTACAGAAGGAGGCCAATCAGCCACTCGAGCCTCTAATAGCAGGCCATGCTGCACCAGTATCCTGTTAAACAGCAACAGGATCAGTCCATTCAGCCTCCTCAAGTCTGTAACATAGGAACTGGAAGAGGTCACACAGTGACTGGAGATTGTTACTTGGGATAACAGGAGGCCATTCAGACCCACCGAGCCTATTGTAAGGGGGTTGGATAAGGATAAAAACTATCTGAGACTTCTTTCATGAGAAAGGAAGAGGTAATTTAGACACGTGTCTGTTGTATGGGAAGAAGAGAAGACCAATCACTCCCTCGGTCCCATCGCCGGGATACTTTAGGAGACCGTTCAGTATATCCACCTGTTATGGAGAAGTATGGGAAGACACATCAGCCCCTCAAAATATTACCCAGCAACAGGTAGATTCCATAATCTCCCAATCCTCTAACACAGCAAAAGGAGGTGGTCATTCTGGCCTTGGAGATGGCAACATGGGAACACCAGAAAGACGTCAGTCCATCGATATTGTACACCAACAGGACGATGAGTCCATTCAGCCACACATGGCTCTTACTCAATTGGAGCAGACCTCTTAAAGTCTTCTGCCCATTAAACAGGAATACAAAGAAAACGTGAAGGTTTTCGAAAGGGAATAACATAATAATGTTATACATCAGGGACTAAAGTGCAACTATAAATTATTGTAATTTAAGGCAAATTTTTAGAGTCCATTGTTCAGGACATTTGCAAACTCAAACCACAATTCGTCAGAGTCAACATGGTTTTACGAAGGCTAAATCGTATTTGAATTGTTTGCTTGAGTTATTTGAAGATGTCACAAACAAGGTGGTTAGTGGGAATCCTGGAGATGGAACATATCTGGTCTTTCTGAAAGCATCGGATATGTTGCTTCTCCAAAGAGTAAATGGCAAGATCAGACAACATGGGTTTAGGAGTAATTTATTAGCTTGGATGGAGGATTGGTTATCCAACAAAATGGAGTCAGGTGGAATAAATGTGTCATTTTCTTTTGGCAAATGCAGTTTGAGCCATTGATTTCAGTTCTCATGTTTCAAGCATGTGCAATCGATGGTATTACTGTACTGGGTTGACGGGAGAGAAAAGACAATGACACATTTTCAGATGACACTAACATCGGTGGGAAATTACTTCGGAATGATGATGCAAGAGATTTTAAACATATGGATAGGTTGGATGAATGGGCCAACATTTAGCAAGGAAAATTAAAGTGAATAAATATGGAGCTATTCAAGTTGGCCAGTATAAATGAAAGACAAATTATTATTTAAATGGAGAGAAAGCTCAAAGTGCTGAGGTGCAGAGGGATCTGGGTGTCTGCTTGCATATCACAGAAAACCTTCCTGTGGGTACTGCAAGTAATGAGAAATGCAAGCATAATTTCAGTGTTTATTTATAAAAGGATAGAGTAGAAAGGTAGGGAATGTTGCTGTAGCTATGCAAGGCATTTGTGAGGATGCAACTGGAGTACAGTTTGGGTATCCTGCGGAATGAGGTATTTCCATTGGAGTCAATTCAGAAGAGCTTCGTTAGATTGATCCATATGTGAAGTGTTTGTCTTATGAAGAGTAATTGAGCAGTTTGGGCCTATACTCTCGACTTTATAATAATGAAATGAGATCTCATTGAGGTCTGTAAAATGCTAAAAATAATTGAAAGTGTAGATGTGTAGTGGATTTTTTTCATGTGGCACAATCTACAACAAGAGACCAGGGTTAAGGATGGAGAGATGGCAGGAAAGTGGAACAGAGGCCGTGTTGACATCAGCCTCATCAAGGGGTTAGATTCCTCACAGATGCTCCTTGTTCTTATTCAACTCTTCGACTGTGTTGCTCAGGAATGGGGGAGGACTGGGTATCATACAGGAAGCAGGCACTCAGGATAAATCATTGAGAGAGAATGTAACTAGTAGGGTCACACAGTGACCAGCGCTGGGTTCTGAAATATTTACAGTCTATATTAATGATCAGGTGGATGGAACAGATATACAGATGCTGAGATTGGTGATGAACATAAGACCATAAGACATAGGGGTGGAAGTGAGGCCATTCGGCCCATCGAGTCCACTCCGCCATTTAATCATGGCTGATGGGCATTTCGACTCCACTTACCCGCATTCTCCCCGTAGCCCTTTATTCCTTGTGACATCAAGCATTTATCAATCTCTGCCTTGAAGACATTTAGCGTCCCAGCCTCCACTGCACTCCGTGGCAATTAATTCCACAGGCCCACCACGCTCTGACTGAAGAAATGTCTCCGCATTTCTGTTCTGAATTGACCCCCTCTAATTCTAAGGCTGTGCCCACGGGTCCTAGTCTCCTCGCCTAACGGAAACAACTTCCAAGCGTCCATCCTTTCCAAGCCATGTATTATCTTGTAAGTTTCTATTAGATTTCCCCTTAACCTTCTAAACTCGAATGAATACAATCCCAGGATCCTCAGCCGTTCCTCATATGTTAGACCTACCATTCCAGGGACCATCCGTGTGAATCTCCGCTGGACACGGTCCAGTGGCAGTAATTCTACCTCCTTCCCAAGATCCACAAGCCTGACCACCCTGGCCGACCCATTGTCTCAGCATGCTCCTGCCCCACTGAACTCATCTCTACCGACCTCGACACTGTCCTATCCCCGCTAGTCCAGGAACTCCCCACATACGTTCGAGACACCACCCACGCCCTCCACCTCCTCCAAAACTTCCGTTTCCCCGGCCCCCAACGCCTCATCTTCACCATGGATATCCAATCCCTCTATACCTCCATCCGCCATGACCAGGGCCTCCAAGCCCTCCGTTTTTTCCTCTCCAGACGTTCCCAACAGTACCCCTCCACCGACACTCTCATTCGTTTGGCCGAACTGGTCCTCACCCTTAACAATTTCTCCTTTGAATCCTCCCACTTCCTCTAGACCAAAGGGGTAGCCATGGGCACACGTATGGGCCCCAGCTATGCCTGTCTCTATGTTGGCTACGTAGAGCAGTTGATCTTCCATAATTACACTGGCACCACTCCCCACCTCTTCCTCCGCTACATTGATGACTGCATTGGCGCCACCTCGTGCTCCCGCGAGGAGGTTGAGCAATTCATCAACTTCACCAACACATTCCACCCTGACCTTAAATTTACCTGGACCATCTCTGACACCTCCCTCCCCTTCCTGGACCTCTCCATCTCCATCAGTGACGACCGACTTGACACTGACCTTTTCTACAAACTCACCGACTCCCACAGCTACCTGGATTACACCTCTTCCCACCCTACCTCTTGCAAAAATGCCATCCCGTATTCCCAATTCCTCCGCCTCCGCCATATCTGCTCCAAGGAGGAGCGGTTCCACCATAGAACACACCAGATGGCCTCCTTCTTTAGAGACCGCAATTTCCCTTCCCACATGGTTAAAGATGCCCTGCAACGCATCTCATCCACATCCCGCACCTCCGCCCTCAGACGCCACCCCTCCAACCGCAACAAGGACAGAACGCCCCTGGTGCTCGCCTTCCACCCTACCAACCTTCGCATAAACCAAATCATCCGCCGACATTTCCGCCACCTCCAAACAGACCCCACCACCAGGGATATATTTCCCTCCCCACCCCTCTCCGCCTTCCGCAAAGACCGTTCCCTCCGTGACTACCTGGTCAGGTCCACGCCCCCCTACGACCCACCCTCCCATCCTGGCACTTGCCCCTGCCACCGCAGGAATTGTAAAACCTGTGCCCACACCTCCTCCCTCACCTCCATCCAAGGCCCTAAAGGAGCCTTCCACATCCATCAAAGTTTTACCTGCACATCCACGAATATCATCTATTGTATCCATTGCTCCCGATGCGGTCTCCTCTACATTGGGAAGACTGGGCGCCTCCTAGCAGAGCGCTTTAGGGAACATCTCAGAGACACCCGCATCAATCAACCAAATCACCCAGTGGCTCAACATTTCAACTCCCCCTCCCACTCTGCCGAGGATATGGAGGTGCTGGGCCTCCTCCACCGCCGCTCCCTCACCACCAGACGCCTGGAGGAAGAACGCCTCATCTTCCGCCTCGGAACACTTCAACCCCAGGGCATCAATGTGGATTTCAACAGTTTCCTCATTTCCCCTTCCCCCACCTCATCCTAGTTTCTAACCTCCAGCAACTCGACTTGTCCGGACTTGTCCGACCTGCCCAGCTCCTTTTCCACCTATCCACTCCACCCTCTCTTCCCTGACCTATCACCTTCATCTCCTTCCCCACTGACCTATTGTACTCTATGCTACTCTCTCCCCACCCCCACCCTCCTCTAGCTTATCTCTCCATGCTTCAGGCTCTCTGCCTTTATTCCTGATGAAGGCCTTTTGCCCGAAACGTCGATTTTGCCTGTCCTCGGATGCTGCCTGAATTGCTGTGCTCTTCCAGCACCACTAATCCAGTGCCAGTATGTCCTTCCTGAAGTGTTGGGCCCACAACTGGACACAGTACTCCAAATGGGGCCGAACCAGAACTTTATAAAGTCTCAGTAGCACATCGCTGCTTTTATATTCCAACTCTTTTGAGATAAATGACAACATTACATTCGCTTTCTTAATCATGGATTCAACCTGCATGGTTACCTTTCGAGAATTCTCGACTAGCACTTCCAGACCCCTTTGTACTTTGGCTTTATGAATTTTCTCACCGTTTTGAAAGTAGTCCATGCTTGTATTCGTTTTTCCAATGTGCAAGACCCTGCATTTGCTCACATTGAATTCCATCAGCCATTTCCTGGACCACTCTCCCAAACTGTCTAGATCCTTCTACAGCCTCCCCATCTCAGTACTACCTGCCTGTCCACCTAACTTCGTATCATCGGCAAACTTCGCTAGAATGCCCCCAGTCCCTTCATCCAGATCATTAATATATAACGTGAACAGCTGCGGCCCCAACACTGAACCCTGTGGGACACCGCTTGTCACTGGCTGCCATTCCGAAAAAGAACCTTTTATCCCAACTCTCTGCCTTCTGTCAGACAGCCAATCCTCAATCCATGCCAGTGGCTCACCTCGAACACCGTGGCCCCTCACCTTATCAAAGGCCTTTCGGAAGTCTAGATCGACCACATCCACTGGGTTTCCCTGGTCTAAACTACTTGTCACCTCTTCAAATAATTGTTATGTCGTTGTGATAATCAAGAGATTAAATTATCAAGAGAGGGTGGAGAGTCTGCAAATAGATTCAGAGAGGTAAAGACAATAGATAATAGTTTGGTATGTGGAATTTAACATGATATAACCTATCATTTCATTTACAGGAATAATGGAAGGCAGTATCGTACTGAAATGGAGAGGGATTACAGGACTTAATGATACTGTGTACTGGGGGGTTCACTCAGCCCCGTTCAGACATGGGAGGTTTTGCTCCATCCCTGATCGTCAGCTCCCAGACACTCCAAGTGACCCTATTTCTCTCCGCACACATGGAATACTTTGATGTGATTGATTGGTGGTGATGATGGTGTTTTGACACATGCATCAATGGGACGGCCTTTATCCAAGATATATTCACTTCTTTCTAAATGGAGACCCGAAGATGATGGGAATGGCTGGCTGCTTCTGAATGAAGAGGCAGTGGCTGCTGTCAGGACAGGGATATTCACCAACATGATGTACTGTGCATGGACACACTGTAACATTAATAGAGAGAGAGAGAGAGAGCTCCTTCAGTTCCTCTACCTCTCCCCATTGACATGGGGACTCTGCAGATGCCATGTACACCATCAGGAATCCCACTATACTGGCTACACCCGGCAGCTTCCTGCTGAGGCAGAAACAATGTATTTACTTCATCCACCATATACATCCTCCATCACTGAATGGTGACATTGATGTTGAGATACTGGGAAATGATGGATATGTCACCTAGTCCTGCCTGGAAAGGTCTGGTTCATAGAAGCTGAATGAACCAGTGACCCTAACAGCCACTGGCAGCACCATCCTTCCCCGGGTGTGAAGCTGCAGGTCGTGTTGAAGGAGGTGACACCGCACTGTGACCAGCTCCTTGTTCAGTCAGCGTCCCCTCACACTCTGCTCCTGGGTCAAGTGAAGCTTGGGAAGCTGTTCCTGGAAAACCCGATGTGGATACAGCAAATCCCTTTCACCACACGCACTCATTGCGTGGTGTCAGAGTTTCCGCTCTCTGCAGCCTCTGCTCCATTTGTTGTTCATGTTACACACCCAGATGCTGTAACTACAGTCCCCATGCTCCATCCGGAGTTGGGTCACCAAATCCTCAGGTCTCCCTGAATGTCTGAGGCAGCTCACAGCACCACCTCCAGAAAACCATCCCCAGCCTCTCCACTAAATTTTGAATTACAGGAGTATGTTTTAAGAAGGCCGCTTAGACCCAAACCTTTCCTTATTTTGAATATAGATGTGAAGTGTGCGTTCCAGGTATGTTGTTACTGGTCAAACCACACGACATTGAGCAAAATATAATCTATTAAAATGCTTTAGTTAAAATACAATCAAAGAAAAGAACATTTTGGGATAGTTTATTTGTTGGAACACTTAGACAAACAATAGATTCCGTACCTTATTGGTTTACACCGCTTGGCACAAAGATATATTCAAATACAGATCCTTACAGCAGGTTTCCAATCGAGGGGGAAACAACATCAACAGAGATCTCAGAGAAAAACAGCTGGGGATCATGTATTGAAACTTCCAACCCTTCTGGGATCCCCAGCAGCTTCTGAATGCTGCAGCTAAAAACAAAGCGAGGACACCTGGTCTGGGAGGGCTGGCCACTGCCCTTCCATTGTTATCACCGTTTTAATGAAACCTAAAGGCTTTCTCCGTTATTTATTTAAACTGTTTTCAGACAGCAGTTCTGCACCTCTGCCTTTAAAACCACTCTTCAAAAAAACCCAATAGAAAATAACCTTTTTCCAATGATAGCATTCTCACAATTCCATCTTCAATACAATAATCCATCAATACACAAAGGTGGATTCATTTTAGACCTCCTAATCTTCCTCTATTAGTAGACTGAAATGCATATACATTACATTGACTGTGAGCATACAAATGTTCACAACTAGTTTCGATTTCAGGCGTTTTACTCCTGCCACAGAATGCCTTTGTCTTTCTTCATGCAAGTCTCCACAACGTGTAAAAACGTCGGGTTTCTCGCCCTGTCACCTGTATGATTTCAAACGGAATGGCAGCAATAATAAGCTCAATCGAAACAGACTGGTATTTTTCTCCCTAAACTTCTCCAAAAACCTTAAGTGGTCACGATCGATGATAAAGATTTGTCTCGTGTATGTTATTCGCAATTTAAATGCTGAAATGTTGTAACACCAACACAAAGCTCAAGGCCTCCTTCCCCATTGTGGAATAGATATGTTGATGTTTCCACTGGACACTCCAAACACACGTTACATAACGGAGCACTCCTCACCTTTCCAATACTCCCTCTGAATGACATAGCTCCTTATGTCTCAGCATAAAAGAATTACATGCTTATGTACCTCTTAATGCTGTAACCCTTTTACCTGCTACTCCTGGCCTATGCCAGTAAACCTTACTCTCGCAGGAAAATGTTTTAAGAAGATCTCGCACATTCTTCTCAATCTCTCACAGCAACCAAACTTTGATTTCTGAACTCAATCATCATCAGCAGCCATTTCAGCTTCTAATATTGCCATTGTTACTCTCTGCTCTTTTACATGAGTTCTCATGACTGCAGGAAGTGAATTGTTTAACTTCTCCAAAATAAGAATCTCTCTAACAGTGTCATAGGTTTGCTCTGTTTTAATACCCTTACCCACCTTTCAAAATTACTTTGTTTGATCCTTTCAGACTCAATGTGCGTTTTATCAGGGACCCTTTTTTAGATTCCTGAAACGCTGTCTGTCGGCATCTGGCCCAAGCTCACATGCACTTCAGATGGCTTTCTTCACCACCCCATACTGGCCCGGTACCGTCTCCGATAGAGATGCAAATACCTATCAGTTTTGTTTGGATCAACTAAATCCACATGGTCACTGGGCACTGCATTGGTTTAGCCACTTTCTCAAATGAAATTCAAAAGGCTTCCCCATCCTTCTCATCAAGTTTAGATAATGCCTGGATGCATTTAAACAGAACCCCATTAGGCCTTTGGCTACTACAGGGTTCTTCAACCTCACTATCCTCCTCATCCCGCCGACCGTCTACCTTCATCTCCGCCTTCTATGTCAACTTTCCTCTCTAATTACTAACTGTTTAAGTTAAAACTCTCTGCTTTTCTTCTATTTTCTCTCTTCCTTCTTCATTTCCTTTTGTTTTATTTCTGCTTTTCATTATAATTCAAACTGCTTCAATTCCTTCTCATGTTCAAAGTGCCTCATTTGAAATTGAATTCTTGCCATTTCCAAACAGTCTCATGGCGTTTCCACCAAATGTATTTGCCGAGCTGTAGCTGTAATTATCTTCATCTTCTCACAAACACAACCCCAACTCCAGCTTGTCTGCAAATTCCTACAGCTTTGCCTTCATTACCTTTTGTAAAACCCCCAACTTTACTTCTTCCACACCCAGAGAACTCTTAGTGACTGAAAGAATCTTTATACACAAAATACTGTTTAAACCAACTGAATTCAACATCCGGAACAAAAGACACTGACAACTACCATACGCGACCTTTGAACCCAATAGCCTCCTGGTGCATAATCTCCAGTGTCTGCATGAGCGTATTCTGGATTATCCGGTTTCCTCCCACAATCCAAAGGAATGCATGTCAGGTGTATTGGCCATGCTAAATTGTTCATAGTTTTCAGGGATGTGTGGGTTAAGTGCCTTAGTCGGGATAAATGTGTAATAATAGGGTAAAGGTCTGGGTAGGTTACTCCTCGGAGGGTCGGTGTAGACTTGTTGGGTCGAATGCCTGTTCGCACACTGCAGTGATTGTAATTCTAAACCCACTTTGGTATTATCGATTTAGAACCAGATAAGAGTCCCCAGTTTGCTATAGACCAACCAGACTGCCTCAAACTATTTTAAGAAGGTAGCTTGAATGTCAAACTTTTGTAATTTTAAAGTTAAATGGGAAGTGGGTGCTACAGATGTGATGCTACAAGTCAAACCACTCACCATTATGCAAAACACAATATATTTAAACACTCTAATGAAAATCCACACAAAATGAAGAGGAATTTAGAATAACCTAACTATTGGAAACCTGAACTGAATGATAGATACAGTACCTTCTACAAATGAACTGTTCCAATTTATTAACATCACCTAAACACAGGGCGGCACCGTGGGTTGCATGGTAGTACAGTGGTTAGCACTGTTGCCTCCCAGCGCCAGAGACTCGCGTTGAAATTCCCACCTCAGGCGACTGACTGTGTGGAGTTTGCACATTCTCCCCGTGTCCACGTGGGTTTCCTCTGGGTGCTCCGGCTTCCTCCCACAGTCCAAAAATGTGCAGGTTAGGTGAATTGGCCTGCTAAATTGCCCGTAGTGTTAGGTGAAGGGGTAAATGTAGGGGAACGGGTCTGTTTGGGTTACTCTTCGGCGGGTCGGTGTGGACTTATTGGGCAAAAGGACCTGCTTCCACACTGTAAGTAATCAAATCCATTAAGACATGCATTCTTGCACACAGTTCTCCAATCCAGGAGGAAACAGTATCAAGTGAGGTTTCAGAGAGAATAGCGTCGAAGGACAATTTACTAAAACGTCCAACCCTTCTGGGACACCAGTCACCTGGTAACTTTTACATCTACAAGAAGAAAATCTGGAAATCTGAAAATCTGTGCGAGCTGGTCATTGTTACTACTATTTATTAAAAACACTAAAAGCCTAATAAGTTGTTTACTTGAGCCGTTTTCAGTAGGCAGTTTGTCCTTTAAGATCGCTTTCTACAAAAAAAGGAGAAAATAATCTTTTTTAAAAATAAGTGACAGCATTGCCACACAATTTAGATGCCTGGTCCTTTACTGAAGGGGCTTCCTCGTGTTACTGATAGTAAGATCACCTGAAAGGGGCAAACACAGGTACAGACCAAGTTACAAGGACGTGTCTCATAACTTCTGAAACACGCCTGTCCATGGACCATCACATGGGACTTACCGGGAAGGGAACAACAGCTTGACACACACCATTTCAGTATTTCTGAGTTACGCAATGCCAGCACTCGATACACTAGGGAGCCAAAAGCCAAGGCCAGGGAAAGATGCAGAGGGACAGAGAGATTCACAGTAAAGACAGAAACAGATAGTTAATTAACTGAGAAGATGTTGTGGAAATATGTCGAAAAAAACAGGGCAGTGGGAGTAACTGGAGAAATGAGACCTTCGAGAGTAAAATGACAAGAATGAAAGCATTGAATAAAGGCATTGTCAGATCAGCTGGAATGGTTTGTTACATCAAATTCTGAATCTGCTTCACAGAACACCACAAACAACATAAACTGGGACAAGATGACAGCCCAGCATGGAGAGCTGTGCAGACCATGCTAGTGTGTTTCTCAGTAAACTGCACTATCTGCCCAGCATGGAGAGCATTGCAAACTTTACTACCATATGCTAACTTTCCTCGCATCAGATTACTGCCTACAATGGGAAGGTTTGCTCTCTCTGAGTGTGTGTGTGTTCATCAGAGAATGTGTGTGCGCGATTGGCGTGGTTGAATGCGAAACTCATTGTTTGAGAAGGAACGCACATGGAGGAAACAATTTTAATTACGAACAACTGGCAGGCTTTTTGTTAATCTACAGAGAGAACGAGAGAAGTTTCATGGACAGATACGGTAAAGTGTTTGATAATGTTAAAATAAAGGCATTGCCAGACACAACAGCAATATACATCGGCTTGCACATGAATGACTGATGGATGGGAGTTTGGTGTGAGTTCCAATCAGGTTTGCTTCGGTAGGTTTGAAGCCAGGAGCATCAGCAGCAGATTATTGGCTTTATTAAGAATGTACATCATAGTTCAAGATTCAAACAGCAGATGGAATAAGCCAGTGAGATATATTCTGGAGTAGTGAGTATTTCAAGTTAAAAGGGTCAGGGAATGGTGTCAAGAGTCAGCGCATGTTCATAGGGATGTCCCACAGTTGTGACTTGTCTGCTTCAGCCGCAGATATTGGCCAGGGATGGGATGGAAACAGTGGAAGGAAGTGGAGTTTTTAACCAGAGCAGTAGAGAGTGACCTCCATGCTCTTAATATTTAAATAACAAAGGCAATGATACAGTAAATTGTAGTTCTCCACTGGAATTGAGTAGGCCAACATAGAGACCCGTGAGTAACACTGCCAGAGCAGAGAGGGAGACAGTAATTGAACACCTTCGTTGATGTATTTAATAGAGGTCTATAGAGTGAATATCTGGATTCAGAGTTTCAACAGGAACAATAATAGTGCAAGAAGTGTAGACTATATGAAAGAACAATAATACAGTCATAACTGGTTTATAGAGAAAAAAAATCTGGACAGTGACACTCACCAGGAACACCAACGATAGCCAGGAAGGGATAAGAAAAGTATTGAATAATGAGAAGGGCGTAATAGATCCGCAATGATAATGACCACCAATCAAATGCAGAAAGATACCAAACATAATTGGATAAAATCCTGTCTTTTGTTGGAATATTTCAGTCTAATGTTCTCAGATTCTGGCAACGCTCCTCCCCCTTTCTCTGGAGCTGCTGATCCCTGTCAGTGCTGTTGGTGACGCTCCGCTCATGTTATGGGATAACACATTGAATGGCGCCCATTTATCATTAAAAGAAGGAAGCCCTCCACTGAGATAATTAGGATCCATCGAGACTGGCATTAATCACAGTCACTGAACAAATAGGCTCAGTTAACCAGTTCCATGCATCACTTTGTATAACACTATAAAAAGGAACATTTGGATGGAATGGATGAGGGTTGCTGAGGGATGAACCATCAACCTTTCAATGTTGTTAATCGTTTTTGCCTTGTATATGAGAGTATTAACAGAACACTGCAGCGGTCTATATATGTTCCACTCTGTTTATGGAAGGAAGCAGTTATGGAATAACAGATCGGCTGCATAATAAAAAAAAAGTCGGCTGGGCAAGTTTATAGATACCTCAACACAAAGTACGGTACTTATTGATCAGTGTGAGGCTACTCCTGGTTTTAATGCCCTGTTATCAAATCTTTGCATAACCTTGAGACAGAGCATTGAGACTGCTGCTCAGGAACAGGCTAAAGTAATTCTGTCCCTAACAACCTCTTACAGAGGGATAAGAGAAGACCATTCAGCTCATATCAGCCTGTTGCTACTTGAAAGGTGGAAAGCTGGAATATTGGCATATTTTGTCAAAATAATCATTCAGAACAAAGGGATGTATGGCTGCAGCTGTATGAGGTGTTACTGATAGGGCACTTGGAGTGCATTGCGTTGTTTGTGTTTCTGTAACTGAGAAGGAATGGGCCTCCATTAGATACAGTTTACCGGCTGCTCACACGGATTGCTGTGTCATTTAATGTCTCGAGTCTGTTACACAGGGACAGGAGGAGGCCATGAAGCTTGTCGAGTGTGTTATAGAAGAACAGGAGGAGGCCATTAACCCTCTTGAGTCTATTACAGAGGGAAAGGAGGAAGTCATTCAGTCTCTCAAGCCTGTTCCAGAGGGGCAGGAAGTGTCTATTTAATTTTTCAAGTCTGTTACGCATAAATATTAGTTTTACACTTGTTGTGGAATAGGAAAGACCTGATGTAAACAGTAAAGTTCTAACTTTGACTAAGGCCAATTTTGAAAGTGTGAGGCGAGCCCTGTAATACCCTATTCACAGGGAAAGGGATGGTTGGAAAATGGAAACCATCAAGACTTGGTTTCAGAGAGTCCAGAGCCAACTTGCTCCTATTAGTGAGATGGGCAATGCTGGTGGGTGCAGGGAGTGCTGGATGGCTAGATATATTGATGTTATGGTCAAGGTAAGGAAGGAGGCATATGTCAGGTAAACAGAGCTGAGATCAATTGGATCCCCAGAGGTGTATAAGGGCAATAAGTATATAGTCAATGGGGAAATCGGGCCAGAAAAATGTGGACATGAGATGGCTTTAGAAATAGGGTAAACGAGGCATTGAAGAAATTCTGCAAGTCCTTTGATGGCAAAAGATTAACTAGGGAGAGACTAGGGCCCCTTAAAGTTCAGTAAGGCTAGCTATGTGTGGAACCACACGAGATGGAAGGGATTAGAAACCAGTATTTCTCCTCAGTATTTAATGTGTGTGTGTGTGGTGGGGGGAGGGGGGGGGTGGGGGGTTAGAAAAGCCAGAGAATGATGAAATATATAGTGATATCTTGAAAAGTATCTATATTACAAGGGGTTGTAGGTTATTTTAAAATATATAAAGGTGAGCAACTTCCTGGGACCTGATCAGTTGTATCCCAAAAGTATGTGGGAAGCTAGGAAAGAGATTGCTCAGCATTTTGCTGATATATTTGTATCATTGATTTCCACAGGTGACGTGTCAAAAGACTGGAGGGCTGCTAACATGATGTCATTATTTAAGAAAGTATGGAAAAAAACAGGTGACTATAGATCGGTGAGCCTGACGTCAATGGTGACTAAATTGTTGGAGGGGATTTGGAGGAAAAGGATCTCTATGCATTTGGAAAGACAAGGACTGAAGAGGGCTTTATTCATTGGCGATGACGTCTCACTGACTCGGTGGATTTTTTTGAGGAAGTGATGAAGATGATTGATGAAGATGATTGATGAAGGCAGGACAGTGGATGTTGTCGTTATGGAATTCAGTAAGAAATCCAAAATGTTCTACATGGTGGACTAGTTAACAAGGTTAGACTGCCTGGGATCCAGGGAGAGCTCGTCATTTAGATCCAAGATTTTCTTGAATATTGGAGACAGGCCATGACAGTGGATGTTTGTTCATTGAACTGCGATCAGTGGCATGCCGCAAAGATCAATAGTGAGTCCACTGCCTTTTGTCACTTATACAAATCATTTGCACTTGGGTATATGAAGTATAGTCAGTAAGTTTGTAGATAATTCCAAATTGGTGGGTGTAGTCGACAGTGAAGATTGATCTCTCAGACTATAATGGGACCTTGATAAGGTGAGCCGAGGGGTGGCAGATGGAGTTAAATTTAGATAAATGTGAGGTGGTGCATTTTGGCAAGACAATCAGGGCAAGACATGTAGGTAGAGTCCTGTCAAAAGTTGCCAATCAAAGAGAACTCTATTGAAATTATAGAACCCCTACAGTGAGGAAACAGGCTATTCGGACCATCGAGGTCACCCCTCTAAACAGTATCCTACTGGACAAACCCCTACCCTATCCCTTTGAGCCTGCATTTCCCATGGCTAATCCACCTCGCCTACACATCCCAGGGTACTTGGGGCAATTTAGCATGGCCAATCTACACTTGCCTGTATATCTTTGTACTGTGGCAGGAAAACGTAGCACCCGAACGAAACACACGCAGACACGGGGAGAATGTGCAAACTCCACACAGGCAGTCATTCAAGGATGGAATTAAACCCAGATTGCTGCGCTCTGAAGCAGCAATGCTAGTCACTGAACTACTGTGTCACCTTGTGGTGCAGGCTCTCCGTTCCTTGAAAGTGCCGTCACAGGTAGACAGCGCAGTGAAGAAGGTACTTGGTGATCTTCCCTTTATTGGTGCGTGCTTTGAGGCTATGCGTTTGCATGACATGTTGCATCTGTCCACGACATTGGTTTGGCCACTTTTGTAATATTGCCTTTAATTCTGGCCTTCCTGCTGTCAGAAAGATGTTGTCAAACTTGAAAGGGTGCAGAAGAGATTTAAAAGAATGTTGCAGACGTTGGAGGGTTTGAGCTACAGGGAGAGTTTGAATAGGCTGGGAGTATTTTCAAGTGCTGAGGCTGAGGGGTGACCTAAAAGAAGATTATAAAATCATGAGAAGCAGAGATAAGGTTAACAGTCAATGTCTTTACCCCAGGAGAGGCGAGTGGAAAATTACAGGGCAAAGATTTAAGGTGAGAGGGGAAAGATTTATAAAGGGAAATGAGGTACAACACTTTCAAAGAGAGACTGCTGTTTTTATGGACTGAGCACCCAAAAGAGGTGGTGGAGGCAGGCACTGTTATATCATTTAAAAGGCATTTGAATGGATACGTGCATGGTAAGTGTTTAGAGGCATATAGGCCAAGTGCTGGCAAGGGGGACGAGAATAATTTAGGATATTTGATCAGAATGGACGAATGGATCGAAGGGTCTTTTTCCGACTGTACATCACAGAGGTTTTGCTGACTCTTGAGTGTATAACACAGGAACAGGGAGAGGCTACTCAGGTTCTGAATTCTGTCAGTCAGAATGTTTGAGCAATGACTGAGACTCAAATACAAAAATACATCATTCAGATGTTGATGGTGTTTCACAGAAGCAGGAGAAAGGCTTTTAGTCAAGAGAAGCTGTAAAGAATGTGAAGAGGCCATTCAGTCCCTCAACTCCATCCACAGAAGCAGCAGGTGAGCACAGAGCTATTGGAGCCTGTTAGTCAGTAGCAAGAGGAGGACATCGACTTTCACAAACTTGGGATCAGGAGGCATCACTCAGTTGCTCAAGAATGGGACACAGGAACAGGAAGCAGTCACTCAACTGCTCGAGACTGGGACACAGGGACAGGAGAGAGTCATTCAACTGCTCGAGACTGGGACACAGGGACAGGAGAAAGTCATTCAACTGCTCGAGACTGGGACACAGGGACAGGAGAGAGTCATTCAACTGCTCGAGACTGGGACACAGGGACAGGAGAGAGTCATTCAACTGCTCGAGACTAGGACACAGGTACAGGAGAGAGTCATTAAACTGCTCGAGACTGGGACACAGGGACAGGAGAGAGTCATTCAACTGCTCGAGACTGGGACACAGGAACAGAAGGAAGTCATTCAACTGCTCGAGACTGGGACACAGGTACAGGAGCGAGTTACTCAACTAGTCTAGAAATGGGACAAAGGAACAGGAGGGAGTCAGTCAACTGCTCGAGTCTGGGTCAGAGGAACAGGAGGGAGTCATTCAACTGCTCGAGTCTGGGACACAGGAACAGGAGGGAGTCAGTCAACTGCTCGAGACTGGGACACAGGAACAGGAGGCAGTCACTCAATTGCTCGAGACTGGGACACAGGAACAGGAGGCAGTCACTCAACCGCTCGAGTCTGGGACACAGGTACAGGAGGCAGTCATTCAACTGCTCGTGACTGGGACACAGGAACAGGAGGGAGTCACTCAACTGCTCGAGACTGGGACACAGGGACAGGAGGGAGTCATGTAACTGATCGAGACTGTGACAAAGGAACAGGAGGCAGTCATTCCACTGCACGAAACTGAAACACAGGTACAGTAGGGAGTCACTCAACTGCACGAGACTGGGACACAGGAACAGGAGGCAGTCATTCAACTGCTCGTGACTGGGACACAGGAACAGGAGGGCGTCACTCAACTGCTCGAGATGGGGACACAGGAACAGGAGGTAGTCACGCAACTGCTCGAGACTGGGACACAGGACCGGGAAGGTGTCACTCAACTGCTTGAGACTGGGCGACAGGAACAGGAGGGAGTCAGTCAACTGCTCGAGACTGGGACATGGGGACAGGAGGGAGTCAGTCAACTGCTCAGACTGGGACACAGGAACATGAGGCAGTGACTGAACTGCTCCAGACTGGGACACAGGAACAGGAGGCAGTCACTCAACTGCACGAGACTGGGACACAGGAACAGGAGGGAGTCATTCAACTGCTCGAGACTGGGACACAGGTACAGAAGGCAGTCACTCAGCTGCTCGAGACTGGAACTCAGGAACAGGAGGTAGTCACTCAACTGCTCGAGACAGGGACCCAGGAACAGGAGGGAGTCACTCAACTGCTCGAGTCTGGGTGACAGGAACATGAGGTAGTCACGCAACTGCTGGAGACTGGGACACTGGGACAGGAGGGAGTCATTCAACTGCTTGAGCCTGGGACACAGGAACAGGAGGGAGTCAGTCAACTGCTCGAGACTGGGACACAGGAACAGGAAGGAGTCATTCAACTGCTCGAGACTGTGGCACAGAAACATGAGGGAGTCACTCAACTGCTCGAGACTGGGACAGAGGAACAGGAGGGAGTCATTAAACTGCTCGAGACTGGGTCACAGGAACTGGAGGCAGTCATTCCACTGCACGAAACTGGAACACAGGTACAGGAGGGAGTCATTCAACTGCTCGAGTCTGGGACACAGGGACAGGCGGCAGTCAGGCAACTGCTCGAGTCTGCGTCACAGGATCAGGAGACAGTCACTCAACTGCTCGAGACTGGGACACAGGAAGAGGAGGGAGTCATTCAACTGCTCGAGACTGGGTCACAGGAACAGGAGGGAGTCACTCAACTGCTCGATACTGGTAGACAGGAACAAGAGGGAATCACTCAACTACTCGTTACTGGGACACAGGAACAGGAAGGAGTCATTCAACTGCTCGAGGCTGGGACAACAGGACAGGAGGGAGTCAGTCAACTGCTCGAGCCTGGGAAACAGGAACAGGAGGGGGTCACTCAACTGCTCGAGATTGGGACACAGGAACAGGAGTGAGTCATTTAACTGCTCGAGACTGGGACAACAGGACAGGAGGGAGTCAGTCAACTGTTCGAGCCTGGGAAACAGGAACAGGAGGGGGGTCACTCAACTGCTCGAGATTGGGACACAGGAACAGGAGTGAGTCACTCTGTGGCTCGGGTTTAGGACACAGGAGCAGGAGGGAGTCACTCAACTGCTCTAGACTGGGACACCGGAGCAGGAGGGAGTAACTCAAATGCTCGAGACTGGATCACAGGAACAGGAGGTAGTCATTCCACTGCACGAAACTGGAACACAGGAACAGGAGAGAGTCATTCACCTGCTCGAGTCTGGGACGAAGGAACAGGAGGGAGTCATTCAAGTACTCGAGACTGGGACACAGGGACAAGATGGAGTCATTCAACTGCTCGAGACTGGGACACAGGAACAGGAGGGCGTCACTCAACTGTTCGTGACTGGGAAACAGGAACAGGAGGGCGTCACTCAACTGCTCGAGATGGGGACACAGGAACAGGAGGAGGTCACGCAACTGCTCGAGACTGGGACACAGGACCGGGAAGGTGTCACTCAACTGCTTGAGACTGGGCGACAGGAACAGGAGGGAGTCAGTCAACTGCTCGAGACTGGGACATGGGGACAGGAGGGAGTCAGTCAACTGCTCAGACTGGGACACAGGAACATGAGGCAGTGACTGAACTGCTCCAGACTGGGACACAGGAACAGGAGGGAGTCACTCAACAGCTCGAGACTCGGACAACAGGACAGGAGTGAGTCATTCAAATACTCGAGACTGGGACACAAGGACAGGAAGCAGTCACACAACCGCTCGAGTTTGGGCCACAGGAACTCGAAGTCGTCATTCAACTGCTCGAGACAGGGACACAGGAACAGGAGGCAGTCACTCTACTGGTCGAGACTGGGACACAGGAGCAGGAGGGAGTCATTCAACTGCTCGTGTCTGGGACACATGAACAGGAGGGAGTCAGTCAACTGCTCGAGACTGGGAGACAGGGACAGGAGGGAGTCAGTCAACTGCTCGAGACTGGGACACAGGAACAGGCGGCAGTCACTCAACTGCTCGAGACTGGGAAACAGGAACAGGAGGGAGTCAGTCAACTGCTCGAGACTGGGACACAGGAACAGGAGGGATTCATTCAACTGCTCGAGCCTGGGACACAGGAACAGGAGGGAATCACTTACCTGCTTGAGATAGAGAAACCGGACCAGGAGGAAGTCCCTCAACTGCTCGATACTGGTAGACAGGAACAAGAGGGAGTCACTCAACTACTCGAGACTGGGACACAGGAACTGGAGGGAATCATACAACTGCTCGAGCCTGGGACACAGGAACAGGAGGGAGTCATTCAACTGCTCGAGGCTGAGACAACAGGAACAGGAGGGAGTCACTCAAATGCTTGAGACTGGGACACAGGGACATGAGAGAGTCAGGCAACCGCTCGAGACTGGGACAGAGGAACAGGAGGTAGTCATTCAACTGCTCGAGACTCGTTCTCAGGAGGAGGAGCGAGTCACTCAACTGCACAAGACGGGTCACAGGAACAGGAGGGAGTCAGTCAACTGCTCGAGACTGGGACACAGGAACAGGAGGGAATCACGCAATTGCTCGAGACTGGGACCCAGGAACACGAGGGAGTCACTCAAATGCTTGAGACTGGGACACAGGAAATGGAGGCAGTCATTCAACTGCTCGAGACTGGGACACAGGCAAAGGAGGCAGTCATTCAACTGCTCGAGTCTGGGACACAGGAACTGGAGGGAGTCACTCAACTGCTCGAGACAGGGACACAGGGACAGGAGGGAGTCATTCAACTGCTCGAGACTGGGACACAGGATATTGAGGCAGTCATTCAACTGCTCGAGACTGGGGCACAGGAAAAGGAGGCAGTCATTCAACTGCTCGAGTCTGGGACACAGGAACAGGATGGAGTCACTCAATTGCTCGAGACGGAAACACAGGAACTGGAGGCAGTCATTCCACTCACGAGTCTGGAACACAGGGACAGAAGGGAGTCAGTCAACTGCTTGTGACTGGGACACAGGAACAGGAGCGAGTCATTCAACTGCTCGAGACTGGGAAACAGGAACAGGAGGTAGTCACGCAACTGATCGAGACTGGGAAACAGGAAACAGGAGGTAGTCACGCAACTGCTCGAGACTGAAAACCGGGGATAGGAGGGAGTCATTCAACTGCTCGAGACTGGGACACAGGAACAGGAGAGAGTCACTCAACTGCTCGATATTGGGACACAGGAAGAGAAAGTAGTCATTTAACTGCTCGAGACTGGGTAACAGGAAGAGGAGGCAGTCACTCAACCGCTCGAGACTGAGACACGGGGACAGGAGGCAGTCACTCAACTGCTCGAGACTGGGACACAGGAAAGGGAGGGAGTCACTCCACTGCTTGAGACTGGGTCACAGGAACAGGAGGCAGTCATTCCACTGCACGAGACTGGAAATAGGGACAGGAGGGAGTCACTCAACTGCTCGAGAAGGGGACACAGGAACAGGAGACAGTCATTCAACTGCTCAAGACTGGGAAACAGGAACAGGAGGGAGTCATTCAACTGCTCGAGACTGGGACAAAGGGATAGGAGGGAGTCATTCAACTGCTCGAGACTGTGACACAGGAACAGGAGGTAGTCACTCAATTGCTCGAGACTGGGACACAGGGACAGGAGGGAATCGTTCTACTGCTCGAGACTGGGTCACAGGAACAGGAGAGAGTCATTCAACTGCTCGAGACTGTGACACAGGGACAGGAGTGAGTCATTTAACTGCTTGAGACTGGGAAACAGGAACAGGAGGGAGTCAGTCAACTGCTCGAGACTGGGACACTGGAACAGGAGGTAGTCAGTCAACTGCTCGAGACTGGGACACAGGAACGGGAAGGAGTTACTCAACTGCTTGAGACTCGGTCACACGAACAGGAGGGAGTCAGTCAACTGCTCGATACTGTGAAACAGGAACAAGTGGGATTCACTCAACTGCTCGAGATTGCGACATAGGAACAGGAGTGAGTCATTTAACTGCTTGAGACTGGGAAACAGAAACAGGAGGGAGTCAGTTAATTGCTCGAGACTGGGACACAGGAACAGGAGGGAGTCATTCAACAGCTCTAGACTGGGTCACAGGAAGAGGAGGCAGTCACTCAACCGCTCCAGACGGTGACACAGGAACAGGAGGGAGTCAGTCAACTGCTTGAGACTGGAACACAGGAACAGGAGGGAGTCACTCAACCGCTCGATAATGGGCCACAAGAACAGGAGGGAGTCAGTCAACTGCTCGAGACTGGGACACAGGAACAGGAGGGAGTCACTCAACCTCTCGAATCTGGGACACAGGTCCAGGAGGGAGTCACTCAACTGCTCGAGACTGGGTACAAAGGAACAGGAGGGAGTCACTCAATTTCTCGAGACTGGGACACAGGAACAGGAGGGAGTCACTCAATTGCACGAGACTGGGTCACAGGAACAGGAGGCAGTCATGCCACTGCCCGAGATTGGGAGACGGGAACAGGAGGCAGTCATTCAACTGCATGAGACTGGAACACAATGACAGAAGGGAGTCATTCAACTGCTCGAGACTGGGACACAGGAACAGGAGGGAGTCACTCAAATGCTTGAGACTGGGACACAGGGACAGGAGGGAGTCAGTCAACCGCTCGAGACTGGGACAGAGGTACAGGAGGTAGGCATTCAACTGCTAGAGACTCGTTCTCAGGAAGAGGAGGGAGTCACTCAACTGCACAAGACGCGGACACAGGAACAGGAGGGAGTCAGTCAACTGCTCGAGACTGGGACACAGGAACAGGAGGGAGTCAGTCAACTGCTCGAGACTGGGACACAGGGACAGGAGGGAAACATTCAACTGCTCGAGACTGGGACACAGGAAATGGAGGCAGTCATTCAACTGCTCGAGACTGGGACACAGGAAATGGAGGCAGTCATTCAACTGCTCGAGACTGGGACACAGGAAAAGGAGGCAGTCATTCAACTGCTCGAGACTGGGACACAGGAACTGGAGGGAGTCACTCAACTGCTCGAGACTGGGACACAGGAAAAGGAGGCAGTCATTCCACTGCACGAGACTGGAACACAGGAACAGGAGGGAGTCATTCCACTGCACGAGACTTGGACACAGGAACAGAATACAGTTACTCAACTGCTCGATACTGGGACACAGGAACAGGATGGAGTCACACAATTGCTCGAGACGAGGTCACAGGAACAGGAGGCAGTCATTCCACACAAGATCTTGAACAAAGGGACAGGATGGACTCATTCAACTTGTCGAGACTGTGACACAGGAACAGGAGAGAGTCATTCAACTGCTCGAGACTGGGACACAGGAACAGGAGGGAGTCAGTCAACTGCTCGAGAATGAGTCACAGGAACAGGAGGGAGTCAGTCAACTGCTCGAATCTGGGACAGAGGTCCAGGAGGGAGTCACTCAACTGCTCGAGACTGGGACACAGGAACAGGAGGGAGTCACTCAATTGCACGAGACTGGGACACAGGAACAGGAGGGAGTCACTCAACCGCTCGAATCTGGGATAGAGGTCCAGGAGGGAGTCACTCAACTGCTCGAGACTGGGACACAGGAACAGGAGGGAGTCACTCAATTGCACGAGACTGGGGCACAGGAACAGGAGGGAGTCACTCAACCGCTCGAATCTGGGACAGAGGTCCAGGAGGGAGTCACTCAACTGCTCGAGACTGGGACACAGGAACAGGAGGGAGTCACTCAATTGCACGAGACTGGGACACAGGAACAGGAGGGAGTCACTCAATTTCTCGAGACTGGGACACAGGAACAGGAGGGAGTCACTCAATTGCTCGAGACTGGGTCACAGGAACAGGAGGCAGTCATGCCACTGCCCGAGATTGGGAGACAGGAACAGGAGGCAGTCATTCAACTGCATGAGACTGGAACACAACGAAAGAAGGGAGTCATTCAACTGCTTGAGGTTGAGACACAGGAACAGAAGGCAGTCATTCAACCTCTTGAGATTGGGAAACAGGAACAGGAGGCAGTCACTCAACGGCTCGAGTCTGAGTCACTGGAACAGGAGGGATTCATTCAACTGCTCGAGACTGGGACACAGGAACAGAAGGCAGTCACTCAACTGCTCGAGACTGGGACACAGGAACAGAAGGCAGTCACTCAACTGCTCGATACTGGGACAGAGGAACAGGATGGAGTCACTCAATTGCTCCAGACGGAAACGCAGGAACTGGAGGCAGTCATTCCACTCACGAGTCTGGAACACAGGGACAGGAGGGAGTCAGTTAACTGCTTGTGACTGGGACACAGGAACAGGAGCGAGTCATTCAACTGCTCGAGACTGGGAAACAGGAACAGGAGGTAGTCACGCAACTGCTCGAGACTGAAAACCGGGGATAGGAGGGAGTCATTCAACTGCTCGAGACTGGGTCACAGGAATAGGAGGCAGTCACTCAACCGCTCGAGACTGGGACACAGGAACAGGAGAGAGTCACTCAACTGCTCGATATTGCGACACAGGAAGAGGAAGTAGTCATTTAACTGCTCGAGACTGGGTCACAGGAACAGGAGGCAGTCACTCAACCGCTCGAGACTGAGACACGGGGACAGGAGGCAGTCACTCAACTACTCGAGACTGGGACACAGGAAAGGGAGGGAGTCACTCCACTGCTTGAGACTGGAAGTAGGGACAGGAGGGAGTCACTCAACTGCTCGAGAAGGGGACACAGGAACAGGAGACAGTCATTCAACTACTCAAAACTGGGAAACAGGAACAGGAGGGAGTCATTCAACTGCTCGAGACTGGGACACAGTGATAGGAGGGAGTCATTCAACTGCTCGAGACTGGGACACAGGAACAAGAGGCAGTCATTCAACAGCTCGAGACTGTGACACAGGAACAGGAGGTAGTCACTCAATTGCCCGAGACTGGGACACAGGTACAAGAGGCAGTCATTCAACTGCTCGAGTCTGGGACACAGGAACAGGAGGCAGTCACTCAATTGCTCGAGACTTCGATTCAGGAACAGGAGGCAGTCATTCCACTGCACGAGACTGGGTCACAGGGACAGGAGGGGATCGTTCAACTGCTCGAGACTGGGTTACAGGAACAGGAGAGAGTCATTCAATTGCTCGAGACTGTGACACAGGGACAGGAGTGAGTCATTTAACTGCTTGAGACTGGGAAACAGGAACAGGAGGGAGTCAGTCAACTGCTCGAGACTGGGACACTGGAACAGGAGGTAGTCAGTCAACTGCTCGAGACTGGGACACAGGAACGGGAAGGAGTTACTCAACTGCTTGAGACTGGGTCACACGAACAGGAGGGAGTCAGTCAACTGCTCGAGACTGGGACACTGGAACAGGAGGTAGTCAGTCAACTGCTCGAGACTGGGACACAGGAACGGGAAGGAGTTACTCAACTGCTTGAGACTGGGTCACACGAACAGGAGGGAGTCAGTCAACTGTTCGAGACTTGGACATATGGACAGGAGGGAGTCAGTCAACTGCTTGAGACTGGGACACAGGAACGGGAAGGAGTCACTCAACTGCTTGAGACTCGGTCACACGAACAGGAGGGAGTCAGTCAACTGCTCGAGACTGGGACACTGGAACAGGAGGTAGTCAGTCAACTGCTCGAGACTGGGACACAGGAACGGGAAGGAGTTACTCAACTGCTTGAGACTGCGTCACACCAACAGGAGGGAGTCAGTCAACTGTTCGAGACTTGGACATAAGGACAGGAGGGAGTCAGTCAACTGCTCGAGACTGGGACACAGGAACGGGAAGGAGTCACTCAACTGCTTGAGACTCGGTCACACGAACAGGAGGGAGTCAGTCAACTGCTCGATACTGTGAAACAGGAACAAGTGGGAGGCACTCAACTGCTCGAGATTGCGACATAGGAACAGGAGTGAGTCATTTAACTGCTCTAGACTGGGAAACAGAAACAGGAGGGAGTCACTCAATTGCTCGAGACTGGGACACAAGTACAGGAGGCAGTCATTCAAATGCTCGAGACTGGGACACAGGAACAGGAGGCAGTCATTCCACTGCACGAGACTTGAACACAGGAACAGGAGGGTGTCAGTCAACTGCTCGAGATTGGGACACAGGAACAGGAGGCAGTCACTCAATTGCTCGAGACTGGGACACAGGAAAAGGAGGCAGTCATTCCACTGCACGAGACTGGAACACAGGAACAGGAGGGAGTCAGTCAACTGCTCGAGACTGGGACACAGGAACAGGAGGGAGTCACTCAAACGCTCGAATCTGGGACAGAGGTCCAGGAGGGAGTCACTCAACTGCTCGAGACTGTGACACAGGAACAGGAGGGAGTCACTCAATTGCACGAGACTGGGACACAGGAACAGGAGGGAGTCAGTCAACTGCTCGAGACTGGGTCACAGGAACAGGAGGGAGCACTCAACCGCTCGATAATGGGCCACAAGAACAGGAGGGAGTCAGTCAACTGCTCGAGACTGGGACACAGGAACAGGAGGGAGTCACTCAACCGCTCGAATCTGGGACACAGGTCCAGGAGGGAGTCACTCAACTGCTCGAGACTGGTAACACAGGAACAGGAGGGAGTCACTCAATTGCTCGAGACTGGGACACAGGAACAGGAGGGAGTCACTCAAATGCTTGAGATTGGGACACAGGGACAGGAGGGAGTCAGTCAACCGCTCGAGACTGGGACAGAGGAACAGGAGGTAGGCATTCAACTGCTAGAGACTCGTTCTCAGGAGGAGGAGGGAGTCACTCAACTGCACAAGACTGGGTCACAGGAACAGGAGGGAGTCACTCAACTGCTCGAGACTGGGACACACGGACAGGAGAGAGTCATTCAACTGCTCGATACTGGGACACAGGAAATGGAGGCAGTCATTCAACTGCTCGAGACTGGGACACAGGAAAAGGAGGCAGTCATTCAACTGCTCGAGTCTGGGACACAGGAACTGGAGGGAGTCACTCAACTGCTCGAGACTGGGACACAGGGACAGGAGGGAGTCATTCAACTGCTCGAGACTGGGACACAGGATATTGAGCAATCATTCAACTGCTCGAGACTGGGACACAGGAATTGGAGGGAGTCAGTAAACTGCTCGAGACTGTGACACAGGAACAGGAGGCAGTCACTCAATTGCTCGAGACTGGGAAACAGGAACAGGAGGCAGTCATTCCACTGCACGAGACTTGAATACAGGAACAGGAGGCCGTCAGTCAACTGCTCGAGATTGGGACACAGGAACAGGAGACAGTCACTCAATTGCTCGAGACTGGGACACAGGAAAAGGAGGCAATCATTCCACTGCACAAGACTGGAACACAGGAACAGGAGGGAGTCATTCAACTACTCGAGACTGGGTCACAGGGACAGGAGGGAATCGTTCAACTGCTCGAGACTGGGTCACAGGAACAGGAGAGAGACATTCAACTGCTCGAGACTGTGACACAGGGACAGGAGTGTGTCATTTTACTGCTTGAGACTGTGAAACAGGAACAGGAGGGAGTCAGTCAACTGCTCGAGACTGGGACACTGGAACAGGAGGTAGTCAGTCAACTGCTCGAGACTTGGACATATGGACAGGAGGGAGTCAGTCAACTGCTCGAGATTGGGACACAGGAACGGAAGGCAGTCGTTCAACTGCTCGAGACTGGGACACAGGAACAGGAGGGAGTCACTCATTTGCTCGAGACTGGGACATATGGACAGGAGGGAGTCAATCAACGGCTCGAGATTGGGACAAAGGAACGGAAGGCAGTCGTTCAACTACTCGAGACTGGGACACAGGAACAGGAGGGAGTCACTCAATTGCTCGAGACTGGGACACTGGAACAGGAGGCAGTCATTCCACTGCCCGAGAGTAGGACACGGGAACAGGAGGCAGTCATTCCACTGAATGAGTCTGGAACACAACGACAGGAGGGAGTCATGCAACTGCTCGAGATTGGGACACTGGGACAGAAGGTAGTCATTCAACTGCTCGAGACCGGGAAACAGGAACAGGAGGGAGTCACGCAACTGCTCGAGATTGGGAAACAGGAACAGGAGATAGTCATGCAACTGCTCGAGACTGGGACACAGGGACAGGAGGCAGTCACTCATCTGCTCGAAACGGGGTCACTGGAACAGGAGGGATTCATTTCACTGCTCAAGACTGGGAAACGGAGGGAGACAGTCAACTGCTCGAGATTGGGACACAGGAACAGGAGGCTGTCACTCAACTGCTCGAGACTGGGACACAGGAAGGGAGGGAGTCACTCAACTGCTTGAGACTGGATCACAGGAACAGGAGGCATTCATTCCACTGCACGACATTGGGACATAGGGACAGGAGGGAGTCACTCGACTGCTCGAGACTGGGAAACAGGAACAGGCGGGAGTCATTCAACGGCTCGAGACTGGGAAACAGGAACAAGAGGGAGTCAGTCAACTGCTCGAGACTGGGACACAGGGACAGGAGGGAGTCACTCAACTGCTCGAGATTGGGACACAGGAACAGGAGGCAGTCACTGAACTGCTCGAGACTGTGACACTGGAACAGGTGGGAGTCACTCAAATGCTTGAGACTGGGACACAGTGACAGGAGGGAGTCAGCCAACCGCTCGAGACTGGGACAGAGGAACAGGAGGGAGTCACTCAACTGCTGGAGACTCGTTCACAGGAACAGCAGGGAGTCACTAAACTACACAAGACTGGGTAACAGTAACAGGAGGGAGTCACTCAACTGCTCGAGACTGAGACACAGAGACAGGAGGGAGTCATTCAACTGCTCGAGACTGGGACACAGGAACAGAAGGCAGTCATTCAACCGCCCGAATCTGGGACACAGGTGCAGGAGGGAGTCACTCATCTGCTCGAGACTGGGACACAGGAACGGGAGGCAGTCATTCAACTGCTCGAGACTGGGACACAGGAACGGGAGGCAGTCATTCAACTGCTGGAGACTGGTTCACAGGAACAGCAGGGAGTCACTCAACTGCACAAGACTGGGTAACAGTAACAGGAGGGAGTCAGTCAACTGCTCGAGACTGGGACACAGTGACAGGAGGGAGTCATTCCACTGCTCGAGACTGGGACACAGGAAGAGGAGGCAGTCACTCAATTGCTCGAGACTGGGACACAGGAATAGGAGGCAGTCACTCAACCTCTCGAGTCTGTGCTCGAGTCTGTGTCACAGGTACAGGAGGGAGTCACTCAATTGCTCGAAACTGGGACACAGGAACAGAAGGCAGTCATTCAACCGCTCGAGTCTGGGACACAGGTACAGTAGGGAGTCACTCAACTGCTCGAGTCTGGGACACAGTAACAGGAGGCAGTCATTCCACTGCACGAGACTGTGACACAGGAACAGGAGGGAGTCATTCAACTGCTCGAGACTGGGACACAGGAACAGGAGGGAGTCATTCAACTGCTCGAGACTGGGAAACAGGAACAGGAGGGAGTCACTCATCTGCTCGAGATTGGGACACAGGGACGGGAGCTAGATACACAACAGCTCGAGACTGGGACACATGGACAGGAGGCAGTCACTCAGCTGCTCGGGTCTGTGTCACAGGAACAGGAGGGAGTCATTTAACTGCTTGAGAGTGGCACACAGGGACAGGAGGCAGTCACTCAACTGTTCGAGACTGGGAAACAGGAACATGAGGGAGTCACTCAATTGCTCGAGACTGCGATACAGGAACAGGAGGCAGTCACGCAACTGCTCGAGACTGGGACACAGGAACGGAAAGGAGTCACTCAACTGCTTGAGACTGGGTCATAGGAACAGGAGGGAGTCATTCAACTGCTCGAGACTGTGAAACAGGAACAGGAGGGAGTCACTCAACTGCTTGAGATTGGGACACAGGAACGGGAGGTAGTTACGCAACTGCTCGAGACTGGGACACAGGGACAGGAGGCAGTCACTCAGCTGCATGATCTGGGTCACAGGAACTGGAGGGAGTCATTTAACTGCTTGAGACTGGCACACAGGGACAGGAGGCAGTCACTCAACTGTTCGAGACTGGGACACTGGAACAGGAGGTCGTCAGTCAACTACTCGAGACTGGGACACAGGAACGGGAAGGAGATACTCAACTGCTTGAGACTGGGTCACACGAATAGGAGGGAGTCAGTCAACTGTTCGAGACTTGGACATATGGACAGGAGGGAGTCAGTCAACTGCTCGAGACTGGGACACAGGAACGGGAAGGAGTCACTCAACTGCTTGAGACTCGGTCACACGAACAGGAGGGAGTCAGTCAACTGCTCGAGACTGGGACACTGGAACAGGAGGTAGTCAGTCAACTGCTCGAGACTGGGACACAGGAACGGGAAGGAGTTACTCAACTGCTTGAGACTGCGTCACACGAACAGGAGGGAGTCAGTCAACTGTTCGAGACTTGGACATAAGGACAGGAGGGAGTCAGTCAACTGCTCGAGACTGGGACACAGGAACGGGAAGGAGACACTCAACTGCTTGAGACTCGGTCACACGAACAGGAGGGAGTCAGTCAACTGCTCGAGACTGGGACACTGGAACAGGAGGTAGTCAGTCAACTGCTCGAGACTGGGACACAGGAACGGGAAGGAGTTACTCAACTGCTTGAGACTGCGTCACACGAACAGGAGGGAGTCAGTCAACTGTTCGAGACTTGGACATAAGGACAGGAGGGAGTCAGTCAACTGCTCGAGACTGGGACACAGGAACGGGAAGGAGTCACTCAACTGCTTGAGACTCGGTCACACGAACAGGAGGGAGTCAGTCAAATGCTCGATACTGTGAAACAGGAACAAGTGGGAGTCACTCAACTGCTCGAGATTGCGACATAGGAACAGGAGTGAGTCATTTAACTGCTCTAGACTGGGGCACAGGAACAGGAGGCAGTCATTCAAATGCTCGAGACTGGGACACAGGAACAGGAGGCAGTCATTCTACTGCACGAGACTTGAACACAGGAACAGGAGGGTGTCAGTCAACTGCTCGAGAATGGGACACAGAAACAGGAGGCAGTCACTCAATTGCTCGAGACTGGGACACAGGAAAAGGAGGCAGTCATTCCACTGCACGAGACTGGAACACAGGAACAGGAGGGAGTCAGTCAACTGCTCGAGACTGGGACACAGGAACAGGAGGGAGTCACTCAACCGCTCGAATCTGGGACAGAGGTCCTGGAGGGAGTCACTCAACTGCTCGAGACTGGGACACAGGGACAGGAGGGAGTCACTCAATTGCACGAGACTGGGACACAGGAACAGGAGGGAGTCAGTCAACTGCTCGAGACTGGGTCACAGGAACAGGAGGGAGTCACTCAACCGCTCGGTAATGGGCCACAAGAACAGGAGGGAGTCAGTCAACTGCTCGATACTGGGACATAGGAACAGGAGGGAGTCACTCAACCGCTTGAATCTGGGACACAGGTCCAGGAGGGAGTCACTCAACTGCTCGAGACTGGGAACACAGGAACAGGAGGGAGTCACTCAACCGCTCGATAATGGGCCACAAGAACAGGAGGGAGTCAGTCAACTGCTCGAGACTGGGACACTGGAACAGGAGGGAGTCACTCAACCGCTCGAATCTGGGACACAGGTCCAGGAGGGAGTCAATCAACTGCTCGAGACTGGGGACACAAGAACAGGAGGGAGTCACTCAAATGCTCGAGACTGGGGCACAGGAACAGGAGGGAGTCACTCAAATGCTTGAAATTGGGACACAGGGACAGGAGGGAGTCAGTCAACCGCTCGAGACTGGGACAGAGGAACAGGAGGTAGGCATTCAACTGCTAGAGACTCGTTCTCAGGAAGAGGAGGGAGTCACTCAACTGCACAAGACTGGGTCACAGGAACAGGAGGGAGTCACTCAACTGCTCGAGACTGGGACACAGGGACAGGAGGGAGTCATTCAACTGCTCGATACTGGGACACAGGAAATGGAGGCAGTCATTCAACTGCTCGAGACTGGGACACAGGAAAAGGAGGCAGTCATTCAACTGCTCGAGTCTGGGACACAGGAACTGGAGGGAGTCATTCAACTGCTCGAGTCTGGGACACAGGATATTGAGCAATCATTCAAATGCTCGAGACTGGGACACAGGAACTGGAGGGAGTCACTCAACTGCTCGAGACTGGGACACAGGAACAGGAGGCAGGCACTCAATTGCTCGAGACTGGGACACAGGAACAGGAGGCAGTCATTCCACTGCACGAGACTTGAACACAGGAACAGGAGGGAGTCATTCAACTACTCGAGACTGGGTCACAGGGACAGGAGGGAATCGTTCAACTGCTCGAGACTGGGTCACAGGAACAGGAGAGAGACATTCAACTGCTCGAGACTGTGACACAGGGACAGGAGTGTGTCATTTTACTGCTTGAGACTGTGAAACAGGAACAGGAGGGAGTCAGTCAACTGCTCGAGACTGGGACACTGGAACAGGAGGTAGTCAGTCAACTGCTCGAGACTTGGACATATGGACAGGAGGGAGTCAGTCAACTGCTCGAGATTGGGACACAGGAACGGAAGGCAGTCGTTCAACTACTCGAGACTGGGACACAGGAACAGGAGGGAGTCACTCAATTGCTCGAGACTGGGACACTGGAACAGGAGGCAGTCATTCCACTGCCCGAGAGTAGGACACGGGAACAGTAGGCAGTCATTCCACTGAATGAGTCTGGAACACAACGACAGGAGGGAGTCATGCAACTGCTCGAGATTGGGACACTGGGACAGAAGGTAGTCATTCAACTGCTCGAGACCGGGAAACAGGAACAGGAGGGAGTCACGCAACTGCTCGAGATTGGGAAACAGGAACAGGAGATAGTCATGCAACTGCTCGAGACTGGGACACAGTGACAGGAGGCAGTCATTCATCTGCTCGAAACTGGGTCACTGGAACAGGAGGGATTCATTTCACTGCTCAAGACTGGGAAACGGAGGGAGACAGTCAACTGCTCGAGATTGGGACACAGGAACAGGAGGCTGTCACTCAACTGCTCGAGACTGGGACACAGGAAGGGAGGGAGTCACTCAACTGCTTGAGACTGGATCACAGGAACAGGAGGCAGTCATTCCACTGCACGAGACTGTGACACAGGAACAGGAGGGAGTCTTTCAACTGCTCGAGACTGGGACACAGGAACAGGAGGGAGTCATTCAACTGCTCGAGACTGGGAAACAGGAACAGGAGGGAGTCACTCAACTGCTCGAGATTGGGACACAGGGACGGGAGCTAGATACGCAACAGCTCGAGACTGGGACACATGGACAGGAGGCAGTCACTCAGCTGCTCGGGTCTGTGTCACAGGAACAGGAGGGAGTCATTTAACTGCTTGAGAGTGGCACACAGGGACAGGAGGCAGTCACTCAACTGTTCGAGACTGGGAAACAGGAACATGAGGGAGTCACTCAACTGCTCGAGACTGCAATACAGGAACAGGAGGTAGTCACGCAACTGCTCGAGACTGGGACACAGGAACAGAAAGGAGTCACTCAACTGCTTGAGACTGGGTCAGAGGAACAGGAGGGAGTCATTCTACTGCTCGAGACTGTGAAACAGGAACAGGAGGGAGTCACTCAACTGCTTGAGATTGGGACACAGGAACGGGAGGTAGTTACGCAACTGCTCGAGACTGGGACACAGGACCGGGAAGGAGTTACTCAACTGCTTGAGACTGGGTCACACGAACAGGAGGGAGTCAGTCAACTGTTCGAGACTTGGACATATGGACAGGAGGGAGTCAGTCAACTGCTCGAGACTGGGACACAGGAACGGGAAGGAGTCACTCAACTGCTTGAGACTCGGTCACACGAACAGGAGGGAGTCAGTCAACTGCTCGAGACTGGGACACTGGAACAGGAGGTAGTCAGTCAACTGCTCGAGACTGGGACACAGGAACGGGAAGGAGTTACTCAACTGCTTGAGACTGCGTCACACCAACAGGAGGGAGTCAGTCAACTGTTCGAGACTTGGACATAAGGACAGGAGGGAGTCAGTCAACTGCTCGAGACTGGGACACAGGAACGGGAAGGAGTCACTCAACTGCTTGAGACTCGGTCACACGAACAGGAGGGAGTCAGTCAAATGCTCGATACTGTGAAACAGGAACAAGCGGGAGTCACTCAACTGCTCGAGATTGCGACATAGGAACAGGAGTGAGTCATTTAACTGCTCTCGACTGGGGCACAGGAACAGGAGGCAGTCATTCAAATGCTCGAGACTGGGACACAGGAACAGGAGGCAGTCATTCTACTGCACGAGACTTGAACACAGGAACAGGAGGGTGGCAGTCAACTGCTCGAGAATGGGACACAGAAACAGGAGGCAGTCACTCAATTGCTCGAGACTGGGACACAGGAAAAGGAGGCAGTCATTCCACTGCACGAGACTGGAACACAGGAACAGGAGGGAGTCAGTCAACTGCTCGAGACTGGGACACTGGAACAGGAGGTAGTCAGTCAACTGCTCGAGACTGGGACACAGGAACGGGAAGGAGTTACTCAACTGCTTGAGACTGGGTCACACGAACAGGAGGGTGTCAGTCAACTGCTCGAGAATGGGACACAGAAACAGGAGGCAGTCACTCAATTGCTCGAGACTGGGACACAGGAAAAGGAGGCAGTCATTCCACTGCACAAGACTGGAACACAGGAACAGGAGGGAGTCAGTCAACTGCTCGAGACTGGGACACTGGAACAGGAGGTAGTCAGTCAACTGCTCGAGACTGGGACACAGGAACGGGAAGGAGTTACTCAACTGCTTGAGACTGCGTCACACCAACAGGAGGGAGTCAGTCAACTGTTCGAGACTTGGACATGAGGACAGGAGGGAGTCAGTCAACTGCTCGAGACTGGGACACAGGAACGGGAAGGAGTCACTCAACTGCTTGAGACTCGGTCACACGAACAGGAGGGAGTCAGTCAAATGCTCGATACTGTGAAACAGGAACAAGTGGGAGTCACTCAACTGCTCGAGATTGCGACATAGGAACAGGAGTGAGTCATTTAACTGCTCTAGACTGGGGCACAGGAACAGGAGGCAGTCATTCAAATGCTCGAGACTGGGACACAGGAACAGGAGGCAGTCATTCTACTGCACGAGACTTGAACACAGGAACAGGAGGGTGTCAGTCAACTGCTCGAGAATGGGACACAGAAACAGGAGGCAGTCACTCAATTGCTCGAGACTGGGACACAGGAAAAGGAGGCAGTCATTCCACTGCACGAGACTGGAACACAGGAACAGGAGGGAGTCAGTCAACTGCTCGAGACTGGGACACAGGAACAGGAGGGAGTCACTCAACCGCTCGAATCTGGGACAGAGGTCCAGGAGGGAGTCACTCAACTGCTCGAGACTGGGACACAGGAACAGGAGGGAGTCACTCAATTGCACGAGACTGGGACACAGGAACAGGAGGGAGTCAGTCAACTGCTCGAGACTGTGTCACAGGAACAGGAGGGAGTCACTCAACCGCTCGGTAATGGGCCACAAGAACAGGAGGGAGTCAGTCAACTGCTCGAGACTGGGACACAGGAACAGGAGGGAGTCACTCAACCGCTCGAATCTGGGACACAGGTCCAGGAGGGAGTCACTCAACTGCTCGAGACTGGGAACACAGGAACAGGAGGGAGTCACTCAACCGCTCGATAATGGGCCACAAGAACAGGAGGGAGTCAGTCAAGTGCTCGAGACTGGGACACAGGAACAGGAGGGAGTTACTCAACCGCTCGAATCTGGGACACAGGTCCAGGAGGGAGTCACTCAACTGCTCGAGACTGGGGACACAAGAACAGGAGGGAGTCACTCAATTGCTCGAGACTGGGGCACAGGAACAGGAGGGAGTCACTCAAATGCTTGAAATTGGGACACAGGGACAGGAGGGAGTCAGTCAACCGCTCGAGACTGTGACAGAGGAACAGGAGGTAGGCATTCAACTGCTAGAGACTCGTTCTCAGGAAGAGGAGGGAGTCACTCAACTGCACAAGACTGGGTCACAGGAACAGGAGGGAGTCACTCAACTGCTCGAGACTGGGACACAGGGACAGGAGGGAGTCATTCAACTGCTCGATACTGGGACACAGGAAATGGAGGCAGTCATTCAACTGCTCGAGACTGGGACACAGGAAAAGGAGGCAGTCATTCAACTGCTCGAGTCTGGGGCACAGGAACTGGAGGGACTCACTCAACTGCTCGAGACTGGGACACAGGAACAGGAGGCAGTCATTCTACTGCACGAGACTTGAACACAGGAACAGGAGGGTGGCAGTCAACTGCTCGAGAATGGGACACAGAAACAGGAGGCAGTCACTCAATTGCTCGAGACTGGGACACAGGAAAAGGAGGCAGTCATTCCACTGCACGAGACTGGAACACAGGAACAGGAGGGAGTCAGTCAACTGCTCGAGACTGGGACACTGGAACAGGAGGTAGTCAGTCAACTGCTCGAGACTGGGACACAGGAACGGGAAGGAGTTACTCAACTGCTTGAGACTGGGTCACACGAACAGGAGGGTGTCAGTCAACTGCTCGAGAATGGGACACAGAAACAGGAGGCAGTCACTCAATTGCTCGAGACTGGGACACAGGAAAAGGAGGCAGTCATTCCACTGCACAAGACTGGAACACAGGAACAGGAGGGAGTCAGTCAACTGCTCGAGACTGGGACACTGGAACAGGAGGTAGTCAGTCAACTGCTCGAGACTGGGACACAGGAACGGGAAGGAGTTACTCAACTGCTTGAGACTGCGTCACACCAACAGGAGGGAGTCAGTCAACTGTTCGAGACTTGGACATAAGGACAGGAGGGAGTCAGTCAACTGCTCGAGACTGGGACACAGGAACGGGAAGGAGTCACTCAACTGCTTGAGACTTGGTCACACGAACAGGAGGGAGTCAGTCAAATGCTCGATACTGTGAAACAGGAACAAGTGGGAGTCACTCAACTGTTCGAGATTGCGACATAGGAACAGGAGTGAGTCATTTAACTGCTCTAGACTGGGGCACAGGAACAGGAGGCAGTCATTCAAATGCTCGAGACTGGGACACAGGAACAGGAGGCAGTCATTCTACTGCACGAGACTTGAACACAGGAACAGGAGGGTGTCAGTCAACTGCTCGGGAATGGGACACGGAAACAGGAGGCAGTCACTCAATTGCTCGAGACTGGGACACAGGAAAAGGAGGCAGTCATTCCACTGCACGAGACTGGAACACAGGAACAGGAGGGAGTCAGTCAACTGCTCGAGACTGGGACACAGGAACAGGAGGGAGTCACTCAACCGCTCGAATCTGGGACAGAGGTCCAGGAGGGAGTCACTCAACTGCTCGAGACTGGGACACAGGAACAGGAGGGAGTCACTCAATTGCACGAGACTGGGACACAGGAACAGGAGGGAGTCAGTCAACTGCTCGAGACTGGGTCACAGGAACAGGAGGGAGTCACTCAACCGCTCGGTAATGGGCCACAAGAACAGGAGGGAGTCAGTCAACTGCTCGAGACTGGGACACAGGAACAGGAGGGAGTCACTCAACCGCTCGAATCTGGGACACAGGTCCAGGAGGGAGTCACTCAACTGCTCGAGACTGGGAACACAGGAACAGGAGGGAGTCACTCAACCGCTCGATAATGGGCCACAAGAACAGGAGGGAGTCAGTCAACTGCTCGAGACTGGGACACAGGAACAGGAGGGAGTCACTCAACCGCTCGAATCTGGGACACAGCTCCAGGAGGGAGTCACTCAACTGCTCGAGACTGGGGACACAAGAACAGGAGGGAGTCACTCAATTGCTCGAGACTGGGGCACAGGAACAGGAGGGAGTCACTCAAATGCTTGAAATTGGGACACAGGGACAGGAGGGAGTCAGTCAACCGCTCGAGACTGGGACAGAGGAACAGGAGGTAGGCATTCAACTGCTAGAGACTCGTTCTCAGGAAGAGGAGGGAGTCACTCAACTGCACAAGACTGGGTCACAGGAACAGGAGGGAGTCACTCAACTGCTCGAGACTGGGACACAGGGACAGGAGGGAGTCATTCAACTGCTCGATACTGGGACACAGGAAATGGAGGCAGTCATTCAACTGCTCGAGACTGGGACACAGGAAAAGGAGGCAGTCATTCAACTGCTCGAGTCTGGGGCACAGGAACTGGAGGGACTCACTCAACTGCTCGAGACTGGGACACAGGGACAGGAGGGAGTCATTCAACTGCTCGAGACTGGGACACAGGATATTGAGCAATCATTCAACTGCTCGAGACTGGGACACAGGAACTGGAGGGAGTCACTCAACTGCTCGAGACTGGGACACAGGAACAGGAGGGAGTCAGTCAACTGCTCGAGACTGGGACAATGGAACAGGAGTGAGTCAGTAAACTGCTCGAGACTGTGACTCAGGAACAGGAGGCAGGCACTCAATTGCTCGAGACTGGGACACAGGAACAGGAGGCAGTCATTCCACTGCACGAGACTTGAACACAGGAACAGGAGGCAGTCAGTCAACTGCTCGATATTGGGACACAGGAACAGGAGGCAGTCACTCAATTGCTCGAGACTGGGACACAGGAAAAGGAGGCAGTCATTCCACTGCACAAGACTGGAACACAGGAACAGGAGGGAGTCATTCAACTACTCGAGACTGGGTCACAGGGACAGGAGGGAATCGTTCAACTGCTCGAGACTGGGTCACAGGAACAGGAGAGAGACATTCAACTGCTCGAGACTGTGACACAGGGACAGGAGTGTGTCATTTTACTGCTTGAGACTGTGAAACAGGAACAGGAGGGAGTCAGTCAACTGCTCGAGACTGGGACACTGGAACAGGAGGTAGTCAGTCAACTGCTCGAGACTTGGACATATGGACAGGAGGGAGTCAGTCAACTGCTCGAGATTGGGACACAGGAACGGAAGGCAGTCGTTCAACTACTCGAGACTGGGACACAGGAACAGGAGGGAGTCACTCAATTGCTCGAGACTGGGACACTGGAACAGGAGGCAGTCATTTCACTGCCTGAGAGTAGGACACGGGAACAGTAGGCAGTCATTCCACTGAATGAGTCTGGAACACAACGACAGGAGGGAGTCATGCAACTGCTCGAGATTGGGACACTGGGACAGAAGGTAGTCATTCAACTGCTCGAGACCGGGAAACAGGAACAGGAGGGAGTCACGCAACTGCTCGAGATTGGGAAACAGGAACAGGAGATAGTCATGCAACTGCTCGAGACTGGGACACAGTGACAGGAGGCAGTCATTCATCTGCTCGAAACTGGGTCACTGGAACAGGAGGGATTCATTTCACTGCTCAAGACTGGGAAACGGAGGGAGACAGTCAACTGCTCGAGATTGGGACACAGGAACAGGAGGCTGTCACTCAACTGCTCGAGACTGGGACACAGGAAGGGAGGGAGTCACGCAACTGCTTGAGACTGGATCACAGGAACAGGAGGCAGTCATTCCACTGCACGAGACTGTGACACAGGAACAGCAGGGAGTCTTTCAACTGCTCGGGACTGGGACACAGGAACGGGAAGGAGTTACTCAACTGCTTGAGACTGCGTCACACCAACAGGAGGGAGTCAGTCAACTGTTCGAGACTTGGACATAAGGACAGGAGGGAGTCAGTCAACTGCTCGAGACTGGGACACAGGAACGGGAAGGAGTCACTCAACTGCTTGAGACTCGGTCACACGAACAGGAGGGAGTCAGTCAAATGCTCGATACTGTGAAACAGGAACAAGTGGGAGTCACTCAACTGCTCGAGATTGCGACATAGGAACAGGAGTGAGTCATTTAACTGCTCTAGACTGGGGCACAGGAACAGGAGGCAGTCATTCAAATGCTCGAGACTGGGACACAGGAACAGGAGGCAGTCATTCTACTGCACGAGACTTGAACACAGGAACAGGAGGGTGTCAGTCAACTGCTCGACAATGGGACACAGAAACAGGAGGCAGTCACTCAATTGCTCGAGATGGGACACAGGAAAAGGAGGCAGTCATTCCACTGCACGAGACTGGAACACAGGAACAGGAGGGAGTCAGTCAACTGCTCGAGACTGGGACACAGGAACAGGAGGGAGTCACTCAACCGCTCGAATCTGGGACAGAGGTCCAGGAGGGAGTCACTCAACTGCTCGAGACTGGGACACAGGAACAGGAGGGAGTCACTCAATTGCACGAGACTGGGACACAGGAACAGGAGGGAGTCAGTCAACTGCTCGAGACTGGGTCACAGGAACAGGAGGGAGTCACTCAACCGCTCGGTAATGGGCCACAAGAACAGGAGGGAGTCAGTCAACTGCTCGAGACTGGGACACAGGAACAGGAGGGAGTCACTCAACCGCTCGAATCTGGGACACAGGTCCAGGAGGGAGTCACTCAACTGCTCGAGACTGGGAACACAGGAACAGGAGGGAGTCACTCAACCGCTCGATAATGGGCCACAAGAACAGGAGGGAGTCAGTCAACTGCTCGAGACTGGGACACAGGAACAGGAGGGAGTCACTCAACCGCTCGAATCTGGGACACAGGTCCAGGAGGGAGTCACTCAACTGCTCGAGACTGGGGACACAAGAACAGGAGGGAGTCACTCAATTGCTCGAGACTGGGGCACAGGAACAGGAGGGAGTCACTCAAATGCTTGAAATTGGGACACAGGGACAGGAGGGAGTCAGTCAACCGCTCGAGACTGGGACAGAGGAACAGGAGGTAGGCATTCAACTGCTAGAGACTCGTTCTCAGGAGGAGGAGGGAGTCACTCAACTGCACATGACTGGGTCACAGGAACAGGAGGGAGTCACTCAACTGCTCGAGACTGGGACACAGGGACAGGAGGGAGTCATTCAACTGCTCGAGACTGGGACACAGGAAATGGAGGCAGTCATTCAACTGCTCGAGACTGGGACACAGGAAAAGGAGGCAGTCATTCAACTGCTCGAGTCTGGGGCACAGGAACTGGAGGGACTCATTCAACTGCTCGAGACTGGGACACAGGGACAGGAGGGAGTCATTCAACTGCTCGAGACTGGGACACAGGATATTGAGCAATCATTCAACTGCTCGAGACTGGGACACAGGAACTGGAGGGAGTCACTCAACTGCTCGAGACTGGGACAATGGAACAGGAGTGAGTCAGTAAACTGCTCGAGACTGTGACTCAGGAACAGGAGGGAGTCACTCAATTGCTCGAGACTGGGGCACAGGAACAGGAGGGAGTCACTCAAATGCTTGAAATTGGGACGCAGGGACAGGAGGGAGTCAGTCAACCGCTCGAGACTGGGACAGAGGAACAGGAGGTAGGCATTCAACTGCTAGAGACTCGTTCTCAGGAAGAGGAGGGAGTCACTCAACTGCACAAGACTGGGTCACAGGAACAGGAGGGAGTCACTCAACTGCTCGAGACTGGGACACAGGGACAGGAGGGAGTCATTCAACTGCTCGATACTGGGACACAGGAAATGGAGGCAGTCATTCAACTGCTCGAGACTGGGACACAGGAAAAGGAGGCAGTCATTCAACTGCTCGAGTCTGGGGCACAGGAACTGGAGGGACTCACTCAACTGCTCGAGACTGGGACACAGGGACAGGAGGGAGTCATTCAACTGCTCGAGACTGGGACACAGGATATTGAGCAATCATTCAACTGCTCGAGACTGGGACACAGGAACTGGAGGGAGTCACTCAACTGCTCGAGACTGGGACACAGGAACAGGAGGGAGTCAGTCAACTGCTCGAGACTGGGACAATGGAACAGGAGTGAGTCAGTAAACTGCTCGAGACTGTGACACAGGAACAGGAGGCAGGCACTCAATTGCTCGAGACTGGGACACAGGAACAGGAGGCAGTCATTCCACTGCACGAGACTTGAACACAGGAACAGGAGGCAGTCAGTCAACTGCTCGATATTGGGACACAGGAACAGGAGGCAGTCACTCAATTGCTCGAGACTGGGACACAGGAAAAGGAGGCAGTCATTCCACTGCACAAGACTGGAACACAGGAACAGGAGGGAGTCATTCAACTACTCGAGACTGGGTCACAGGGACAGGAGGGAATCGTTCAACTGCTCGAGACTGGGTCACAGGAACAGGAGAGAGACATTCAACTGCTCGAGACTGTGACACAGGGACAGGAGTGTGTCATTTTACTGCTTGAGACTGTGAAACAGGAACAGGAGGGAGTCAGTCAACTGCTCGAGACTGGGACACTGGAACAGGAGGTAGTCAGTCAACTGCTCGAGACTTGGACATATGGACAGGAGGGAGTCAGTCAACTGCTCGAGATTGGGACACAGGAACGGAAGGCAGTCGTTCAACTACTCGAGACTGGGACACAGGAACAGGAGGGAGTCACTCAATTGCTCGAGACTGGGACACTGGAACAGGAGGCAGTCATTCCACTGCCCGAGAGTAGGACACGGGAACAGTAGGCAGTCATTCCACTGAATGAGTCTGGAACACAACGACAGGAGGGAGTCATGCAACTGCTCGAGATTGGGACACTGGGACAGAAGGTAGTCATTCAACTGCTCGAGACCGGGAAACAGGAACAGGAGGGAGTCACGCAACTGCTCGAGATTGGGAAACAGGAACAGGAGATAGTCATGCAACTGCTCGAGACTGGGACACAGTGACAGGAGGCAGTCATTCATCTGCTCGAAACTGGGTCACTGGAACAGGAGGGATTCATTTCACTGCTCAAGACTGGGAAACGGAGGGAGACAGTCAACTGCTCGAGATTGGGACACAGGAACAGGAGGCTGTCACTCAACTGCTCGAGACTGGGACACAGGAAGGGAGGGAGTCACTCAACTGCTTGAGACTGGATCACAGGAACAGGAGGCAGTCATTCCACTGCACGAGACTGTGACACAGGAACAGCAGGGAGTCTTTCAACTGCTCGAGACTGGGACACAGGAACGGGAAGGAGTCACTCAACTGCTTGAGACTCGGTCACACGAACAGGAGGGAGTCAGTCAACTGCTCGAGACTGGGACACTGGAACAGGAGGTAGTCAGTCAACTGCTCGAGATTGGGACACAGGAACGGGAAGGAGTTACTCAACTGCTTGAGACTGCGTCACACCAACAGGAGGGAGTCAGTCAACTGTTCGAGACTTGGACATAAGGACAGGAGGGAGTCAGTCAACTGCTCGAGACTGGGACACAGGAACGGGAAGGAGTCACTCAACTGCTTGAGACTCGGTCACACGAACAGGAGGGAGTCAGTCAAATGCTCGATACTGTGAAACAGGAACAAGTGGGAGTCACTCAACTGCTCGAGATTGCGACATAGGAACAGGAGTGAGTAATTTAACTGCTCTAGACTGGGGCACAGGAACAGGAGGCAGTCATTCAAATGCTCGAGACTTGAACACAGGAACAGGAGGGTGGCAGTCAACTGCTCGAGAATGGGACACAGAAACAGGAGGCAGTCACTCAATTGCTCGAGACTGGGACACAGGAAAAGGAGGCAGTCATTCCACTGCACGAGACTGGAACACAGGAACAGGAGGGAGTCAGTCAACTGCTCGAGACTGGGACACAGGAACAGGAGGGAGTCACTCAACCGCTCGAATCTGGGACAGAGGTCCAGGAGGGAGTCACTCAACTGCTCGAGACTGGGACACAGGAACAGGAGGGAGTCACTCAATTGCACGAGACTGGGACACAGGAACAGGAGGGAGTCAGTCAACTGCTCGAGACTGGGTCACAGGAACAGGAGGGAGTCACTCAACCGCTCGGTAATGGGCCACAAGAACAGGAGGGAGTCAGTCAACTGCTCGAGACTGGGACACAGGAACAGGAGGGAGTCACTCAACCGCTCGAATCTGGGACACAGGTCCAGGAGGGAGTCACTCAACTGCTCGAGACTGGGAACACAGGAACAGGAGGGAGTCACTCAACCGCTCGATAATGGGCCACAAGAACAGGAGGGAGTCAGTCAACTGCTCGAGACTGGGACACAGGAACAGGAGGGAGTCACTCAACCGCTCGAATCTGGGACACAGGTCCAGGAGGGAGTCACTCAACTGCTCGAGACTGGGGACACAAGAACAGGAGGGAGTCACTCAATTGCTCGAGACTGGGGCACAGGAACAGGAGGGAGTCACTCAAATGCTTGAAATTGGGACGCAGGGACAGGAGGGAGTCAGTCAACCGCTCGAGACTGGGACAGAGGAACAGGAGGTAGGCATTCAACTGCTAGAGACTCGTTCTCAGGAAGAGGAGGGAGTCACTCAACTGCACAAGACTGGGTCACAGGAACAGGAGGGAGTCACTCAACTGCTCGAGACTGGGACACAGGGACAGGAGGGAGTCATTCAACTGCTCGATACTGGGACACAGGAAATGGAGGCAGTCATTCAACTGCTCGAGACTGGGACACAGGAAAAGGAGGCAGTCATTCAACTGCTCGAGTCTGGGGCACAGGAACTGGAGGGACTCACTCAACTGCTCGAGACTGGGACACAGGGACAGGAGGGAGTCATTCAACTGCTCGAGACTGGGACACAGGATATTGAGCAATCATTCAACTGCTCGAGACTGGGACACAGGAACTGGAGGGAGTCACTCAACTGCTCGAGACTGGGACACAGGAACAGGAGGGAGTCAGTCAACTGCTCGAGACTGGGACAATGGAACAGGAGTGAGTCAGTAAACTGCTCGAGACTGTGACACAGGAACAGGAGGCAGGCACTCAATTGCTCGAGACTGGGACACAGGAACAGGAGGCAGTCATTCCACTGCACGAGACTTGAACACAGGAACAGGAGGCAGTCAGTCAACTGCTCGATATTGGGACACAGGAACAGGAGGCAGTCACTCAATTGCTCGAGACTGGGACACAGGAAAAGGAGGCAGTCATTCCACTGCACAAGACTGGAACACAGGAACAGGAGGGAGTCATTCAACTACTCGAGACTGGGTCACAGGGACAGGAGGGAATCGTTCAACTGCTCGAGACTGGGTCACAGGAACAGGAGAGAGACATTCAACTGCTCGAGACTGTGACACAGGGACAGGAGTGTGTCATTTTACTGCTTGAGACTGTGAAACAGGAACAGGAGGGAGTCAGTCAACTGCTCGAGACTGGGACACTGGAACAGGAGGTAGTCAGTCAACTGCTCGAGACTTGGACATATGGACAGGAGGGAGTCACTCAACCGCTCGAATCTGGGACACAGGTCCAGGAGGGAGTCACTCAACTGCTCGAGACTGGGAACACAGGAACAGGAGGGAGTCACTCAACCGCTCGATAATGGGCCACAAGAACAGGAGGGAGTCAGTCAACTGCTCGAGACTGGGACACAGGAACAGGAGGGAGTCACTCAACCGCTCGAATCTGGGACACAGGTCCAGGAGGGAGTCACTCAACTGCTCGAGACTGGGGACACAAGAACAGGAGGGAGTCACTCAATTGCTCGAGACTGGGGCACAGGAACAGGAGGGAGTCACTCAAATGCTTGAAATTGGGACGCAGGGACAGGAGGGAGTCAGTCAACCGCTCGAGACTGGGACAGAGGAACAGGAGGTAGGCATTCAACTGCTAGAGACTCGTTCTCAGGAAGAGGAGGGAGTCACTCAACTGCACAAGACTGGGTCACAGGAACAGGAGGGAGTCACTCAACTGCTCGAGACTGGGACACAGGGACAGGAGGGAGTCATTCAACTGCTCGATACTGGGACACAGGAAATGGAGGCAGTCATTCAACTGCTCGAGACTGGGACACAGGAAAAGGAGGCAGTCATTCAACTGCTCGAGTCTGGGGCACAGGAACTGGAGGGACTCACTCAACTGCTCGAGACTGGGACACAGGGACAGGAGGGAGTCATTCAACTGCTCGAGACTGGGACACAGGATATTGAGCAATCATTCAACTGCTCGAGACTGGGACACAGGAACTGGAGGGAGTCACTCAACTGCTCGAGACTGGGACACAGGAACAGGAGGGAGTCAGTCAACTGCTCGAGACTGGGACAATGGAACAGGAGTGAGTCAGTAAACTGCTCGAGACTGTGACACAGGAACAGGAGGCAGGCACTCAATTGCTCGAGACTGGGACACAGGAACAGGAGGCAGTCATTCCACTGCACGAGACTTGAACACAGGAACAGGAGGCAGTCAGTCAACTGCTCGATATTGGGACACAGGAACAGGAGGCAGTCACTCAATTGCTCGAGACTGGGACACAGGAAAAGGAGGCAGTCATTCCACTGCACAAGACTGGAACACAGGAACAGGAGGGAGTCATTCAACTACTCGAGACTGGGTCACAGGGACAGGAGGGAATCGTTCAACTGCTCGAGACTGGGTCACAGGAACAGGAGAGAGACATTCAACTGCTCGAGACTGTGACACAGGGACAGGAGTGTGTCATTTTACTGCTTGAGACTGTGAAACAGGAACAGGAGGGAGTCAGTCAACTGCTCGAGACTGGGACACTGGAACAGGAGGTAGTCAGTCAACTGCTCGAGACTTGGACATATGGACAGGAGGGAGTCAGTCAACTGCTCGAGATTGGGACACAGGAACGGAAGGCAGTCGTTCAACTACTCGAGACTGGGACACAGGAACAGGAGGGAGTCACTCAATTGCTCGAGACTGGGACACTGGAACAGGAGGCAGTCATTCCACTGCCCGAGAGTAGGACACGGGAACAGTAGGCAGTCATTCCACTGAATGAGTCTGGAACACAACGACAGGAGGGAGTCATGAACTGCTCGAGATTGGGACACTGGGACAGAAGGTAGTCATTCAACTGCTCGAGACCGGGAAACAGGAACAGGAGGGAGTCACGCAACTGCTCGAGATTGGGAAACAGGAACAGGAGATAGTCATGCAACTGCTCGAGACTGGGACACAGTGACAGGAGGCAGTCATTCATCTGCTCGAAACTGGGTCACTGGAACAGGAGGGATTCATTTCACTGCTCAAGACTGGGAAACGGAGGGAGACAGTCAACTGCTCGAGATTGGGACACAGGAACAGGAGGCTGTCACTCAACTGCTCGAGACTGGGACACAGGAAGGGAGGGAGTCACTCAACTGCTTGAGACTGGAAAACAGGAACAGGAGGGAGTCACTCAACTGCTCGAGATTGGGACACAGGGACGGGAGCTAGATACGCAACAGCTCGAGACTGGGACACATGGACAGGAGGCAGTCACTCAGCTGCTCGGGTCTGTGTCACAGGAACAGGAGGGAGTAATTTAACTGCTTGAGAGTGGCACACAGGGACAGGAGGCAGTCACTCAACTGTTCGAGACTGGGAAACAGGAACATGAGGGAGTCACTCAACTGCTCGAGACTGCAATACAGGAACAGGAGGTAGTCACGCAACTGCTCGAGACTGGGACACAGGAACAGAAAGGAGTCACTCAACTGCTTGAGACTGGGTCATAGGAACAGGAGGGAGTCATTCAAGTGCTCGAGACTGTGAAACAGGAACAGGAGGGAGTCACTCAACTGCTTGAGATTGGGACACAGGAACGGGAGGTAGTTACGCAACTGCTCGAGACTGGGACACAGGACCGGGAAGGAGTTACTCAACTGCTTGAGACTGGGTCACACGAATAGGAGGGAGTCAGTCAACTGCTCGAGACTTGGACATATGGACAGGAGGGAGTCAGTCAACTGCTCGAGACTGGGACACAGGAACGGGAAGGAGTCACTCAACTGCTTGAGACTCGGTCACACGAACAGGAGGGAGTCAGTCAACTGCTCGAGACTGGGACACTGGAACAGGAGGTAGTCAGTCAACTGCTCGAGACTGGGACACAGGAACGGAAGGAGTTACTCAACTGCTTGAGACTGGGTCACACGAACAGGAGGGAGTCAGTCAACTGTTCGAGACTTGGACATATGGACAGGAGGGAGTCAGTCAACTGCTCGAGACTGGGACACAGGAACGGGAAGGAGTCACTCAACTGCTTGAGACTCGGTCACACGAACAGGAGGGAGTCAGTCAACTGCTCGAGACTGGGACACTGGAACAGGAGGTAGTCAGTCAACTGCTCGAGACTGGGACACAGGAACGGGAAGGAGTTACTCAACTGCTTGAGACTGCGTCACACCAACAGGAGGGAGTCAGTCAACTGTTCGAGACTTGGACATAAGGACAGGAGGGAGTCAGTCAACTGCTCGAGACTGGGACACAGGAACGGGAAGGAGTCACTCAACTGCTTGAGACTCGGTCACACGAACAGGAGGGAGTCAGTCAAATGCTCGATACTGTGAAACAGGAACAAGTGGGAGTCACTCAACTGCTCGAGATTGCGACATAGGAACAGGAGTGAGTCATTTAACTGCTCTAGACTGGGGCCCAGGAACAGGAGGCAGTCATTCAAATGCTCGAGACTGGGACACAGGAACAGGAGGCAGTCATTCTACTGCACGAGACTTGAACACAGGAACAGGAGGGTGTCAGTCAACTGCTCGAGAATGGGACACAGAAACAGGAGGCAGTCACTCAATTGCTCGAGACTGAGACACAGGAAAAGGAGGCAGTCATTCCACTGCACGAGACTGGAACACAGGAACAGGAGGGAGTCAGTCAACTGCTCGAGACTGGGACACAGGAACAGGAGGGAGTCACTCAACCGCTCGAATCTGGGACAGAGGTCCGGGAGGGAGTCACTCAACTGCTCGAGACTGGGACACAGGAACGGGAAGGAGTCACTCAACTGCTTGAGACTCGGTCACACGAACAGGAGGGAGTCAGTCAAATGCTCGATACTGTGAAACAGGAACAAGTGGGAGTCACTCAACTGCTCGAGATTGCGACATAGGAACAGGAGTGAGTAATTTAACTGCTCTAGACTGGGGCACAGGAACAGGAGGCAGTCATTCAAATGCTCGAGACTTGAACACAGGAACAGGAGGGTGGCAGTCAACTGCTCGAGAATGGGACACAGAAACAGGAGGCAGTCACTCAATTGCTCGAGACTGGGACACAGGAAAAGGAGGCAGTCATTCCACTGCACGAGACTGGAACACAGGAACAGGAGGGAGTCAGTCAACTGCTCGAGACTGGGACACAGGAACAGGAGGGAGTCACTCAACCGCTCGAATCTGGGACAGAGGTCCAGGAGGGAGTCACTCAACTGCTCGAGACTGGGACACAGGAACAGGAGGGAGTCACTCAATTGCACGAGACTGGGACACAGGAACAGGAGGGAGTCAGTCAACTGCTCGAGACTGGGTCACAGGAACAGGAGGGAGTCACTCAACCGCTCGGTAATGGGCCACAAGAACAGGAGGGAGTCAGTCAACTGCTCGAGACTGGGACACAGGAACAGGAGGGAGTCACTCAACCGCTCGAATCTGGGACACAGGTCCAGGAGGGAGTCACTCAACTGCTCGAGACTGGGAACACAGGAACAGGAGGGAGTCACTCAACCGCTCGATAATGGGCCACAAGAACAGGAGGGAGTCAGTCAACTGCTCGAGACTGGGACACAGGAACAGGAGGGAGTCACTCAACCGCTCGAATCTGGGACACAGGTCCAGGAGGGAGTCACTCAACTGCTCGAGACTGGGGACACAAGAACAGGAGGGAGTCACTCAATTGCTCGAGACTGGGGCACAGGAACAGGAGGGAGTCACTCAAATGCTTGAAATTGGGACGCAGGGACAGGAGGGAGTCAGTCAACCGCTCGAGACTGGGACAGAGGAACAGGAGGTAGGCATTCAACTGCTAGAGACTCGTTCTCAGGAAGAGGAGGGAGTCACTCAACTGCACAAGACTGGGTCACAGGAACAGGAGGGAGTCACTCAACTGCTCGAGACTGGGACACAGGGACAGGAGGGAGTCATTCAACTGCTCGATACTGGGACACAGGAAATGGAGGCAGTCATTCAACTGCTCGAGACTGGGACACAGGAAAAGGAGGCAGTCATTCAACTGCTCGAGTCTGGGGCACAGGAACTGGAGGGACTCACTCAACTGCTCGAGACTGGGACACAGGGACAGGAGGGAGTCATTCAACTGCTCGAGACTGGGACACAGGATATTGAGCAATCATTCAACTGCTCGAGACTGGGACACAGGAACTGGAGGGAGTCACTCAACTGCTCGAGACTGGGACACAGGAACAGGAGGGAGTCAGTCAACTGCTCGAGACTGGGACAATGGAACAGGAGTGAGTCAGTAAACTGCTCGAGACTGTGACACAGGAACAGGAGGCAGGCACTCAATTGCTCGAGACTGGGACACAGGAACAGGAGGCAGTCATTCCACTGCACGAGACTTGAACACAGGAACAGGAGGCAGTCAGTCAACTGCTCGATATTGGGACACAGGAACAGGAGGCAGTCACTCAATTGCTCGAGACTGGGACACAGGAAAAGGAGGCAGTCATTCCACTGCACAAGACTGGAACACAGGAACAGGAGGGAGTCATTCAACTACTCGAGACTGGGTCACAGGGACAGGAGGGAATCGTTCAACTGCTCGAGACTGGGTCACAGGAACAGGAGAGAGACATTCAACTGCTCGAGACTGTGACACAGGGACAGGAGTGTGTCATTTTACTGCTTGAGACTGTGAAACAGGAACAGGAGGGAGTCAGTCAACTGCTCGAGACTGGGACACTGGAACAGGAGGTAGTCAGTCAACTGCTCGAGACTTGGACATATGGACAGGAGGGAGTCAGTCAACTGCTCGAGATTGGGACACAGGAACGGAAGGCAGTCGTTCAACTACTCGAGACTGGGACACAGGAACAGGAGGGAGTCACTCAATTGCTCGAGACTGGGACACTGGAACAGGAGGCAGTCATTCCACTGCCCGAGAGTAGGACACGGGAACAGTAGGCAGTCATTCCACTGAATGAGTCTGGAACACAACGACAGGAGGGAGTCATGAACTGCTCGAGATTGGGACACTGGGACAGAAGGTAGTCATTCAACTGCTCGAGACCGGGAAACAGGAACAGGAGGGAGTCACGCAACTGCTCGAGATTGGGAAACAGGAACAGGAGATAGTCATGCAACTGCTCGAGACTGGGACACAGTGACAGGAGGCAGTCATTCATCTGCTCGAAACTGGGTCACTGGAACAGGAGGGATTCATTTCACTGCTCAAGACTGGGAAACGGAGGGAGACAGTCAACTGCTCGAGATTGGGACACAGGAACAGGAGGCTGTCACTCAACTGCTCGAGACTGGGACACAGGAAGGGAGGGAGTCACTCAACTGCTTGAGACTGGAAAACAGGAACAGGAGGGAGTCACTCAACTGCTCGAGATTGGGACACAGGGACGGGAGCTAGATACGCAACAGCTCGAGACTGGGACACATGGACAGGAGGCAGTCACTCAGCTGCTCGGGTCTGTGTCACAGGAACAGGAGGGAGTAATTTAACTGCTTGAGAGTGGCACACAGGGACAGGAGGCAGTCACTCAACTGTTCGAGACTGGGAAACAGGAACATGAGGGAGTCACTCAACTGCTCGAGACTGCAATACAGGAACAGGAGGTAGTCACGCAACTGCTCGAGACTGGGACACAGGAACAGAAAGGAGTCACTCAACTGCTTGAGACTGGGTCATAGGAACAGGAGGGAGTCATTCAAGTGCTCGAGACTGTGAAACAGGAACAGGAGGGAGTCACTCAACTGCTTGAGATTGGGACACAGGAACGGGAGGTAGTTACGCAACTGCTCGAGACTGGGACACAGGACCGGGAAGGAGTTACTCAACTGCTTGAGACTGGGTCACACGAATAGGAGGGAGTCAGTCAACTGCTCGAGACTTGGACATATGGACAGGAGGGAGTCAGTCAACTGCTCGAGACTGGGACACAGGAACGGGAAGGAGTCACTCAACTGCTTGAGACTCGGTCACACGAACAGGAGGGAGTCAGTCAACTGCTCGAGACTGGGACACTGGAACAGGAGGTAGTCAGTCAACTGCTCGAGACTGGGACACAGGAACGGAAGGAGTTACTCAACTGCTTGAGACTGGGTCACACGAACAGGAGGGAGTCAGTCAACTGTTCGAGACTTGGACATATGGACAGGAGGGAGTCAGTCAACTGCTCGAGACTGGGACACAGGAACGGGAAGGAGTCACTCAACTGCTTGAGACTCGGTCACACGAACAGGAGGGAGTCAGTCAACTGCTCGAGACTGGGACACTGGAACAGGAGGTAGTCAGTCAACTGCTCGAGACTGGGACACAGGAACGGGAAGGAGTTACTCAACTGCTTGAGACTGCGTCACACCAACAGGAGGGAGTCAGTCAACTGTTCGAGACTTGGACATAAGGACAGGAGGGAGTCAGTCAACTGCTCGAGACTGGGACACAGGAACGGGAAGGAGTCACTCAACTGCTTGAGACTCGGTCACACGAACAGGAGGGAGTCAGTCAAATGCTCGATACTGTGAAACAGGAACAAGTGGGAGTCACTCAACTGCTCGAGATTGCGACATAGGAACAGGAGTGAGTCATTTAACTGCTCTAGACTGGGGCCCAGGAACAGGAGGCAGTCATTCAAATGCTCGAGACTGGGACACAGGAACAGGAGGCAGTCATTCTACTGCACGAGACTTGAACACAGGAACAGGAGGGTGTCAGTCAACTGCTCGAGAATGGGACACAGAAACAGGAGGCAGTCACTCAATTGCTCGAGACTGAGACACAGGAAAAGGAGGCAGTCATTCCACTGCACGAGACTGGAACACAGGAACAGGAGGGAGTCAGTCAACTGCTCGAGACTGGGACACAGGAACAGGAGGGAGTCACTCAACCGCTCGAATCTGGGACAGAGGTCCGGGAGGGAGTCACTCAACTGCTCGAGACTGGGACACAGAAACAGGAGGGAGTCACTCAATTGCACGAGACTGGGACACAGGAACAGGAGGGAGTCAGTCAACTGCTCGAGACTGGGTCACAGGAACAGGAGGGAGTCACTCAACCGCTCGGTAATGGGCCACAAGAACAGGAGGGAGTCAGTCAACTGCTCGAGACTGGGACACAGGAACAGGAGGGAGTCACTCAACCGCTCGAATCTGGGACACAGGTCCAGGAGGGAGTCACTCAACTGCTCGAGACTGGGAACACAGGAACAGGAGGGAGTCACTCAACCGCTCGATAATGGGCCACAAGAACAGGAGGGAGTCTGTCAACTGCTCGAGACTGGGACACAGGAACAGGAGGGAGTCACTCAAATGCTTGAAATTGGGACACTGGGACAGGAGGGTGTCAGTCAACCGCTCGAGACTGGGACAGAGGAACAGGAGGTAGGCATTCAACTGCTAGAGACTCGTTCTCAGGAAGAGGAGGGAGTCACTCAACTGCACAAGACTGGGTCACAGGAACAGGAGGGAGTCACTCAACTGCTCGAGACTGGGACACAGGGACAGGAGGGAGTCATTCAACTGCTCGATACTGGGACACAGGAAATGGAGGCAGTCATTCAACTGCTCGAGACTGGGACACAGGAAAAGGAGGCAGTCATTCAACTGCTCGAGTCTGGGGCACAGGAACTGGAGGGACTCACTCAACTGCTCGAGACTGGGACACAGGGACAGGAGGGAGTCATTCAACTGCTCGAGACTGGGACACAGGATATTGAGCAATCATTCAACTGCTCGAGTCTGGGGCACAGGAACTGGAGGGTCTCACTCAACTGCTCGAGACTGGGACACAGGGACAGGAGGGAGTCATTCAACTGCTCGAGACTGGGACACAGGATATTGAGCAATCATTCAACTGCTCGAGACTGGGACACAGGAACTGGAGGGAGTCGCTCAACTGCTCGAGACTGGGACACAGGAACAGGAGGGAGTCAGTCAACTGCTCGAGACTGGGACAATGGAACAGGAGGCAGGCACTCAATTGCTCGAGACTGGGACACAGGAACAGGAGGCAGTCATTCCACTGCACGAGACTTGAACACTGGAACAGGAGGCAGTCAGTCAACTGCTCGATATTGGGACACAGGAACAGGAGGCAGTCACTCAATTGCTCGAGACTGGGACACAGGAAAAGGAGGCAGTCATTCCACTGCACAAGACTGGAACACAGGAACAGGAGGGAGTCATTCAACTACTCGAGACTGGGTCACAGGGACAGGAGGGAATCGTTCAACTGCTCGAGACTGGGTCACAGGAACAGGAGAGAGACATTCAACTGCTCGAGACTGTGACACAGGGACAGGAGTGTGTCATTTTACTGCTTGAGACTGTGAAACAGGAACAGGAGGGAGTCAGTCAACTGCTCGAGACTGGGACACTGGAACAGGAGGTAGTCAGTCAACTGCTCGAGACTTGGACATATGGACAGGAGGGAGTCAGTCAACTGCTCGAGATTGGGACACAGGAACGGAAGGCAGTCGTTCAACTACTCGAGACTGGGACACAGGAACAGGAGGGAGTCACTCAATTGCTCGAGACTGGGACACTGGAACAGGAGGCAGTCATTCCACTGCCCGAGAGTAGGACACGGGAACAGTAGGCAGTCATTCCACTGAATGAGTCTGGAACACAACGACAGGAGGGAGTCATGCAACTGCTCGAGATTGGGACACTGGGACAGAAGGTAGTCATTCAACTGCTCGAGACCGGGAAACAGGAACAGGAGGGAGTCACGCAACTGCTCGAGATTGGGAAACAGGAACAGGAGATAGTCATGCAACTGCTCGAGACTGGGACACAGTGACAGGAGGCAGTCATTCATCTGCTCGAAACTGGGTCACTGGAACAGGAGGGATTCATTTCACTGCTCAAGACTGGGAAACGGAGGGAGACAGTCAACTGCTCGAGATTGGGACACAGGAACAGGAGGCTGTCACTCAACTGCTCGAGACTGGGACACAGGAAGGGAGGGAGTCACTCAACTGCTTGAGACTGGATCACAGGAACAGGAGGCAGTCATTCCACTGCACGAGACTGTGACACAGGAACAGGAGGGAGTCTTTCAACTGCTCGAGACTGGGACACAGGAACAGGAGGGAGTCATTCAACTGCTCGAGACTGGGAAACAGGAACAGGAGGGAGTCACTCAACTGCTCGAGATTGGGACACAGGGACGGGAGCTAGATACGCAACAGCTCGAGACTGGGACACATGGACAGGAGGCAGCCACTCAGCTGCTCGGGTCTGTGTCACAGGAACAGGAGGGAGTCATTTAACTGCTTGAGAGTGGCACACAGGGACAGGAGGCAGTCACTCAACTGTTCGAGACTGGGAAACAGGAACATGAGGGAGTCACTCAACTGCTCGAGACTGCAATACAGGAACAGGAGGTAGTCACGCAACTGCTCGAGACTGGGACACAGGAACAGAAAGGAGTCACTCAACTGCTTGAGACTGGGTCATAGGAACAGGAGGGAGTCATTCAACTGCTCGAGACTGTGAAACAGGAACAGGAGGGAGTCACTCAACTGCTTGAGATTGGGACACAGGAACGGGAGGTAGTTACGCAACTGCTCGAGACTGGGACACAGGGACAGGAGGCAGTCACTCAGCTGCATGATCTGGGTCACAGGAACTGGAGGGAGTCATTTAACTGCTTGAGACTGGCACACAGGGACAGGAGGCAGTCACTCAACTGTTCGAGACTGGGAATTAGGAACATGAGGAGTCACTCAACTGCTAGAGACTGCGATACAGGAACAGGAGGTAGTCACACAACTGCTCGAGACTGGGACACAGGGACAGGAGGCAGTCACTCAGCTGCTCGATCTGGGTCACAGGAACAGGAGGGAGTCATTCAACTGCTCGAGACTGGGCCACAGGGACAGTAGGCAGTCACTCAACAATTCAAGATTAGGACACAGGAACTGGAGGGAGTCATTCAACTGCTCGAGCCTGGGAAACAGGAACAGGAGGCAGTCACTCACCTGCTCGAGACTGGGTCACTGTAACAGGAGTGACGTCACTCAACTGCTCGAGTCTGGGTCACACGAACAGTAGGGAGTTACTCAACTGCATGAGACTGGAACTCAGGGATAGGAGGGAGTCATTCAACCGCTCGAGACTGGGACACAGGAACAGGTGGGAGTCACTCAATTGCTCGAGACTGGGTCACAGGAACAGGAGGCAGTCATTCCACTGCCTGAGATTGGGACATAGGAACAGGAGGGAGTCATTCAACTGTTCGAGAGTGGGAAACAGGAACAGGAGGCAGTCACTCAACTGCTCGAGTCTAGGAAACAGGAACAGGAGCGAGTCACTCAACTGCTCGAGATTGGGACACAGGAACAGGAGGTAGTCACTCAACTGCACGAGACTGGGTCACAGGAGCAGGAAGCAGTCACTCAACTGCTCCAGACTGGAACACAGGAACAGGAGGCAGTCACTCAACTGCTCGCGACTGGGACACAGGAACAGGAAGCAGTCACTCAACTGCTCGCGACTGGGACACAGGAACAGGAGGCAGTCACTCAACTGCTCGAGTCTGGAAACTGGAACAGGAGGGAGTCACTCAATGGTCGAGACTGGTACACAGGAACAGAAGATTGTCATTCAACTGCTCGAGACCGGGACACAGGAAGAGGAGGTAGTCACTCAACTGTTCGAGACTGGGACACAGGAACAGAAGGTGGTCATTAAACTGCTCGAGACTGGGACACAGGAAGAGGAGGCAGTCATTCAACTGCTAGAAACTAGGGCACAGGGAAATCTGGAGGCTAGTGTGTCCCGAGGAGCCTGTTACGCTGGAACAGGATGTGGTGACTCACTCCCCACCATCATGGGACACTGGGAGAGAAGGGGAGTTTGCCTGTTACAAACAGAAATATATGAATAAGTTGCATTCGTGGTCCACACAATCCTGCCCCACCATTCACTCAGAGCACGGCTGATCTAATAGTGATTCCCTCATGCCATTTATGTAGGCTGCCCTCTCTGCAGCCTCTGCTCCATTTGTTGGTCATGGTGCAGACCCAGATGCCGTAACAACAGTCACCATCACTCATCCAGATGGTCGGGTCAAATCGGATGAGTCAGGATTTGAAGGGTCCAATCACAAGAATGAAAACACAAAATAAAGGCTTTGCCAGATGTTTCATTCTCTCACATTCGTAATCCAACTCACATAACCTGACCCTCCATTGTACGTTCAGGATGGAGCACTGTGTAGATCCGGCTAGCGAACTGCTGAATGCAACCCAGCAATGTCCAGAGTGGAACTCTGTGCAGCCCACACCAATGCTTGATCTATAATCCTGTGCTAAATATCCAGCGTGAGGAGCTGTGCAGACCGCACTGGTTCATTCATATATAACCCCAGGCTTTTGCATTGTTCGGTAACACTGTGTTAGATCACTGCCCAGTGTGGGGAATCTTGCAGCTGATGCTGGCAGTGACAGGATACGCTGCTCCCATCCATTTACAGCTCTGTGTCTTCACTGTGCCTTGACAAGGGGCGCTGTGGGTGTGAAAATCATTGCAAAGGAGAGATGTAAATGGAAACAGTTTAAATACCAATAGTTCCGATTCAGGCGCATACCGCTCCAGTATTTAAAGATGAAATAATTGAGATAATGTCCAGTGTGCTTTTGTGGATGGTGTAAAGCAGTAAGAGGGGGCTGGTGCTGTTATAGTGGTTGCACTGTAAGCCTCCAAATAATCAATGCGAATTGGAGAAACAAATATGCAGGGACACTGGGGAGACTTGCAGGAACAATAGGATTGTCATAATAGGTGAGTTTAATTATACTAACGAGGACTGGAACGTCCAGAGTGTTAAGGACTTAGATGGAATGAAATTTGTTAAGTGTGTTCAGGAAAGTTTCCATAAGCAGTATATAGAGGGTTCTACTCGGGAAGGGACAAACTCGACCTACTGTTGGGGCATAGGGCAGGATAGGTGACAAAGGTAAAGTGGGGGAGCATTTTGGGATAAGTGACTAGAGCTGTATTAATTTTAAAATAGTTATGGGATGGACAAAATTGGTCCACAGATTCAAGTTCTAAATTGGGGCGAGGCGAATTTGTTGGAATCAGACAGGGACTTGCAAAGGTTGATTGGAGTAGCTTGTTTCCAGGCAAAATGACCTCTGGTAGGTGGGAGGTCTTTAAAAGTCGAGGTCTATATGTTCCTGTGAGTGTGAAGGGAACGTGAGGCAGGAAGAGAGAACCCTGGATGACAAGAGATAATCAGGCTCTGACCAGCAAAAAAGGAGGCGTGGCTCAGGTTCAGGCAGCTGGAATCAATGGAATCTCTGGAGAGACACAAGGGATACAGGAGCTTACTGAAGAAGGAAATCAGGAGGGCGGAAAGTGGGTATGAGATAGCCTTGGCTGAAAAATGAGGGTGGATCCAAAGATGTGCTTTCAGTGTCGTAAAGAAAGAGAACGGCGAGAGAGAAAATAGGACGCCTTAAAATCCAAAGTAGGCATTCATTTGTAAAACCACAAGAGATGGGCGAGGTCCTCAAATTCCCCTCTGTGTTTACCATGAAGAAAAACATGAAGATCTGTGACCTTTTTTTGGGGGGTGGGGGTTAGTTGTCATATCTTGGTACAGTCCATATCAAAGTGGAGGTGATGTTGGACAAATTAGAATGCATAAAGTCAGATATAACTCTTGGTCCTGACCAGATATATGAAAGAGCACTGCAAGAGGCGAGAGAAGACAGGTCAGGGGCCAAGGTCCCGGACGACTGGGCAATAGCAAATAATGTGCCCTTATTCAAGAAGGGGTGCAAAGAGAAAACCTGGGAAATACAGACCAGTAAGCTTCACATCTGTTTTCGGTAACCCACTTGAGAAGGTTCTGAGAGATAAGATATGCATACATTTGGAATGACAGAGTTTGACTTGAACAGTCAGCATAACTATATGCGTGGCAGATCATGCTTTACAAATTTTGTTCGAATTTTTTGAGGAAGTGACCAGAAAGGTTGACGAGGGCAGGGTGGTGGACATATTCCATATGGATTTCAGTGAAGCCTTTGATAAGGTTGCACATGGTAGGCTGCTCGAACAGGTTAGATCGCATGGACTCCAAGATAATCTGGTAAATTGGTGGCTTGGCGTTAGGAAGCAAATGGCTACGGTGGACGGATGCTTGTCGGACTGGAGGCCTGTGACTAGTGGAGTGCCTCAGTGGTCGGTACTGGCCCCATTGCTGTTTGTTATCTATATCAATGATTTGGACCAGAGTGCACAATGCAAGGTTAATAAGTTTGCAGGTGACACTAAAATAGGAGGCATCCAGTGAGAAACATTATCAGAAATCGCAGCAGTACTTTGATCGGCAGGGGAAGTGGGCTGAGAAATAGCATGTGGAGTTTAATATAGATAAGTGTGACGTCTTGCATTTTGGAAAGTCAAATCCAGGTAGAAGTTTAGTGATGAATGGGAGGGCCTTAAGTAGTGCAGTGGAACAAAAGGACGTTGGAGATCAGGTGAACGGTTGTCTGAAATTTGAGTCACAGATACACAGGACAGTGAAGAAGGCTGTTGGCACACTGACCTTCATCAGCGCATTGAGTGTAGAAGTTGGGACATTATGTTGCAGTTGTACAGAGTGTTGGTAAGGCTGCAGTTGGAGCATTGGTTTCAGTTTTGTTCTCCTTGCTGTAGAAAGGAAATTATTGAATTAGAAAGAGTGTAGAAGGAATTTCAGAGATGTTTCCTGAGCTAAAGGGTTTAAGTTATAGGGAGATTATTGACAGGTTAGAACTTATTTCTTTACAGCCTACGAAACTGAAGGGGTTCTTATAGAAGTGTAGATCTTATCAAATTATGAGAGACGTGCATGGGGTGAATACTTCAAGTTTTTTTAGCAAAGTTGGGGAATCGAAGACTAGAGGACATCCGTTCATGCGTTGAGAGGAATAAAATAAAAATTACCTCGTAGGGGCAACTCTTTAATACAGATAATGGTACACATATGGACTGAGCTGTCAGTGGAAGTGGTTGAGGTGGGTACAATAACAACATTGAAAAGGCATTTGGACACATACACAGATAGGAAAGGATTAGAGGATACTGAGCAAGGGCAGGGAAATTGGATGAGTGTCGATGTACATTTTGATCGGCATGGAACATCTGGGCCGAAGGGCCTGTTTCCGTCTGTAGAACCGTATGACTGCAAATACGTGCGTTTTGGGATAGAGACAGGGAGGGGGAGACCGAGAAAAAATGTAATGGAAAGATATGTTCACTGGTTCCAGAATGCTGAAATGAAGACATTTCGATCGTATCATGCAATACGGGTCAGTATTATGAAGAATTATGAGTGAATGGTATACTAGTGTGAGTTCAGGCGATTGAGAGTTTTGAATGAGCATTTGTCCTGCAGCTTTGCAACTGGGAGGGAGGACTAAAGAGTCTTCGACACATTGAGCTGTATAAAACAGTAATTTGTCTCAAATTAATTTTCATTGACTGTGACAGAGGGATTGTCTGTACGAAGCTGAGCTAGATTCCTGGTGCTATCTTATAGAACTCACCTCATTAGCTACCTACCCGACCCCATGGTGTCCCTCTTATTCAATACCAGCCCGATTCTCCCACCCATCATGACTGGCGGTACACACAGTCGCCCGGGTGCCCCTGGATATTCCGTGATCCCTGGCACTGGTGCCATTTTTAAAAGGCCAAGGGGCACACGGTTGAGCTTTCTCAGGTTGGTGCTGCCCTGCACAGATTACCCTGAGCATGGCATATAGGGGAAATTACACCACGGTTTATTGACAGAGCATGGCGGGCATAGTGGATGGGCTACTACAGAGGGGGACCATTCCCTTCCCAGAAGGGGCCATACCACCAGACCCACCGAGCATGGTCTGTGCTCACCACCCAGCTCAGTGCAATGTCTGCGGTCTGAACAAATATCCAGCAATACAGGACAACCATCAATAACCTTCCTCACTCTAACAGGGTAAGTGTCACCGTATTCTCTCTGTTCCCTCACAGTCACTGTATATCTGTTATAGCACTGATCCCCATCAAGGCTCATGCTCCAACACGCTCACTGCAGCGCCTTCTCTCTCTCTCTCTCTCGTTTTCAATTCCCCCCGTCACGACAGTTATAGAATATTCTGGAGAATGCCGATTATGGAAAATTCCAAATAATGTTCCAAATAATTCCCAGTTTCAGGAAAATGGCAGTGCCCCAGTGTGTAACACATAAGAGGAAGGAGTAGAGATGTACATTTTTCAAATCACACACAATTCAAACCACACTGAGGCCATTCAGCCCTTCAAACTTGCTCTAGCATTTAATAAGGTCAGGCTGATCTGATGGTTTTCTCAGCTCCATATTACAGGAACCTTCAGTCATTCAACTTCCTGGGTTCCTGTCACTGACCAGACGGCACTCAGGCACTTTTACCCCAGTTTTCTTCAAGTGCCTGTTCGAGGGCATTTCCCATGGAATGCACTCTCCTAACAATATATTCCATCAGCTATATACTTTCATGCAACGGTCAGCATACTTAACATTGACCAAACAAAAATCTAGACTTTTTTTTGGTTATAGATGTCCAATCACACTTAATCATTCTGGTTATTTCACTTGACTCACCTTAATAATATTAAATCAAAGACAGCTTCTAAGCACGTCGTGTTATAAAATACAATTTCGAGCAGAGAACATTTTTACCCTCAGCCGTTATCTTGACCGTTATCTAAATTGTACCCATTTCATTGTTATGAAAGTTTCTCTTGCCCTTTGCCTGTGACTGCTTCTGTCTGTAACAGTTACTCTGTCGCCCCTCAGTTGGCTGGACGGCAGGTTTGTGGTGTAGAGGGAGGCCCACTGCGCAGATTCAGTTCCTCATACTGACTGAGATTACCATGAAGGGGATGCTCTCTCAACGTCACCCCATCACCCGAAATGTGGTGACGCTCACGGTAAAGAAGAATGAGTGGTCTCTCTAATAAGAGTTCTTTGGGACTCTATTCTATCAATGTTAGCATCTTAATTTTAAAAATAGTAATTTTATTGAAAAGAGATTTTTAATATTATAATAACCCAATAACAACACAAATCAAATAACTGATCAAAATTACACTCATGTGCATGTACATACAAAATAAGTTAAAAACACTAAATAGACAGAGAAATAAACAAAAATAAACAATAAATAATGAATACGTAGTACACCTCAGCATAACAAAACGATCGGTCTCGTTCTTCAAGAGCATTAACTGATACACATTTTTATGTTCATAATTCTTCCTCGCTGAATATTAGATTCAGTAGACCATGTCGTCAGGGCTATATACAAGCCCTTATTAATGTGACAGATAAACCTGTATCGTGGTAATCCGAAAAGGGCTGCCATGTCTTATATAAATCTTTGTTTTTTGATGTACCACACTGGTGAGAAAGTCCAAAGGGATATTATCCATGAAGAACTTACGACGACCCAACAGACCCGGGATTTTCAGACATCCAACACAACAAAACATTTTTCCTAGCACAGAAAGTAAGAATATAAATTTTCCTCGTGTGCATCTCTGTAAAGTACCCTGAGCAGGCCCAGGAAAAGAAAATCCGGGTCCATCTCCAATTCAGTCCCCAAGACCCATTCTATCACACCTAACACAGTGCTCCAATATATATGAAGCCTGCAGCAGGACAACGAGCAATGAATAAGAGTGCCTGTAGTCATTCCTCATTTACGACATGCTGAAGGTAATCCCATTTTGAATTTTGAGAGACAATCTGGGGTCAGATAGACCCTATGAAGAATTTTCAACTGCATGGAATGGGTCCTATTACAGATCAAAATCGTTCGAGCATTTTCACAAATGTTCGAGCATTTTCACAAATGTCCTCCCATGTCTCCGAGGTGTTCTGAACCCCAACTCTCTCTTGCAGACATCACAAAGCTTCACAGTCTCGTCTGAGGGGACACTCTCCAACTAATGTTAAAGGGTACTGACAGAGAGTGTATTCTGAGCATTAAGCACCCGCTTCTCTCTATCGGATTTGTAAGAGTCTGTTAAAAGTGTAATTTTTAAAATCAAATCTCTGATTTGAAAAACAAACCAACAGAAGCGGTCTCTACTAGGTAGTCTATACTTACGAATTATTTGATCAAATGATGTCATTGTTTCTCCATCAAATAAAACGTCGTGGCTCAGTAGATAGCACTGCAGCCTCACAGCTCTAAGATCCAAAGATGTGCAGGTTAGATGAATTGCCTATTGATAAATTACTCATAGCATTCATGGTTGGTAAATATAGAATGGTAGGGGAATGGGTCTGGGTTGGTCGAAGTTGACTTGTTGCGCCCAAAGACCTGTTTCCACACTGTTGGGATTCTTTTAATTCTAAATCACTGAAGCAAGGTACACCCGTGGCTTCCCACAGTTTAAACATGGAATCCATTTTCCTCGGTTGACAACTTGGTATACCAATTATAGGGATAAGAAACAAGGTTTTGGCTGTATTGCCCTCGATCTGACTCATTGTCATTCATGCTTTAACTTTATTGATAATTATTGGGTTCTGAGAATACTCTATAAATGTTGTCATTTTGTCTAAGAACAACAGACTTATAAGGGTTCACTTTGTCTGAGAGGGTTCAATATCTCACCGTATTGACGCTGAGTCCTCAGTGGCCCAGACACTCACGTAGGATAATAAAGAGCTTAATTGATAGCTTTTGATCTGGGAGATCTACTCCCCACAATCTGTGGGGTAGTTGCAATTTGGTTAGCTTGATAAAGAGACGCTTATGGTGCCAAATAAAAGAGCTAAACCAGCCATTCAGTCTCCTAAATATCTGTCTGGGAAATATCAAAGAAAGCATTCACATGGGGTATAGCAAACAAAGAAGGACATTCATTTTAATAACAGCTATCCGACCTAGCCTGGATATTGGAAGTGCCTCCCATCTTTGAAGGTCTTGTTTTATTTTGTCAAAGAAATGGACACAGTTCACGTTAAATAAATGATCAAAGACAGATGTAATGAATATACTGAAATAGGGAAACCACCCCCGTGATCATTTAAAAGGAAACCAGGATATGCCTTCAATATCAGGTATTTCCCTACGACCTCCCATAGACTTGGCCACAAACTTTGTAAAATTAATCTTATAATCTGAAAAGGCGACAAGCGCATTAATGCATTGCATCGCGTGAGCTGCCGAAACTGTGGGATTTGACAAGAACATAAGACCCTCATCTGCATACAACATAATCTTATTTGACTTCTATCTTAATTCTGGGGCAGGTATGTTGGGGTAATATTCGCAATTGTGCAGGATGCCACTGTGTCTAAGATTGTTGCAGGGATGGGGAAGAGATCAACCCCCGTGTGGCATTTGTGCGGGTTAAAGGAGAAAATAACATCCCTACTTGTGAGGTAGATCTGCCTCCAGGTATCCACCAGCTCTAACCCATTAATTGCTTACATTATACCGAGGGTATTGCGGGACCTTTGGACATTCTGTCCACCGTGGGGCCATAAGACAGTCAAGAACTCCTTCTACAATAACGTGCCATGATGAAAGATAACTTACTTTGGAAAATGCATCTTCCAGGATTTTAAGACGGTGCGCCAGGAGGCAATAAACATTAAAAATACTGTATTATTTCCCATAGTTCAAGATTTTGGAAATGATGATCCTTCCGTGAGTGTCTAATACAATCTAGTAATTTAAATAGAAGATTATTCTTCACTAGTATGGCTTCTCCCCTACTCCTAGTATTAAAAGATGAGAAATAAACCGGATCAAACCCACCCTGCTGTAACGTCAAATGTTCCTTGTCATCAAGGTGCATTTCTTGCAATAGGACAAGATCCAACCTCTCTGTTTTAAGACTAGAAAGTACATTTTTCCTCTTGACTGGCAGATGGAACCCCTAAATGCTCCAGGTACAACATTTAAGCACATCATATTCCAGAACACACTGTAGCAGCATTTCAACTCTAGAGTTTCACATCGAATAACACATCGCTGATCATTAATGAAGAAAGACTCATTGGACCTAAAAATTGTACAAACTAAAACCACTACAACCAACAAGCTCTCAAAACTTTCCAAAGCTAAACACATAAAAATCCAAAAAACCAAATAAAATCCATAATGCCAATGGCACTCGATTGGGGAATTTACCCCCCACTGCCCACTGGGGATGCTTACATATCTCAAAACTTTATCTTCTGCCCGCTACCAATATGGAATCCAGGGCAATTAACAACAAAACTCGGGCTTGAACTGCCCTTCTGTCGGCACTTAGTCATCACAACTACCTTTGTAACTCCCTCCAGCTTGAGCTGCACCCCAGACACAAGCAAAGAAAGAAATAAAAGAGTAGTAATACTAATGAAGAAGTTAAAAATGAGGACTCTACCCATTCCCGGCTATAATCTAACACTGGTTAATAGCAGAAAAATCCAACAAAATTTCTTTAAGAGAGAAACAGGATTATCTAAATATCCAGCTTACTTTAAAATGTACACAAAGTTTTCGCTTTCTCTGGAGAGTCAGACGAGTTCGTGGATCCATTGAAAGCAATATGGAGCACCGCTGGGTACCGTAAGGAATACTGAATCCAGAGTTCCCTTACTCTTCTCTTGATATCATCAAAAGATTTTCTTTTCTGAATCACCGCCGTTGAAAAGTTCTGAAAGAACATAATACTGGAGCCCTCGTGAATTAAACCCTTCGGATCTTTCCCCTGGGTTCTGGAAGATTCCATTAGTCTTGGTTTGTCCCCATAACTATGTAACCGAACAAGGATGGGATGAAGGCGTTGGTCTGAGTCTCACTTCCGCGCCTTAATCCGATGAACGTTTTCACTCTTTACCCGTCCCTCCTCAGTTTTGAAGTGAAGAAATCGCTGCAGCCAGTTCTTGAAAAAACTCACTGGCTGACCACCCTCTGTTTGCTCCAGCAAACCGACGATGTGAATATTCTTCATCTTACCCCTGTTCTCGAGGTCGATATCTTGTTCAGTTAAGGTGCAGACCTGCTTTTCAATGGCGAGGATACTCTCCTGAGAGGAATCGATCACGGTCTCTGTCGCTGCAGTTCGACGCTTGGCATCGTCTGTTCTGTTTCCAAGGCTGTCAAGTTGCTGCTCATGTTTTTGGAGCACGGCTGAGAGCGGCCCGAGCCACAGCTGAACCCTTCTTCAATCATGGCTTCAATCATTTCACATAATTTGGTGAACTCAGTGACCAAGGCCTGGTGAGTAACTGGGTCCATGGAACGAGCAGAGTGGGTTGCAGCTACAGCCTCAGGCAGGCTCGGTGCTTCTGACGGGTGCACCGTGTGTTGGGACTTACTTGATCCTTTCCCATGTTTTGTCATTTCCACTTGACAAAACGGGATTAGTAAAGATTCTATCGCTCTTTTAGTGTTGAATTTTACATAAATGGCTGGGGTGGAGTGGGTTAGGGAACCACTTTGCCCGTGTGTTGATGCAGAGCCCAGCAAAACAGACCTTCTGGATCGCCGCCATCTTGTATTCCCCCTTAACGTTTTATCGATATTATCATTTAAGTTTGCATTAATTTGTGAAGCAGTGTTATTTGATACCACTATCTACATTTCCCCCCCACACTGCACATTGCTGCCCACTCCTCGATAATCCTTGACTCTGTTGTTATTTATGAACCTTCCATCTGTGACTCAAAAATATTCAATATTTCTGCCTCCAATGGTCTGTGGGGAGGAGTGTTCCAAAGACTCACAGCACTTTGAGAAAACAATTATAAACATTATGATCTGAGTGTGAGATTAGTTTTTTATGTCTCCTTATGTGAGAAAAGATAGAATTACATTGGAAGCAGTTCAAAGATATTTCATTTCACGTATTCCTGGGGTGAAGGGCTTATATTATGAAGGTTTTAACAGCTTACTCTTGGAATGAGAATGAAACATACAAGACCTTGATAAATGTGGATTAAGTATGTAACCACTGGGTGTTTCTACAGTCCAAATTTATTGTCATTGTCATAGAACCTCTACAGTGTGGAGGCAGGGCATTCCGTCCATGAAGTCCGCACTGATCCACCAAACAGCATCCCACTTGGACTTGCCCCCTACCTTTTCCATGTAACTCTACATTTCCCATAACTAACCCATCTAACCTACGCATCCCGAGGTACTATGGGCAATTCACTTTGAACTGCACATCTTTGGACTGTGGTAGGAAACTGGAGCACTGAGAGGAAACCCACACAGGCACGGGGACAATATTCAAACTCTACATAGAGGGTCGCCAGATGTTGGAATTGAACCCAGCTACTTGGTGATGTGAGGAAGCAGTGCTACCCACAGATCCACCATACACCTCCGTTATTTCTGTTATTAACTTGTGGCTGACTAAAGAAATCTGTCTGACTTGTTCTTATCACTGAACCTAACCGTCTGAGACCTTTATCATCGGCCATATCACCAACCTGATTACATTTAAAATTTATTGTGAGCAGTGGAAGAGTGGGACTAGAAAAGGAAAGAGTGACACCCTTCATCCTCAGTCACAACTGGAGTGAGAAAAAATCACAAAGTGGGAATTCATTCAAGTGGGAATTCTCTTTCCCAGAAGTTTGGGATGGCTGAATCTTTATATTATAAGGAGGCTAGCTTCGTCTGATTTTCCATAGACCGGTAAATCAGGGATAATGGTGCTTGGAGAGAAAAGTGCAGCTGGGACCACAATGAGATGAGCCACGACTTTATTTACTGCTTCAGTAGTGACAAAGGGCCGAATGGCCCACTCGTGTCCCTCAGCCCTATGTTCTGATATTCCAATCAGCCCTTCAGACCTGCTACACGGGGGCTGACCAAGGCCACTCCGATGGTTCGGTGCAGTTTTGTACTTGTACTTGGAAAATCCAGGCTGGGTCAGGAAGTGATACTGACGCCCAATCTCTGTTTCCAGGCTTCCCCTCTCCGCAACGTCTGCTCCAGATGTAGGTCATGTTACAGACCCAGATTTGCTGTCAATACAGCCCCCATACCCCACCCAGCGTTAACTCAAACAAATCCTCTGCTCACCCGAATGTAGCGTTACACAACACAACTTCCGAGAAAATAACAAGTTACTTTGCAAAAGCATAACATGTGAAATTAATAAATAGGAACAAGTGTAGGCTATTGGGCCCCTCAAGATTTCCGTGTCATCAATAACGAACATGGCTGATCTACTCCAGGTCTAACTCCACTTTCTTGCCAACTCCTTGTATCCCTCCACACTTCTCTGGGTTAGGGAATCCCAGACATTCGCTACCTTCTGAGAGAAGACATCACTTTGCATCTCAGATAGAAATCGATGTTCCATATTCGGTATCTATGTCATCGAGTTCGAGACTCCACTCAGGAATGGTAACAACTTCTCAACATCTACCTTCTCAAGTCCCTTCTGTGTCTTGTATTTTTTAGCAGTATCACTCCTCATTCATTTAAACCCCAATGAATAATCGCCTCTCCATTTTACAGATTCTCAATTACACAACCCTTTCATCCCAGGAAGCCGACTAATGAACCAACCCAGTTACTTGCTGCATCAGCATGCTGAATTTATGTTTCATACACAGGAACACTCCAATCCCTTTGTACTGTTCTTTTTCTGGAAGTCCACTACATTAAATAACCGCCTGCCTTTGATTCTCAGTGTCATCCTCAAACTCGGATGTATACTCAGCTAGCTCCTTCAGACTATCAGTATAGAGTGTAAATAACTGATGCCATCGGACTGACAGCTGCGGTCCTCCAGCAGATATATCTTTATCATGAAGATCCATTAATCCTGACTCTCCGATTTCTATATGTTAAGCAATCATCATCCCATGTTAATACATTCTCCATCATCCTAGGAGCTTCTGTCTTGTGAAAGAACTTTTATTTTGTAATATCCTGTGGTAAAACTCTGGAAAGCATGATGTTTAACAGATCCCCTTTATCAAGTCCGCTCGTTACATCCTCAGGCATCTCCAGAAATACTTTGCATGATTTTACGGGCAAAATACAACTTCCCTTTCACACAACCACTCTGAACCTGCGTGAAGGTTTTCTAAATGTCCATGTGAGCCAAGTTTTCCAAATTAAGCTAGTCCCATCTGCTTTCATTTGGCCCATATGCCTCTAAATGTTTCCCATCCATATGTTTGTCCAAATGTGTTTGAAATGTTTTAGCTGTACATGCATCTACCACTCTTCCTCTGGCAGCTCATTCCATACCCACACCACCCTCTGTGTAAAAACACTGCCCCTGCGTCCCTTGTAAAGTTTCCCTCTTTCACCTTAAAACTATGTCTTCTACGGCTGAACTTCCCCATCCTGTGGAAAATACCTTGGCTTTCACCCTATCCATACCTCTCCTGATTTAGAAACTTCTATAAAGTCATCCCTCAACCTTCTACACTCCATCCAATACTAACTTCAAGAACAAGCATTTAAAGATAAACACTGCAAATTTGAAACTATAGTAAACATGACAGGTAAACAATACTCAGCCTAAACCTCATACTGTGATTTGGTATTTCTCCTTATTGCTACTGCTAAGGCAGCAAGAAACGCTTCCTAGTGCCAATAAGAAGTCAAGCACCTGGTATCCTTTGTCTAAAGGGGGTGATGATCTCGACAGTGAAAACATATTTATGGCCAGATCCTTATAATGCCACATAGTCAACATTCTCCCTCCTGGTCTCCCTATGACCTTGTGTGATTGTGTCTTCTTTATCTTGCACTTAATAGAGAGAACCCCTTTCCCCATTCACACCTTAATTTAAAGCCATTTTATATCATCTTCTCATTCACTGCTAAAAGCTGGTTTATCTTTGCACTCCCTCTTTCCCCTGTCACCCATCCCCCATCTCTAGCAAGCTATTGAAAAGCCAAGGTTCCAATCCTTTTCAGTTCTGAAGAAATGTCACACTGGGCTTGAAATGCGAACGCTGTTTCTCTGTCTCTGCAGATGCTGACAGACCTGCTGAGTTTCTCCTGAAATGCATAGGCACGGAACAAAGTTTCGCAAAACAAATAACTATGGATACTGGTAATAAAAATACTAAACATGCTTGAGAAACTGGGAGCTTTCTCGAGGGTCACTGTACCTGAAAGATAAGCACTGCATTCATTCCAGAAGATGCTGCAACATCTTCAGCAATTTCTTTAGCAATTTCTGTTTTTGGACAATTTCCAAAGAAGTATGTCAAAGATGCTCAAACATCCTGTCCAACATGGAGCGTCGTACACTGGGGCCTGAACAATAATGCATGATGGACAAGTTCCTTGACTCTGAAACTGCATAAGACTGGCATCACTGACACTACAGAGCTCTTAATCATGGTCAGGGAGAAAAACGAAGGGAAACACATTCACTTCAAACAACAGAAGTTGACATTGTGGACGAGAAACGATTTAGATCATTACTTTAAATGGATCGAGTTAAAGTAACAACTTTGAGGCGTAACACCAGGGAGAGGCCCTCAGCAGAATGAGAATATGAAAATGCAAGTGGTACTGCATCAGAAACCAGGTTAGGTAGGGAATATAGGGCTGATGGGTGAATTGGTCTCGGTGTGAACTGGGAGACAGTCAGTAGAATTGAATTGTAGATATTGCAACTCAAACTGGGTTATCATTTGATGCTGTAGACCACAGCAGCGGCAGAAACAGAATTGTATTCAACGGCAATCTGTAACATTTTCCCGACGATAATTCATCAGTCTACCATTACCATCAAGCCGATTCATGGTTCAGTGATGAGTGTGGCTGAAAATTACAGGGTCTAAGTCACGTGGACCTAAACCTGTTGACAACCCATTAAAGCTACCACACTCAACTGGTTAAATTCCGACCAGCAGAACTAATGTCTGATGGAGAGGGGAAATGATCCCAAGACTAACAGATCAGATCTAAGGTCTGTCTGTACTGACAAATCCAAACATAAATGTCGACGGACTATTAAACAATTTACTGGAGGAGACGACTCCCCACAAATATCTTCATCCTAAATATCGGAACAGCTCTGTACGTCAGTGGAAAAAAGCCAAGGATGTGGTGTCTGCACTATCCTCAGCCAGACGGGTTGAATGGATGATCCACCTCACACTCATCATGATTCCCACAGAATCGCAGATGCCAGTGTTCAAGCAATTCAATTTGCTGTACGGGCATGAAGAAAAAACCTGAAGATATAACAAAGGCAATGGGCCCTGACCCCATTCCTGCAATAGGACTGAAGACTTGTGCTGCACAACAATCTGTGTCCCTGGGGAAGCTGTTTCATTCCAGCGCCAACTCTGACATCTCCCTGGCAATGTCGAAAATTACTCAACTATGTCCAGTCCCTGAATAGGAGAATAATTACAATCTGACCAATTACCACACCCTCAGCCCCATCACGACAGTCAAATTGGTGGGAATACTTTTTGATAGAGCTGTCAAATAGTACCGAAATAATCAGGTCAGTGTGATTTCCGATAGGTCCCCATGTGGAGATGATGCTGTAGTGAACACATCATTGGATTACGAATCCAGACCAGGCCAATGCTCTGGCAGCTGGTGGAAGTTAAAAATAATTAATAAAATATCGATATCTAAAATCTGGTGTCAGTAATAGTGATCTTGTGTCCAATGTTGATTGTAAACATCGATCACCAATATGCTTTCAGGAAGTGAATCTCCCGTGCTTTCTTTGTCTGGCCTAAAAGTGACTCCAGACGCACAGACATGGTCTCTGAATCGGCCAGGTGAGACACTCAATTATATCAAACTACTCTGCGGTCTTAAAGGGTAAAACCTGACAGATCACCCGGCATCAACCTCGTTATCTCCTCAATGCAGTTTTCCCCACGCATATGTTTATATGTATGAAAATATGTTTAAACATTATGAACTATAGTGCGTTCGGTCCATCAATATATAGGAAGTTCTCTGATAATGCTTGTTTATTAAGTATGATTTGACTGCAATGCGTTTCGTGAACCATTTTCTATAAAGTGAACTATCATCGCTGCTTCCAATCTGTCACACCCTGTCAGAGTTTTATATATCTCACTGAGATCTCCACTCATTTTCCTAAGGCCCATGGAATACAGGCCCAATCACCCCAAACTCTGCTCCTACAACTAACTGTCATCCCAGAGACCAGTCTGGTCATCCTTCACTGCACTCCCTCAATGTCAGGTTTGCCCTTTATTAGGTAAGGACACCAAAACTACACACAATACTACACAATGTTCGAGATGGGGTCCCACCAAGGCCCTGAACAGTTGCAGTAAGTGACCCTTACTCCTGTATTCTAAATCCCCCTGAAATGAAGGTGAATAAACCATTTATCTACCTACCTGCTTTCTGCTCCTGCAATATTTCTTTCAGTGACTGGTGTACAGGAAGATCCAGATTCTTTTCAATGCTACAGCTCCCCACGTGCTCGGTCTATGTACACTGTATACAGCGTGCCAACGCCATTCCCAGTGTTGACTTCCGTGTCAGAAGTCACTGACCTACATGGATTCGGAAGGCTGTGCAGAAATAAACAAAAATGCAGCTTAAGTTCATTTATGTATCGACATTTTTCAACTAATCCCTATTCAAATGATAGGCTGCCATTCAATTGATCGCATCAATGTACACAACCTCTCATCTCTGCCATGCTCTCCATCTGCCAGGTATTTGCCCAGTCACTCCAATTGTCACAATCAACCTGGAGCCTTTTTTACATCCTCCTCATCCACTCACAAGCTGACATCGTTTAGAGCTGTCAGCAGTCTTGGGAATATTGCAATTGAGCTCCTCAACCAAAGATATGATGTGTATTGGGATTAACGGGATCCCAAAACCCGATCCTTGTGATATCCTCCAAGCCTTCCATTCAAAAAACATGGTTTTGTTCGCACTCACTATTTCCTGCCAGCTCTCCCATTCTAAAACCATGACCATATATTAGCCCGAGTCCCATAGGATTCGAATTTGCACAATAGGCTTGGGGCTTTATCAAAAATATTTCTGAAAATCCAATCGTATTGCGTTGATACCTTCTCCATAATTTTGCTAAAAGCCATTTTCTCAAACATGGTTCCTATTTCATAAACCTTTGTTGACTTTGTCTACGCCCAGTAATTTCAGTCCAATATTTTTTTCTAAAACGTTTTAGTTACTAATTTCATTCTATTCTCTTTTTCTCACCAGACTAAAGTTCCCTAGTATTGCGAGGAAATTTTATTTTTGTTTTTTTTTTCTTCTTCTGTGAAGGCATAACCGAAGTATTTGGTCCATTGATCTGCTACTTCCATGTCCTCAATTATCTGGTATCAGACTGTAAGAAAGCTGCACCTTTTTCTCTTAATTTTGCCATTAATGTATTTTCAGAAGATATTACAAGTTCAGTCATATACACTGTGATAAGATATTCTTCAGAAACCCATCAATTCCTATCTTAAGCTACTGAATGATTGACCTCCCACAGCCATACAATCACAGAAGCACAGACATGTACTATAGGAAATACAGCACGGTCTACATTAGCCCCACGTTGCAACACAAAACCCGTTGCTGTGAATCCTATGGCATTCCAAGTGCTCAACCATGTATTTTCTAATGGTTTTGAGGTTACGATGACAATTCCCCTCTCACGAAGTGCATCCCAGACCCCAACACACTTTGGTTGAAAAACAGTCCTCAAATCCTCACTAAGCCTCAAACCCTTCACTTTAAAAGTGTGTCCCTTTGATTAAAAGAACTAGCTGCTGTCTATCCACCCCGTCCATATCCCTCGTAATCTCATCCTCCTGATTCCCGTCCTCCTTAGCCTTCTCTGCTCCAAAGTAAACAACCTGAGCTTATCCAGGCTCTCTCCATAGCTGATATGCTCCATCCCAGGCAACATCCCAGGGAACATATCCTCTGTACCCCCTCCAGTACAATCACATCCTTCCTTTAATGTAGCTCCCAGAATTACACACAGTATTCCATCTTGGCTAATGAAAGTTCCGCACAGCTCTTATAATCTATGCTTCGATGTGTGAAGGCTATGTTTACGCTCCCGTAGGCTTTCTCAAATTGTGTGTTACCCTGTCCAGTCACATTCAGGGATGTGTGGAGAAGCACCCTCTGAGCTTCCTAGTGTGCTGCCATTCATTGTGTCCTCCCCTGCCTGGTTCCTTCTTCCAAAGTGCATGACCTCATATTTATCAGGGTTACATTGCATCTGCCATTGATGTGACCATCTGACCATTCCATCTGTATCTTCCTGTCACAAAAAGCCTTCCTCCTCACTGTCATCTACTCGGCCAATCTTTGTATTAATCACAAACTTACTTATGACATCCCCAACCCTTGTCCATATTCACAGCTGCATCCTTTATGATAAGGTTGAAAATCAGAAAACATCAGCTTATAGTCCAACAGGTTTATTCAGAGGCACGGGCTTTAGAAGCGCTGCTTCTTCATCAGGTGGTTATGCGCTTTGATTGAGCGCTTCGAAAGCTGGTGCCACCAAATGAACCTTTTGGACTATAACTTGGTGTTATGCAATTTTTAGCTTTATCCACCCCAGCCCAACACCAACACTTCAGAATCCCAAATATTAAGAGACACAGCACTGATCCCCGTGGTACATCATTGGACATTGGACTCCAATCGCACAAACAGCCTTCTACTACCACCCTCTGTCTCCTACCACTAAAGTTGATTTGGTAACTTGGCAAGTCACTAATGAGTCCTACCTGTTACCTGGTTATTCTGTTCTGCTGGACACACTTGGAGAATATCTGGAGATTCTCACTAACCTTGCCTGCCAGTAGGTTTCCATGCCCCTGTATTAGTCAGTCCCCTCCAAGTGATGAATTTCCTCCTTATTGTAGCCTTAACTGGCTTGTCCCAGATCCTGCCATTATTTGCCTTGACTGTGGAACAGACAGTAAGGGAAGCGTTCTGTTAATTTCCAACTTGTCAGATGTTTTGTGAATTTTCTAAATTTCACTGTGACCCATCTCTCATTCTTTGAAACCCTAGAGAACACCAGGCCGAGTTTCCTCATCAGGCAATCTCGCCATCTGAGGGATTAATCTGGAGAATGTCCACTGCACTTCCTCTCAGGTCAGTATATTCTTTCTGAGATTCGGTCACCAAAACTGTACACAATACTCCAGGTACAGTCCCACCAACCCGCTGTGAAACTGCTTCAAAATGTCTTTATATCAATGTTCTGACTCCCTTTAATGAAGGCGAACTAAACTTTAACTTTCCACTTGCATATATGCCTCCAAATACCCTTCACATGCATTGCATTTACGAACTCACTGAGATCTTATAGAAACCCTTCCGAAAATCCAATATATGCCACTTCTACTGTTTCCCCATTATCTATGCTGTAAGAAACAACTTCAAATAATTCCAAAGTTATTCAAGTATGATGTTTCGTTCAGAAATGCATGCGGATTCTCTCCATTATTGCTGTTAATTTCTAAATAGTAAAAAGGTCATCCTGTGTAATAGATTCCAACAGTTTCCCTACAAATGTCAAATTAACTGGTCTGCAGTTCTCCACACTACGTCTTTTTCCCTTTGTAGCTGTTTGGATCCCTTCCCTTCACCTATAGTTTATCCACCATAGTTTCCGGTCTCTGCAGAATGTACAGGAAAATAAAACACAGTCATCGACAGTGCAATTAATACTACTATTTGTGGTTTATTTCTGACATTTTGATATGAAGGACATCTGTTTCATCAGTCTTAGCAATGCTTAATCCAGCTCCATGTTCAAGTACTACCTTGTTACTGATACGAATTGACTTTATGTCTTTAGCTCCATGAGTCCGATATGATCACTTGGTATTACTGGGTGAGTTTCTGGATCTTCGTCCATGAAGACAGATGCAATATAACTGGTTCTTTTCTTGGCCATTTCCCTGTTATCCACAATGACCTCTCCTCTCCCGATTATAAATTTCCACATTTGACCTTGCTTTTATTTTGATTCCTTTGAAATATAAATGCAGATTGATGCAGTCTTTGTGATCCTGTTCGTTAGCATGCATATTCGCTTTTTGATTTCCTTATCAGTTTCATGGCCTTCCTTTCCTGGATCGTTAATTTCTGAGAATTCTCAGGTTTCCACAAAAACTGGAATTCTTCTAAAGTCACTTCCTACGATGAACATATTTTCTAATTTGTTATGTTAACCATCACTGAGTCACTTTCTCACTCTTTGGTGTTTGTACCTGAAATAAATAGATGTATGTTTCAGACTTTGCAGTATTTCTAAAAACTCCTGGTCCAGACCAGTTATATTTAGGAACACAGCAGGAGGATAGGAGGATAGAGAAAAAATTGCGGGAGCACTAATTGGCTCTTTTCTATCATCGCTGGCCATTGAGTGCCGTCGTGGACGACTGGAGCACAGCGAATGCTGAGTCCGTATTCAAGAAATGCTACAAAGATAAACCTGGGAACTAAAGACCAGTAATCCTAAAATCTAGTGGATAGCTTACTTTAGAAGATTTGGAGAGATTGGATATACATGCATTTGGAAAGTCAGGGTGTGGTTCTGAGTAAGATTAGAATGGTGCTGGAAAAGCAGAGCAGGTCAGGCAGCATCCGAGGAGCAGGAAAATCGATGTTTCGGGCAAAAGCCCTTCATCAACTTCAGCACGGGAGTTTGTGCAAGGGAGATCATGACCCACAATTTTGTTGGAGTTCTTTGATAAAGTGACCAGCAACTTTGAGGAGGTCCGGGTGGTATACGTAGTCTGTTTTAATTCCAGTTAGGCCTTCAATAAGTTTTCACATGGTACGTTGCTCTGGGAGGTTAGATCGCATGGAATTGAGGGGGAGCTGGCAAATTCGGTACAAAATTGCCTTGATGGTAGGAAGGAGAGATTAATACTGGAAACATGCTGGTCAGACTGGAGGCCTGTGAATAGTGGAATGCCTCAGGGGTTGATGCTATTACCAATACATATTACATATATCTATGGTTTACATGAGTATGTACAGGCATGATTTGCTGAGAAATTGCAAATTGATTTTAATATTGATCAGTATAAGTTCTTGCTTTTATAAAGTCAAATCAAGTTTGGAGTTTCATGGTGAATGGTTGAGTCCTAAGGAGTGTCGTGGAACAGAGGGACCTTGGAATTCAGATGCATGATTCTCTGAAAGTTGGTTCAGATGTAGACAGTGAAGAAAGCTTTTGGCACACTGGCCTTAATCGGTTTATATCACTGAGTATCGAAATTAGAGAGTTATGCTGCAGTTATACAGGATGCTGTTGAGGCCATATTGGTAGCGTTATGTTCAGTTTTGTTCGCTTTGCTATAGGAAGGATGTTATTAAACTGGAAAGAGTGCAGAAAACATTTACAAGGATATTGCCAAGGTCTCAATGGTCTGAGTTACAGAAAGGGGTTGGGCAAGCTAGGATTTTTTACTTTTGTGTGCATGAGGTTGAGGGAGGATCATATTGAAGTTTATAAGATCATGACAGGCATGGATAGAGTGAATGCATCCAGTCTTTTTTTCCCAGGATTGGGCAATCACAGATTGGAGGGCATCAGTTTAAGGCCAGAGGGGACAAAATTAAAGGAAACTTGAGGAACAGCTTTTTAACACAAGGGCTGTTGCGCATATGGAATGAGAAGTGGTTGAGGCAGATACACTAACAATATTTAAAAGGCATTTGAACAAATACATGGATAGTAAAGGATTAGAAGGAAACGGGACAATTGCAGGGAAATGTGTTTAGCGTGGATGGGGAGCTTGGTTGCAATGGACCAGTTTGGGCTAAATGGCCTGTCTCCGTGCTGTCTGCCTCTATGACTCTAACAACCATTGCTTGTCTCCCACTGAATGTTATATTGTACTTTCCCAATTTACTGAAGATATCTTGACACTCTAGCCTCCAGTCTTCCATGATGTTTGACTGGAATATTCAAGCATTCTAAATTGTATGCAGACACCTTGTAAACTGCACCTTATAACTGCCATTATTCCTTAAAACTGCTTCAGACCCAAGGTTAATAATTCGTCCTTCTGACCACACAACATCAAATCCGAAATAACCTGTTCTCTAGTTTCCTTCACAACATACTCTTCAACCCACCTCATATACACTTACGGAACTAATTTTTCACAGCTTCAGCAGTCACTTAGTTAACGCTTTTAACCATTCAATAAGACTGCGGTATCCATAATACTTGCCTATCTAATTTCCAGAGCATATGATGCTCCGATTTTCTGCTACCGTTTTGGTTTCAATATATAACACAACAATATTTGCTTCTCCTTACTATCTGTAAGCTCTACCTAAACTGATTCTGTGGAAGCTGAGGGACAGGTCTGTGTCGTTATTAGTGATCGACCTGGACAAGACATTCAGGGAGGCTCACCTCGACGCTGAGATGATCTGAAGAAATGTCCCACAATACTGGACAAGCAACAATATCCTCTCGCTCTGTTCGGATAAGAGTTACCATATACTCTTTGCTCCCTCACACTCACTGTATATCTGTTATAGCACCTAACTCCGAACAAGGTTCACGCTCTGTCTCCATTAAGGCTCAGGCACTACCACTCTCACTATTAAATTCAGCAACTAATAACACTATATGGATTCAAAAGTGTCGACTGACTCATTCCAGACACCTCACAACTTTCCCCACCTACACAAGCACAAACAGCAGGGTCACCCATTCACACTCTCCCTCCATCCCTTTCTCCCATTCAAGGAGAAACTGCCTGGAATAGAATGGAAAGGTCCAAGCCGGCTAGTGGAGTGCCCGATATCCGTTCCCTCACTCCCCTCACCCCGCCATGTGGGGAGGACTCTTAAAGAGCTGGAGAGGACCAGGACGCCTCGTTTGGAGAACCTGAAACATCCCCGTCCGACTGACCAGTTAAGGAGCAATGTTCAGTGAAAGACAATTCTCAGTTTAAACCCACTGGCAGTTCCCACAACAGTCAACAGTCCTTTAACTTAAAAAAAAACCACAGATACCTCACTGCACAGAGACGCAGACACAGAAGTACACAGACGAACACACACAATACTTACAAGGAGATAGGCATAAACACACGTATAAACACACAGAGACATATGCAGTCACGTACAAATAGAGATAAATACAGATAGCAACACAGGCTGAAACACAGACAGACAGACGTAGACACGGAAACATCACAGATAACAAGCACACAGACACACACACATGCAGGTGCACACACACACACACACACAGACATACAAAAACACAGGCACAGACACACACACACATACAGATACACGCACAAACACTTACATACAGACACACAGAGGCACAGACAATAGTGTCATTAAGACACAAATCGATATGCTTTTGATTTGTGAGGGGATCGAGGATTCCAGGGAGAAGGCAGAAGAATGAGGTCGAGGTACTAATAAGAAATTATTGAACGGAATTTCAGACTCGATAGGGTGAAAGGCCTCAATCAGCTCATTTCCTTAAAACTCCTGGGGTGTTATGCTATCAGGCATTCTCTTCCTGAGACAGCAGCAGAGACTGGGTTTGATACCTATTTGATTGGAAAGGGTCAGTGGGAATGTGGGATAGATTTGGAGTCCGGAATGGTTTATCTTTATTCCTAATTATTCTGTCCTTATATCTGAAAAGAGGTGGGGATTTGATGTTCAGTTAACACAGCTTTAAATTAACAATTGTCCCACAATGAAATAAGGACATCCCTTTGACTTTAGTCCTGTGCTACCTGTGGTGTCCTCATCCTCAGGGAGCAGTGAAGACTTGGTTATAGAAGATAGTCCAGTGTGAGATTTTTCCTGTACAGAAGGGTCAGTGTTTATTGGGAACAGACAGGAAATGGATGGTCAGGCACACTCGGATCAGCCATGAGCATTCTGAATGGTGCAGCCGGATGGGCAACATCTTCCCCTATCCCACGTGTTGTTCCCTCAATCCACCCCTCGAGGCTGTTACAGAGTTAGGGACCATTCCATTAAGTCAGACAGGATCGTTACATGAGACAGGAGGAGACCATTCTGCCCCTCTAAGGAATTACACAGGAATATAGAATGAAGTAATTCAGCTCGTTCAGTACACTACGCAGTCTACGAGGTGGCCTTTCAACCCACCTGAGCCGCTACACAGGAACAGGCAAGCTGTCGCCAACAGGGAATAGAGAATAGAGACAAATGTTTATTTTCAGGCTGCAAAGCTGTAACTGATGGAGTGCCTCAGAGATCACTGTGGGGTCATCAATGATCAATAATCTTTATCAAAGATCTGGAGAAGGGGAGGGAATAGCTTGGAGCTCAATTAGCTCGTACACCAAGATGGCCATTCAATGTGTTGTCAAATGGAGGTAGTGAGTCTGCAACGTGATGCAGGCAGGGAAGGTTAGTGAGCAAACCTTCAGCAGAAATATCATAAGGTAAGTTATTTATTTTGGCATGAAAGATGAAACAATGGTAAGCAATTACAATGGAGAGAGATTGTAGAACTCTGTGATACAGGATGTTTCCATTTTCTTGCGACATGAATCATATGAAGTCAGATGTAGCAATTGATTTGGAAGGTAAGTGGAATAATGCTGTTTTTGGCAAAAAAAAGCATCAGGTTTAATTGCAGGAATGTTTTACTGCATTTGTACAGGGCATTTCTGAGACCACACCTAATACACTGTATGCAGGTTTGATCCCCTAAACTAAAATAAAAAGATATAATTCTTTTCGAAGATTTTCAAAGAGGTTTCCCTTTACTCATTCCTGGAATGCAGGTCTTTTGTTGTGGGGGATTATCAGTTTTGATCTTAGCTGCGAAATAGTATTGAACCATCCATGACTTTCTGAAAAGTGTATCAGCTGATGCATATTATCTCCTGTCAGGGAGACTATAGCTAGACAATAAAATTTAAGGAAAAGATACATTGATATTATCACACATACTTTGAAGACACCTACCAATATTTACAAATTACACAGACACATATAAGCATGTCATCAAATTATAAAGTGGGGACATTTCTGGGATTGGAAGGAATTGTGTACAACAAGAGCAATAACGCACCTGCATATAATCCATAATCAGGTTTTCCAGAGAATGTTCCAGGAGATCGCATATGGTCCAGTTTGGTGTTCAGTTGACATAATTGTTTGTTCCAACACAGAAAGGGAGAAAAATGTTCCCTGCCTGAGAAGCAACAGCCGATTGATCCCTCTCTCTTACTTTGTTCCGCCCGATAGCAAAGTGTGAGACCAGAAAATCCCTGAGTTATCTTTACCACTTGTGAAGGATTCCTGGTGAGGATCATTGGAATCTCTCCACTGCCTGAAACGAAGGGAAATGAGCCAAATCCAACTGTTCCAGAAAGAAATCCCACTAGCAGTAGCTTGTGTGAGCAGAGTAACTTCAAAGGCAGAATAACATTTGGGGCACTCTGTCATTTTACCATTTGTTATGAGTTCAACTTTCTGTGTCTCACATTTTTCTCGAAAATGACCTACTCTGAGATCGAAATCATTGGCTACATCACTAAACTGGTTGCATTTAAGATTGGTGTAACCAGTGGAGGAGTTGGACTGGAAAAGGACATAGTGACCATCCAATATTTGTTGGAACACAAATGAGAAATTCTCAAAGGGCTGTTCAAGTGGAAATTCCCTTCCCCAGAGGATTGTGGTTTCTGGGTGTTTGCATTTATGCAAAGTTGTTTTTGGTATGTAGTAAAATGGCATACAGACAGAAACGTGCTGCTGAGGCCAAAAGCACATGGAGCGGTGATAAAGTATCTAATGACCCACTCCTGCTGCTCAGCCCTATGTTGCTATGTTCTATTCAACCCCTCACAGCTCCTTCTAGGAGCAGATGGAGGGCACTTGTCCCAGATACCTGGTCAACAGTAACATAGGATCTCATTCAGTCCCTCAAGACTGTCACACATGGTTTGGTGTAGGTTGGAAAATGTTATTTGGTTCAAAAGACGCCTCTGGTCTCTTTACAGAGTGTTTCCTCTCTGCAACTTGTGATTCATTTGTTGGTCAAATTATTGACCCAGATTCACTGTGAATACCGTCCCCATACCTCAACCAGAGATGACTCACAAAATACTTTAATCTCTCTGATTGCAAAGTTCAATAAAAGAACGTTCAGGAAAACTACAGACATTAACTTTGCAATTACTGAATATGAGGAAAAAAGGAACAGGATCAGGTAATTCGGATGATCAAGCCATTGTATACCATTATGGCTGATCTACTGTTGACATTAACTCCTCTATAATGCCCAATTCTTCACCCCTTAGCTCTCTGACAGGTCAAAAATCCATCTAACTCCTCCATAAATGCTTTCAGTAATTTAGCTCCCCTCGCTCTCTTGCCCAGATAATTTCTAACAGTGATTACCTTCTGTGAGAGGAAAACACTCCCTACACATACATTGTCACCTATTGATATGAACAAGAGACGAACACAGGGTCTCAGGAAAGAATGAATGGCTATGATACCAATGCAGCATTTGACTGAGGATGGCATTGGGACCATGTATGTATTTGAGCTGAATGGGAATCAGGTGCAACTTTCCCACTGGACGGGGTCTTTCAGAACACAATTAGGTTTGGGGTCAGTCGCCAACAATCCTCTCAGGCCCGGGACATCTCTGCAGGAGATCCTCACGTTAGCCTCCTCAGCACAAAGATCTTCAGTTGCTCCATCAATGTCTTTTCCTATAATAAGATCGGAAGTGGGTATGATGACTGAATATCACACAATGTTCAGAACATTTTGTCCCCCATCAGCTTCTGAACCATTCTGTGTCCATGTGCAGCAAGACCCGGACAGCATTCCGGTTTGTGCTGTTAAAGTGTCGGTAACATTTATGTAACAGTACGGCCAGACACTGCCCATTTCCGCAGTGAAAAGAGGAGCTCATTCAGCATTTCAAGGTGGTTGCACACGAGTATGAGCTAGCATTCAGGAACAGGAAGAGTGACAGCACATTCAATATTCCTGCCTGTTACACAGGAAGAAGAGTGGTCTGTTCAGTGCATCGAGCTGTTAAACAGGAACAGGCAGAGCCCAATCAGACCCTTAAACCTGTTCCATGAGACCAGGAGGAGGCTATTCATCCCCACGAGACAGTTATACAGGAACAAGCGGGGGTCATTGATATTCCAACACGACAAACTAATGAAACAGAGACAGCACTGATAGAGGAGACCATGATGTTGATCATGGTTCCATTGTTGGTAGAAAGTGTGCTACTTTAACAAGGTTTGCTGGCAGTGAGGAGGGAAGCCAAATGATTTGTGCCAAGGAGACAACTTCCATCTCCGAGAAGACACATCCATGTTATCCATGGGGGTCAGAATCTGGTGGGATAAGTTAACTGTTTTAGCATGAACGTATTGTGGCTGCTGTAGGGATTGTGGATAACGAGACTTTCAGTGTAGGAGCACACACCGAATGTACTATATTAATGTGGGGAGGGTTTACTCAAAGACTGGTCCGCTGTCTCTCTCACGCGAAATGGGGATTGGATGCAGAGTGAGGGGAATATTCTCAGATGCTCTTAAACTATTGTCATGTAACCCGAGTAAAAAAAGAAGCCATGGAATTTTTTCACTGTATCAGTGTCTATTTAGAACATCGTGAGTGACTGTCCCTCCCCCCAAGGTTCAATGCAATCGCCTCTCATTTTCATCATTAATCATCATTCTCTCCTCATGGCACCACCATCCCAGGGATTAGTCTGGTGAAACCCCATTGCACTCTCTCTGTGGCAAGGCGATCATTCCTTATAAAGGAGAGAAAGTCTGTCCATAACATCCCAAATGCTGCCTCAACAACACTCTCAGCAATGATCACAATAACTCTTTTTCCTCTTAGACATCTCCGTTTCTTTCCTATAGCATAAAAACGCTTTATTTCACTCTACACTGCTGGAAAGAATTAACACTTTTATAATGACGGTATTGTTGTTGCTGTCGGGATTATGGATAACATGACGTTCATTGCAGGATCACGCACCAATTGAACTGTATTAATGTTGGGAGAGTTTATTCAAAAGCCTGAACCCCCCCCCCCCCCCCCCTCTCTCTCCCCCTCTCTCTCTCCTCTCTTTCTCCTCTCTTTCTCAGTCGAAATAGGGAGTGGGGATGGTTAGGTGGAAAGTTCTCAGAGGCTCTTAAACTATCGCGAATCATGTAATCTTCGTGAAAAAGCCATGGAACTTATCACCGCATCAGTGTCTGTTTAAAACATCATGAGTGATTGTCCATCCCCCTTAAGGTTCAATGCAATCACCTCTTATTCTCTCACTGAGCTTCACTTACTGCTCATGGTGCCATCATCCCAGGGATTGGTCTGGTGAAACTTGGGAGAACGTCTTTCCACAGTACCCCAAAAACTGCCGAAACAGCACTCTCCTGGATGATCACAAAGCATCTTTTCTCTCACTTAGACATTGCCATTTCTTTCCTGTGCCACGAAAAGCCATTCCTTCTCTATGAACTACGACTGACATGGTATTTATAAGTCCCTTGCATCTGTACGTCAGCATCAATAAAGCGAGCACCAGAGTTGCCCATGGAGCTGTGCATCACTCTCATGGAGAATTTCAACGAGATTGAATACACTTAAAGTAGGGGATGATCACGTACCTGAATGGAAATGAGATGTAGCAATACAGAAAACAGGCAGAGAAAGGGAGCTATCTTTACTTCTTTTCTTCTCTCACCCTGGATGTATGCAGCCCTGGTCAGGGCAGCATTTTATGCAGATCTTTAACTGAGTGGCTGGTTCAGCTGTTCCACAGTACCGTAAAGAGTAAATCGCATAGCTGTGGGTTTGTAGTGTTGCAACACAGGACAAATCTTCCTGCTTCATTAAAACCAGCAACAGAGAAAAGATTTATCCCACGCAGTAATCTGTCATATTTCTCGAGTCCAAATCTATTTAAAGTAAAAATTAACAACTTCATTTCTTAAAGTATAACAGAGAATGATAAACGAATGACTGTTTACAACTTCTTCCTCTAACCTGTCTTTTACCTTCCCCCTCCACAATATTAGTCCGATAAGACTCCTCATTAAGATTTACAAAACAAAACTTCTTATCTCAAAATCAGGAAGCTTTCGGTTCTTCTCCGTATTCCTGGTTTCTTTTCGTCTTGGGGACTCTGCTTCACCAGTTACTAATCAATAAAAGTAGCAATAGGAGAGCTATTTTTCAGGCAGTCTTTGTACGCTGGTAGCTTGGCAGTTCTCCTCTCAATTGTTCAATTCTCCATGGTCTTGTACCGCCAAACTATTGGGGATTTTATCATTTGCTTTTAAGATTGTCAATATAATAAATTCATACTTGGTTGGAGGTGTGTATTTTGGTGTATAATTTAAAATGTTTTGCTGAATTTATTTTTGTTTCGAGACAATGAGCTAATCCGGTTGTTCGACCAAATGTTACATTATATCTATGTCTCAGAACACTTGGTGCTGTCAGATAGTTATTGCTGGCTTTTAATTCTCTCAATGGTACAGTCCACCCACGTGCTCATCACAGAAGTCGCACTGAAACCTGACGAAGGAAGCATGACACATTGACTCCCTTAAAGGTCTTGAGGCAAGCAGATTGGTTTTTATAACAAATGATAATGGTTGCCAATTTCCAACTTCCTTCATGAGATATCAACAGACCATTATTCTGTGGCTCTAGATTATCAGTCAATGGCTTCACCACCATAAACTGTCTTCCCGTACGTGCAGATAACAAGTTAAACATTCTCAAGAGCAATTACTTAGTGAAGGACATGTGGTTAGAAGGAACGTGAAACTATTGCATTCGGATTGAACAAAGGCACAAATGGTTTATTCAGAAGTTGAACTGAGACTGACGACGATATCATGATGGTGGTATTGGACAGGATTGGTGAGTGGGGAGGACATAGAGATGTAAATCTGTGAAGGACAAAATGGATTATGGAGTTTGAGAATAGTCTGGTTCCTTCTCGCATATCAGTGAGTAATTTATAAATAGTACTTTGTAGTTATAAAATAGAAGGAAAGGAATTTTTGTTTGGAACTGAAGGCATTGACTTGCACTTTCCAAAATTTATATATAATGAGCAGAAATTCAGGTCAACCCGGTTTAGTAGACAATATAATGACTTGAAAGCTGAAAAACGTGTTGATGGAAAAGCGCAGCTGTTCAGGCAGCATCCAAGGAGCAGGAGAACCGACTTTTCGGGCATAAGCCCTTCTTCAGGAACTTATGCTCAAAACGTCGTTTCTCCTGGTCCTTGGATGCTGCCTGACCTGCTGCGCTTTTCCAGCAACACATTTTTCAGCTCTGATCTCCAGCATCTGCAGTCCTCACTTTCTCCTATTAAATATAATGACTTACCAGGAATACCAACTATAGCGAGGATGGGATAGTAACCACCTTGAATAATCCAAAGGATATCCTGGATCCGCCATGCTAATGATATCCAAGGCCGAGAAAGCCAGTAAAGACCCGAGGATAACCTCCTTCCATTGTTGGAACATTCCAGTCCAATGTTCTCAGATTCTGAGCTTTCCTCCCCGTCTCTCTCTCTTTCGAGCTGCTGATCCCTGTTAGTGCTGTCAATGATGCTCCTACTCATACTATGGGATAGCACATTGAACAGAGCCCATTTATCTTTCAACAATGAAAACTCTCCATTGTGATAATTAGGATCCACGGAGATTGACATTAATCACAGTCACTGAACAAATAGATTCAGTTAACCCCTTTCAATTTAATATTGATTTTATTAAAATTCAAAAAAAAAAACATTTAAAGCTACACATTTGGCATGGGATATACGTGTGTGTGTTGGGGGGGGGGGGGTGAACAGAGGGAAGAAATATTTGAGATGGTAGATTGATTGTATGTCATCATTCAATCTGCCTTAGATATGCGATTAATGTCAAAGGATTGTCAGAACTTAAAAAAGTTTCTCCGTTTATAAATCGAAATATATAGTCTGTAATCAGTGATTATAATGTCAGTAAAATATGGAGAGAAGTTTTCTAGTCCATAATCTGACAGGAAAATGTGCATACAACAACATGAGTGATAACAGACAAATAGTATGGATATGTTAACAGAGAATATGATGTGACACACAATTCAGATGGTTATTCGAGGATCAGAGAGGGCAGGTGAGGGTCATGCTGTTCATGTTATCGATGTCAATGAACTATGATGAAGTAAATTTCACTGGATTTCGATTGCAGTGTGATTATGATATTGGGGACATGGCTGCAGAGACTGGAGGGAGGGAATATGATATTTCCAGCAATCAGTATTGAAATTTTATTCTTCATAAATCATATGAAGATCAAAATCCGGGATACAACTCCAATGAGGAATGAGGAGAGCCAATATTAACCATACAACCACAAGACATTGGAGCAGAAATTTGGCCATTAGGCCAATTGAGCCTGCTTCGCCATTCAATGATGGCTGTTAAGCTTCTCAACCGCATTCTCCCACTTTCTACCTGTAACCCTTGATCCCCTTTACAATCAAGAACCTATCTGTCTCACTCTTAAATATACTCAATGACCTGGCTTCGACAGCCTTCTGTGGCGGTGAATTCCATAGATTCAACACTCTATGGCTGAAGAGGTTCATCCGTATCTCTGTTCTGAAAGGTCTTCTCTTTACTCTGTCCCCTCGGGTCCTAGTCTCTCCTACCATTGGTAATGCCTTCCCAAAATCCACTTTGTCCAGGCCATTCAGTATCCTGTAAGTTGCAAGTAGACCTCCTAACATCTTCTGAACTCTATCATATATAGACCCAGAGCCCTCAGATGTTCTTCATATGTTAAGCTTTTCATTCCTGGGACCATTCTCGTGAATCTCCTTGGATAACGCTCCAAGGCCAGTACATCCTTCCTGAGATATGGGACCCAAAACTGTGCACAATAATCCAAATGTGGCCTGACGAAAGCCTTATACAGCCTCAGAAGTACATCCCTGTTTTTATCTTCAAGCCGTCTTGAAATAAATGCCATCATTGTATTTGCCTTCCTAACTATTGACAACCTGTAAGATTACCTTTCGAGACTCCTGGACTGGAACTCCATAGGCTTTTTGCACTTTTGACTTCTGAAACTGCTCGCTATTTAGAAAATAGTCCATGCTTCTATTCTTCCTGGCAAAGTGCATGATGTCACACTTGCCCACTTTGTACTCCATCTACCACATCTTTGCTCATTCCCCTAACCTGTACAAATCTTTCCGTAGGAGAAAGCGGAGACAGCAGATGCTGGAGATCAGAGTCAAAACGTGTGATGTGAGAAAAGCACAGCAAGTCAGGCGACATCCGAGAAGCCGGAGATTCGATGTTTCAGGCATAAAGTCTTCATCAGGAACTAGGGGGATGGGTGGAAGGGGGCTGAAAGATAAATGGGAGGGGTTGAGGCTGGGAGGAAGGTAGCTTGGACAGCGATAGTTAGATGAAGGTGAAAGGTGATAGCGAAAGGTCAGAGTGGAAGGTGGAGTGGATACATGGGTCGGAAGATGGACAGGTTGGACAGTTCAAGGGGGCGGTACTGAACTAGAGGGTTAGATCTGGGATAAGGTGGTGGGAGGGGAGATGAGGAAATTGGCGAAATTGCCTTTGATACGGTGTGGTTGGAGGGTCCCTCGGTGGAAGATGATGCGTTCTTTCTCCAGACGACTGCTGGCTAGAAATTGGCCATGGAGGATGCTAAAAACTTGCATGTCCTTGTTGTAGTGGGAGGGAGAGTTGAAGTAATCAAGGGTAGGGAAGTGGGGTTGTTGGGTGTGTGTGTCCGAGTGTGTTTCCTGAACTGTTCTGCAAGTTGATGCCCTGCCTCTCCAATGCAGAGGAGATCCGGTGCAATGGACAGAATAGGTGTGGTGTTTGGATGCACAGGATATTCTTTGCCTGATGTGGAAGGATCCTTTGGGGCCTTGGATGGAGGTGAGGAGGGAGTGTTGACATAGGTTTCATACCACTTGTAGTGGCAAAGAAGTTGGCAGGAGTGAAAGGTGGCTGGGTGGGGTTGGGGGCGTGTACCTCGCGAGGGAGTTGTGAAGGGAATGCTCTCTGCTGATATGGGTGGGGAGGGAATTATACCTCTGGTGGTGGGGTCTGACTGTTGGTGGCGGAAATGGCAGAGGATTATGCGTTGTATCCTATGGTTGGTGGGATGGAAGGGGAGAGGGGTTCTCTCCTTGTTGTAGTTGGAAGGGTGGAGATCAAGGGCAGAGGTGCGGGAAGTTGAGGAGATGCGCTAGAGCGCCCTCCTGCAGCTGAACCATCTCTTCAATGCTACCTGTCCCTCTATCTATCTTTGCACTGTTTGAAAGCTCAGCCAGAATCCCCTCAGTTCCTTCATGTAAATCATTAATGCATAAAGGGAAAAGTTGTGGTCCCAACATTGAGTCTTGTGGAACACCACTTGTCCCTGGCTGCAATCTGAGAAGGACTCTTTTATCCCAACTCTCTGCTTTCTGTCAGACAGCCATGCTACTATGCATGTTCGCACCTTGCTTCTAACACCATGGGCCCTTATCTTTCTCAATAGCTTCCTGTGTGGCACCTTGTCAAAGGATTCTTGAAGAGCAAGCGGATAACATCTATTGTTCTTCTTGGTCTAATCTGCTTGTTACTCCCTCAATGTATTCTAACAGGTTTGTCAGGCCTGACCTCCCCTTGATGAAACCATGCTGACTCTATTCTATTTTACCAAAGACCTCAAAGTCTTCAGAAATCCCATCCTTCACGATGGATTCCAGGTTGTTACTCCACAACTAAGGTAAGGCTAATCAGTCTGTAATCTTCCATTTTCTGTTTAACTCCCTTATTAAACAGGGTGTGACATTAGCAATTTCCAGCCTCTTGACCCTTTCCTGAATTTAGTCATTCCTGAAAGATTACTACTTGTACTTGCACTACCTCTTCAACTATCTCCCGTACAAGGCTGGAATGTAGTCCATCTGGTCCAGGTCATTTATCCACTTTCAGGCTATTCAGTTTTCTAACATGTTATTCTTGATGATGGCCACCATACTCAGCTCTGTCCTCTAACTCTCTTCAACTTTTGTGAAATTATTCATGTCTTCCACCATGAAGACTGATGCAATGTTCCTCATTCATTTCTTTGTCTCCCACTACTGTATCTCCAGCATCATTTTCCAGTTTCCAATATTACTTTTATCTCTCTTTTGCACTTTATATATCTAAAGAACCTCTTACAGTCTCTTTTATATTGCCGGTTCGCTTACCCCTATATTTAATCATCTCCCTCCTTATTTAATTTGCCCTCTATTGGTCTTTATAAGTTTTCCAATTCTCTAGTTTCCCAATGCCCTTCCCCACATTATATGCTTGCTCTTTTGCTTGCATGCAATCCCTGCCTTCCCTCGTCAGCCGTGGTTGCCTTATCCTCCCTGGACCATGCTTCTATTCCTCAGCATGAATCTCTGCAGTGTCTCGTGAATTAATCTTGGAATCTCCTGCCATTGCTGCTCCACTGTCTTTCATGCTATACCCATCTCCGCATATCGGATGTGCTGCCAGTTCAGGTCCATCCTGTCCTTCTTGTTTCGGTCCTACCGACTCGGGAATCCCAATGATCTACATATCAGAAGTGCTGCCTCCCCTGCCAGCTGTTTGGCCATGTATTTAACTGTGCTACCTTCCTATTCCTAACCTCAGTCGCACGTGACATATTCTAGTGTCTCCAAAATTCAAATATCCTTTCAACAGAACTCTAGCAAGGCCTTTTATTTAAAGTGGATAGACTTGATAATAAAAACTTAAATGTGACCTCAGGAAATTGGAGCCCACTGAATCAGTTCAATGCCCAGAGGAACTGATGTTATCCCCGCCACTAAATCTGTTTGACAAGGTATACATATGGATTAGTGGTGCTGGAAGAACACCACTGAACTGCTGTACTCTTCCAGCACCACTAATCCAGAATCTGGTTTCCAGCATCTGCAGTCATTGTTTTTACCAAGGTATACATATGAACCATATATTTGCAGATGGACGAGGATAAACAGAAAACCAGAAAATGCCAGAGCAGATGGATGTTTTGCAGCTTGTTTATTCTGCTTTGCTATTCAATTGGACTTTAGTTATTCTGTTCCTTTCAATGGCAGGATCTTTACCCTGCATCCCCAGTGGGTCAGAAAGTGCCCAATGTCGTTATGTGCACAGTCCTGCGGAGGGAGTGTCCAATGCCAGGCAATGGGGTGTGGGGAGTCCCAGGGGTGGCACAAGAAAAGGCTGCCATGTAGTGACGATGGACTGAGGGGCTGAAGGGGATGGAATGGGTATCCAGCGACACTGCACACACGGAAGGGGCCGGGCAAGATTCCTAAACAACCAGGGAACCCGCGATGCACGGCTGCTTTTACAAAAACCTGTCACGTTTGCTAGATTTCTCTGTCGGACGGTAGAAATCCGAAGCAAACAGAGACATACTGTGCAGAGACGAAAGAGTTAATGTTCCCAATGCAGACACGGGAAGAACTTACAAAGTCCACATACACAGGGTCCAGAGATTGGTATTGAACGGGTGTCCCCAGCACTTTCAAGCAGCAGTGTTGTGTCACCGTGCCGCCCAATGATGGATAATTGGAGTTAGAGACATAGCTACTATTCTCCGTCATTGGGATTGAGAGTCCTGAATGATGTGTTGCCTACCTGGTGCTTGGGTTTGGGATATATCATCTGGGCTGCAGAAGAACTTTGATTGGGCGTGGAATGATACAGTGGTCAGGGTCCGTCTAAGTACCAATGGCAGGACAAACAAATGACAGTGAAAACAGCGACGGGTAATACAGGACTAAACTATCATTTCGAAATGCATGCAGCATAAGGAATAAGGTAAATACGTTTGTGACTCATTCACAAATTGGCAGGTACCACATGGGCATTACAGTGATATCACTGCAAGAGGATCAGGATTAGGAGCGGAATATTCAAGGATATTCATCCTATCGAAAAGATAGGCAGGTGGGGAGAGATATAGAGTTGTTTCATTATTAAGAATGGAATTTAATCAATAAGCAATAATAAGAAATGAAGTAAGGTCAGATTGTGTAGAATCTGTGTCGGTAGAATTGAGGAATTAAAAAGGTGAAAAAATGCAGTTAGAATTATGTACAGGGAGCTGGGGTGCAAGATACACCAGGAGCTAGAAAGTTCTGTTGGAAAGTCAAAGTTACAATGATCATGTGGGATTTCATTATGCAGGTGGACTGGGAATTCAGGTTGGTAGTGGTTCGCAAGGAAAGGAATTTGTAGAATGTCATTGAGATGGCTTTTTGGAGCAGCTTGTACAGGCGAACTAGATGAAGGAGCTTAAGGTGAAGGAATTCTTAGCAGGCAGTGATCATAATATGATTGAACTTACTCTGCAATTTCAGATGGAGAAGGTAGAATCAGTAGCAACGGTATTACAGCTGAATAAAGACAATTACAGGGACATGAGGGAGGAGCTGGGTAGAATTGACTGGGAGACGGGCCCAGATGGAAAGACAGTGCAATATCAATGGCAGGAGATTTTTTGAGTAATTCAGGATACAGCAGAGATTTATCCTGAGGAAAAGGAGGCATGGTGCAGGGAGGATGCGGCAACCATAGCATAAAAGCGAAAGAGAAAGTATATAATGTGGCATAGTGCAGATGGAAATCTGAGGATTGGAAAGCTTACCAAGATAAAACAGCGGGAAAACAAAATAAAATAAGGAGGGAGATTATTAAGTCTGGGGTAATATAAAGGAAGACTGTAACAGTTTCTGTCGATATATAAAGTACAAATGAGCGGCAAAAGTGAACATTGGACTGCTGGAAAATGATACTGGAGCGATAGTAATGGGGAACGAGAAAATGGTCAAGGAACTGAAGAATTAATTCGCATCAGCCTTAACAATGGAAGACACGAGTAATATATTAAACATTCAAGCGATTGAGAGGCCAGAGCTGAGTATGTTAGCCACCACCATGGAGAACATGCTAGAAAGGAATGGAAGGTGGTTAAATAACCTTGACCAGATGGACTACATCCCAGTGTTATAAGGGAGATAGCCGAAGAGAGAAGGGAGGCGATCGTGGTGATCTTTCAAGAATCACTACAGTAAGGAACAATCTCAGAACAGTGGAAACCCACTAACGTGACACTCCTCTTTAACAAGGGAGTAAGGAAAAAGACAAAAGAACCACAATGAATAGCTTAAACTCAGTCGTGGGTAAGATCCTGGAATCCATTGTGAAGGATGAGATTTCTGAATACTTGGAAGTGTTTGGAAAAATAGAGCAAAGTCACTACGATTTCATCAAGGGAAGGTCATGCTTGACGAATCTGTTGGAATCCTTTGAAGACGAAATGAGCAATCTCGACCAAGCACAGTTATCTACCTTGTCTATAAGAAGGTCTTGGACAAGGTTTCACACAAGAGATGACTGAGTATGATAAGGGTTCCATGGTGTTAGAGGCAAAGTAGTGGAATGGTAGAAACTTGGCTGTCTGGCAGAAAGCAAAGAGTAGGGATGAAATGATCCTTATCAGGAAGGCAGCCAGTGACAAGTGGTGTTCCATAAGGCTCAGTTTTGGAATCGTAATTTTTAATTGTAACGTTTACAATCTAGATTTGGGAATTAAGGGCACTCTGGATAGGTTTGCAGACGATACAAAGATAGGCAAATGGACAGGTCATATTGAGGAGGCGGAGCGGCTGAAGAAGGAGTTGGACAGGTAAAGAGATCGGCAGATGCATTCCAACGTCGCAAAGTGTGAGGTCATGCACGTTGGCACGAAGAATAGAGGCATGTTCTATTTTTTAAATGGGAGAAAATTCAGAAATCTGAAGTGCAAAGGGACTTGGGAGTTCTAGTGCAGGGTTCTCTCAAGGTAAGCTTGCAGGTTGAGGCAGTAGTTAGGAGTGCAATTGCATTTATTACTGATGGCATTTATTACGAGAGAAATTGAATATAAAACAGGTTGTATACGGCTCTGAATAGACCACATTTGGAGTATTGTGCGTAATTTTGAGCCCCATATCTCAGGAAGGATGTACTGACCCTGGGTATGTTCACAAAATCTTCACGAGAATGGTCGTAGGAATGAAAAGCTTTTTGCATGAAGCATGTTTGAGGACTCTGGGTCTATACACGATAAAGTTTAGAAGGATGAGAGGGATTGTAACGGTAGCATGCAGAATAATGAATGACCTGGACAGAGTGGATGTTGGTAAGATGTTTCCATTGGACTAGAAGCCGAGGACACAGCCTGAGATGAAAGGGAATACCCTTTAGAACAGTGATAAGGAGAAATATCTTTAACCAGAGAATGGCGAATCTTTGAAATTTGTTCTCACAGAAGGCTGTGGGGGCTAGGTCATTGAGTACATTTGGGACGGAGATAGATAAGGTTTTGATTATCCAGGGGATCAAGGGTTACAAGGAGAAGGTCGGAGAATGGAATTGAGAAGTCTATCAGCGATGATTGAATGGTGGTGCAGACTCAATGGGATAAATGGCCTACTTTCTGCTCCTGTGTCTTATCGTCGTATGGTTTAAACCTCAAGGAAGCAGCTTGCATCTCCGAGAAGATGCATTCATGTTCTTCATGAAGGTCAGAAGCTGGAGGGAATAGTTAACTGTTTTAGAATGAAGGCATTGTGGCTGCTGTCAGGGTTGTGGATAATATGACATTCAGTGCAGGATCACATACCAATTGCACTGATTTAATGTGGGGAGAGTTTATTCAAAACCTGGGCCTCCTTCTCTGTCAATTACCGTGGGGAGTGGGAGTTGGGGTGGGAGGGCGTAACGTCCTCAGAGGCACTTAAACTATCCAGAATTATGCATCCTGAGTGAAACAACAGTCATGGAATCTATCACCTTCTCATTGTCTGTTTAGAATATAATGAGTTATTGCCCATCCCCCCCAGTGTTCAATGCGATCACCTCGAATTCTCTCACAGCGCTACAGATCAACCTTCACTCACTCCTCATGGTGCCATTATCCCAGAGATTAATCTGGTGGAACTCCTTTCCACACTCTCTGTGGTAAGATCACTTCTTATAAAGGCGAGAAAATCTGCCCACAATGCCCCAAATACTGCCTCAACTACAATCTCAGGTTTGATCGAATAATTCCTTTCCCTCACTTAGTTGGCTCCGTTCCTTTTGTGTGAAATAGGAAACCATTCATTTACGATGCGCTGTCACTGATTTGGAATTTAAAACATTCTTACATCTGTAGGTCAGCATCAATAAAGCCAGCACCGAAGGTGCCTATTCAGATGGACATCAGTCTCGGGGAGAGAATCTATCACAAAGAATACATCTAAAACAGTGAATAGCCACCTATCTGAATGGAAATGAACTGCTGGAATATTGGATACAGGCAGAGGAAGGGAGCTATCTTTCCTTTTGATCTACCCTTGCGGGATCTGTGCAGACCTGGTCAGGCCAGCATCTTATGCCGACCTTGAACTGAGTGGCTAGTTCAGCTGTTCCACAGGACAGAAAAGAGTAAAACACAGTGCTGTGGGTTTGCAGTCACACAGAAAGCTGACCAGGGAAGGATGACCAACTGCTTTCTCTAATGGGCATGAGGCAAGCCGATAACAACAGATTATAATTCTGTGGCTCTAGATTATGAACCAATGACGTGACCACCATGCACTGTCATCCCATCTTTCAGATTCTGTGCAGAGAACAAGTTAAACATCTCAAATGCAATTGTTTTGCAATGGACACGTGGTAGAAGGGACGTGAAACAGCTGTATCCGGAATTAACAAAGGCACAAACGAAGGTTTATTCAGGAATTGCATGAGGCTGAGGAGGACACTGGATGTCACAAGGTGGTACTGGAAAGGATTGGTGAGAGGGGAAGATATGGAGATGTAAACTGGACAGGAGAAAATGGATCAAGGAGGTTGAGAACAGTCTGTTTCATCCTCGCATATTGGTGATCAATTTGTATTGAGTAATTGCTCGTTACAATTTCTAAGGAATGGAAACTTTGATTGAAAATGAAAACGTTGACTTGCACCTGTCCAAATTTTACATATAATGAGCATCAATTCAGTTCAGACCGTTTCACTAGACATCTTGAGTGACTTACCAGGAGCACCAACTATAGCAAGGATAGGATAGTAACCAGCTTGAATAACCATCATTACATCTTCAATCCGCGATACTAATGATATCCAAGGCTGGGAAAGCCAGTAAAGACCATAGGATAAACTCCTTTCCATTGTTGGAATATTTCAGTCTACTGCTATCAGTTTCTGATCTCTCCTCACTCTCTCTCTGAAGCTGCGGATCCCTGTTACTGGTGTGGGTGATGCTCCTGCTCATACGATGGGATAAAACACTGAAAGCATTGCCTTATTCATAGAAGAGATAACTTCTCTAGGGACGAATGGAGACTGACATAATCACAATCGCTGAATAAACAGCTCAGTTAAGCCCTTTCAATTCAATCCTATTTCATTAAAATTAAAAATAACTTTGAACATTCATGCATTCTGGGTGTGATATGTGAGTATGACTGAAGGAAGGAATGTTGAAGATGGAAGATTGATTGTGTGTAATCATTCAGTCTGCCTTGGATATTTAAATAATGCCAGAGGTTTAACAGACCATAAACATGCTTCTCTGCTCATACATGGAGAAACAGATCCTGTAACTACAGATCAGTCATTGCAATATCAGTAAAACATTGAGAGAACATCTTTCATCCATGATCTGATGGCAAAATGTGCCTGAGACAATGTGGCTTTATAACAAACAAATCGCATGGATATGTTAACGGGGAATTGTACGTGACAAACACAATTCAGATTGTTATTCCAGAATCAGAGAGGGCAGGTGTGGGTCATGTTGTTGATGTTATCGATGCTAAAGAACTGTGATGAAGTATCGTTTACTGGACTTCATTTACATTGTGATTATGACATTAGGGAAAAGAGAGAAGATGGCAAGGGTTCGGGGACATGACTGTTCAGTCTTGGCGGAGGGACAGTGATGTACCCCACACACTAGCATTGGAATGTTACTCTTTATAACTCATATGAAGAACAGATTCAAGGGTACATCTACAATGAGGAATTAGCAGAAACAATATTAATGAAATGCATTTATGCAATACAAACCACAGGGAAAAGTGATTTTCTGTACAGACGGAAATATGCAAACTACAAAGAGATACGGTTGTTAAAATGCACTCCTGATATGGAGCTATATAAATTGAAATGTGGATTGCAAAACTATGGAAGTGGTGTGTGATATTTATCAATCATTATTTGATCCACAGCTGAGATCCTGATTTCCCTTCCGTCAGTGTAATAGAAAAGAAACACACTTAACATTTTCTGTGAAACCTGAAAGAGAATGCTATGATAATTCTGAAACTTTTCTGAACGTTGCAAACACTTTGCTGAATTCTGCAGTCGAAGAGATAGCTTGACTTTGCTGAACTTTGTATACATTCAACCTGGCCTGGCGAGCAGGCGAATTCAGCAGAGAAGCAAAGGAAACCATAATGACAGTTATGTCCACGGCAAGGGAGTGAAAAAATAAGAACTTGAATGTTTCCCAGCCCATGTCCTTGAGAGTGTGATAAGAAGAGCATAAAAGGAATATGTTAATTATGTTCAGGGCCCTTACACAAGGTGTGTTTGCCAAGTGTATTGGCTCCCTGCAGTGGTTAAAAATAAAGCTTTTCCTTTGCTCTTGCTCACATCTGAGTCCAGTCAGATTAATTTCCACGACAGTCAGCGATCCATCTGACTGAGATGCTCTGGACCAGTCTCACACAGTGGGGGTTATTATCATTCCCTGCTGTTCTTGGCATAGTCTATTTTCTTAAAAATCCACCTTCTCCATGGTACTAATCTATTGGCCGAATGGATTTTGTTAGCTGTCAGTAATCTAGCTCTGTGACATTATTGGGAATAAGTGATCTGGGATGACAGCCAGTGACAGCACACTGCTCACAGTGTATGCCACCCAGACAAAGGGTTTGCCGTCCAGAGGAATTTCTAAATAAAACTTCTTACTTCTATCTGTCCATATCAATCCATCTCATTACAGCCTTGGTTCAAACATAGAAAAAGGAGCTGAATTCTAGCCCTTGACATCATGCTACATTCTTTCAAATGTGGCATCATGGAACCCGAGCAAAAAGGGCATTGCGGGAATATACTCCATTATTGGTGTCATACCTGACTGATAGGAAGATGGTCATTGTTGTTGGAGGTCAGTCATCTCTGCTCCAGAACATTTCTGCAGCAGTCCCTCAGGATAATGCGTTTGTAGTTTTGATCGCTGAGCTGGAAGTTTCATTAGCAGACGGTTCATCACCATACTAGGTAACATCTTCAGTGACTCTTCAGATAAAGCCTAGATCCAAGCACCTTCAAATGCTTCATCAATGACCTTCCCTCCATCATAAGTCAGACGTGGGGATATTTAACAATAACTGCATAAGGTTCAGCACCATTCGCAAATGCTCAGATATGGAAGTAGTCCATGCCCAAATGCAACAGGATCTGGACCCTCACCAGGCTTGGGCTGATAAGTGGCAAGTAACATTCACACCACACAGATGCTAGACAATGACCATCACCAATAAGAAACAATATAACAATTTGGTATTCAGATGCATTATCATCACTAAATTCCCCACTATCAATATCCTGGGGGTTATCATTGACCAGACACTCAACTGGGCTCGCTACATAAATACAAGAGCAGATCAGAGTCTAGGAATACTGTGTGAGTAACTCACCTCCTAACTTCCCAAAGCCTGTCGATCATCTACAAGGCACAAGTCAGGAATGAGATAGAATTCTCCCAATTGCCTGAATGAGTGCCGCCCCCAAAACACCAAGAATCTTGACACCATCCTGGACAAAACAGTCCATTAGATTGGCATCACATCCACAAGCATTCACTCCCTCCACCACCGTCTCTCAATAGTGGAAGTGTGTACTATCTACTGGACACACTGCAGAAATTCCCCAAAGATCCTCAGACAGCATCTTCCAATTCCACGAACACTTACGTCTAGAATGGCAAGGGCTGCAGACTTATGGGAATACCACCACCTACAAATTCCCTTCCAAACCAGTCAACATCCTGATGTGGAAATATATCGCCGTCCCTTCACTGTTGCTGGGAAAAAAAAACCCTGGAATTCCCTCCTCAATAGCATTGCGTTTCAACAGACAGCAGGTGGACTGCAGCTGTCCAAGAAGGCAGCTCAGTACCACTTTCTCAAAGGGCCAACGAGGGACGGGCAAGAAATGGTGGGCCCATCCAGCAATGCCCGCATCCAAAAAACGATTTTTAAAAAATAGTTCCAAGTTGAGCTTCTCAATGGGACAGGTTATCTGATTTTAACATGAACAGGAAAGCAATGTTTCTTATACAAAACATTGTAGACTTTTTGTTATTAGAAGGGTGTTCAGTGTTCGATGACTTATCTGCTGTGATAAATTGCATCTGTTTTGTTTAATTCAACAACACTGGCATAACAGAATCGATCCTTCGAAAATATCAGACTCAAAATGACAATCATCGCAGAGACAATGTACTCCCGCCAGATGAGACTCACAGATCGCTGTTTATATTCAACGTTTAATGGACTACTGGCCGACACTGAATCCTCCATCCATCCATATCACAGGGGTTACCATTGACCAGAACGTGAAGTAAAATCAACATAAAAATACAAGGGTTCCAAAAGCAGGTCAGAGACGTACAATCCTGCACTGAATAAAAGACCCTACTACCTAAAGAGCATGAGATATAGTAATAGGTTTAGACCATTCAGCCCATTTCATCTTACTGAAACTGCCGTTTTGTCATTGCCCATATGACTAGTGGAACTATCTTATACACACTGACTGTATCAATCTTTGCAGTGATCAATCAGTTTCTATCGGACACCTCACCTCCCATTCTTCTAAATTGCATCGAGTACACACACTGCCGTGCATATGACAAATCATCATCCCCAGGATGGATCACCTCCAACACCAGCAGATCCTTCCCCAGAGATAGTGCCCAAAACAAATTCCAAATGCCATCTGAAGATAACCCATTACATTCCCAGCAGTATGTCTCCTCTCTTGTATTCTAGATCCCTTGAAATGAATGCTAACATTGCATTTGCTTTCCTAACTGTCAACTGAAACTGCACATTAACCATAAGAGAGGATGAGTGCTTCAAAATCCTTTTGTGCTTCAGATTCAATGGATCCTATTAGAACATAGTGTCTGGCTCTATTTCGCAAATCAAAGTGCATAATCTCACACGTTCCCATAATGTGTTCAATCAGCCACGTGTTTGCCCACAGCCCTAAACTGTCCAAGCTTTAATGCAGCCTCCCCACTTCATGAATATCGCCTGCCCATCCAAACATCACAGTATCATCTCCAAACTTAACAAAACTGCCCTCAGGTCGTTTGTTCAGGTGGTTCATGTAGATGGCATTTCCTGACTCCCTCAGGACTGTCCACCATTGAAAAGACGCAGCACTCAAGATGGTTTACACCATTCAGGTTAAAGCAGTGGCTTGACTGGAATTTTACCTTTAAAATCTTCACTTACTGCACCACTGACACCCAGTAGGAGCACATCCTTCCCCCGTTTTGTTGTGAATTAACCGCGTTATGGTGACAAAGGACTTGACGGCGCACAATCCCAATCTAATGATGTCACTCTGTCTCAACACTAACTGTGTGTTGCTCATAACAACCAAAATCACTGTGTGTTGATGATGATGGAGAGAGCTGGGGGAGGGAATGTCTATGATGAATAACTGTGTGACTGCCACGTTGTTTGGAATTTGACAACACAGCTGCGTGTGTACAGGGCATACAGTAGGGGGTGAAGACAGAGATATGGGTGTAGGGCATGGGGATGAGGACACAACCTTGGGAGTAGAGGGAGTAGGGTCGGGGAATGAGGACACAGCCATGGGACCATCTGACAGCCTCGGATGTACCTGTGCCTGCTATCGCCACGGCAGACATGATCAGTCTTGCTGCAGGTCAAATCAAGAAAAGTGACAGACCTGCAGAGTGTTCCTGGCTGAGCACTCAGATGTTGTGAGGACCAACTAGCAGAGGTATTTAAAAACAACTTCGCCTTCTCCCTCCTGAAGCCGAAATCCCACTTCATCATTGTAAGTGAGAAATCACATTCAACGTTCCTTAATGACTACCGCCCAGTGGCTCTGACTTCAATAAACATGAAGTGCTTTGAGACGCTGGTTATGGCCCACACCACCTTCAGTCTCCTCGCCTGACCTGCTGTCCCATAATGTGCTGACTGATGTAACGGGTCCACATCCGATGCCGGAAACCTGCCCTGCCCTCATCCATGGAACATCTGGACAGCAGGGATGCCTACACCAGTAGCCTGGTCATTGACTACAGCTCCATCTTCAACATCATTATCCCCTCCAGACTTATCTCAATTTTCTGTGACCTTGATCACGGATCCACCCTCTGCAACTGGATACCCTGGTTTCTGACACACAGGCGACAATCTGTGAAGATACGTATCTGCACATTCTCCACAATACAACTCAACACTGGAACTCCTGGACGATGTGTTCTCTGCCACCTATTGTACTCTCCGTGCACCCACAGCAGTGTCCTCAGCCCCCTGCAGTACTCCCTGTATATCCACAGCTGTGCCCTCAGCCCCCTACTGTACTCCTTGTACACACATGGCTGTGCTGCTCCCTGCATATCCACAGCTGTGCCCTCAGCCCCCTACTGTACTCCCTGTACACCCACGGCTGTGCCCTCAGCCTCCTACTGTACTCCCTGTACTCTCATGGTTGTGTCTTCAGCCCCCTACTGTAGTCCCTGCACTCCCATGGCTGTGTCCTCATCCCCCGACCCTACACCCTCTACTCCCAAGGTTGTGTCCTCATCCCCATACCCTACTCCCTCTACTCCCATATCTCTGTCTTCACCCCCTACTGTACGCCCTGTACACACGCAGCTGTGTTGTCAAATTCTAAACAACGCCAGCTACAAGTTCGCTGATGACATCACCAAATCAGGAGAGATATCAAACAATGATGAGTCCGAATACAGAAAGGAGGTTGAGGGCTTAGTGGCATGGTGTTATGATAATAACCACTCACTCAAATTCGGCAATAGTGAGGAACTGATCATTGAGTTCAGAAAGAAAGGAGAGGAACACACCGTCATCTACATCAATGGCTGAGGAAGTGCAGAGCATCAACTCCCTCGGAGTGACGATAACTGACAGCCTTCCCTGGTCTTCTTGCATAGGTGTGACAGTCAAGAAGGTTCAACAACGCCTCTTCTTCCCCAGGAGGCTCAGTAAATTCAGCATGTACTGCTTCGACAGATACACCATTGAAAGCATCCTGTCCGGGTGCGTCACGGCTTCATACAGCAACGCTCTGCCCAGGACAGCAAGAAACTACAGAAGGTTGGGTGCACAGCCAATCTCCCAACCATTAACTCTATTTACATGGTTCGTTGCCGCAGAAAGGCTGCCAACATCTAGAACACAGAACATAGAACAGTACAGCACAGAACAGGCCCTTCAGCCCACGATGTTGTGCCGACCATTGATCCTCATGTATGGACCCTCAAATTTCTGTGACCATATGCATGTCCAGCAGTCTATTAAATGTCCCCAATGACCTTGCTTCCACAACTGCTGCTGACAACGCATTCCATGCTCTCACAACTCTCTGTGTAAAGAACCAGCCTCTGACATCCCTTCTTTCGCTTCCTCCCACCAGCTTAAAACTATGACCGCTCGTGTTAGCCATCTCTGCCCTGGGAAATAGTCTCTGTCTATCGACTCTATCTATGCCTCTCATTATCTTGTATAATCAGAACTGGACGCAGTATTCCAAGTGCGGTCTAACCAAAATTTTATAGAGCTGCAACAAGATCTCAGGACTCTTAAACTCAATCCCCCTGTTAATGAAAGCCAAAACACCATATGCTTTCTTAACAACTCTGTTCACTTGGGTGGCCATTTTAAGGGATCTATGTATCTGCACACCAACATCCATCTGCTCCTCCACATTGCCAAGCATTCTATCCTTAATCCTGTACTCAGTTTTCAAATTCGATCTTCCAAAATGCATCAACTCGCATTTATCCAAGTTGAACTCCATCTGTCACCTCTCAGCCCATCTCTGCATCCTGTCAATGTCCCGCTGCAGCCTAGAACAGCCCTCTGTACTGTCAACGACACCTCCAACCTTTGTGTCATCTGCAAACTTGCTGACGCATCCTTCAATCCCCTCATCCAAGTCATTAATAAAAATTACAAATAGTAGAGGCCCAAGGACAGAGCCCTGTGAAACACCAATCACCACTGACTTCCAGGCAAAAATATTTCCCTTCTACTACTACTCGCTGTCTTCTGTTGGCTAGCTAATTCTGTATCCAAACAGCTAAGTTCCCCTGTATCCCATTCCTCCGGACCTTCTGTATGAGCCTACCATGGGGAACCTTATCAAATGCCTTGCTGAAGTCCATATACACCACATCCACAGCTCGACTCTCATCAACGTTTCCAGTCACATCCTCACAGAACTCGATAAGGTTTGTGAGGCATGACCTGCCCCTCACATAGCCGTGTTGACTGCATTTAATCAAGCCATGCTCTTGCAGATGGTCATAAATCCTATCCCTCAGAATCGTTTCTAACACCTTGCAGACGACAGGCGTGAGACTTACTGATCTGTAATTGCTGGGATTTCCCTATTTCCTTTCTTGAAGAGAGGAATTACATTTGCCTCTCTCCAGTCCTCAGGTACGACTCCGGTGGAGAGTGAGGATGCCTTTCACTGATAAGACCATTTTCATCCAAATGAGAAAAGACCCGATCCCAGAACGGAATAGGGAGTACACAAAGGCATTTCACACTTGTGTGAGGAATACGAGAATGGTCAAAGAACGAGTAGCGTCGATCAGGGATAGCATAGGGAACTTCTGTGTGGAGTCTGAGGAGGTAGGGGTAGCCCTAAATGTGTTTTTTGCGTCTGTCTTTACGAAAGGAACGAGCTTTGTAGTGAATGAAACCTTTGAAGAGCAGGTGTGCATGCTGGAATGGATTTCGATAGAGGAAGCTGATGTGCTGAATATTTTCTCAAACATTATGATTGAAAAGTCGCCAGGCCCGGACCGGATTTGTCCTCGGCTGCTTTGGGAAACGAGAAATGCAATTGTGAAATGCCTTTGTGTACTCCCTATTCCGTTCTGCCGAGCCTTTCTCGTGCCCCCTCTTGGCTCTCCTCAGACCATTTTTGAGCTCCTTCCTCCCCTGCCTGTAATCCTGTAGAGCTGAGCTTGACCCTAGCTTCCTCCACGTTATGTAAGATACCTTCTTCATTTTGACGAGAAGCTCCACCGCTATGGCAGATTACTGAGGGAAGGGAGACAGGAAATAGCTGGGGCATTAATAGATATTTTTGTAGCATCCTATAACACAGCCGAGGTCCCGGAGGACTGGGAAGTTGATGTTTAAGAAGGGTAGCATGAAAAATCCAGTTAATTCTAGACCAGTGAGCCTGTCATCAGGAGTAGGGGAGCTGGCAGAGAAGATACTGAGGGATCGGGCCTTTTCTCATTTGGATGAAAATGGTCTTATCAGTGAAAGGCAAGATGGTTATGTGCAGGGAAGGTCATGTCTTACCGACTTAATCGAATTCTTTGAGCAAGTGACAAAGTTGATTGATGAGGGAGAAACTGTAGATGTCATGTACATGGACTTCAGGAAGGCGTTTGATAAGTTTTCCCATGGTCGGGTTATGGAGAATGTGAACTCACATGGGGTCCATGGTGTGCTAGCTGCATGGATAAAGAACTGGCTGGGCAACAGGGTACAGAGCGTAGTAGGGGAAGGCAGTTTCTCAAAATGGAGAACTGTGACCAGTGGTGCTCCATTTAAGATGTTTCCAGAAAGATACATGAATGGGAAGGGAGCAAAAAGTTACAGACCCTTAGAAAATAGGCGACTGGTTTAGATAGAGGATCTGGATCAGCGCAGGGTTTGACTGACGAATGGCCTGTTGTACTGGAATGTTCTTAGTTCTAACATTACCAAAGACCCATCACATGCCTGTTAAGATCTCCCACGACCTCTTCCATCAGGCTAAAAGATACAGAAGCTTGAAAACACAGATCAACTGGTTCAGTAACGGCTTTTTCCTGGCTGTTATTAGACGGATGAATGGACTCTCTAATCTCAGATAATGCTGATCTTGTTCATGTTGATCTCACCTAGCGCATGGTCTGTGCAGCGTAACCTATACGCCTCTCAAACATGTTTTACAGCCATCGTTCTGTACATCCTTGCTTACTACGATCTGCCTAGACATCTTGGTATAGTTCAAAATAAATCCTCACCTCCATCCCCTCCAGCTCTCTCCAGCTCCCTCCAGTGCTCACTCCCAGCTCTCTCCGGTCCTCACCCCCAGCTTCTCCCATACCCCCCAGCTCCCTGTGACCCCATGCCCCAGCTCCCCGTGTCCTTTGTCTCTTCCTGTGTCTCTCTCCCTGTCTGTTTCCCTCTGTTTTCCGTTTCCCTGCCTTCTGTTTCTTTCTGCTCCCTCTCCATGTGACGGTTTGTTTCCTTGTTTTGTTTCCGTTCTCTCTTTGACTGACTGTCCATGTGTTTCCCTCGCTGTGTTCTCTCTCTCCTTTCCTTCGTATCTATCTCTTTCTCCCTCGTTGTGATGGTGATGGCTTCTCTATTCATTTGAAGCAGGTGATGGCTCATCGGTTCGATGCTGGCAATGCAATTAACTCAACTGGGTTTTGATATCGAAGACATAATTTAAAATTATCGGTTAAATTTCGATTGTTGTCAAAACAGCACCCAAAACATGGGTATCCATTTAACAGCCAGTTGTTACATCTAACTATTTTGGAAGGTATAGGACAGATGTTAGGGGTAGGTTCTTTACTCAGCGAGTCGTGAGTTCATGGAATGCCCTGCCAGTAGCAGTGGTGGACTCTCCCTCATTATGGGCATTTAAGCGGGCATTGGATAGGCATATGGAGGATAGTGGGCTAGTGTAGGTTCGGTGGGCTTGGATCGGCGCAACATCGAGGGCCGAAGGGCCTGTACTGCGCTGTATTCTTCTATGTTCTATGTTCTATATTCTATGGAACACCCCGTCTCGCAATTTTCCGTACACTGGCAACTGAAAGCATTCTAGTCACGTGCATAATGGTCTGACATGGTAACTGCTCTGCCAGGACCATAAGAAACTACAGATGGTTGTGTGCACAGCCCAGCTCATCACGGAAGAACACCTTCCGTCATTTATACTTGTCATTGTCGCAGAAAGGCTGGCAACATCAAAGATCTCTCCCAAACCGATAATGATCTCCTACAACCTCTTCCAACAGGGAGGAGACACAGAGGCTTGAAAACCTGGACCAGCATGCTCAAGAACACTTCCTTCCCTACTATAATTAGACTGACGAATTGGCATCTCTAACTTTTCAAATAATATTAATCTTGCTAATGTCGATTTTGCTTTGCTCACCTCTTGTGAAGCTGTAACCATGTATGCCTCACAGTGTGTAAGTACCCCACGATCTCTGTTTTCTTGTTTACTATCATGTGCCTGCACTACTCGCAAAACAAACCTTTCCATTGTACATTTGGCTGAAATAAATCAAATCAAATCAGATCAATCACGTGGACTGCAGTGGCTCAAGATCTTCTCAAGAGCAACTGTGAAAGTGAACTAATGCTGGCCCAGTCAGAGATACCCATATCCCGTTAACAAATGTAAGAAAATGACCACACGCAGGGAATACTGACAGGGGAAATCAAATCGCTTAAAACATGATCTTAGACAAATACAGGTTTCCCTCGCTATCTGAAAGAAACCGTTCACTAGCTGGTATGGTGTAAAGTGCAGTAGCACTAATTTATATGGGAAAAGCTTCGCCTTTCTTCGTAAAAGTGAAAATTCTCTTCGGATTTCTTATGGTTAGAGTAACAAGGCCCTAATGTAGGTCATTCAGGAAGGGAAGTGGCGAAAAGCGAACTTTTGAAAAGCGTGGAATACCTGTATGTACATGGGCATGATATTCAGGAAGATGGGAAAGGCGAAAAATAAATGAGGTGAATCTCACATTTTATTTCCAGCCCAGCTGATCATCATTCTCTTTGTTTGCTCTTTTTCTTCTTTATCTTTCTTTCTCTATTGATTCCTCCTCCCCTTCAAAGCAGACTTCCCTGTCAACGGTATTAATCACACTCCTTTCCAGCTGCTTTCAGTTCAGGAAAGTTTCCCAGCACTTTCTGTTCGTTTCTTTGCATTTCTTTCTATAATTTCAGAATTACTTCCTTTATTTGATTTCACCTTCAATTTTGTTAATTCGTGGGATGTTGGCATTTGTGGGAAGGGCAGCATTCAGTTACCATCACTAATTGCTCTGATTATGAGGCCATTCCACAAGCCAATATAAAGTAAAGCACATTGTCATGGGTCTCAAGTCACAATTAACCCAGACTGGGTAATACCATTAGATTTCTTTACCGAAGGTGATCAGGTTTTCGACAAAATGTTGCTTTTGTTTGTTTTTCTTGAAATTCACTTTTATTCTAAATCTTATCATTTTTATTTAAGTTCTGTCATCAGCTGTGGTGGACTTGAAACACTATTTTTTCGTTTAATAAGCTTAGTTTCTGAATTAGATCCAGCGAAATTCCTACATTCATAAATTGTCCTAATCATGAAGTAACTTCCGAGGCAAGAACAATTTTATGATTGAAATATTTCCAATCGGAAAAGTGGTCAGAAGAGAGCTTGAAACATTCAGTCTGAATTTTATAAACGTGCAGCCAATGGTTTGTTCAGCAACAATACTGACACAGAGATGAAGATTGGGGATATGAGCAGCTGGGATGGACAGGTTTGGTGACAGAGAGAACAAGAGACATAAATCAGACATAGAATATAAAGTTCCTAAGTGTGGAAACAGGCCCCTTCAGTCCAACAAATCCACACTGACCCTCCAAAGCGTAACCCACCTAAACATGTTCCTCCTATATTTACCCCTGACTAATGCACCTAACCTAAACATCCCTGAACATTTTCGGCAATTTAGCATGGCCAATTCACTTAACCTGCACATCTTTGGATTTTGGGAGGAAACCGGAGTACCTAGACGAAACCCACGCAGACAATGTGCAAAATCCATACAGGCAGTCACCCAAGGCTGAAATCAAACCTGAGTCCCCAGCGCTCTAAGGCTGGAGTGCGAGCCACTGAGGCGCCGTTCTGTCCTGGGTGACGTGTGTCTGGAATGCATTGCCCCGGCTGGTGATTGATCAGGGAATCTCACAAACGTTGCAAAAAGCCTTTGGATATGCACTTGGTGGTGCAGGCTCGCATTTTCATTCAATTATGCTATGTGGTGTCAGCCACGAAAACTCAGATATATTCTGAAGCAATAGTTAATGACAGTTCCTGGTTTGTTCCATTGACTGTACTCAGTAAGTGAGCCTCTTGTGAAGTGCTAGTGTTATCTCCCACTTTCTATGTAAGTGTTTCGGTTTCCTCGAGTTGATAATGTAATTTCCTGAGTCGACGATGTAATTTCCGGCCGTTTTCCTCAGAGGGTGGTAAATGGAGTCAAAATTGATGTATTTGGTGATGGAGTTCCAGTTGGAATGCCATGTTTCTAGGAATTCTTGTGTTTGTCTTTGTTTGGCCTGTCCTAGAATGAATATACAGACTTAGTCAAAGTGGCGTACTTCTTCATCAGTACATAAGAAATTAGTGTTTGAGTCATGTACTTTGTGGCTAGTTGATGCTCATATATTCTGGTGACTAGTTTTCTGCTTGTTTTTCCGTTGTAGAGTTTGTTATAGTTCTTGCAAGGCTTATTGTTCCAGGACCAGAACAGACAAAGATGTTAATTTATTGCGGTGGTCAAAAGTATGAAAAAAGTTGCAGAGTAGAAAAAGAATACTCTATTAGTTGGCATTACAGCATCAAGGAATTCCAGTTTCAAGGTTGTCAGCAAAAGAGCTAGGAGGGAAATAAGGAAAAACGTTCAGAGAGTTGTTAAGAATTGGAATTGACATGACTGGGAAAGTTGTGGATGAAGATTCAAAAGAGAACTGGATATATATTTGGAAATTATGAATTTAACGGGCAACAGAGAGAGGGCTGGCAAATGGGATGTGCTTGGGAGACATTTTTGGAACTGATGCATACATAATGGCCAATGCCCTCCTTCTTTACTTTAATGGTTTTTACTCTATCATGTGCCAGCTGTGAATAAAAGTCAGTATCCGATTATTTCACTGTGTAAATACTGGCAAATATGTGATTATTTAGTGCAGCATAAGCATTTCAAATGCAAGTATTGCAAGGTCAGCTTCATTATGAAGTCTAATTATTACTCAGAACATGAATATTTTACATATTGTATTCTAATTACTAAAACAAATACATCATTGCTTTGTCACAAAACTCTTTGGAAAGCTTTGACTTTTCACTGACACGATATTATGTTCGTGGGTTTTTTTTCTCAGTCCAAATTTCATATTAAACACCATTCATTCTAAAAAAATGCAAGTTTTCAAATTACTGTTCATGAAAATTTGATAACACAAATAATTTATTTAGTTTAATGTTCACAGTCCATGTTGAATCATTGCCATTTTTAAATTGCTGGCAAATAGCTGAAGATCGTACATTTCAGTGAGAAATTAAACTGGTTGTTAATATATATATGTATGAGAACGCTAATTCTATTTGTATGTACAATCGTTTGCTCACTCTGAACATGTAATCATTCAGAAGCCAACCATAAAAAAATTGGAGTAACAAAACATTGCTTTGAATTCTGACATTGAATATCTAATTCTGATCAGCACACGAGTTATGTACTTTCTTCGATAAAATAAAATGTACATGCTTTATTTCTGTATTAGAAAATCTTGACAGGAGTTTATGTTTATGTTCCATAAATATGGAATCAACATAATTAATGTAGGAGATTATGGTTCAGTTGAATGATTATCGTTCACATCTTATTTTTGCACAATTCATGAAATATAGCAAACATCCGATTATTGTTAGGGTCAGTAAACTCAACACCTTGCAATGAGCTATGCTGAAACTTGCTTCCAATTTATCTGAAATCATTTACAGTGCTATTGGACCTCACAGCTGCCTGTGATACAGAGAGACTCAGTGGCCTGTTCCAAAATCTGTGCATTGAGCTTCGAACCTGGTTCAGGGCAGTCAGTCAAACATTACTTCAAAACAAATAATTTGGAATCCACCTTGGGCAGGGGGAGAACCCGCCAAGAGACTATCACTGGTCTTAGTGTAAGTTCAAATGTTGTCGAGGTTAAATACTAATGGCTGACCAGCAACCAATCTTTAAAATTCAACTTCAGTCAGAGCCTGTCCCAGAGAGCAGACGTGTTGACATGGAGAGCCAGAATCACACAAAACAAGTTACCTACGGTGATGAAACCTGACCTGCCTCCCAGACTCCATAAAACTGCACCCCGGATCAGATATGGGTGAAGACGTTAACAAGTTGACAATCTATTGCAGTGTCTTGTGTCTCACAAAGAAACCTCTAAATCCATATCTAATAAATGTCACCTTCACATTCTCCAGCATCAAAATAAAATAAAATCTCTGTGAATGGTCAGAGATGACTACATGGATCACCCAGTAGGATGTATGTGAAGTAACCAGTAGCAAACAGCAATCCAAAAATCACATTAATAACTGAACTTGGCGGATTCCGTCTGTTCTATGTAAACACACATATTATACTGGCTTTCAGGTGACTGTAACAATGCACACCATAACTGGAGGTTTTGGCCTTACAATCCTCCAAAGCTTCCTGATCTCACACACATCACTCCCTCACACACTCAACAATTGATGAGAATCCACAAGCTGGGTGAAACTGGAAACATAGAACAGTGCAGCACTGTGCAGGCCCTTCGGCCCTTGACGTTCTGTCGACCTTTTATTCTACTCTAAGATCAGACTAACCTCCATACCTTTCGTTATGCTATCATTCATGTGCCTATCCAATTAAAAAGCCCTAATACCGCTTACTCTACTGCAACTGCTGGCTGTTCATTGCACACACCCACCACTCTCTGTGTAAAGAAACTACCTCTGACATCTCCCCTAAACCTTTTTCCAATTACCTTAAAATCATACCCCGTCGAGAGCCATTTCCACCTTGGGAGAAATTCTCTGGCTATCCATTCTATCTATACCTCTCATCATCTTGAACACCCCTGTCAAGTCACTTTCTATTCTTCTTCGTTCCAAAGAGGAAAACACCCTAGCTCCCTCAAATTATCTTTGTAAGACATGCCCTCCAGTGCAGGAAGCATCTTGATAAATCTCCTCAGCACCCTCACCAAAGTTTCCACATCTTTCCTATAACGAGGCAACCAGAACTGATCACAATATTCTAAGTGTGGTCTCACCAGGGCTCCATAGAGTTGCAGCATAACCTCGCAGCTCTTAAAATCAATCCCTCATCTAATGAACACATCACACACCTTCTTAACAACCTAAAAAACCTGGGTAGCAACTTTGTGGGAGCGATGCCATGGACCATTAGATCCCCCTGTTCCTCCACAATGTAAGAATCCTGCCTTTAACCCTGTATTCTGCATTCGACTTTCCAAAATGAATCATATCCCAGTTTTCCACATTGAACACGATCTGCCACTTAGCAGCCGAGTCCTGCATACTGTCAATGTCCTGTTGCAAACCAGAACAGACCTCCACACTATCCACAATTCCACCAACCTGTGTTACATCATCAAACTTACGAACATACCCTTCCACTTTGTCGTCCAAGTAATTTATCAAAATCACAAACAGCAGAGGTCCCAGAACCGATCTTTACGGAACACCACTGCTCACCTTGTTCCACACTGAAAACCTCCCACTTAGCACCACCCTCTGTCTTCTATGGGCTAACCAATTCTGTATCCAGACAGATCGATCTCCCTGTATACCATGCCTCGTTACTTTCTGAATGAAACTACCACATCCCATCCTCAAAGAATCCAGTAAGTGTTGTGAGGTATGACATGCCCCTCACAAAGACATGCTGACAATTTCTTATCAAACTATGATTTTTTCAGAATCCTTTCCAATATTTTGCCCAATGCTTATATAAGACTGACTGGTCTGTCATTCTAAGGACAATACTTATTTCCTTGCATGAACAAGGGAGTAACATTTGCCACCCTCCAATCATGCGACACTACTCCATTGGAGAGTGAAGACGCAAAGAAAGTCGCTAAATGCACAGAAATCTCTTGCCTCTCTTCCTGTAGTAACCTAGGGCGTTTCCCTTCTGGCCTAGCGAATTATCTATCCTTGCGTTTGTATCAATCAGTCTGTATTCACCTCAACTTGTTTACTCCCTGTCCAGCCAACTGATTGACTGCTTTCCATTTCAGGGCTCTGTACAGTGCTGCCTTCCTGAACAAGTATGGTTCCAAATATCCTGTGTATTATGGAACGGGAAACATGGGAATGGCAGATGCCCAAAGCTTTGGCTCTGTTACTCCTCTGTTACTCCTCTGTTACTCCTGACTGGCTGTGCTTTTCCAGCGCCACAATTTTCGACCCTGATCACCAGGATCTGCAGTCCTCATTTTCTCCATTACTGAGGGCTGTCCCCTCTGCACATTGAGTAGGGAAATAATCAGCAGAAAATCGTTGTATCTGGATCTGACTGTTCAGTTCTGGAAAGTTGCATTTGATGAACAAATTTACTAAAAACGAAATTAAAATTCAACAAATATTCATTCATTCGCAGAGTTGCAGTTTTGGTTCATGAATTGGACAGGTTGATAACGAACAGTGAATGACTGAAGAACTCCGAGATACAGAGTATTTCAGGTGATTATATTTGAGGTTGGATGTGCTTTACCTTAATGCTGGTAATATTATCAGGCAGACAGATATGATAAGGAAACGAGGTGACATGTGGAAGTGTGACATTTTTGCCATTTCTGAGATGTGTTTGAGGGAGGTCAGGGCTGACAACTCAATATTCTGTGGTACCAGAACTACAGTCAGGGCAGGAGAGGGGGTAAAAGAGGAGGTGGTGTTGCCTTATTAATTATGGAGTCAGTTACTGGCGTAAGAAGGGACGATATCTTGAAAGGATCTTGTAAAGAGGCTTGGTGGTTAGAGCTCAGGATCAAAACCATGACAGAAACACTGCTAGGGACATATTATTTGAACCCCCAGATAAAGGAAAGTAAGGGATCAGGTAGAAAACCAAGATACTGAAGTGTGTAAAAACAATAATAGGATCATTATATTCAGACATGTCAATTCCAAATATTCATTAGGTCAGTGATAACTTTTTTAAGCGGGGGCAGGTGCTTTGAAATTTATTCCAGAGAGCTTCTTATATTAACATAGAGCAGATACAACAATGGGCAGTGCAGTGCTGGGCCTCACTGTGGGGACGAAGCCAGTCAGTTCTTCCAGGCAGAAGTGGGAGAGCATTATAGGACCAGTGACCGTGACATCACACATTTTGACTTTGCTGAGGAAAAGACCCAAAAAATGTGAGAAAAATAAAAGCTTATTGCATTGGGGAGACAGATTTTATGGAAAAAATGACAGGATCTGGCCAAAGTGCAGTTGCTTCTGGGTGAAACTGTAACAGAACAAGGTGGGGTGGAGGTTGAGGGATCATTTGATTAAAATTGAATTGATGACAGTGTCGGCCCAGCATGTTACACCGATGATAAAATTTAGGAAAACAAGCCCAGAAAACCTCAGATGTCGATACAAATCCCGAACAGGATGAAAAAAGAAAGAGAAGCTTAAAGCAGGTACCAAGTGAGCAGGTCAATGCAAGTCCTAAAAGACTATGGAAAGTGTCGGACTAAATTTAAAAACTCAGTGGAAGAGCAGAAGGAGGGGTGATAAAACATTAGCGGTTAAGATTAGCAAGAATCCAAAGTCACTTTTTTTGGTTTATTAGGGGGAAGAGGATAACGTGGGGGAAAAAAATGGGAGTATTAGCGAGAGAATATGTTAAACACATCCTACGAATCGGTCTTCAGTTTGGAGGAACTAAGGAAGAATTGGAAGTTTATGCAAGATAGAGTGGACAAATCACCAGATTAAAGACCACCAAGTATCACATTAGTGAGAGGGAAACGATTGTAGAAAATTCGGAGGACTGTTGAGGCTGGATCATTAAATATCTTCAAGGCTGAGACAGACAGATTTTTATACAAGTGTTACAGGGAAATCACAGGAAAGTGGAATAGGGGATTAACAAAATAAATATAACCTAATCGAAGGAAAAGCAGACTCAGTGAGCGGACAGACATATTGTTGCCACTGTGTCTAATGGTGTTCTTTTCCAACAGCCCTGTATTCACAAGAACATCAACCTCTCTCACTATGGAGTGAGACACGGTTTGGAATGCAAACGAGGGATTCAAGAAATTCCTAAACGCGATACTAACAGATAGAAAGTACGAGAGGACTGCAATAACACGGATTGCCTGTCGGGGTGAGGATTTGCATTGACACAGTCACCACTACCAGATGGAAGACCTCAGCAAGTCACCCTCCAAGGCCAAGCAGAGACCTGCATTGGAGAGCACGTAGTCAGGAGCCAGGTGTCAAGGAGAGCTGAAGGCCTAAACACTACATCTCTGTCGTGTCTCCTTCCTTCTCTGATCAAAATTAAATGTGGAGGGGTAGAGAGACACGCCGTTGTAGCACAGTAGGCAGGAAGGCTTTCAAACGAGAGGCTCCAGACAGCTCCAGTTCAGCAAAATGTACATGGAAACTCAAATAAAGTTCTTTTAACTTTATTGTTACAGCAGTCGAGATGGCATTTAGGGCAGTCGCACTCTCCTCTTGTGGGATGTGGCAGCTCAGGGAGATTTCCACCGGCCCTGATGGCTACACGTGTGGGCACTGCAGCCAGCTTCAGCTCCTGGGAGACCGTGCTAGGGAGCTGAAGCTGGGCATCACGTTGGCTCAGTAGTTAGCACTGCTGCCTCAGCACCAGGGACCAGGGTTCTGTGTCGAGTTTGCACATTCTCGCCGTGTCTGCATGGGTTTCCTCTGGGTGCTGCGGTTTCCGCCCACAGTCCAAAGATGTGCAGGTTAGGTGAAAGGTCATGCTAAATTACCTGCAGTGTTGCGTGTAGGGGAGTGAGTCTAGTTGGGCTGCTCTTCAGTGGGTTGGTACGGACTTGTTGGGTCAAAGGGCCTGTTTACACACTGTAGTAATCTAATCTAGAATGCACTCAGGGTAATTCGAGATACTGACCGAGATAATGACTGCAATATTCCAGTCCAACGTTCATCGCCCTGAGTTTACCTGTCAGTCCTGTTGTGTTTGATAAACACAATTTAATCCAACAGGTGTTTCTTGCTTCCTGTCATGTACCAGGCAGAGAATAGATGGGCAAACACCAGGAATGGCAAAGGGAGTGCAGGAATCCCCTGTAGCCATTCCCCTCGAAAACAAGTAGACCATTTTGGATTGTTGGGAGCTATGACCGTTCAGGGGAAAGCAGCAGTAGCCAGTTGGTGGTACTACCTCTGGCTCTGGGGGACAGCGGGAAAGGGTAAAGGTAAACAGGACGTTAAATATAGGAGGTTCGATTGTTAGTGGGAAAGATCAGAGATTCTGTGATCACAAACGGGAATCCAGGATGGTGTGTTACTTCCCAGGTGCTGGGGTCCAGCATGTCTCCAAGTGGGAGGGGGAGGGGTAGCAGTCGGAAATCATTATGCATGTTGGCACAAATGATACCCGTAGAAATAGGGACCAGGTCTTGCAGTGTGATTACAGAGAGCTAGGATTTTTTTTTAAAAGCCTTGACAGTGATAATCTCCTGAGAGGAAGATTACTGTCTGAGACATGCACAGGAGGGGACTCCAATATTTTGCCGGCCAGTTTTGCTAGGGTTACAAGGAAGGGTTTAAACTAGATTGGCAGGTGGTGGTATCCTCAAGAGCAAGGAGGAAAGTGGAAGGAGATACAGTAATCAGAAATTGGAAGGTTAGGCAGGGAAATGACAGAGAGAAAGTACTGCCTTTTGGATAAAATTGCATCTGTTTCAATGCAAGAGTGCTGACAGGTAAGGCCGATGAAATCAGGGCGTGGATAGGTACGTGGGACTGGGATATTATAGCCATTACAGAAACATGGCTAAGTGATGGATAGGACTGACAGCTTAATGTGCTGGGGAACAGATGCTTTCGGCAAGACAGAGATGGTGGAAGGAGGTGAGGGGGAGTTGCATTTCTGATTAAGAGGAGAACCACATCATTAATCAGAGATAAAATAACTGATGGATCACCCAGTGAGGCTTTGTGGGTGCAGCTTAGAAATAGGAAGGGAATGGAGAGGTGATTGGGGTTGTAATATAGGCCCCCAAATAGTCAACAGGAATGAGAGTAACAAATATGCAGGGAAGAAAGGGAGACCTGCAGGAGCAATAGGGTTATCATAATAGGGGATTTTTTTTCTAATACAGACTGGAGCAGCCAGAGTGCTAAGTGATGTGATGAGGTAGAATCTGTTAAATGTGTCAGGAAAGTTTCCTCAAGCACGGGCAAAATTCGAAATTTTCTTAGTAAATAGGGTATGACTGGTGACTGAGTTAATAGTGGGGGAGCACTTTGGGACCACCAGCCATAGTTCTATTAATTTTCAAATAACTATGGATAAGAACAAAACTGGTCCTCAGGTTCATGTTCGGACTTGGGGCGTGGCTCAGGTACAGGCAGCTGGGATCAATGGAATCCCTGGAGATAGATGAGAGATACAGGAGTTTACTGAAGAAGGAAATCAGTAGGGTGAAAAGGGGCAAGAAAGAGCCTTGGCTGAGAAAATTAGGATGAATCCAAAAAGGTACTTTAAATATATTAAAAGAAAAAAATAACAATAACCTCAAAGACCAATTTGGACAAGTATGTGTGGAACTATCAGAGTTGATTGAAGTCCTCAACGAATATTTCTACTCTATATTAACCATGGAGAAAGACATGATGACTTGAGAACTTGAGGAAGTTAGTAGAGATATTTGGGGACAATCCAGATCATAGTAGAGGAGATTTGGGACGTACTGGAATGTTTGAAAGTTGGTAAATCTCATGATCCTTATCCGATATATCCAAGAACACCTCAAGGGGTTCCAGAAGAATTTGCGGAGACCCTGGCTTATAATGTTGATCATCATTAAAGTAATGTCGCAGAAGACTGGAGGATAGAAAATATTGTGCCCTTATTCAAGAAGAACTGAACAAAAGAAAGCCTTGGAACTACAGGTCAGTAGGTAAGTTATTTGAGAAGGTTCTGAGGGACAAGATGTACATGCATTTAGAAAGACAGGCTTTGATTAGGAATATAAAGTGTGGCTTTATGCAAGGAAGTTTATGCCTGACAATTTTCTCAAAGGAATTGGATAATGTGACCAGGAATATTGACTTGGATGGGGCAGTAGATGTCGAAACATGTGGTGTTGGATAAGCACAGTAGGTCAGGCAGCATTCGAGGGACAGGAGAATCTGTTTCGGACATAGGCCTTTCATCAGGAACGTCCAAAACATCGATTCTCCTGTTCCTCTGATGCTGCCTGAACTGCCGTGTTTTTCCAGTGCCACACCTTTCGACACTGAACTCCAGCATCAGCCGTGCTCTCTTTCTCCAAGGGCGGTAGGTTTAGTCAATATGGATTTCAGTTACAGCAGAACAGAATGAGGCTTTCTAGCCCCTGGAGCCTGATATACAATTACTGGATTTGGCCAATAAGTCCCTAGGGTCTTTAAAACTGTAACCAGATCATGCAGCACCAGTATCCTTTTGCACAGCAACAGGATCAGTCTATTCAGCTACTTGAAGTCAGTAACACGGGAAAAGGAAGAGGCCACAAAGTGACTGGACTATTGGGTATACTGGAATAAAACCAGGCTACATAGCCCCTCAGACCTGCCCTTCTATTCAGTAAATCAGGGCTGATCTGCACTCGGCCGCAATTTCTCTTTCATGCTCAATCCTTTGTCGTCCTCGACTTTCAGTCGGGTCAAAATCCATTGACACCCACTCGCACACCCCAAACGTTTCAGTGATGTAGCCTCCCCTAACTGCCTGGTTCCAACCGTCACTACCCCCGGAGAGAAGGAAACACTCCCCACACATATACCTTGGCTTATTGACATGGATAGAAGATATGAATACATCGTAAAGTGACTGGCCCTGAAATCAAGACAGGATTTGATAAAGCAAGATGTCAAGGAGACTGAACAAAATCGAACTTGATGGGAATCAGTTGCAAACTCCCCACTGGTTGGATCATTAAGAACACAATGGGGCTGGTGGACATCAATCCTCCCAGTCCCTGGATATCTCTGTGGGAAATCCTCAGGGGAGCTTCGTTGGCACAATCATCTTCAGCTGCTTCATCAATGTCTTTCTCTCTGTCATACGATCAGAGGTGGAGATGTTCTGTGAAAATTATACAATGTTCAGAACAATGAGTCACCTCCTAAGGTACTAAAGTATCAAATCTGGACAACATTCAAGCTTGTGCTGTTAATGTATAGATAACATTAATCAAAAGCACTACTGGCCACTAAACATTCCCACGGTTTAAAGAAAGAGGAACCCCTTCAGCATCTCTAGCTGGTTTCATAGTAATATAAGAAAGCCATTCAGCCCATCAGATCTATTGGATAACAATAGGCGCAATGCATTCACTCACTCCTGCCTATTACACAAGAAGACAATTTAAAAGAAAAACAGGTGTTGGAATCCAAAATACACACGCAGGAAGCTGGAAGAACAGAATAAGCAAGGCAGCATCAAGACGTTGAGAAGTGAACGCTTTGGATATAACCCATCGTCAGGGCTGTGGATGGGAGTAAGGGGGTCTATAGATAAAGTGGCGGGTGAGGGAGGAGGAGGCAGAGTGGCGAGGTGGGGGATAAGTGAACACAGATAAAAGGTATCAGCGAGTTGTTGATGGGAGTGCTGAATCCAGTTGGTAGCTGGTCAAAAGGTTGCTCAGAGGAATGGAAGGGGGGGGGAGGGCTTGGGAAGGGAGTCGGGGGATTGGAAGGGAGGTTATTTGAAATTAGAGAATTCAATGTTGAGCCCCCGGGGTGTAGGCTGCACAGGTGACAGATGAGATTTTATTACTCCAGATTATGGTTTGGTTCATTGTGGCAATGGAGGAGGCCAAGGATGGCTATGTCGGAAAGGGATTGGGAAAGAGAATTGAAATAGGAAGTGACTGGGATGTCTTCCATTCCACCTAACGACCCTACCTTTCAGCTCCCAACCGGATTCATCACTCCCATCGCCCAACCAGGTTGTACCCACCACTTGTGTCCACATAGCCGTAACTCACCATCCCCCGATCTCCCCACCCCAACCACTCCCTTCCCTCTTTATCTGCAGCTCTTCCTACCCCCAACCCAGTTCTGAAGGACAGTTATACCTGAAATGTTGACTTTCCCAGCTCATGATGCTGCCCGGCTTGCTGTGTTCTTCCTGTTTGTCTCCGATAACTCAGGAAGTTAGAGTCTAGTTAGCACAACGTGCTGGTAGGCAGAAACCATGGGTTGCCCACTGAAGTCCTTGAACCTCTGCCCTCGGGCCAGGAGGAAGACATTCAGTCCCTCGAAACACTGACACATGAACAGAAGAGGCCATTCAGCCACTCCAAACTGTTACACTGAAATAGGAGGATTTCATTGTTGCTGCAACACGACAAACCAATGAGGCACAAACTGCACAGACAGACTGCTCCAAATTGTTCCTCCTGGCGCAATTGCTAATGGTACGTATTATGTTAACGTGGTTTGCTGACCATGAGGAGGGAAAGTGATTGGTTTGTACCAAGTCCCAAGGAGGCACCTTCTATCTCCGAGATGTTACGGACTAGGCTAGAACAATCAAAACGGTTTTAAGCAGGCAGCCCAGCGCATACCTTTGCAATTTGTTTCGGTAAGTGTACAATGAAAATTAGCCGGAGTAATTTAGCTAGGCTGACTACTAGATTTTAAAACAGACAAAAACTTTATTCATAAAATTACACAATGAAACACTGAACAGAATAAAGAATCACGACAGAATTCAACCTATCCAGCTAGACTTAATTATGCTGTTCCGAGCATACACAACTGTCCCAATAAGCAAACTCCCAATAAAAACCAGTATAAATGGAACACAAACTTACAGGTTGAAGTTGAAGGTCAGAAAAGAGAGAGTTTCCACACGGCTCCCAGTTGAACTTCCCAGTTCAAGACTCAACTGAAAACTGTACAGCTCAGCGAGTTCAACTAAAATAGCTCACCACTCTCCGTACATTAAACTGGCCACTTATAAAGCATGACCACTTTGGCCTGAATTCTCATCTGTTTCCATATAAACAAAAGGCCTCTGAAAATCCTTTTCATCTCTTTACCAGCTTGGCCCCGTTTTATTGTAACTCTGAAAAAAAAACAAAGACAGAGTCTCCTTGAGCCAAGGAACAGCTTTTAGACAAAAAAATGGACTTGCTTTGTGACATGTCTCTCCAATCCCTGAAAAAAAAAGAACCACCGATACTAAAAGATGGCTGCATTTTTAACCCTTCAAACCCAGATAGTAGTCTCAAAACAGACAGATACACTATACTCACCGTAAACATTCAAATATGCACAAACCCCATGCAAATTCAGGCGGCGGTATACCCACCACCGAACACCTCCGTATCTCATTCAAGTCTCAATAAGTCATCAGCTTTCACGTTTCACAACCTGCCGCATGCAAAATTGTCAAGTTGAATGGCTGCAACAACAAGCTCCATCTAAACAGTCTGGTATTTTTTACCTTAATTTTTTCCACAAATGTCAATGTGTTGTGATCAGTGTATACGATTGTCTCAGATGCATTGCTAGTAATATAAACACAGTTATGGTGTAATGCCAACACCAAGTTTAAAGTCTTTTTCTCAACCGTTGAACATTTCTGCTGATGAACGTTCGACTTCCCAGAAAAATACCCGATGGGTCTTTCTATTCCCTCATCATCCTCCAACACCGGACCAACACCCACATCACTGGCATCGATAGCCACCTTGATAGTCTTCGAGTAACCTAGTGTAGCTAATACTGGGGGCAGTGATTAACACAGTTTTTAGGCTGTAAAATGCCTTTTTACAGTCCTCTGTCCTCTGTTCTTGCCCTTGACAATTTGGTGAGTGGAGCAGCCACACGGCTTAAAGTTTGGCACAAACTTTCGGTAAAATCCTGTCAATCCCAGAAACCGTAGCACTGCATATTTCTTTTTGTCGACGGTGTGAAACATTCCCCAACTACTTTCGTTTTTGTATCTCATGGGGCCATTTGTCCATGTCCAATAACGTGACCCAGGAAGGTTACTTGGGCTTACTCAAATTCACTTTTAGCTCGGTTTACCACCAAGCCCGAGTCCGATAAATGCTGTAAATGTTCCTTCCATGAGTGACTAAAAACCACCAGGTCATCAATGTACACCACATAGTTGGGTAATCCAGCAATGACCTTATTATCAGCCTCTGAAATGTGGCTGGATTGTTTTACATACCAAATACCACAACATTGAACTGATATAGTCCATTTGGCGTTATGAAAGCCGAAATTGCCTTTTCTCTCTCTCTGACAGACGTCCGTACCAGTAGCCTCTGAGCAAATCCAACTTAGAAATGGAAATAGCTTCTCCCACTTTTTCGACACAATTCTCAAAGCATGGAATTGGATATGCATCAGTCTTTGTAACGGCATTGACTTTGTAATAGTCCACACATGGCCATTGGGTACCATCTGGTTTTGGCACCATGACTATATGTGAACTCCAGTCACTGTAACTCAATTCGATTATGACCTCTTGGAGTGTGCACTCTATCTCCTTCTGAACCTGTGCCAATTTTGGAGAGTCGTGCCTATAAGGTTGTTGCTTATACAGAACAGCATCTCCTATATCTAGATCATGCACAATTATGTTCGTACTTCCCAGTTTATTTCCGCATATCTCTCCACAAGATAGTAATAACGCTTTCAGGTCACTTTTCTTTTTTTGTGGAAGGTAACTCAATAATTTATCCCAATTTTTGACAATTTTCTCATAGTTCAATTTGATTTGAGGAATGTCCAATTCAGAATCCTCTGAACTTGGTTCTTCCTTCTGTGCTGTCATCATGAACACCTTCTCCTCTTGCTTTCTTTCCTTATCAAAATATCTTTTGAGCACATTCTTATGACACACTCTGTGAGATCTCATCCTGTCTGGAGTCCGTATCAAATAATTCACCTCATTCAATTTCTTCTCAATTTGATAAGGTACACTAAAACTAGCTTTTCAAGGCTCAACTGTTACAGGAAGTAACACCAATACTTTAATCCCAATTGCAAAATCGCCAATTTACGGTTTCTGATCCACTTCCTGTTTCATTGTATATTGCAATACTTTTAAATGCTGTCTACCCAACTCTCCAGCTCTATTTAATCGTTTCCTGAAATTTGACACATTGTCCAAATGGGTGAATTATTAATTTCTCCTTAACCAATGGTAATGGTCCTTTTACTTTATGCCCACAAATTAATTTAAATAGTCTGAATTTGTTCGATTCATTCTGTGCATCTGTGATCACAAATAGTTCAAAATGAATTTCCTTATCACAATCATCTGGATAAGCCTGACTGTAAAACCTCAACATGGTCTTCAGTGTTTGATGCCATATCTCTCATGCTCCCTGTGATAACGATTAGTACGCAGTAGATTTGAATTGTTTTATTACCAAGCTATCCATCATCACCTTGAATAGTTCGGATGAGAGGTTTGATCTGTCTGGATCTCTATTGGTAGTCCGTAACTAGTTAAAAAAAAGCATTTATTCTACAACTCTTTAAGCTGTGATGCTGCCTAATGGGTCTGCCCCTGGAAATATACTCGACACATTCATTATTGTTAATAAATACTTATTTTCACTTTTTGTTTGAGGTAGGGGACCTACACAATCTACCAAGACTCTAGTGAAAGTTTCCTCAAATGCTGAAATACGTATTAAAGTTGCAGGTTTTATTCCTGCCTGTGTGACATGTATGAGACGTCTGGCAAGATTCAAATACATCGTATGTAGTTCAGGCCAGTGAAAGTGTCTTTGTATTCCAGCCTGTAGTGTCTAACCCCGAAGTAATCTCCAAGTGGTACCTCATGTGCCACTCGCAGCACCTCCTTTCTATACCCAACAGGAAACACAATGTGAAGAATTTCTGTCCACGCCTGATCTGCTTCAATGAGTGCTGATCTCCATATCCGCATTAAGACATCATTTGTTAAGTAATAACACACAGGAATGCGCTCATTCTCTTTATTGCTAAATGTCTTTTGATATGACTTTTGTAACTCCTCATCTTTCTGCTGTAATTCAATCACCTAAGCAGAGCTAAAATACTTTCATGTTTTCATACTTGCTCCTTCTGTTCCACTTATCTGGTCAAAAAGAAACTTTCGGATAACTCTACGTCAGCTTCCTTATCTGTGCCTTTATCCTGCTTCAACCTTCTGATCACGCAATCAGGGGAAATTCCTGGATAAACATTCTCCAGGTCTTCAGTTGCCTGCATCTCCACTGGCTTTTCAACTAGAGTAGGCACGCCTACCAGTGAATCAGCTATATTATTTGCAAGGACAATTTTTATTCCTGGAGCTGAGAGTTAGGGGTCCAGTACTCCTACCACACATTCTCCACTCTTCTCTGGACTATCTCGCCTCACATTACATAACTGAGCGCTTTTGCCTCACTATGAATTCATGTTCCCAGCACACTTTCTGGCAATAATCTCTCAAGAGTGCATAAAGCCTCACCCCTCAGCATTACAGACTGAAAAGATCCTGTGTCAATTAATATTGGAACCTCCTTACCTATGTACTCCTGGCCTATGTGAATAAACTTTACCCTTCTATGTAGATTTTTTAACGCAGATTTAGCACGTCCACTGATAATGTTGTAGACGCTGAGGTAGTTGCCTAACTCCCCCCGTGCTTTTTGTTACTAGTAAAACGAAACTTCCAGGCTTGTCTGGTTATCCTACATCTGGTTTTCTCCCAGCCCACCAACACTGTGATTTCCAATGAAAACACCATAGTATTTTAACTTCTTTGTCCCCCTCAAGGTTTTCTTTATTACTGTGGTAAATTATCCTTACGTTCGACACTATGATCTACGTTTCCCTTTGCACGTGAGGATATCTCTTTGCTCCAAGTTCTGTCCCTCAGAAACCAGAACTGGTTCTGGAAAGCAAACCAAGTTTATGGACCAGTTCATAATCATCAGCTATTTCAGCAGCTAACCTTGCTGTTTACACTCTCTGCTCTTCCACCTGAGTTTGCACTACATCAGGCAGTGAATTTTTGAATTCGTCCAAATAGTAACCTCTCTAAGGGCATTTTAGCATCGCTTGAATTTTAAAGCTCTGATCAAACTATCGAAATTAGTCTATTTGATTCTTACAAACTCAGTGAAGGTTTGACCAGGATCCTCATTAGATTCCTGAAAAGTTGCCTATGCAGACCTAACGTTTATGTTTTCACATCCTCATACTCCCCATATACCTCCTCTGACAGGGATGTGAATACCTCACCAGTCCTATCTACAAGTTTCGTTTGGATCAACAAAACCCACATTGCCTCTGGCCACTGCATTTGTTAAGCCAACTTTTCAAATGAGATGAAAAGGGCATCACATTCTTCTCATCAAACTGAGGCAATGCTTGAAAATAATCAAACAGATTCTCACTAGGCCTCTAACTACCAGGGCCTTGCTCATCCGCACTCTCTTCCTTAGAAAACCCACCAAAGCTCTCTCTTTCTCTCTCCCCTTCTGCTCTCTCTTTTACCATTCTTTCTTTTTATTCTCTGTTCTGCTGCTCTCTCTACACCCCCCCCCCCCCCGCCTCTTCTTCATTTTATCGAAAGTCAAATGTTTCATTTTGGCTGCCCTTTCCTTACGTCTCGCTGCTAACTCAAGGTGTTTCATTTGCAACTGAATTCTTGCCATCTCGGATTCTGATGCTTTCTCCAGCAAGTTTAATTGACGAGCTACTGCTGTAATTATCTCTCCTTTCCTCACAGAAGCAGTCAGTTCCAATTCCAGCTTCTCTGCTAATTCTTGCAACTTGGTCTTATTCATTTTTCGTAAAATTTCCAAAGTCACTGCATGCACACTCAGGAAACGTTTGGCGACTGAAATAGCCATTACTATTCGAATCTTTGTCAACCCAATCAACGAATACCCGAACTAAAGACACTAGCATCTCCCACTCGCTGTTAAAAATCCAGCAATAAACCCCCAGTCTGTTATGGATGAGGCCAGACCACTCAAAACATTCTTAAGCAAGCAGCCCAGAGCATAATTTTACAGTTTGTTTTGGTAATTATCCAATGAATATTACCCGGAGTAATTTAGCTAGGGTGACGACTAGATTTTAAATCAGACAAGAACGTTATTTACAAAATTACACAATGAAACACAAAGAACAGAATAAAGAACCCGAACAGAATTCAAACTATCCAGCTAGACTTAATTATGGTTTTCCAAATACACACAATAGTGCCAATAATCAAACTCACTTGAAAAAAAACGTTATAATGGAATGCATGCTTCCAGGTTGAAGCTGAAGGGCAGAAAAGAGAGAGAGTTTCCACACAGCTCCCAGTTGAACTTCCCAGTTCAAGACTTAACTGAAAACGGTTCAGCTCAACTCAACTCAGCTAGCTCAGCTAAAAGAGCTGACAACTCCCCATTCATTGTCGAGGTCACTTCTAAAGCATGACGATTTTGGCCTGTAGTTTCAACTGTTTACATATAAATAAAAGGCCTCTGAAAATCCCTTTCGTTTCTGTACCAAACCAGACTGATCGTAGCCTGGCCCCGTTTTATTGACCCTTTGAAAAACATCAAGGACTGTGTCTACTTGAGCCAATGAACAGTTTTTAGCAAACGAGAAGGATTGGTTTGTGACAGATAAGACAGGCTAGTGTTCTGTATGGAGGTCAGAAGCTAGTGGGAATGCCTAACACTATCAGAGTATGGCTGATGACAGATTTGTGAACAACATGACGTTCAATGCAGGGTCACAACCCAACTGCACATCCAGACGGTGAGAGTTCATTCAGAACCTGGAGCTCTCTCTCTCTCTCAAACAACATGGGAACTCCATCGAGCTCTGTAACCTATCATAGAGTCATAGAATTCTAAAGCACAGAGACAGGCCCAATAGCACAAACTAGTTCATGCTGATCAAAATGTCCATCCATGCTAACCCCATTTCCCTGCGCTTGGTCCATATCCTTCGAAACCTTTCCTATCTATATATTTGTCCAAATGTGAAGACACATGTCATGGAAAACATGGTATATCTAATGCTATCCGTGTTTTGTTTTGGAAATAATGAGTGTTGATTGATAACACACTAGTGTTAATACAATCATGTTTTTATTCTTTTTGTTGCGTTACAGATTAAACACTCATTTCCTTCACACCATCACTGCAGGGGTTAGTCTTGTCAAACCTAATTACACCGTCTCTCTGTAGCAAGGAGATCATTGATTATAAATGAAAGAAAATACTGTCTCAAGTACACTCCACAACTGCAGGACGGAGTCTTCACACTTCTAGTTTAATCATTTTGTAATGAACGATACTATTCATTTATTGTGCTGGTTACTTGCTGAGCCATAGAGTCATAAAGATGCACAGCATGGAAACAGATCGTTTGGTCCGACCCGCCCATGCCGACCAGAGATCCCAACCCAACCTCGTCCCACCTGCCAGTACCCGACTGTTCTGTATGAATTTTGTTAGTGCCTCATGATCAAGGACATTCAGCTCCTTTTCACCAAGAGCACTTCCCATCATCTCGCCTTCTCATAAATACAAAATGCGAAGGATGGCATTTTTTGCCAATCATTTATTTGCCTTATGAAGCAAAGTCACACCAACCACAACATCACTATTGCCATTGGATTTGATGGGAGATACTGAGGAGGCGATGATGTAGTTGTATTGTCTCCGAATATTAATCCAGGGAATCAGGTAATGACCCAGACACCGGATCCGAATCCCACAATGGCAAATGTTGGGAATTGAATTCAATAAAATATCAGGAATTAAGAATCAAATGAAACAATGAACCCATTGTTGATTGTCCTACCTGGCACCCTCATGCCCTTCAGGAAAGGAAATCTACCATCTTCAGCTGGTCGGGCTTACATGTAACTCCAGACCCACAGCAATGTGGGTAACCTTCAGTTGCAGTTTGAAATAGCCAAGCCAGCCACTCAGATATATCAGTCACTTCAAAGCCTCAAAGAAAAGAAACCGCATGGACCTCAGCACTGACTACTTACAGCCCACAGACTGCAGTGGGTCAGGAAGGCAGCTCACTAAAACCTTCTCAAGGACAATGAGGAAAGGGAATTAAATGTTAGCCCAGCATCCGATTAATGAATAAAGGAAGATGATCCCATTCAGGGAAGAGAGAAAAACAGACATAAACAACTTTAAACAGGAACTTTGACATATAACTTACATGGTGATGAGTATCAGTAATATGGGAACAGGAGAAACATATGTAAGGTTTAATTTCATTTTTTATTTCCATCCCAGCTGATCATCAACAATCCCTTTGTTTGCTTCTTTCTCTCTATTTCTCTCTTTCTCCATCTATTCAACTCAGTCCTTCTCCACTTCATAACAGATGTTGGGTGTCACCAACATCAATCACGCTATTTCCCAACATTGTTCCGTTCTGATGTATGGTCATTAGAATCGAATTGCCAATTCTATTTTTCTCTCGACTCGAGGGGGCTGCCAAATCTGCTCAGTTTGTCTGGCACTTTCTCGTTCTTTATTGTTTCTGATCTGTTGCATCATTCTTTGCTTTATTTAACCTTTAATTTTGTTATTACTTGGAATGTCTGCATCGTTGACAGGGGCAGCATTTGTTGACCTAACCAAGTGTCATTTACTGCGAGGTCATTCTTTCAGGCAGTACAGAACCAAGCACATTGCTGTGGGTCTCACATCAATCTTTAGCCAGACCAGATAATAACGCAAGATCTATTTACCAAAGGACATCAGTGAAATAGATAAACGTATAGACAAAATGCTGGAAGTGTTATGGTTGTTATTTCCAATTCCTGTCTTTTTTATTTACTTTCTGACATCGTCAGTGGTAGGATGTGGAACAGTCTCTTTCTGTGTAATAACCTGTGCATCTGAATTATATTTCTTCCGACATTACAGCTCTGAGAGACTGTTCATGTTATTAAGTTATTTTAGAGACAAGAACAAAGTTGTGATCGGAATATTTGCAAATGAAAGAGTGCTTAGAGGAGAGGTGGAACCATAACGTCTGAATTTTACCAAAGCATAGATAATGGTTTATTAAGCGTCAGTTTGAAGCCAAGTTGGTGACTGGGCATATAATCGAGCTGGTAGTGGATAGGTTTTGTGATGGATAGAATAACGAGACATAAATGAATTTCATTTATTTAAATTCGGTATTGTGAACAGTCTCGTTCTCCGATGTTTGTGAGGGCGGGGGTGTGGGCGTTTCTGAAATTTGTGGGGAATCAATGGAATTTGCATTTGAAACTGAAGAAAATAGTTTCCGTCTTTGTCAAATACAGATAAGAGAAATAGCAACGAAATTCGCCATGGTTGAAGAGATTAATAAATGGATAGAGATGAAGAAACTTACCAGGAACACCAACAATAGCGAGGATAGGATAGTAACCCGCCTGGATAATCATCAGTGCACCATATATCCGATATGGTAACGGGAACCAAGACAAAGAAAAATAGGAAAGACCATCGGATAAACTCCTGTCCATTGTTGCAGCATTCCAGTCAAATGTTCTCAGATTCTGATCCATTAATGGATCATTCCAGACTATACTCAGATGTTTAAATCTCCTTTTTCTGTCTCTGCAGCTGCTGATCCCTTTGAGCGTTGGAGTTGATGCATCTGCTGCTACAATGGCATAAACCATTGCAAGAGGTCCCTTACTAATAGGAGACGGAAAACATCCAGTGACATAACTAGGATCCATGGAGACTGGCATCACTCACAGTCACTGAACAAACAGCTCCATTTAACCCCTTTCAGTATGGTTCCTTCAGTTCACAAAAACTACTGGACTGGAATGAATGTATTGCACCGTTGGCTATTGGTCGCATCTCCCATCACCCATTGCTCTCGTGAAGTTAGTATTGAGGGAGAATGATGCATGGTTTCCTATCGCAGGCTAGATTATTCTGCTGCGTTGTCCATTTGCAATACTGTAACCTGCTGAACCTCCCACCACCACCACCCTCAAAAACCACAATCTACATGCTGTTACCGTGCAGATCTCTCCTCGACTAGAACAGGCACCAGCCAATATATTTACAGTGGATATATTTGCAGTCCAATGCATAGGAAATGCGAATTTGCCTGGGTATTCCTTTAATTGGTCTCATAAAGCAATTTTGTACCTTCAACATTCACTGTGGTTCATCACTTTTTAAAATATAAACTCACAAACACCTTAACACACTTTATTAAGCAGAAGTTTCTTCACATTCTCCTCATGGTAGCATCATGCCAGGGTTTAGTCTGGTGAAGACCCTTTGCTGATTAAACCTGTACACAATACATCTAACAGTCTCTCAACAAAACTCTATCATTGGGAAAGATACATTTACTCTGGTACTTTAATCATTTTGCATGAACAGCCACATATCATTTACTTCCTGCTGCGTAAAAATTCTATTTGTGACTTATGGCCAAGCAAATCCAGGTCTGTTTCAACAACAGCACTTCCCAAACTCTCACTATTTAATGAACATAAATGTGAATGATGATATTTGTTGTTCATATCCGAAATATTTTAGATCTTGGGAAGAGCTATTGCCCAAACACTGATCCTTCTGATACCCCAAACTCCTCACTCCAGATAATTATACTACCCTCTTCATTCTCTCGATTATCCAACTTTTAATATATTCGGTGTATTCCACACCTACCTATCCATGGACTCTAACATTCTCTACTCACCTGCATTCAACCATGACAAATGTCTGCTGAAAATTCAAACACTTAATTTCCACTGGTTCTCAATTGTCGATGTCACAACGGACAACCTCCACAATATCCAGCAGGTTTATCAAAGATCAAGATCATTTCCTCTTCCTGAGTCTCGATTGGCTCGACTGAATCATGTCATTATTTTCCAAGTGTCGAGTTGTCACATTCCTTACAAAGGTTAAAATGTTTTTCTCACAGCTTACATCAAGCTAACCACTGTTCAGTTTGCTGTTTGCTCTCTCCGTCCTGTTTTAAACATTTAGGTTTACAATCGCTGCTTTCCAGTCTGGAGGATCCTTTCCAGAATCTAACCAGCTTTGAAGAATAATCAGTAATTCTTTCACTTGCTTTGCTGCCACTCCTCAATACTCTTGGATGTAGCTCATCAGATGCAGCAATATATCAACCTTAAATTCATTGAGATTTTGAAAGACATACCTTTTATTAATTCTAATTTCCTGCTGTTCCTCATTTTCACTAGTCACTCTGTTCCCTTGTATTTCTGGAAGTTTCTTTCTGTACCTTCCTCAGGGAGATGGACACAATATATTGCTCTCAGCGGACAGATGGGTTCTGTCAACCAGTGAATATATCGGAGGAGTGCACTCCGGTGATGATGGATGTGTTACTCACTCCTGCCTAGAAAGTTCCAGAATTAATCCAGTTTAATTCATGGTGAGCATCAGCACAGTCCTGTCACTAGTATGTGAGGCTGCACAGTATACTGAAGGAGGGGACATAGCTCAGTGACCACCTCAAGTTTGAAACAAACTGGCTTCATACCTGGCACCTGGTCCAGCTTAGACAAATGTCCCGGGAAATCCCAGGAGAGATAATACACTGTCCTGCACCTCCCTATTTATAGAGCTTCCCTTCTGTGGAGCCTCATCTCCATTTGTTTACCATGGACCCAGACACTCTGTAAATGCAGTGTATAGAGTGGGGTCACCAGACCCCGCAGCTGACAAATACAAACCCGAGATAAGCATCCACAGAAACTCCACTGATTTTCCAATGACAGGAACAAGTCAATTCCCCACACGGAACGTGCACGCGCTCAGTGTTGAAAACTATTTCCACTCCTGAGTTTCTCTTCCTGGCTGAGAAAGCCGTTGCATCTCTGCACACTCCCACAGTAAGAGTTCCTCTCTCCAAAGAAGCAGTTGACAATGTAACATTACCTTTCTCTATATCTCAGCAACAATAAGGGCAGCACCAGCATTGCTAATGGATTTGATCATCACACTCAGAGAAGAGAGATACAGGGAACCTAACTCACTTTAAACAGGGACAAATCTAAATGGACGCGATATTCAGGAGTATGGGAAAACGGGGAAATGTGAGAATAACTTGCCATTCTGTTTTCCTTTCAGTTCATCATCAGCAATCCCTTTGCTCACTTTTCATTTAATTTTCTCTCAGCGGACAGATGGGTTCTGTCAACCAGTGAATATATCGGAGGAGTGCACTCCGGTGATGATGGAAATGTGGCCATTTCTCCATTCTTTCAATTTAAACCTGCCCCCCACCTCACTCTCCAACCCAACCATCCATGATACCAGGATAATTAATATTATTTCCCAGTTTGCTTTCAGTTGTGAGACAGGGTCACTGGACTCAAATCGTTTTCTGCATTTTTCCTGACAGAGGCTGCCATACCTGCGAGATTCTCCAACACTTTCAGACGCTGGAGAATTTTATTTTCAATCTCTAGCACTCACCGTTCCTTGGTTTATTTCACCTTCCATGCTGTTGCTTCTCCGAATGCCAGCATCACGGGAAAGGGCAGCATTTGTTGTCCATCACTAATTGTCTGTGACCACACGGCCATTAGTCAAGACAAAATGGAGCCAACAATGTTGTTGTGGGTCTGAAGTTACACTGAGTTCAGACTGGGTAATAATATTAAGCCTCTTTAGCAAAGACTATCAGTGAAATAATAAAAATAAATCTTAAGGGTTTCTGCGTGAAATTGCCTAGTCCGTATTCCCTACTTCCTGCCAGAGAGAAATGGCGGGGAAATCAGTTTAACTACCGACAATCAAAATGATTTGGGGAAAAAAGCGAAAGGGAGATTGAGCGACAATTTCATGTAAGATCACAGGTTTCAGAATGCTGAAATGAAGACATTTCGACAGCATCCTGCAACATGAACCAGTACTCCCAGGATGATAGGTGAAGGGGATATTGGCGTCAATAAAGATGAGAGAGAGTTTTAGATGAACATTTGTTCTGCAACTTTGTAACTGGGTGTGGGGTCAGCAGAGTCTTCCACTCATTGGGCTGAATCTAACAATAGTTTGTCTCAGTGACATTTTGATTGAGTTTGACAGAGGGATTGTCTGTACGAGACTGAACTAGTTTCATGGTGCTATCTTATCGAACTCACCTCATTAGCTACCCACTCAATCTCTTCGTGTTCCTCGCATTCAATGCCACCCCGATTCTCCAACCCAACATGGCTGGAGGGACTCACCATCACACTGATGTCGCTGGCTATTCTATGATCACTGAAACTGATGACATCTTTCAAAGGCCAATGGGCATACTGTTGTAATTCCTCAGTTTGGAGCCGCCCTGCACAGTTTACCCCGAGTATGGCAGGTAAGGGGAATTAACACCACGGTTTTTTCAACAGGGGTAGAGAAGTCCTAGGGGATGGGCTAGAACGGGGGTCCATTCTTTTCCCAGAGGAGGCCTGAGCATGGTCTGTGCTCACCACCCAGCTCAGTGCAGTATCTGCGGTCTCTCTCTCTCTCTCTCTCTCTCACACACACACACACTTTGAATATGGAACATTCCAGATAGTGTTCCAAAGAATTCCCATTTTCAGGTGCAGGGATTGCAGTCATTCAACCCCCTGGGTTCCTGCATAAAAATGCACTTATTTTATATCCAATCACAATTAGTAATTCTGACTATTTAACGTTGTCTCACTTTGTTGTATTCAGCCAAACACTGCTTCTAAACACTTGTCCCGTTATGAAATTCAATTTTGAGCAGAGAACTTTTTATCCTCAGTTGTTATCTGGACCTTTTCTCTGAATTGTACCATTTTCTTTGTTATGAAAGTTTCTCTTGCCCTTTGCCTGTGCCTGTTTCTGTCTGTAAGAGTTACACTGTCTCCCACTCAATTGGCCGGACGGCTGGTTTGTGATGCAGAGGGAGGCCAGCAGCGCAGGTTCAATTCCCCCACACTGACAGAGGTTACCATGAAGGGGACATTCTCTCAACAATGAGCAATCGAGCATGGCCAATCCACTCTAAGCTGCACATCTTTGTACTCTGGGAGGAAACTGGACCATTGGGAGGGAACCCACAGAGATACGTGAAGAATGTTCAAACTCACCTGAGGTTGGAATTGAACCCAGCTCCTTGGGTGATGTGCGCCCGCAGTGCTAGCCACATATCCATCATACTCCTCAGTTAGTTCTGTTAATTACTTGTAGCTGAATGAAGAAATCCAACTGGCATGTTCTGATAACTGAACCTGACCCAGTCTTAGACCTTTATCATCGGCCATATCGCCAACCTTTTTCATTTAATTTTTTTTGTGAGCAGTGGAGGAGTGGGATTAGAAATGGAAACAGTGACACCCTTCAACCTCAGTCAGAACCGCAGTAAGGAGAAATTCACAAAGTGGGAATTCATTCAATTAGGATTCTCTCACCCAGAAGATTGGGAGGGTGAATCTTCATATTATATCGAGGCTGACTTTGTCTGATTTTCCAGAGACAGGTGAATCAGGGATCATTGTGAAATCAGAGAAAAGTGCAGCTGGGACCACAATGAGATGAGCCATGACCTTATTGACTGGTGGAATAGTGTCAAAGTGCCGAATGCCCAGTTGTGTCCGTCAGCCCTATGTTCTGATGTTCCATTCAGCCCTTCGGTCCTGCTGTGAAGGAGCAGATTGAGGCCACTCTGATGGTTTTGTTTAGTTTGGGAAATGTATTAGAAAATCCAGGCTGTGTCAGACAGTGACCCCCCTCCCCCACTCCCCCTTTTCAGGCTTCTCCTCTCTGTAACTTCTGCTCCTGATGTCGGTCATGTTAAAGGCCCAGATTCGCATTGAATACAGCCCCCATGTCCCACACAAGGTCAACTCAGACAAATCCTCTGCTGTCTCTGAATGCAACATTTTACATCATGACTTCCAGGAAAATAATCAATTATTTTCCAAAAACATAACTAAGAACGTAAGAAATAGGAACCTGCGCTGTCATTCAATAAGAATATGGCTGATCTACTCCACGGCTCAACTCCATTTTCCTGCTAACCCCTTGCATCCCTCAACTCGCTGTAATGACACAAACCAATCCACCCGTCTGTAAATACAATCAGTGACCCAACCTCCCCAACTCTCGGGGTTAGGAAATTCCAGCCATTTACTACCTTCTGAAAGAAGACATTTCTTAACATCTCAGTTTGAAATCGATATTTCTTACTCTGTATCTATATCTCTGAGTTCGAGACTCTGCCTTGGTGTGGAATCACATTCTCAATGCCGACCTTGTCAAACCCCCTCTATATCTTGTCCGTTTTAGTAATGACACCCTCATTCATTTAAACCACAATGAATAATTGCCTCAGCATTTTTGATGTATTCAATAATTCAATCCTTTCATGCTATGAACCAGTCTAATGAAACAACATTTCTGCATAAACATGCTAAAATTATGTTTCCGACACAGAAACACACCACTCCGTTGTACTGCTCCTTTTTTGGGAGTTCTCTCCATTCAATAACAGCTGCCTTATGGTCGTCCTCAAACTCGAATATATATTGCACTCAGCTCCCGCCGTCAGGAGCTGAGTGCAGATCTTGTAAGCAGCTCTTGCCATCGGACTGATATTTGTGGTACTCCAGTAGATACATTTTTTTCATAAAGATCGATGAGTCCTGACTCTCCGATTTCTAAGTGTTTAACAAGTGTCATCCCATGCTCATGAATTATCCATCATACTATAAGCTTCTGTCTTGCGTAAGAACATTTATTTAGTGATATCTTGTGGAAACTCTCTGGAAAGCCTCATGTCTACCAAGTCCCCCTTTTATCAAGGCCACTAGTTACATTCTCATGGATTTCCAGAAAAACTTTGCATGATTTTACAGGCAAAATGTAGTTCGCCTTTTTCAAGACCATGCTGATTCTGTGAAGCTTTTCTAAATGCTCTGCAGTCACTTCCTTAATAACAGACGCTCACAGATTCCCAGCAATAATGGTGAGGCTAAGTGCGTCCTGCTTTCAGTCTCGCTCGTTTCTTGAAGACAGGCGCCACATTGGAGATTCACTGGGTCACTCCTTTAATCCAGAATTATGGAGTATTTCACACAGTGCCACCAGCCACTCTGTGACCACTTATTTTAAAACCAGCTCTGAATTGTTGATGACCTGTTTACCCTTGGTCTTATCTGTTTGAGAAATGCTTTATTCCTTCTGTTAGAGACAGTTCAATATCTTCCCTCCTATTACCATTTTGTTTATACCATTGAAATATTTACAGCACCTTCACCTGTGAGGGACGATGTAAAATACTGGTGCAAATTATCTGTCTGTTTCCTGTATCCAGTTCTCCAGTCACACCCACCAAACGTCCTCAATAAACTTGCCTGACTTTCTTTATACCAAAGATCACACACACCTCTTGAACTCCTCTTACATGCATGTAAAAGCTCGTGCTGCTTGTTTTTATATTTCTTGCCAATTTGCTTACATCACATCTTTTCTTCCCTTTTCTTCACTTTCAATATTCATACAGTCATATCGCATACAAACACAATCTTTGGTCCAACTTGTCCATGCAGGCCACGTTATCCAAACTAATTATTCTCATTTGCTTGCATTTGGCACATATGCCTCTAAACGGTTCACATTCATATGTTTGTCCAAATATCTTTCAAATGTTGGAGCTGTACTTGCATCTGCCAGGCTTCCTCTGGCAGCTCATTCCATAAACGCATCACCCTCTGTGTATAAAAAAGTTCTCTCTTCCTCCCATTTAAATTTTCCCTCTTCCACCATTAACCTATGGCTCTATGATTTAATTTTCCTATCCTGTGGAAAAGACCTTGGCTTTTCACCCTGTCCATGCCTCCCCTGATTTTATAAATTTCTATAATGTCACCCCTCAACCTCCTACACTCCATCTGATATTAACTTCAAGAACAAACATTTAAAGATCAGCACTGTAAATTTGAAACAATATTAAAAGTGACAGGTAAACAGCACTCAGCCCATGCTTCATACTGTTAGTTGTTTTCTTCGTTATATTACAATAATAAGGCAGCATGAAAATCTTACTAGTGCCAATAACCCGTCAAGAACCTGAATTCCTTTGTCTGATAGCGGTGATGATCTCTACAGTGAAAATGTATCCCTGGCCAGATCTATATAATTCCACATGTTCAATATTCTCCCTCCTGGCCTCCGTATGACCTTATGTGGTTGTGTCTTCTTTATCTTGCACTCAATGGAGAGAACCCCTTTTCCCCATTCACATCTTAATTTAAATTCATTTTGCATCATCTTCTCGATCACCACTGCTAAAAGCCTGATTATCTGTTGTCACATCCTCTTTTCCCTGTCACCTACCCCTCACCTCTGGCAAGTGACTAAAATGCCCAGTTTCCAATCATTTTCTGTTCTGAAGAAGTGTCACACTGGACTTGAAACACTAGCTCTGTTTCTCTGTCTCTGCAGATGCTGGCAGACCTGCTGAGTTTCTCCAGATATGAATAGGCACTGCACAACTTTTCAATTAAACAAATAATTACGGATACTGGAAATGAAAATGCATAAATTGCTGTAGAAACTGGGAGCTTTGTCGAAGGGTCACTGGACCCGAAAGGTGAACTCAGCTTTCACTCCACAAGATGTAGCGAGACCTGGTTAGTTTTTTCAGCAATTTCTGTTTTTGAACATTTTCCAAAGACGTGTGTCGAATCTGCTCAAACACCCTGTCCAGCACAGAGTGCTGTACATTGGGAAGGGAACAAAAACGCAAAATGCACAAGTTCATTGGCTCTGAAACAACATCGCTGACACGATAGAGGTCTTAATCATGGTCAGAGAGAAACACAGAGGAAAAAAAAAAAGCACGTCAAACACAGCAGATGTTTACGGGAAAGACAATGATTCAGATTAATATTTTAAAGTACCTGAGTAATGTAACAAATTGGAGGCGTGACATCAGGGCGAGACCCTCAGCAGAATGAGATTATGAAACTGGATGTGTTCGCACGTTAGAAACCAGGTTACGTCACTGAGTACAGGGCTGATGGGTGAATGGGTCTCGGTGTGAACTGGGGGAAAGTCAGTAGAATTGATTTGCAGATATTGCATCTCACACTGGGTAATCATGTGATGCTGTAGATCACAGCAGCAGCCGCAGCAGAATTGCATTCAATCACAATCCATAGCTTTTACCCCAGGATAATCCAAAACTCTACCATTATCATCAAGCCGAGTGATGGTTCAGTGCCGAGTTTGGGTGAACATGCCAGAGTCAGAACCGTGTGCATCTAAACCTGATGACAACCCATTAAAGCTACCGCACTTGACTGGTTACATTACAAACAGCAGAACTACCATCTGGTGGAGAGCGGGAAATGATCCCAAGACAAACAGATAAGATCGAAACTCTGCAGTCAAGCCACATCCAGTCATCAATGTCGATGGATTAATAAACAACTTACAGGAGGAGAGGGCTCCACAAATATCCCCAGCTCTGTACATCAGTGTAAAAGACAAGGCTGTAGTGTCTGCACCATCCTCAGCCAGAAGTGTTGAGTCGATAATCCACCTCACCCTCCTCATGATGCCCACAGAATCCCAGATGCCAGCCTTCAATCAATTCGATTCGCTGCACGTGACATGAAGAAACAGCTGAACACAGTAGATATGACAAAGGCAATGGACCCTGACAGCATTCCTGCAATGGGACTGAAGATTGTGCTGCACAACAAGCCGTGTCGCTGGGGAAGCAGTTTCATTCCAGCTCCAACTCTGACATCTGTCTGGCCACGTGGAAAGTTCCTCAACTATATCCAGACCCATAACAAGTGAATGACTACAGTCTGACCATTTACCACGCTCTCAGTCCCGTCGCGATAGTCTCATTGGTGGGAGTTCTTTTTGACAGAGCTGTCAAGCAGCACAGAAATAATGTAGTCAGTGTGGTTTCCGATAGGTCCCCATGTGTAGATGGTCCTGTTGTGCAAATGTCACTGGATTACTGATCCAGACCAGGCTAATGCTTTGGCAGCTGATGGAAATTGAAAACAATTAACAAAATATCTTAAAATCTGCTGCCAGTAATATTGACCTTGAATCTAATATCCATTGTAAACATCTGTCCCTTCCCCAATGTACTTCCAGGAAGTGAATCTCCCGTGCTTGTTGGTCTGGCCTACAAGTGTCTCCAGACACACCGACATGTGATAAAGTCTACAATGGTCTCTGAAACGGCCAAGCAAGACACTCAATTGTATCAAATTACTGTGAGTTCCTGAAGGATAAAACTGGACAGAACACCGGCAACGAGCTTTAGAGAAGGGAACTGGAAACACAGTCCTTTCAACCAGACAGATGCTGCCTTCCTAATGTTTAAGAGCTTGTGACAACAATGACAGAGTTTTCCCGCACAGAGCACAGAAACATCAGGAAGGGAGCAGGACATTAGACACTTTGAGCTTCCCCTGTTCTAGCTCATCGAGACAAGTTCACTTTTACCACCCTAGTTAATACATTCTTCAGAAACGCATCAATTCCTGTCTTATGCTGCTCAATACTTGACCGTCCAACCCATACAATCACATAAGCACTGATTCTGCACTGTCATAAATACAGCACGACCGACATTAGTCCCACTTTCCGATACGAGGCACATAGCCATGTATGCTATGGCACTTCAAGGGCATGACCAATTATTTATTCACGGTTGTGAGGTTACCTGTGCCAACTGCCCTCTCAGGAAGTTCATTCCTGACCCCAACAGCCTCTGGATGAAAACCAATCCTCAAATCCTCACTAAACATCAAACCCTTCACTTTAAAATGGCACTCCCTTGTTTTTCGCCCTTTGACTGAAAGGAACAGCTGCTGTCTATCCATCCTGTCCATGCCCCTGGTAATCTTCTCCTTCTGAAGCACGTCCCTCTCAGCCTTCGCTGCTTCAAAGTAAACAACTCGAGTTGATCTACTCCATCCTGGGAGCATCCTGGTGAATCTCCCCTGCAACCTCTCCAGTGCAATCACACACTTCTTGTAATGTGGCTCCCAGAATTGTACATAGTATTCCATTTGGCCTAACCAAAGTTCCACATAGCTCTTATAATCTGTGTCTCCATGAATAAAGGCTATGTTTATGGTCGCTATGCTTTGTCAACTTGTGCATTAACCTGTTTAATCACATTCAGGGATATGTGGAGAAGCACCCTCTGAGCTTCCTAGTGTGCTGCTATTCATTGAGTCCTTCCCTGTCTGGTTCCTTCTTCCAAAGAACATCACGACATATTTATCAGGGTTACATTCAATCAGCCATTGATCCACCCATTTGATCATTCCTTCTGTATCTTCCTGTAATATAAGGCCTTCCTCCTCACTGCCAACCAACGAGCCAAACTTTGTGTCAAACGCAAAATGATTTATCACTCACCCCAACACCTCCATATTCACAGCTGCATCATTTATGAATATTACAAATAATAAGGGTAAAAAATCACACAACACCATGTTATAATCCAACAGTTTTATTCGGACGCACTAGCTTTCGCAGTGCTGCTTCTTCATCACGTGATTATGCTCTTTGAAAGTTCGTGCCTCCAAATAAACTGTTGGACTTTCATCTAGTGTTCTGCAATGTTTAAACTTTACCCAAGCCAGTCCAGCTTTGGCATCTCCGAATCACAAATAATATGGGACACAGCACTGATCCCTGTGGTACACAATTGGATACGAGTCTCCAGACAAACAAACAGACTTCTATCAGCAGACCTTCTGTCTCCTACCAGTAAGTTAATTTGGATGCAACTTGGCAAGTCACTAATGAGTCCTACCTGTTCCCTGGCTATTCTGTTCCACTTGACGTACCTGTAGAATATCTGGGGATTCTCCCTAATCTTGTCCTGCCAGCAGGTTTCCACGTTGCTGTGTTAGCCAGTCCCCTTCAAATGAAGAATTGCCTTCTTATTGCAGTCTGAAATGGTCTATCATTTACCTGCCATTATTTGCCATAAATGTAGAGTAGACAACCAGAGAAAAATCCTGTTGATTTCCACCTTGTCATTTGTTTAGTGACTTTTCTAAATTTCACTATGATCACCTCTCATTCTTCGAAACTCTAAAGAACACAGGTCGAGTTTCCACATCAAGCAATCTCGCCATCTGAGGGGTTAATCTGGAGAATGTCCATTGCACATCCTCGGTGGTCAGTATATTCTTTCTCAGATTGGGTCAATACTCTATGCACAGTCTCATTAGCAAGCTGTGAAACTGCTTCAACATGACCTTCCAACTATGTTCTGATTCTCTTAAATGAAGGCGAACCTGACTTTAACTTTCCACTTCTATATATTCCTCCAATTACCATTCAGATTACTTTATTTAGGAATTTACTGCATGAGTTCTTATAAAAAGCCTTCTGAAAATCGAAATATGCCATTTCTATGTTGCAATAAACAAGTTCAAATCATTCTGAAGTTTTTCAAGTATGAAGACTCTGTCAGACTCTATCAGTGTATACTGATTCTCTCCAATGTTGCTGTTAATTTCTAAATATCCAATATCTGATCCTATATAATAAATTTCATTAGTTTCCCTACAGATGTCAAGTTAATTGGTCTGCAGTTCTCCACACTATCTTTTCTTCCCTTTGCAGATGCTTGAATCCCTCCCATTCATCTAAAATGCTTGGAACACATTGACTAACTTCCAGCCTCTGCAGAATGTACAGGAAAATAAAACAGTCATCGACGCACAATTAATGCGTCTATTGCTGATTTATTTCTAATATTTTGATACGAAGTACAACTGGCTCATCTGACTTAGCAATGCCCAATCCAGCTACAACACTACTATGCCAGCCTTCAACTACTACCTTGTTACTGATATGAATTGACTTTATGTCTTTAGTTCCACAGGTTCCATGTGATCACTTGGTATTTCTCAGCGATTTTCTGGATCTTCCTCCGTGATGACAGATGCAAAGTAACTGGTTACTTTCTTGGCCATTTCCCTGTTCTCCACAATAACCTCTCCTCTCCCGATTATAAAATTCCACATTTGACCTCGTTTTTATTTTGTTTTCTTTGCAATACAGATTGTAGATTTATGCAGTCTTCGTGTTCTTCTTTCACAGAATCATTAAAAGTCCACAGTGTGGAAAAGGCCCTTGGGCCCAACAGATCCACCCCGCCTCTCCGAAGAGTAACCACTCAGACCCACTCCCCTCTGATTCTACAATTTGCGACGTATGCACCTAATCTACACATCCCTGTACACTTTTGAAAAATAAGCATTTCCAATTCAGCTAACCTGTAAATCTTTGGACAGGGGAGGAAACCGGAGCACCCGGAGGAAACTCACGCAGACACGGGGAGAATATGGAAACTCCACACAAACAAATTTCTGAGAATTCTCCGGTTTCCACAATGTCTAGAATTCTTCTGAACTCACTTCCTTTGATTAATATAATCTTTAATTTATTATGTTAACCTTCATTAAGTCACTTGCCCTTTCTTCGGTGATTCTACCTTAAAGAAACAGACATATTTTTCAGACATTGCAGTATTTCTGTAGATCTCCCGGTCCTGATCAGGTGTATCCAAGAACACAGCAAGAGGCGAGAGAAGATATTGCAGGGGCCTTGGCTGATCTTTTTGCATCATCGCTGGCCACGGGGGAGGTCCCGGAAGACTGGAGGGTAGTGAATATTGTGCCCGTGTTCTAGTAGTGTTTGTGAAGAAGAACCTGTGAACTATAGACCAGTTAGCTTAACAATTGTGACATTAAGTTCCTTGAGAAGGTTCTGAGAGATAACACATACATGCATTTGAAAAGACACGGTTTCATAAGGAGCAGTCAGCACTGCTTTGTGCATAGGATATCATAGCTCACAATTCTTTAGAGTTCTTTTGAGGAAGTGACCTGGAATGTTGATAAGAGTATGGTGGTAGACGTAGTCTATCTCGGTTTCAAAAAGGTATTTGATAAGGTTCCACATGGTAGGCTGCTCTGAAAGGTTCGATAGCATGCAATCCAGGGGGATCTGGCAAATTGGATACTCAATTTCCTTGATGGTCGAAAGCAGACGCTAATACTGCAAGGATGCTTATTGGGCTTGAGGCCTGTGACTAGTGGAGTGTCTCAGGGGTCGGTGCTGGCCCTATTACTGTTTGTTATCTATATCAATGATTTGGATGAGAATGTAGAAAATATGATTGGTAATTAGGTGATGACAATAAAATATGCAGTACTGTGAACAGTGAGAAAGGCTATCAGAAATTTCAGCAGGACATTTTTTCAGCTGGGGAAATGGCAAATGGAGATTAATATAGATATGTGTGGGTTGTTGCATTTTGGAAAGTCAAAACCAGGTCGGAGTTTCGTGGTGAATGTTAGACCCTGAAGGAATGTAGTGGAACAGAGGGACCTTGGAGTTCAGGTCCGTGGTTCTCTGAAACTAGTTGCACGTAGACAGGGCAGTGAAAAAGGCCTTTGGCACACTGGCCTTCATCAGTCAGGGCACTGAGTATAGAAGTTGGCGAGTTATATTGCAGTTGGACAGGACGCTGGTGAGGCATGCACTTGGAGTATTGTGTTCGGTTGAGTTTACTTTGCCATAGGAAGGATGTGATTAAACTGGAAAGAGGACAGAAGAAATGTACACGGATGTTGCCAGTACTCAATGGGCTGAGTTGTAGGGAGAGCTTGGACGACCAGAACATTTTCCTTTGACTTAAAGAAACTGAGGGGAAATCGTATAGAATTGTATAAGATCATGAAATGCATGGATAAGTGAATGCACTCATTCTTTTTCCCAGTTTTGGGAATCAATGACTAGAGGACATCAGGTTAGAGGTGAAAGAATAAAAAGGATCCCGAACGGCAACTTTTTTACGCAGAGGTTGGTAGACATATGGAATTAGCAGACAGCAGTTTGATTGAGGCACGTACATTAACAACATTCAAAAGGCTTTTAGACAAATACGCGGATAGGAAAGATTTAGAAGAATAAGGGGCAAAGGCAGGGAAATGGAATTAGCAGGATGGACATTTTGATCGGCACGGACCACTTTGGTCCAAAGGGCCTGTATTCATGCTGCAGGCCTCCATGATTCTATGACTCTAACAGCCATTGCGTGTCTTCCACTCATATTCAAACATTCTATATTGTATGCTGGTGCCGTGTAAAATATAACATATTAACGTCTCTAGTTCTCTAGTTCTCAGAGCAAGGTTAATAATGAGTCCTTCTGACCACACAATACCAAATCCAAAATAACCTGCTCTCTTCTTTGAGTCACAACATACTCTTCAACCAACCTGTTATACGCTTATGGAATTTATTTTTCACAACATTAGCAGTCACTTAGTTAACGCAATTTAGATGCAATTTGAGATCATGCAGCACCCACAATATTTGCATCTCTAATTTCCAGAGCATAAAATGCACAGAAGTTGCACGAGAGCATTGGTTGAGATACATTATACCCCAATGCTTGCTTCTCCTTCCTATTTGTAAGATCGACACAAACAGATTCTGTGAATCTGAGGGATAGGGTCTGTGGCGTTATTAGTGATAGACTTGGAAAAGACATTCGGGGAGGGTCACCTCGACTCTGACATGATCTGAAGAAATGACCAGCATCACAGGACAAGCATCGATATCCTCCCCACTCTGTCAGGTTAACTGTCACCATACTCTCTCTGCGCCCTCACACTCACTACCTGTTATAGCACCTACCCCCTAACAAGGCTCACACTCTATCTCCAAGTAAGGCTCACACACTACCATTCTAACTATTGAATTCAGCACCTTCCGCACCCCCCCCCCCCACCCTGAGCGCTCTCTGTCCCTTCACTATACGCCCAACACTAATAACCCTGCATGGATACAACACTGTGGACTGACTCCCTCCGGACACCTCACCATTCCCTCTTCTCCTCTACCTACACAGGCACTAACAGCAGGGCCACTCACTCCCACCATCACTCCCTCCCCCCCTTTCTCCCATTCCAGGAGAAACGGACTGTATTAGGAGAGAAAGGGCCAGGCCAGATGGTGGAGTGCCCGATATCTGATCCCTCCTACATTCCCCCCCCCCAGTCTCCGCCATGTGGGGAGGACCCTGGTATGAGCTGGAGAGGACTGGGATGTATCGCCTGGAGATTCCGTCACATCCATGTCCCTCCAATTGAGTAAAAAAACAATGTTCAGTGAAGGGCAATTCGCACTTTAACCATTCTGTCTGTTCTCACAATTTTCTCCCTCCCAAAACAACAAATATCTCATTGCAGAGAGATGCAGACACAAAAATATTCAGAGACATATGTAAACACGCTAATATACTGACACTCACAGTACTTACATGGAGATACAACCGCACACGTGTAGTGGCATACGGAGACATAGACAGTCGCACACAAATAGACACGAGCACAAGTAAAACGCTCAGTCTAATATGAAGATGAACCGATGTCAGCGCATAATGCTCGTGTGGTGTCATGCTATCAGTTATTCTCTTCCTGGGACAGGACCAGAGAATGAATTTAATGGATATTTGATTGAAAAGAATCAGTGGTACTATTGGACAGGTTTAGAGAGCTGAATGGTTTATGTCTATGCCTAATTATTCTGTCCTTGTGTTTCAAAAGACGTGGCGCTTTAATGTTAGGTTAACACAGATTAAAATAACAGATCCCACACTGAAATAAGGTCGCCCCTTTCACTTTCGTGTTGTACTAACTGTAGGGTCCTCATCCTCAGGGAGCAGTGAAGACTCGGTTTTTGAAGATATTCAAGGCTGAGCTCGACTGATCTTTGCTGGACAGGACAGTCAATATTGATTGAGAACAGACAGGAGATGGGTGGTCAAACACAATCGGATCAGTGATGAGCATTCTGACTAGTGGCGCTGAATCACCAACTGCTGCCCAGACCCCATGTGTTGCTCCCTCAATCCACCCTCGAGACTGTTACAGAGACATGCTGCTGTCCCGACGCCATGTGTTGCTCTCGTAATTCACGGCCAATGCTGTTACAAAGATATACTGCTGTCCCTACCCCAAGTGTCGTTCCCTCAAGCCACCCTTCGATGCGGTTACAGAAATATACTGCTGGCCCTACCCAATGTGTTGTTCCCTCAATCCACCCTCGAGGCTGTTACAAAGATATACTGCTGTCCCTACCCCATGTGTCGTTCCCTCAAACCACCCTTCGATGCGGTTACAGAAATATACTGCTGGCCCTACCCAATTTGTTGTTCCCTCAATCCACCCTCGATGCTGTTACAGGGATATACTGCTACCGCTACCCCAGGTATTGTGCCCACCATCCATCCCTCGACGCTGTGACAGAGATAGGGGGCCTTCTCATTCAGCCAGTCATTATCCTTACCATGAGACTGGAGGAGACCATTCTGCCTATTTAACGAGTTACAGAGAAAAATAGAACTAATCATTTTAGCTCATTGAGTACATTTTACTGCACAGAAGGCCACTTAAACTGCGTGAGCGGCTACACGGGAAGCTGTTGCTAACAGGAAATAGAGAGTAGAGATAAATGCTTATTTTCACATTACAAAGTTGTAACAGGTGGAGTGCCGCAGAGATCACTATGGGATCATCAACGATCAATATCTGTATCAAAGATCTGGAGGAAGGGACTGGAGATATCAAAGCCCAATTAGCTTAAACACCAAGCAGGTCATCCAGTATGTCATCAAATGGAGGTCGTGTGTCATCAATGTGATATAGGCAAAGGGAGGTTTGTGAGCAAACCGTCACCAGATATAGCAGAATGTGAGTTGTCTATTTTGGATGGAAGTATAAAACAATGGTAAACAATTTAAGTGAAGAGAGATTTAGATTTAGATTAGATTACATTACATTACAGTGTGGAAACAGGACCTTCGGCCCAACAAGTCCACACCGACCCGCCGAAGCGAAACCCACCCATACCCCTACATTTAACCCTTATCTAACACTACGGGCAATTTAGCATGGCCAATTCACCTGACCCTGCACATCTTTTGGACTGTGGGAGGAAACCGGAGCACCCGGAGGAAACCCACGCAGACACGGGGAGAACGTGCAAACTCCACACAGTCAGTCGCCTGAGGAGGGAATTGAACCCGGGTCTCAGGCGCTGTGAGGCAGCAGTGCTAACCACTGTGCCACCGTGCCGCCCACTAATTGGGTAGGGCCAGCAGTATATTTCTGTAACCGCATCGAAGGGTGGCTTGAGGCAACGACACATGGGATAGGGACAGCAGTATATCTTTGTAACAGCCTCGAGTGTGGATTGAGGGAACAACACATTGGGTAGGGCCAGCAGTATATTTCTGTAACCGCATCGAAGGGTGGCTTGAGGGAACGACACTTGGGGTAGGGACAGCAGTATATCTTTGTAACAGCATTGGCCGTGAATTACGAGAGCAACACATGGCGTCGGGACAGCAGCATGTCTCTGTAACAGTCTCGAGGGTGGATTGAGGGAGCAACACATGGGGTCAGGGCAGCAGTTGGTCACTCATCGCCACTAGTCAGAACTCTGCAGAACTCTGTGATACAGACGGTATGCATGATCCTGGTACACGAATCATACGTAGCTAGTCTGCACTAGCTGTAAGTGATTTGAAGGTTAAGTGGAATGATTGTATTTCTGGCAAAAGGTACCAGGTTTAATCAGGAATGTTTTAGTGCATCTGTACCGGTAAAAGTGAGGAGTGCAGATGCTGGAGATCAGAGTCGAACAGTGTGAGGCTTGAAAAGCACAGACAATCAGGCAGCATCCGAGGAGCAGGAAAATTGGCATCACGGGAATATGCCCGAAACATCGAGTCTCCTGATCGTTGGGTGTGGCTGATCTGTTGTGGTTTTCCAGCTTCACATTTTACGAGTCTACATCTGTAGAGGGCATTGCTAAGACCACATCTGGCACATTATGTGCAGGCTTGATCCCTTAACCTAAAAAAAGTTATAGAAGCTTATCAACAATGTTTTGTTCACACCTTCCTGGAATGAAGGCCTTTTGTTCTGAAACATTCTCAGTTTTAGACTTAGATGAGAAATCCTTTTGAAGCATATACAATTTTGAGTAAAGTCAGCTGGATGCATATTTTCTCTTCTAAGGGAGACAAAAACTATGGAATACATTTTAAGATTTAAGTGTATTATTTTAGCACAGATATTATAAAGACATCAAACGATTTTTAAAAGTTAAGCATATGCATACCAATGATCGCTGAGATCAAGTCCAGCGAGGGAAGGGATCCAGTTGGACCGGTGCAGTGATCAAGTGGATTTATTGCAGGGATCCGGTACAATGACTGGAGAGATCGAGCTCAATTATCACTGAGATCAAGTAGAGCGAGTGAAGGGATCCAGTCGGACCAGCGCAGTGACCCAGTGGATTCAGCACAGGGATTCAGTAGGATGACTGGAGGTATCGAGTTCAATGATCACTGGGATCAAGTCCAGCGAGGGAAGGGAATCCAGTTGGACCGGTGCAGTGATCAAATGGATCTAGCACCGGGATCCAGTATGATGACTGGAGGGATCGAGTTCAATGATCGCTGGGATCAAGTCCAGATTCCTCATTCCCCCTCCCCCCAACTTATCTCACCCCACCCAATCTTTATAATCAGTCATTTCCATGACTGATGCGCCTAGCCTGCACATCCCTGGACATTATGGGTGATTTAGCGTGGCCAATCCACCTAACCTGTGCATCTTGGGACTGTGGGAGGAAATTGGAGACTGTAATTGAACACGAATCTCTGGTACTGTGAGGCAGCATTGCCAACCATTGAGCTACCCAGTGTGGGCAACACAACTTGCCTGCATATTTCAGCACTTGAAAAGTGACATTTGAGCAGGGAGATTCCATAAGACCCAGACCTGTCATTGAGCGACAAGAGGAGGGCATTAAGATCTTAAACGGCTTGTTCAGGAACAGGATCAGGACATGCACGCCATCGAGACTATAATGTAGGAACACCAAGAGGACATTCAGTCCAGCGAGTGTATAAAGCAGGAACAGAATGTGCCCAATCAGCTACTCATGTCTCTTACACAGCAATTAACACAGATCTTTTACAGCCTTGTGCCTGTTACACAGGAATTGTGAAATGAAATGTAGAGGTTATAGAGAGCAAAAAAATTATAATAACCAAATTCATTAGGGAATGAAAAGTTCTGAGAAATCTGTTGGTATTGAAGACAAATTGTTAGAGTCAATTATGAAGGAATTAATAACACGAAATTTTCAAAGTCAAGCCAGAATCCAGCAGTCAATATAGTTTTATGAAGAATAAATCATGTTTGAATGATTTGACTAGCTTTCTTAAAAATGTGACAAACAAAGATCAAAGAAAATTTACAACCCAGGAACAGGTCCTTCGGCCCTCCAAGCCTGAGCCGATCCAAATGTTCTCGCTAAACCTATCGGTCAATTCCTAAGCTTCTGTATCCCTCTGCTCCCCACCTACTCATGCATCTGTCCAGACGCATCTTAAATGAATCGACCATGCCTGCCTCTACCACCTCTGCTGGCAACGCCCACCACCCGCTGTATGAAGTACTTTCTGCGTGTATCCCCCTTAAACATTCCACCTCTCACCATGAAAGCTTGACCTGTCGTTATTGAATCCTTCACCCTGGGAAAAAGAGCTTGTCTCTATCCATCCAGTCTATACGCTTCATGATTTGTAAACCTCAATCAGGTCCCCCCTCAATCTCGTTTTTTCTAATGAAAATAAACCTAACCTATTCAACCTTTCTTCATAGCTAGCACATTCCATACCAACATCTTCGAAAACCTTCTCTACACCCTCTCCAAAGCGTCCACATCATTTTGATGTTGTGTCGACCAGAACTGTACACAGTATTCTAAATGCGGCCGAACCAATGTCTTGTACAATGTTAACGTGACTTGTCAGCTCTTATACTCAATACCCCGTCCAACCAAGGCCAGTATACTATATGCCTTCTTGACCACTCTATCCACCAGTGCAGCAACCTTCGGGGTACAATGACCTGCACTCTCAGATCTCTCTGCTCATCAACTTTTCTCAAGGATCTTCTGTTCATTGTATAATTCGCTCTCGAATTAGTCTTGCCGACATGCATCACCTCACATTTGTCTGGATTGAACGCCATCTGCCAATTTTCCGCCCAACTCTCCAGTCTATGTATATCCTCCTATATTCTCTGACAGTCCCTTATGCTTTCTGCTGCTCCACCAATCTTCGTATCATCTGCAAACTTGCTGATCATACCAACAGTGCCCTCTTCCAGATCATTTATATATATTACAAACAACAGTGGCCCCAATACTGACACCTGTGGTACACCACTGGTCACCTTTCTCCATTTCGAGAAACTCACTTCAACTACTACTCTGTCTCCTGTTTCTCAACCAGTTCTTTATCCACCTGGCTAGAACACCCTGCACACTATGTGACTACAATTTCTCCATTAGTCTACCACGGGGAACTTTATCAAACGCCTTACTAAAGTCCATGTGTATGACATCAACAACCCTTGCTTTCTCTATCAACTTGGTCACTTCCTCGAAGAACTTTATTAAGTTGGTAAGGCACGGTCTCTCCTGCACAAAATCATGTTGCCTATCACTGATAAGCCCATTCTTTTCTAAATATGAATGGATCCTAATCCTCAGTACCTTCTCCAGCAACTTTCCCACCACTGATATCAAGTTCAATGATCTGTAGTTACTCGGAATATCCCTAGTACCCTTCTTGTACAGGGGGACAACATGAGTAACCCTCCAGTCCTCCGGCACCTCACATGTATTTAAGGATGCCACAAAGATATCTGTCAGGGCCTCAGCTATTTCCTCTCTCACTTCCCTCAGCAACCTGGGATAGATCCCATCCGGTCCTGGGGATTTGTCCACCTTAATAACCTCTAGCGTACCCAACACATCCTCCTTACTTATATCAACATGATGCAGACTAATCAAATTTCTATCTCTAATCTCAACATTCGTCATGTCCCTCTCCTCAGTGAGCACTGATGCAAAGTAATCATTCAGAATCTCACCAATTCTTTCAGATTCCACACACAGCCTTCCTTCATTATCTTTTAGTGGACCAATCATTTCTCTAGGTACCCGCTTGCTTCGTATATAAGAATAAGATGCTTTGGGATTCTTCTTAATTCTGGTCGTTCAAGCTATGTCATGACAACTTTTAGCCCGCTTGATTCCATATTTAAGAGATGGGTAATGGGGCTCATCTTGATGTATTATATCTCGATTTCCAGACAGCAGTGCGTAATGTGCCTCACAATAAATTAATATGCAAGACAAGACCACATGGAGAAAGAAAAGATTTATTTACTAAGAGAGATAATGGGATAAGCAATAAATAAGTACGATATGGAGCCGCTAGTTTTGGACTGCGTCGGACAATGTCCAAATTCACACGACAGTCGGTTAGAGTACAACGGGTTTATTTGAAAACACAAGCTTCCATAGCGCTGCTTCTTTGTTAAGTGTAAGAGAGAGATGAAGACCTTAGACTCAGAAGTTATAAGGAAAAGATCAAAGGATTGTACAACTCATGCACATGAATGGTACACACCTAAGATGGCTATTAAATCCTTAATCACTTAGAATCGAGGTGTAGGTTTTGATTGATGGATATGCAAATCGCAGACATTATCGATGTGAAGGAGGTGACGCCTCCGATCAGGCAATGTATTTCAGTGGCGAGGTCTTGTTTGGAGTTTGTCTGTGTCTTCATCTGGAGTCAGACTGGGTTTGTTCCGAGTTCAGGAGTGTATAAAATGCCACATTGATTGACTGTCTCCAAATTGTATGTTTTGGGAACAAAATAAAGCGTATCTGCAAATCCAAATGCAAATTCATGCCGCAGATTTGTACGTGCACACGTGTGTGTGCGTGTACGTGTGTGTGAGGGGGTGTGCCTGTGTGATGGGGAGAGAGAGAATGTGTGTAAGTGAGAGAGACTGAGGGGGAGTGTGTGTGTGAGTGAGGGATGAATATATAGTGGGTATGGGTGTGCATGCGTGTGACAAAGCAGAGTGTGCATGTGAGACGGGGGAGTGTGAGTGTGTGTGTGTTTGTGTGTGTGTGGAGTCGATAGGGAGTGTGTGCATGAGTTTATGTAACGGGGAGAGTGAGATTGTGTGGTTGTCCAGGCGAAAACACAAACAGATACTGCAGATCCCTGTCTCCACAGGCACTCACTCCATGGTGTCAGAGCTCCCCCTCTCTGCAGCCTCTGCTCCATTTGTTGTTCATGTTACAGACCAAGATGCTGTAACTACAATCCCCATGCTCCATCCCGAGTTGGGTCACCAAACCCTCAGGCCTCCCAGAATGTCTGAGGCAGCTCACAGCGCAACCTCCAGCAAACCATCCCCAGCCCGTCCACTAAATTTTCAATAACAGGAGTCAGTCAGAAACCCCTCAAGTACAAGCCTTATGGACAGACCAGACCCCTCAAAATATTTTTAAAAGGCAGCCGAGACATTAACCTTTCCTTATTTTAACTGTAGATGTGAACTGTGCGTTCCACAAATGTTGCAACTGGTCAACCTACTCAACGTTAAGTAATATGTAATCCATTCAAACCCTTCAGTTAAAACACAATCAAACAGATGAACAATTTGAGATAGCTTCTCAATTGGAACACTTACGCAAACAATAGATACAGTGCCTTCTACTAATTAACTGCGCTAATACAGGAACATCCCATAAACATATTCCTTGACACAAAGGTACATTCAAACACAGAAACTTAGGTGCAGTTCTCCAATCCAGGAAGAAGCATCTTCAAGAGAGTTTTCAGAGAGAGGAGCAGCTCGGGATCATGTATTGAATCTTCCAACCCGCCTGGGACACCGAGCAGCTTCTGAATGCTGCAGCTGAAATCAAAATGAGAAGATCTGGTCTGGGAGAGCTGGCCACTGCCCTACAATTGTTACCACTGTTTTAATAAAAACCAAAAGGCCTCGTAAATTAGTTACTTCAGCCGTTTTCAGTCGGCAGTTCGGCATCTCTGCCTTTAAGACTTCTCTTCAAAAAAAAAGAGAAAATGACATTTTCAAAGTGACAGCATTGTCACATCTCCTCCTTTGACAAAATGAACCATTAATACACAACAGCAGCTTCTTTTTAAACCCATTATTCTTACTCTATTAGTGGACTACAATACATATATACGACAATCAAAATATATCATCTTCTTCCACAATGGTTCACTTATAGACGTCTGAAAACAAATGCTGTGGAGCACAGACATCTCTCCATATGATCCTCAGTACAATTGCAATCTTCTCCGCACCAGTCTAGATAGAGAGAGAGAGAGAGAGAGTCTGTGTCTGTGTCTGTGCGTCTCTGTGTCTGTGTGTGTGACTGAGTCTGTCTGTCTGTGTACTGTTGATGTTGGTGTCAGTTTGTATGATGCTGTGACCTGCTGCTCTCCCTCCTTCCAGATGGTTTTCACCCTCCGCCACTGTCTGTGCAATGGAGTGGAAAGGCCAGCAGAGTGTGGAATTCCATCACTTTAACCAACACAGGGACCACCAGACCATTCTCACACAGAGGTACACGCACACACACTAATACACACAGTTACACGCACTGTTATATACACGAAGATGCAGACATACGAATAAATACACACACACACACACACACACAGATACACTGACATGAGACAAACATGGGAGTCCATCGGTATTTCTCTTTCTCTGCGGCAAATTCTCACTCTCTCACCCACTCTGTATGCTGTACAATATTATTTCTATTTCTCTGTTTGCAGCATGTCCGTTTTCTTCTCTGGCTCTTTGAGATGTGTGTTGTTATTTCTGACGCTCCTTTAGCATCAGTGTACACCTTGATCACATCAGTGAGTCTGTCAGTATTTCAATTGATCTGTAGGGGAAAGTAAGGACTGCAGATGCTGGAGATCAAAACCGAGAGTGTGGTGCTGGAAAAGCACAGCAGGTCAGGCAGCATCCGAAGACAAGGAGAATTGGCTTTGTAGGCATAAGCCCTTCATCAGTCCTGTCTATAATCCAGATTCTGGCCTGACTTACTGTGCTATTCCAGCACCAACTCTCCGCTTTGATCTCCAGCATCTGCAGTCCTTACTTTCTGACTTGCTGTGCTTTCCCAGCACCACATTCACTTTCAATTATTTTGATTGGCATGTGACACTATGACAACTTCGATGCTTGTTAATGTCAGCAAACCTGGAAGAATTGTGAAGTATGTGGAGGATGGAGTGCAACAGCAACAGGACAACGCCAACTTGATGTACAGTTCAGGTATATTTTATACGACGATCAATGCAAGACAGTCTGAGGTGATGCAGTTTGGAAGGAAAACAGGCTGTGCTGTTATAAAGTGGGTGCAGGAGCAGAGGGACCTCGGTGAGTAGGAGCACAGATTATTGAAGATATCAGGACAAATGGGGAAAGCAGTAACTGTCACAGATTATGATTCGGAGATGCCGATGTTGGATTGGGTGTACAAAGTTAAAAATCATACAAAACCAGGTTATAGTCCAACAGGTTTAATTGGAAGCACACTAGCTTTCGGAGCGACGCTCCTTCATCAGGTGATTGTCACATCACACAATCACCTGATGAAGCTTTTTACAGGGGGAGGTGTTGGACGGAGTCTCCGTGCTCCCTTCCTGGAAGGTGGTGGTGACGATGTGTTGTGAACCCACCCTCTTGCCCTCCGCGGGGATTCCATTTGTAGCAGCTCGATACAAAAGGGAGATGGCATCAGGGTCACGGCTTCTAACTTGTGCCAGGGGGAAACGGAACTGCCAATGGATTTAACGTAAGAATTTCCCTTCACTGAACATTGCTCCTTACTCAGTCGGTGGGACGTGGATGCTTCAGAATCTCCATACGAGGCGTCCCGGTCCTGTCCAACTCATACCAGGATCCTCCCCACATGGCCGGTGAGGGAACGGATATCGGGCACTACACCACGCGGCTTGGCCCTTTCTGTCCTATTCCAGGCTGTTTCTTCTGGAATGGGAGGGAGGGAGGGAGGGAGGGAGGGAGGGTGGGGGGTGGGTCGTCCTGCTGTTAGTGCTGGTGTAGGTGTGAGGGGGGAATGAAGAGGTTTTCGGAGGGGCGTCTGTCCACAGTGTTGTATCCATGCAGTGTTGTTAGTGTGGGGGGTATAGTGGAGGTGAGAGAAGCAGAGAGAGAGGGAGAAGATGTTACATGCAGCAGTGAGAATGTTGGAGCATGAGACTTGTTAGGGGGTAGGTGCTATAACAGATATACAGTGAGAGTGAGGGAGCAGTGAGAATACGGTAACCCTTATCCTGACAGATAGGGGAAGGTTATTGATGCTTGTCCTGTATTGCTGAACATTTCTTCAGACCGCAGATACTGCACTCAACTGGGTGGTGAGCTCAGATCATGCTCGTTGGGTCTGGTGGTGTGGCCCCCTCTGGGAAGAGAATGTTCCACCTCTGTACTAGCCCATCCACCAGGACCTCCGTGCCGCTGTCGACAAACTGTGGTGTAATTGCCATTATCTGCCATGCTCGGGATAAACTTTGCAGGGCAGTTCCTAATAGAGAAAGCACAAACATGTGCCCGTTGGCCTTTTAAAGCTGGCCACAGTGCCAGGGATCACAGAATATCCAGGGGTATCCGAGCGATGGTGAGTACCTACAGCCATGATGGGTGTTAGAATCAGTCTGGCATTGAATGAGAGGGACACCATGGGGAGCGGTGGGTAGTTAATGAGTTGAGTTCGATACGATAGCACCAGAAAACTAGCTCAGCCTCGTGTTGAGGATCCCTCTATCACACTCAACGAACATGGCACTGAGAAAACTTATTGTTAGATTCAGCCCAATGGGTCGAAGTCTGTGCTGACCCTACTCCCAGTTACAATGCTGCAGAATAACTGTTAATCCAAAATTCTCCTGAACTCACACCAATATCCCATTCACCAATCATTCCTGGAGGCACTGGCTAATGTTACAGGATACTGTACGCTGCACAGTGATCTCATGCAGTGTTACTGAGAAACGTACTGGGGTGATGTACACAGTTCCACACCCTGGTCGCATGTCTCATCTGGGTTTATAGATCAATACACTTCTGTGGTCTGCATACCTTTCCACTCTGTCTGGATTGGGGATTTTATTGTACAGAACACCAGTCGGGTCTGCACAGTGTATCATACTGAACATATATCTCATCTGGGTTTATAGGTCAATCACTTCAGATATCTGCACAGTGTTCTACTCTGAACCGATTGCCGGGTTGTGTTCAGCAGTACACGAGCTTGGTCTGCACAGTGCTCCATGCTGAACAGATATCTCCTCTGGGTTTATGGTGTCTGCGCTGGCTCTCTGAGGTGGATTGAGAATGTGATAGAACTAATGACTTCAACTGATATGGCAATGCTTTTACTTTTGTTCTCATTCTTGTGGTTGGACTCTCCAAATTCTGACTCCACCGGGCAGTCCCATTCTTCAATCTATCTCCATCGTTCAGTAACGTGTTACCCGATGTGTTATTGTCCATTTCAAATGTGAGTAAAACTGTTCTATTTCCCTGGCCTTTGACATTGCTCACCCTGGAGAATTGGGATTCACTGCCATAAACCTCTGTAAGGACACTCTCCAGACTCAACACTCCAGGGAATATAGCCCCAGCCTATTCGTACTCTCCGTGTAGCTCAACATCACCCACCCCTAACACCAGCAACATACTTGTAAAAGTTTTCTGCACTCTTTCAAATTTAACAACATCTTTTCTAAAGCAGGGAGAACTGAATTCAAGGCAGTATTACGGAAGTCGCTGAACCTAGTGTGCTTGCGAAAGTGAGTATTGCAGGTCCTGAAGATTAGTGTCGATAACGTGGTGCTGGAAAAGCACAGCAGGTCAGGCAGCATCCGAGGAGCAGGAAAATCGATGTTTCAGGCAAACGCGATCTCGGATGCTGCCAGCCTTGCTGGGCATTTTCAGTACCACATCTGAACCCAGTGTATATCCCAAATGGTCTCCTTCTTCAAGGACCGCAATTTTCCCACCCACGTGGTCGACGATATCCTCCAGCGCATCTTATCCACTTCCTGCACCTCCGCCCTTGAATCCCACCCTTCCAAACGCAACAGGGAAAGAACACTCTGGTCCTCCTCTTCCTCCCTACCAAACCTCTAGATGCAATGCATCATCGTCCCCCATCTGGGCCACCTACAAACAGACCCAACCACCAGGGTTATATTTCTCTCCCCACCCTACCTGTGCTCCATAAAGAACATTCCCGGTGCGACACCCTTGTCAGGTCCACGCCACCCACCAACCCACCCTCCCATCTTGGCACCTTACCCTGCCACCGCAGGAGTTGTAAAACCTGCACCTTCACCTCCCCCTCACCTCCGTGCAATACCCCAAAAGAACCTTCCACGTCAATTGGATTTTTACCTGCGCTTCCACACAAGGCACGTACTGTATCCGTTGCTCCCGATGTTAACTCGTCTACATTGGGGAGACAGGACACCAACTTACGGAACACTCCAGAGAACATCTGTGGGACACCTGCACCAACCAATCACACCGCACTGTAGCTGAAGACCTTAACCCCCCCTTTCATGCACGTCTTGGGCTTCCTCCACCTTCACTCCTTAACCACCCGACGCCTGGAGGAAGAAAGCTTTATCTTCCGCCCTGGGACCCTGAAATCACATGGGATCAATGATGATTTCACCAGTTTTCTCATTTCCTGACCCCAACCTTATCCCAAATCTAACCTTCCAACTCAGCACGGCCCTGTTGATGTGTCCTACCCTCAGTGATTGTGATTAACGTCAGTCTCCATGGGTTCTAAATAGCCCAGTGGAGAGTTCCCATCTTTTAATCATAAATGCGTGCCGTTCAATGTGTTATGCCATAGTATGAGCGGGAGAATTACCAATAGCAGTAACAGGGATCAGCAGCTCCAGACAGAAACGAGGAGAGATCAGAATCTGAGAATGTTAGATTGGAATGTTCCAACAATGGACAGGAGTTTATCCTATTTTATTTGGTATCTTTCTATGTATTGTGTCGGTTGTCATTATCATGGCGGATCTATTATGCACTTTGAATTATTCAATGTTTTTATTATCCTCTCCTGTCTATCGTTGGTGTACCTGGTAAATCTCACTGTCCAGATATTTTTGCTATAAACCAGTTACGTCTGCATTTGTGTTCTTTCGTGTAGTCTACGCTTCTTGCCCCCAATAGTGTTCCTGTTGAGATTTTGAATCCAGTTCAATTCCCGTCTCCCTCTTTACATCTGGCTGTATTACTCATGGGTCTCTATGTTGATGTACTCAATTGCAGATATGAAACATTGTCTTTCTGCCCTTGTTACTTAAATATTGCGAGTGTGGAGGTCATTGTCGTCTATTATGTTTACAAACTCCATTTTCTTCCTGGGGCTCCATCCCATCCCTGGCCAATATCGTTCATCATTAATTTCTGGGTCTTGGGCATCGCTGGCTGTCCAGCATTTTTTAGATTACATTACAGTGTGGAAACTGACCGGCCGAAGCGCAACCCACCCATACCCCTACATTTACCCCTTACCTAACACTACGGACAATTTTCCATGGCCAATTCACCTGACCTGCACATCTTTGGACTGTGGGAGGAAACCCGAGCACCCGGAGGAAACCCACGCAGACATGGAGAGAACGTGCAAACTCCAAGCAGTCAGTCGCCTGAGGCGGGAATTGAACCCGGGTCTCTGGCGCTGTGAGGCAGCAGTGCTAACCGTGCCGCCCATTCCTATTTGCCTTTGAAAAGGTGGTGAGCTGCCTTCTTGAATTGCTGCAGTGCACGTGATGTGGGTTCACCCACAATGCCAGTAGGGAGGTAATTCCAGAAATTTGACCCAACGATTCTGAAGCAACAGCAATATATTTCCAAATCATGGTGGTGAGAGGCTTGGAGTGAGGGGAGGAGGGGGGAGGTTGGTGCGTGTAGGTGAAACATGCAGGTTGTGTTTGAAACAGACGAATCACAACTTTGATGATTTCCTTGGCCATGAGCTGATTCCTGACACCATGCCCTGACCATTATTACCTTTAACTACACGCTGCTCCAGAAAGTACTTCACTGTCTTAACTCATCTGCTGTTTGAACCTCGAACTGTGAAATACAGACTTAATGATGACAACTATCTGCCGCTGACACTCTCAGGTTGAAACCTGCAGAAACAAATCTGATTCGAACTCACACCAAAATTCCATGCATCTGACATTGCTGTGCACGCTGATCTATATCGCTGTTGTGTCTGGCAATGTCTTTATTTTACTATTCTTAAGCACTTTAACTCATCTGTTCATGAAACTTCCCTCAGTCTCTCTGTGTCGTTTATCCAAATCCCTGCCAGTGGTTCATATTTAATCTGTTTTCCTTCATGTGTATTTTCTCTCATGTAATGATTTTTGCATTCAACACCCAAATGCATCACACACACGCACCCACACACACACGCACATACACACAAACACACACACGTGCATGACACACACACAGACACAAACACATGCATGCTTGCGCATATGCACATGCACACACACACCTTCACTTATACTGGTCCAATGGAGATGGAAATCGTCCCCTTTTAGACAGTAATCTGTTGTGTGTATCATTCCCATATGATAATAAAGTTTTGCAATACTCCCCATGCTGGAGAGATAGTGCAGTTTACTGAACAATACACTAGCATCGTGTGCACAGCTCTCCATGCTGGGGTGTCATCTTGTCCCAATGTACGTTGTTTGAAATGTTCTGTGAAGCAGTTTCAGAATTTGATTGAACAAACTATTTCAATTCACCTGAAAATACCTTTATTCAATGTTCTCATTCTTATAATTTTGCTCTCGAAGGAATCACTCGTCCAGTTAGTCCCACTGCTCTGTCTTTTTCCCCATATTCCCACAACAGGTTCTCAGGTAATTAACTATCTGTTTCTGTCTTTAATGTGAATCTCACTGTCCCTCTGTACCTTTCCGTGGCCTTGGTTTCTGGCTCCCTAGTGTATCGACTGCTGGCATGGTGAATCTCAGGCAATGAAATGGTGTATCAGGCTGTTGTTCACTTCCCGGAGTGTCCCATGTGGTGCTCCATGGACAATGGGGTGTATATCAGGCTGTTTGTATCCCTATCGGAGGAGGTATCTGGGGAGTATAAGGTGAAGAAAGCATATGAGCTTGTGCTAGAAGCCGTCAGACAGTGTATCAGGAATCTAAAAAAGGGTCGCTTAATTAGACGCAAATTGAGTTTGAAAGAATCAAAGTAATTTTGAAAGATGGGTAAGGGTATAAAAATCTGAGCAAACCTATGACACTCTTAGAAAGATTCTTTTCTCGAAGCAGTTCAAAAATTCACTTCCTGCAATAGTGAGAACTCGCACAGAAGAGCAGAGAGTTACAATGGGAAGATTAGAAGCAGAAATGGCTGATGATTATGAGTTCGTCCATAAACCAATGTTTGGATACCATGATGGATTGAGAAGAATGTATGAGAACTTCTTAAAATATACACCTGTGAGAGTAAGGTTGACTGGCATAGGCCAGGAGTAGCAGGAAAACACGTTACAACATTAAGAGGTACAGAGGCATGTAATTTCTTGATGCTGAGAAATGAGGAGATATGTCATTCAGAAGAACTATTGGAGAGATGCCAATTGCTCCATTATGTAACGTGTGGTTGGTGTGTCCGGTGAAACCATCAACAGAAGTATTTCACTACTGGGAAGGAGACTTTGAGCTTGGTGTTGTTGTCACAACATTTAACTTGCAAATAACGTGCCCAAGACAAATCTATATACGATCATAACGCCTAAACGTCTTTGGAGAAATTTAGGGAGAAAACATCTGGTCTGTTCAGATATAGGTTGTTATTGCTGCCATTCGATTTGGCAGTTATACAGGTGACAGGACAAGAAACTGTACTTGCTGACAAGTTGTCGAGACTTGAATGAAGAAAGACAGAGGCGTTCTGTGGCAGGAGTACACAGACTGAAATAGAATGGAGTTGTGAACGTTTGCGTACTTACTTTTGATTGCAAGTTCTGCACATTCTGCTACTTGCAATTTATTTGCTCTAAACTCTGACAAATGGTAAGTGTGAAAGCATTCTCAATGACCCGATGGTGTCAGCAGGTCAATGTTAGACATGTCCACCTCCTTCTCTAATAGCTCAGGGACAGCATTGCAAGGGATCAGACAAACTCCTCTCTGTTGCCAAGGCTATTCTTTGAAGCATGAATGTGGGTGATTCACAGTCATTGATGCATTCTCAAGCAAACGATGAGTTCTCTACTTTCCCCCTGTAGTTCAAAGATGTGCAAGTTAGATAGATTGGCCGTGCTAAGTGGTCCATAATGCTTAGGGATGTGCAGCGAAGATGGATTAGCCATGTGAAACGCAGGGTTAAAGGGATGGGAATGATTGTGGGACACTCTAGGGCTGGTCAGTGTGAATTGATGGAATGAATTCCAAACTGAATGGATTCTATGAAGCCTACTGCTTGCACAGTGGAGTTGGTGAACCAGCAGAGGATTATATTGCATCATTTTAAACATACGAGGAAACAAGGTGTTATTCCCCATTTCAATTAATCGCCTGTCCCCAAAACAAGAGAGATCCCATTACACGGTGTTTCAGGACGGAGCAGAACTCTCAAAATAGATTAAGAAGTTAGCCTGAACTCTAACGTTTTTTTTTTATTTTAAAGGTAAGGTGCCGTGTTCCAGGTCCAATTCAATTGATCAAACTAATTAAAGTTACCCAAATCACAGTTTATTTGAACACTATCGTAAAAATATAATCAAAGAAAGATGAACGTGGAATAACTTAACTCTATTGGAAATCTTAACTAACTCAGTAAATTATTTTACTACTAAACAGTAACTGTTCCAATGTGGGAACAGCTCATAAACACACCCTGGGCACAAAATTCAGAAAAACAAACTGCAGGACATGCAACTCCTGCAACCCAGAAAGGAAAATTCAGAGAGACTAGCAGCCAGGGACATGTAGTACAGTGTTCAACCCTGGTGAGATCCCGGCTACAACTGCTTCAAACTGCCGATATACGCCCTGCTTCTTTGAGACCTTGACAGTACTCATTGAGGCTTCTTCTATTGTTCCAACTTTTAAAAAAACTAAGGTCTCACAAACTATGTACTCTAGTTGCTCTGGAAGATTGCTCGGTAACTCTGCCTGAAAACTTAAATTTAAAAGAGTCCAGGATAAAATAATCCCTTAAATCTACAACAGACACATGCACAAACACACATACAGACACTCATATATGAACAAACATGCAAACACAGTAACACAGTAGCGTCTTTGAGATAGAGTTTGGTAAAATTTTGATGAATAAGTGAATCAAGGGTAATTGGGAGGAGTGAGGAGTATGAGGTTGAGAAACAAACCGGCCATGATCAAGCAGCAGAGCAGATTCGATGAAGCTAATTCTGTTCTCGTTTCTTATGATTCTTTGATATCTGGAAATGGCTTTGTGAGGGTGCTGTGCAGGCTGGCTTTGATAGATATTTAACCAAAATATAGTCAGTGGAAATGTGGGGCATGTTTGGAAGGTTGAATGGTTTTTTGTCTATTCCTAATTATTGTCATTTCCTGTTATTCAAAAGCAGTGGTGATTTTTTTATGAGGTTGGCACATTTTGCACATTCTCCCCGTGTCTGCGTGGGTTCCCTCCGGGTGCTCCGGTTTCTCCCACAGTCCAAAGATGTGCAGGTCAGGTGAATTGGCCATGTTAAATTGCCCATAGTGTTAGGTGCATTAGTCAGTGGGAAATGGGTCTGGGTGGGTAACTCTTCAGAAGGTCGGTATGGACTGGTTGGGCCAAAGGGCCTGTTTCCACACTGTAGGTAATCTAATTTATTCTAATTTAATCTTATCTGATCAAATATATTATAAAATAAGCGCCTTCTAATTAAGACTGAGTTAAGGAAATGTTTTCTCCTTGTGGATTTTCACATTCCCAGGGAACAGTGAAGACTGGGTTATTGAAGGTATTCAAGACTGAGCTGTACTGACCATTGATAGACAACAGAGTCAGTGTTTATTGGGAACAGACAGGAAAAGGATGCTCAGACACAATCATATCAGCCAAGAGCATTCAGAAAGTTGCAGCAGGCCTGAGGGGGCGATTGGACAATTGATGATCCTACCTCCTGTATTGTTCTCTCAATCCACTTCTCAATGCTGTTACAGAGGGAGAGAAAGACCACATTCAGCCAGTAAGGCAATAAGACAGCGGGAGACCATTCTGCCACTCTAAGGAGTTAGACAGAAACGAGGTGATGGTATTCAGCCCTCCAGTACACACGACACAGCACAGGACCAGGCCATTCAAACTGCCTTCGGTGCTGAGCATTCACAGCAGCCTCTTGAATATAGCAGGAAGTAGTGCTTCGAGATTAATATTGGTTTGCAGGTTGGAAAACTGGCACAAATTAATCTCTGAGGCACTCCACAAGTTGCAGTTATTTGGATGACCCGATGGATTGAAGATATATGAGCTAATTTATCAAGATAGTCATTCAATGCTTTGTCAACTGGACGCTGGGAGTCAGCAATGGGATACATACAGGAGTGGTTTAGTGCGAAAATCTTCAGCAGAAACTGTTTAATGTGGATTATGAGAGTGGGTGTTTCAGAAGAAGGATATAAAATCAGTAACTGTTTAAATGGTGAGAGATTTCAGAACTCAGTGACACACAAGGGATTTGTGAGTACTGTTGTATGAATCATGTGAAGTTTGTCACCATATGTAGCAAATGATTAGGAAAGTAAATGGAATGATGCTGCTAAGGGTATCGGGTTTAATCGTAGGAATGTTTTACTGCATTAGTACAGGGCATCGCTGAGATCACGCCTGATGCAATGTAAAATGTTTTGAATCCTTAACTGACAAAAAGAAAGATTCAAACTGAGGAAGGACACCATTCAGACCCAAAATGTTAACTTTGATTTCTCTTCACAGAAGTTGCCATATCTGCTGAGATTTTCCAGGAAATCCTGTTTTTGTTCCTGATTTACAACAGGAAGTTGTGTGTGGAATTTTATATTGATTTTTAGGTTGAAAAACTGAAACCAGTGGAATGATCCAGGAATCGGTTTATATCTGTTATCCAACGTGCTTTTGGTTTCTGGAAAAAAAAGATTCATTACATTTAGAAACTTCCAAAGATACTTCACTTTATTGCTTCTGAGTTGAAGGCTTTGTATTATGAAAGATATGCATTTTAGGTCTCAGTGTAAGTGTTCTTGCTATTGTACTAAACAAGATCTTGAAAACCGTGCATCAGGTGAATACCTGATGGACATGAACTCTTGCTCGGGAGACTAAAACTAGGGAATCCATTTTAAAATAAGTATTCACTTTGACACAGATATTGGAAAGTCATTAACCTTTTTTTATAAAAGGTAAAAGAATCATAGTCACAGAATCGAACATCATGGAACCACACCTTTTGTTCAACTAATACTACCAGCCTGAGTTTGGCCCATATCCCTCCAAACCTTTCCTATTTTTGTACCTACCCAAACATCTTTTAAATGTTGTAACTGTACCTGCACCCGCCACTTCCTTTGAAAGTGCATTACACACACTAATATCTCTATGTAAGAACAAATTGTCCCGCATGTACTTTTGAAATCTTTCTCTTCTCACTTTAAAATATTCTCGCTGGTTTTGAATTCCTCCATCCGAAGGAACAGAAACATGCCATTCACCTTAGCAATATCCCTCATGATTTTATAATGTACCCCTTGGATTTTCTGCCCTCCAAGGACATAAGATCCAATCCAATCTCTCCTTATACCCCAATCCTTCCGTTCTTAGTAACATTCAGGTAAATATATTTAACTCTAACAAGCTTAATAATGCCCTTCCCCTGACTGAGTGATCAGAACTGGACCCAATACTCCAAAAGAGGCCTTATCAATGTTTTGTACAACCTCAATATGAAATAACGACACCAATAGCGAAACGTCTGAGTGACGAAGGCAGACGTGTTAAATGCCTTCTAAAATACTTTTTCCACGTGTGATACAAAGTTTAAAGAATTATGTACCAAAATCCCTCGATCTCTTTGGCCTGAAGTACTACATTGGACCGTATAATTATTTGTTTTACGTCATGCACTTGTTTATTTTACCAAAATGCAGTACCTCACATTTAGTTTATCTAATCTCCATCTGTTAGTCCTCAATCCATTGACCGAATTGCACATTATATCTTTGCAATCGCAGACAATTGTCTCACTGCCCAATATAACAGCAATTTTAGTGTCATCTGTAAATGTATCAACCATGCTTTCGATCTTATCATCCTAACCTTTTACATCAATGACAAACAAAAGTCCATCCAGTACTGATTCCGGTGGAACACTGCTTTTTGTAAGCTTCCAGGCGAAGGTAAAATCCTCTATTCTGTCTCCTTCGATAAAACCGAATTTACATCCAGTTGTCAAGCTTACCCGCAATCCCATGTGTTCTAACTTTATTAATTGGTCTACTATGCAGAACCTTATCAAAGGCTTTGCTAATGTTCATTAAAACAACATCTACCATTCTGCTACAATCAATCGTTCTGTTTACTTCATTTAAAACAAATTAAAATCTTGTTTATAAGACATGATTCCTCTCATACAAAATCTTTCTGACCAACACAAATCAGCCCTTCTCTCTTCATGCATGTAAATCTTATCTTTCAGAATCTCTTCCAACAACTTACTCATCACCAATGTCAGACACACAGTCTGTCGTTTCCATGCTTTTCCTTCCGGCCTTTCTAAAGGCGCAGCATTAGCCACCCTCCAGTCCTCCAGTACTTCACGTGTGTATAAATGATTCAACTATATTTGCTGTGTTCCCATAGTTTAAAAGAACAAAGAGCAAAGAAAAACAACGAAGAATATTTCAGCACAGGAACAGGCCCTTCATCCCTCCAAGCCTGTGCCAATCCAGTTCTTCTACCAAAGCATATTTTCTAAGGATCTGTATTCCTTTGCTCCCTGCCCGTTCATATATTTGTCTAGATAGATCTTAAATGATGTTATTGTGTCCACCACTAACACCTCTACTGGCAACGCGTTCCAGGCACCCCCACCCTCTGCATAATGAATTTAACACATATACCTCCCATCAACATATCCAATCTCACGTTGAACTCGTGGCCCCTAGAAATTGAGTACGCCACTCTGGGGAAAAAAAAAACTTCTTGCTATCCACCCTATCTGTACTTCTCATGATTTTGTAGACCTCATTCAGATTCCCCCTCCCCGGCCTCTGTCTTTCTAATGAAAATAATCCTAATCTACTCAACTTCTCTTCATAGCTTGCACCCTCCATATCAGGTAATATCCTAGTGAACCTCTTCTGTACTCTTTCCAACTCATCCACATCGGTTTGGTAATGTGGGCGACCAGAAATGTACCAGATATAATGCTGAACCATAGTCTTATTGAACTGTAACATGACCTGCCAAATCCTGTACTCAATACCTAGTTCGATGAAGGAAATCATTTCATATGTTTTCTTGACAAATCTATTAACCTGCATTGCCACTTTCAGGGATAAAAGGACTTGAACACCCAGAGATCTCTCTGTACATTAATTTTCCTCCGGACATTTCAACTTACTGTATAATTCGCTCTTGAATTGGATCTTCCAAAAAGCATGACCTCGCATTTGACAGGATTGAACTCCATTTGCAACTTCTCAGCCCAACTCTCGAACCTACATATCTTTGCTTCCACAACGCTCTGGCATACACATTATCCCGTCCTGGAAATTGATCAATCCTTATGGTTTCTAAGACCTTGCACGCACAACAACACCCAAATCTCTCTGCGCTGGTATTTTGTTTTCACAATCTTTCCCCATATAAATAATCATTAGCTTTTTTATTATTCCTTCTGAAGTGCATGACCACACACTTTATTAAAATGAACTCTATCTTCCAATTACACAGTGTAGATTTCTTACATCCTAATCACACCATACACTCCAAACTATATTTACCATCATCAAATATGCATTGATTGCATTCTACACCTCCCGCCCCCCAACAAAAACAACTTTAATACAGAGAGTAAGCAACTGGGAGTCCAAGGGCTGACATTTGTGGCACTACACTTATTATGTCTCTCTGAACTCACACAGACATGTTCATCAAGACTCACTCCTTTGTGTCTTCACAAATGTTCAATCTCTGAACAATAACCCACAAGTTCCTACCTTGTGCAATATACGCTTTAGATGATACTTTACAAAATGCTTACCAAATCTAATTACACAATCTAAGGGTTCACTTTTATTATCACTGCTTCTCCTTTTCAGATAACTCTATTGAGTCTCTTTGATTCCATTAAATTATTTTAAATCACACTATAACGGACACGAGCAGTTTCCTAATAATAGACATAAGGCGACCTGGCCTTTATTTTCCTGTTTTCTGCATTCCTACCTCCTTGAAGACAGGTACCACAGTAAGACCTTTGAATCCACTAAAATCCCCTTGGACTGTAATGATATTTCAACAAATGCCAGGAATATGTCTGGAGCACATTGTTTCGAAATCCAGGAAACAGACCACTAGGTTTTGGTGGATAGTTTATCCGTAATCATTTCCTTTATCAAAGGTGTTGTCCTGAAGATAAGGCCTGCGATCCTTTGGGATATTCTCTGTCGAAACAGTGTCACAACTAATATAAAATAGTTGTTGTAGTTATTTGAGAGGTTCCGTCTTTCCTGTGTGGAATTTCCTGATGTCATCTTCCAATTGTTCCAAAAAAGGTTTTAGCTTTTGTTTTTATTATTATTTTTATTTCCACATGCAGCCTCGTTCTGTTTTTGTTTATACTTTGCAACAATTGACCTTCCTAAATCAATTGTCTCCAACTTTATTCGCTTTACGTCTTTCAGCTTGTGGGCTCTAAAAATATAGTCCCAAACCTCTGGTCTACCAGCAGTTTTTATCATGTGTGCGCCTTTGTTTTCATTGGGTACACACCCTGACTATATTTGCTAATCATGCAAAGATTACCATCTCATCAATTCCTTTTTGATGTTTTTAAAATTTGTTCACGGAATTAGGGAATCATTGGCAAGGTCAGCATTAGTTGCCGATCCCTAATTGCACAGAGGGCAGTTATGAGTCAACCACATTGCTATGGGACTGGAGTCACATGTAGATCAGATAAGGTAAGGATGGCAGATTCCTTCCCTAAAGGACATCAGTGATCCAGAGAGGTTTGCCCAACAATTGACAATGGATTAATGGTCATCATGAGATTCATTATTCGAGATTGTTTTTACTGAAATAAACTTCCGGCATCTGCTGTGGCAGGATTTGAACTCGGGTCCCAGAACGTTATCGGGGTCTATGGATTAACAATCTAGAGATAACACTACAAGGCCATCGTCTCCCCATAATGTTTGATTATTGGGAAATGTTAATTTAAATATCTGTCAACGTTATCAACTGAAATTCCTTTCAGTCTATTTTCCAGCTCATTGTTAGCAACAAGTGCTTAAGCTGTTGATTATGACATAAGAACTAGAAGCAGGAGTAGGCCGTCCAGCCCTTCGACCCTGCTCCATCATTCAATAAGATTATGGCTGATCTTTTTGTGGACTCAGCTCCACTTTCTCAACCTCTCACTGTATCCGTTTTTTTCTTCCATTTTTAGAAAAAAATATACGTTACTTTAAAAAAGTTTCCTGAATAGTGTCAATTACTTCACTGTGCAAAGAATTCCACAGATTAACAACCCTCTGGATGAAGACATTCTTTCTCAATTCAGGCCTAAATCTGCTTCCTCTAGTCTTGCAGCTGTGCCCTCTTATCATAGCTTCACATGTCTGTGAAAACATACAGTCTGTTTCTATCTGATCCATTCCCTTCATTATTTTATATGTTTCTATAAGATCCCCCCTCATTGTTCTGAATTCGAACTAATATAATCCCAATCTACTCAGTCTCTCCTCATAAATCATCCCTAATTGGAGATGTGATGCCAGAGAGAGACACCGATAAGAATGAGAACTTTAAAATGAGATATTACCATACCAGAAGGCACGTAAGTCAACGATTATAGGGGTGATAAGTGAATTAGACTTTGTGTGAGTTGATGGACAAGCAGCAGAGTTGAGGATAAACTGAGGTTCATGGAGAGTATGAAGTGAGACGCCAATGAGACGATTATTGGAATAGTTGAGACTGGAGGAGACCGAGACATGGATGAAGTTTTCAGAAGCAAAGTGCCTAAAGCAGGGATGCATATCGAGGCTGCAATAGAGCTGGGAAATGGGGAACGTTTTGGTGACAGATAGGAAAATTAGAAAAAAAACTCAATTCAGTTTACAATAGAATGCTGAGATTGTACACAAACTTGTTCAGGCTCAGGTAAAAGATGGGAGAGGAATAAAGTCAGTACATGTGGGAGATCACAGCAGAGTTTGATGATATGGGCTCCTGTGTTATAACAGAACAGTCAGTACTGATTAATGCAGGAATGATCGATGGAGCAGAAGGCAGAAATTGAAATGAATTTATAAAAAATAGAGCATGTCACTAATTCTATCATTGATATGATACTTAGAATAAGTACTTCACAAATTAAACACTGTTACAGCCTCCAAAAGATTGATCACCAAAGCAAAAGCATGGCCTGTGTAAGATACAGAGCACAGCTCCCTCATTGTCTGTGTGCAGAGATGGGGGTGGGGGTGAGTGGTATTGAACATTTCAGTAAGGATGCTGGACTATAGTTATGCAGGAATTCGTGAGTTTACCGCTTGAATCCTATTTGCAGATTTTGTCAGTCGTTTTTGTAAGTATGCAAATACCTTGTATGCTGCCAGAGGAAGTTTACTCAATTGAAACTTCAGATACTCAGGCTATCTTTTGTGAAAAGGTGATAAGCTGGCCTTGTTTACATGAGTGTGCTCAGGAGAGAGGAATGAATTTATAAAGTACTGTATAATATTCACAATGTGCATATGAAAATGAGGATGTAAATTATTGGTGGCTCCACCTACAGTTTTAACATTGCTATTTATCTTTTGATATCATAGATGAGTTGTGTACGAGTCTTTAAACACTATGTCAAAGAATGCACAAACGGAGGCAGCCGAACTGGGAGCATGCCATTCAGCTCCTTGAGCTTACCCTGATTGCACAAGGTCACACTGAGCTGATTATAGCATTCAACCTGCATTCCCAAATAATCTGCAAATCTGTTCAACCCTTTCCTGACGTAGAACCTATCTACTTCTGCCTTAAAAGGTGTTTAGGGTCTCTGCCTCCATTAAATTTTCAGCTAGAGAAATCCAAAATAAAACCACCTGCAGAAAGGAAAGTTAATTGCTGTTTGGAATGGGTGATCCCTCATGTTTAACAAATGAACTATAAATTTGCATGTTATACGTAAGTTGAAGCATTCTATCCATAGCTAATTTTTCAGGATCCAATAGAATGTTTATCAGACCTTAGCCTAACATAGTCTATTCAACAAATCAAATCTGCTCCACAATTCATTACCATCATAGCTTATTGATGATCCTCAAATCCGCCTTCTTGTCTTATCCCCATAGCTCTTGATTCCCTCACTGCTTAGAAATCTGTCCACCACCTGCTTTGATTAGGCTTAGCGACAGGGTTTCAACAGGCCTATCATTCAGTAACCCTCTGAGAGAGAAGACACTCATCACCTCCCTCATAAAGATATGCTCTCTTTGACTGAGGCTATACCCTCTGGTCCTGAACTCTCCCACAAATTGAGACAACCTTGTTGGCAATAAGCCTGTCAAGCCTACTAACAATCTGTTTTTGTTTTCATTGAGATCTCCTCTCATTCTTCCAAACTCCAATGAGTTTTTCACTAAGCTACTCAAACTCACTCCATAAGAAAATACCTCAATTCTCAGATTAATTCTGTGGAGCTTCTCCCACCTGCTACCAATATGTCTGTTATATCCTCTACATATTTCCTTAGAAAATTAGACAAGAACCGTTCACATTTTTGCACGTTCAGTCTGCATAGAAACGTGTACATGTTTAGAATGATATTTATGCACCACCACATTTGAAATAATTGCTAATAGTGCATTCGAATTTCCTATAATTGCTGAATTGAATGCCAACTTTTTAACTGTCAAGCTGAGGGCTTGAAATTCCTGAGTCTTTTTTCTTGTAAATTAGATTCACTCTTCTATTTTACCTGACAAAGTTAATCAGTACAAGCTTTCCAACTCAGATGCCAACTTTTTGTGCACTCACCTATTTTTTTCTATCTCATTATAAGCTCCTTGCATCATCCTCACCATTTGCCTTCCCACTTCTGTTTGTGTTACTCACAAATATGGAGGTAGTACTTTCATTTCTATCACCCAACTCATTGTGCGGTTAATATTTCTGGCTCCAGCACTGATCCCTGTGGCACTGCACTGGCTAATGTCATTATCCAAAAAATAGTTCCGAGATGCTTCTCTTTCAGCGGATCCGCTCTGCAGACATGTTATACTCAATTAAACTATCAAGTGAGAGCAGGAATTAAACCCATACTATTAGTATCGTTCTGTTTGATAGACTAGCTATCTCGGCAACTGAACTTGCCAGCACCCAGTTCCTGATACAACTGAAACATTAACATCTGCATTTATATTCAATGTTGCTCACAATAACTGATACAATTCTGTGACGTTGCCTCGTTACTTATTGTACCTGCATAAAACGTTTTGCAAATAAAGAAGATATGCACGCAGCAGATTGCATTGCATTATATAACTCTGGCATCGCTCATCTTATTTTCTTTCTTCTATTGGACGAATTCGCAATTCTTCATCTCAGACATTTGCTTCATCTTGTTCATCTGACTTCCTCATTACGTTTGTCAAACCATAAAAATGTAATGGAGATGGATTATTTGCATAAATTTAAGGGTGGAGGTGCATGGATTAATATTCCCGTTAAGAAGGAGATTAAGCATTTTTGAGGGTAGGGGAGATTGTTGGATACAAATCGGGAAGGAGTCAGTCATGATCTTGTTGAATGTCAGAACGCGAGGGGCCAAATAGCCTACATCAGCTTCTAGTTTCTATGCATATTCCTGTATAATTACTTTCCAGATGACCTCCTTTTCATCAATATTACCTAGAACATGACAGTACAGTATAGGCCCTTCGGCCTTCGATGATGTGCCGACCCACAGAGCCAACTTCAAAAAACCATCTAACCTATACAGATTAAAAATGACAGGTAAACAACACTTAGCCCAAACCTCATACTATGATTGTTTTTTCTCCATGTTACAATACCAAGGCAGCAGGAAACTCTTACTAGTGCCAAAAAGGCATCAAACACAAAGGGTGTGATGATCTCTACAGTGAAAACGTATCTCTGGCCAGATCTATGTAATGAGGGGAATTCTTATGCCACACGGTAAGAATGTAGTTACCTTTAGCAGAGTGAAATGTAGACTGAGTATACGTTTTGAAATTTGGATCACTGTGTGAATTCAGCTCAAAGGGGGAGAGGTGTTTTCAGTAAGGTTTACTCCAAGAAGGAAACTTTCCAGAATGAGATGTGAGTGGAAGTTGTAAAAGAGCGTGAATGGAGAGGCCGACCCACACTGAGACAAGAGGAAAAGTGGCATCACAAAATGCAGCCTGATGCTAGTTCAGGGAAGGTAGACTGGATCAAAGAGCTTAAGGTGATGTAGGTAGGGACAATAATGTGAGAGAATATGCTTTGTAATTGGAGAGGGAGAACCTGGAATCAGGAAGGGGAGACGAGCAGGGAAGAGGATGGAACAGCAATGGCAGGGATTTCTGGGATAATTCAGGAAGCACAGCTGAAATTTATGCCTAGCATCTGCCAGTAGTCCCTGAAATAAACATCCTAAATCTGGCCCGATATCAATGCTCATCAATTTGTGATTGAATAGTATCGCTGAGAGCTTTAGTCAACCATGGGTGGTTCATCTCCTCATCAAGTCCTTCTTTTTGAGCAGAAATAAATAATTGCTGAGCAGTATGGGATATCTACTTGAACGTCTACCCATGTATACCCACTGACTTTCCTTTGGGTTTCTATCCACATCACGCTTCTGACCAGATGTGAGTCAGAACTCCTCCATTTAATGTCTGGTTCTTTTCAATCATTCAGAGGGAACTTCTGCATGTGGCTGAACACATGATCAGCGAGGGTGACTCCTTTCTCCCAGTTTCTCCGTCTCTGATGATTCTGATTGATAGTGCCACATTCCAGTGAGCTGCCTCTGATGTGAGCGCTTTTCCTTCAAACCAGGAATCCCCTACCTACAGTGGACAGGGCCTCATACTGTGACTGACCTATTTCCCACATTGCCGCCCCCACTGCACTCTCATTCATTTGTACTGTTTCAAATCAGTCTCCACACAGTTGGAGGCCGGTGGATCAGTGGTTAGCACTGCTGCCTCAGAGCACCAGGTTCCTGGATTCATTTAGAGCCTCGGGCGACTGTGTGGAGTTTGCACGTTCTCCCTGTATCTGCGAGGGTTTCCTCCGAGTGCTCCGTTTTCCTCACACAGTCCAAAGATGTGCACGGCAGGTGAACTGGCCACGCTAAATTGCCCATAGTGTTAGATCCATTAGAGCGAAATGGGTCTGGGTGGGTTACTCTTCAGAGGATTGGTATGGACTTGTTGGGTTGAATCTAATATAATCTAAAAAATCCTGTCATTGCTGCTCACAATGCAGTATCCTTCACACCGGGGAGACAAAACAGAAACTGTTTTGAGGAATACTCCCACTGTGCATGTAGGAATAACCCTGACCCTCTCATTGCTTTCCATTTCAATAACCTACCTTGCTCTCATGCTAACATTTCGGTCCTGAGCTGCTGCAATATTCCAGTGAAGCACAACCCAAGCTCGAATAACACCTCACTTTACACTTTGGTACGTTACAGCCTGTATGAGTTAATATTCAATTCGATAACTTCACAGCCTTACCCCATTATGACTGTTCTCCATTTTCATACATTCTCTCTCCTAGTCTGGCTATGACGTTGTGTGGTTGTATCTTCTTTATCTTGCACTCAATAGAGAGAACCCCTTTCCTTCAATTCGCATCTTTCACATCACCCTCTCGTTCACCACTGTTAAAAACCTATTTATCTTTTGCCACACTCTCTTTTAAGCATCACCCACTCCCCCACCTCTGTCAAGGGATTAAAAATTTCAGTTCTGACGAAGTGTCACACTGGACTTGAAACGCTAACTCCGTTTCTCTGTCTCTGCAGATTCTGCCAACCTGCTGAGTTTCTCCAGGGTTGAATAGGCACAGAAAAATTTTCAAATAAACAAATAATTATGGATACTGGAAATAAAAACACAAATATTTCTGGAGAAACTGGACCTGGAAGATCAACTCTGCTTTCATTCCACAAGATGCTGCCAAACCTGCTTAGTTTCTTCAGGTATGTCTGTTTTTGAACTACTTCCACAGATGTCTGTCAAAGTTGCTCAAAAGCTCTGTCCAATACTGAGCGCTGAGTACCAGGGAAGTGAACAGTAACACCAGGTACACAGAGTTATTGGCTCTGAACGTGCATAAGGCTGCATCACGAGCACTGCAGAACTCTTAATCATGGTCAGGGAGAGAAACAGAGGGAAACACACATTCACTTTAAATATAGAAGATGTCATTTCGGGAATGGAAAAGATTCACATGAATATGTTAAAGAATTTAAGTAATGTGACAAATTGGAAGCGTGACACCATGGAGAGATCCTAACAGAATGAGAATATGAAAATGGAAATGCCACCACATCAGAAACCAGGTTAGATCACTGAGTACAGTGCTGATGGGTGAATGGGTCTCGGTGTGAATTGGGGGACAGTCAGTAGAATTGAATTACAGATATTGCAGGTCAAACTGGCCATTCATGTGATGATGTAGATCACAGCAGCAGCAGCAGAATTGTGTTCAATCACAATCTGTAATTTTTTTCCCTGGGATAATCTCTGAATCTACCATTAACATCAGACTGATCCATGGTTCAACATACCAGAGTCAGAACCATGTGTACTAACCCTGATGACAAACCATTAACACTATGGTACTTGACCAGTTACATTCCAAATAGCAGGATTAACATCTGATAGAGAGGACAAAATTATCTAAAGACCAACAGATCAGATCTAAGCTTTGCAGTCCTGCCATATCCAATTATAAATGTCAATAGACTACTAAACAACTCACTGGAGGAGAGTACTCCACAAGTATCTCCATCCTAAATAATGGACTGCTCTATACATCAGTGTAAAAGATAAGGATATAGTGTCTGCACCGTCCTCAGCCAGGAGTGTTGAGTTGATAATCCAATGGCAATGGGCCCTGACACCATTCCTGCAATAGGACTGAAGACTTGGACTGCACAACAAGCCGTGTCCCTGGGGAAGCTGTTTCATTCCAGCTCCAACTCTGACATCTCCCTGGCAATGTGAAACATTACTCAACTATATCCAGTCCGCTAAGAGGGAATAACTACAATCTGTCCAATTACCATCCCTTCAGTCCGATCACGATAGTCACATTAGTGGGAGTACTTTTTGACAGAGTTGTCAAGCAGCACAGGAATAACCAGCTCAGTGTGGTTTCTGATAGGTCCCCATGTGGCGATGGTGCTGTTGTGGAAATGTCACTGGATTACTAATCCAGACCAGGTTAATGCTCTGGCAGCTGGTGGAAGTTTAAAACAATTAATAAACTATCGAGATCTAAAATCTGGTGTCAGGAATAGTGACTTTGAAGCCAATGTCAATTGTGATTACCATTTTCCTTCCCAAGTGTAGTTTCAGGAAGTGAGTCTCCCGTGTTTTCCTGGTCTGCCTAAAAGTGAATCCAGATGCACAGACATGTGATAAACTCTTCAATGGTCTCTGAAACTTTCAAGCAAGGCACTTGATTGTATCAAACTGCTCATCATTCTTAAAGGATAAACCGGGTCAGAACACCTGGTCTCAGCCTTGTTGTTGGAAATGGGAATGGGAAACACAGTCCTGACGTCCCCGCAGAGTCCTCCTTTCGAACGTCTGAGAGCTTGTGACACGACTTGCAGAGCTATCCCACAGACTGCACAGAAACATCGGGAAGGGAGGAGGTCATTCAATCCATTGAGCATTCCCCATTCTAGACAGTGGAGAAAATCTCCTCAGTGCGATTTGCCCCATACAGTGTTTATATCATTTAACATGTTTAAACGTCGGGATATATAAAATTGGAACTGCAGTAGTTGCTTTGGTCCATCAATTTTGATCCTCCCTTCAATATACAGGCAGTTCTCCAATAGCGCATGTTTATTAAACACAACTTGTCTGCATCACAATTCGTGAATTGCGCATCCTCTTTATAAAGCGAGCTCCCATTCACTGTCACGCAATTCCGTCCCCGGGCACCAGTTGAAGAGCAAAACCCAGCCTCAGGATCCTCTGTCTGCAAAATGCATCCTCAGTGTGTTCACTAAAGCAGGAATGTAATCTGCTCTGCAAGCCTTGAAACTGAGACTGAAACTAGGAATTGTAGTCTACATTTAAACGGATCTTTTTTTCAAACCGGAATTCCATGTCAGCATCATGTGGTCAGTCAGCTCACGTCCTTTCTGGCGAAGAGCTTGGTGAAAGGTACAGTGCTGTAGTCAGTGGCATTAGGGTGAAAGTGCAACATTTACAGCATTGTTTCATTACAATATATGATTTAAAGATTTTCTTAGACTATGCTTGTGTGTGTTAGATTAACTTAAATGTTTGGTTTTTACTGATTTATACTTTTTTGGGGGGAGGGGTGGTTTGCCCGTTCTCCACTTTTTCCCATAGACCGCATTATTAATATTGCATGATTTTCTACAACACGGTGTTCCACAGGAATACAACTACCGTGTTATTGGAGAAAAACATGGAATGATATCTGATCCTCTATCTTCACACGATATTCCTGCTCTCTGTCTATCCCTTTAATTTCCAGAAATCCTCATTTACATTCAGTGTCTTGGCTTCTACAGCCTTATGTGTCAGAAAATTGAACAAGTTCAGCAGTCTCTGAGTGAAGATATTTATTCTCATCTAAATGCAGAGTGACCTGTCTGTACCTAATGTTGTGCCCCCTTGTTCTTTGACGATCCAGCCAGGGGAATTACCATCCCTGCTTCCAATCTGTCTCACCCTGTCAGAATTTTAGATATTTCACTGAGATCACCACTCATTTTCCTAAACTCCATGGAATACAGGCCCAGTCGCCTCAAACTCTGTTCGCACAATAAGCCTGTCTTCCCAGAGATCAGTCTGGTCATTCTTCACTGCTCTCCCTCAATGTCAGATTTGTCCTTTATTGATAAGGAGAGCAAAACCGCACAAAATACTGCACAATGTTTGGGATGGGGTCTCACCAAGGGCCTGTACAGCTGCAGTAAGACACCTTTACTCCTCTACTCAAATACACCTGAAATGAAGGTCAATGAGCTATTTATCTTCCAAACTGCTTTCTGTTCCTGCAATATTGCTTTCAGTGACTGGTGTACAAAGAGTTCCAAATCCTTTTCAATGTTACATCCACCCACTTGGTGGGTCTATGCACACTGGTCAGTGTGTCAGTGCCATTCCTAGTATTGACTTCTGGTTTCAGAACTCACAGCCCTGCATGGCATTCACAGGTCGGCGCAGAAGGAAACAAAAATGCAGCTTTATTTCCTTTATAGATCAACATTTTTCAATCAATCCATTTTCAATTGATCGGCTGGCATTCTATTGTTCCCAACAAAGTGCACTACGTCACATCTCCCCCCATTGCTCTCCACCTGCCACGCAGTTGCCCAGTCACTTCAGTTGTCTCAATCACCTTGGAGCTTTTTGACATCCTGCTCACCCACTCACAATCCAACATCGTTTAATGCCATCAGCAGACTTGGGAATATTGCAATTGAGCCCCTCAACCAAAGATATGACGTGTATTGGGAATAGCCGTTCCCAAACCCCGATCCCTTCTATATCCTCCAAGCCTTCCATTCTAAAAAAAGTTTTATTCCTACTCACTGTTTCCTGCCAGCTCTCCCATTCTAAAACCATGACCATATATTAGCCCCAGTCCCATAGGATTCAAATTTGCACAGCAGGCTTGGGGCTTTATCAAAAATCTTTCTGGGAATCCAATCGTAATGCATTGATAGCTTCTCCATAATTTTGCTAAAATTCACTTTCTCAAATATTCCCATTTCATAATCTATGTTGACTTTGTCTATGCCCATTATGTTCTGTTACAATACTTTCTCTCGAACTGTTTAGTTGCTAATTTCATTCTATTCTCTTTTTCTCACCAGACTAAATTTTCATGGTATTTCTGGGAAGCTTTTTTTTTGTTTTGGTATCTTCTGCGAAGCCAGAATGAAGTAGTTGCTTCATAGTTCTGCCATTTCCCTGTTCTCCATTCTCCATTTTCTGGTTTCAGACTGTACTGAGCTGCAATTGCTTGATCTTACCTTTCACATATCTTTAGAAGCTATTACAGTTCACTCGTATAACTCTCATTGATATACTCTTCAGAAAAGCATCAATTTCTGTCTTAAACAGATAAATGATGAGCATTCCATAATCATACAATCACAGAAACACAGACTCCATATCGTTCGAAATACAGCACGATCTAATTAGTCCCACTTTCTGACATGAGGCCCAGAACCAGGCATGTTATGACACTGCAAAAACTCGTCCAAGGACTTTGCATTGTTGTGGAGTTACCCGTGACAACCATTCTCTCTCTTCCGGACCCCAACATTTTCTGGGTGACAAAATATCTTTAAGTTCTCTCTAAACCTCAAGCACTTCACTTGTTCCCTTGTTCTTGACTAAAAGGAACAGCTGCTGTCTATCCACTCTGTCCATGCCCCTCGTAATCTTGTCCTTCTGAATCACGTCCCCTCAGCCTCCTCTGCTTCAAAGTAAACAACCGAGCTTATCCAGCCTCTCTCCATAGCTGATTCGCTCCATCCCAGGGAACATACTGGTGAATCCCCACCAAACCCCATCCCCCTCATTGTAATGAAATCCTTTCATAATGTGGTATCCTGAACTGCACACTGCATACCATCTTGCCCTAAACAAAATCATGTATAACTCTTATAATCGATGTCTACGACACCTAAGCCTTTTTAGCTCGACTATTAACCTGTTCACCCACATTCAGGGATGTGTGGAAAAGCACCCTCTGAGATTCCTAGTGTGCTGCCATTCATTGAGTCCTCCCCTGCCTGGTTCCTTCCCCCGAAGTGCATCAACTCATATTTATCAGCGTTATATTCCATCTGCCATCGATCTGCACTTCTGACCATTCCGTCTGTATCTTCCTGCAACATACGGCCTTCCTCCTCGCTGCCAACCACCCGGCCAATCTTTGTGTCCAACTCAAACTGATTTATCACACTATCCCCTACTCTCCCCTCCACATTCTCATCTCCAAAATTTATGATAACCATAAATGATAAGGTTAAAAATCACACAAAACCAGCTTACAGTCCAAAAGGTTGATTCGCTAGTCCTCGCAATCGAAACACTGCTTCTTCATCAGGTGGTTGTGCACTTTGAAAGCTTGTGCCTCCAATTAAACCTATTGAACTATAACCCTCGTGTTGTGCGATTTTTAACGTTGTCGACACCAATCCAACACCAGCTCCTCCGAATCACAAATATTTGCTTGGATTCCTTACATTCAGCTAAAATGCTTGGAACACATTTACTACCTTCCATTTATCTACAATGGCTTCCAGTCTCTGCAGGATGTACAGGAAATTAAAACATAGTCATCGACTGTGCAAATAATACGTCCATTGGTGCCTTATTTCTGACATTTTGATACGAAGTAAATCTGTGTTGTCAGACTTAGCAATGCTCAATCTAGCTACATTTTCAAGCACTACCCTGTTACTGATATCAATTGGCTTTATGTCTTTAGTTCCATAAGCTCCATCTGATCACTTGCTTTTCGAGGTGATTTTCTGGATCTTCCTACATGAAGACAGATACAAAGTTACTGGTTATTTTCTTGGCCATTTCCTTGTTCTCCACAATAAACTCTCCTCTCCCGATTACAAATTTCCACATTTGACATTGCTTTTCTTTGGTTCCCTTTGAATTATAGATAGGAGATTGATGCAGTCTTTGTGTTCCTGTTTGTTAGCATGTATGTTCGCATTGTGATTTCCTTATCAGCTTCATGGCTCTCCTTTTCTGGATCATCAATTTCTGAGAATTCTCAAGTTTCCACAATTTCTGGAATTCTTCTGAAGTCACTTCCTATGATTAATATTATCTTTAATTTGTTACGTTAACCATCATTAAGTCACTTGCTCACTCTGTGGTGTTTTTAAATTCAAGAAAGAGACGTATGTTTGCGACTTTGCAGTACTTCTATAAATCTCTTGATCCGGACCAGATCTATTCAGGAACTCTGCAGGTGGATAGAGAAGAAATTACGGGAGCCCTGGTTGGTACTTTTGTATCATCAGTAGCCAACGGGTGAGGTCCCGGAGGACTGGAGGATAGTGAATGCTGTGCCCTTATTCAAGGAGGGCTACAAAGTTAAACGTGGGAGCTATAGACCAGTAGAACTAACATCTGTAATAGATAGTTACTTGAGAATATTCTGCGAGATAAGTTATACAGAGGAAACTCGATTATCTGATTGAGATGGACGGAGCACTAATTCATTCAAATAATTGATTATTCAGTTAATTGATCTACTCTGGGGCTTGGATTTATCTGTGAAGTCTGCTCTCCATTCAGGAGACAAGGCAAAAGCACACTGCGTGCGAGACCCCACCCCGCGTCCGCTTGCACCCCGCCTTGCCCAATCCCACCCTGCCCCATCTATGCTCCGCCCAACCCGAACCCAGTCCACTCCCACCCTGCCAGAACTGCACGCAGCATTCTGTATATGGCCTAAACAATGGCGTGTTTAGATCATATTATGTTTGCCACGATGAATAAACAAAATGCCTACAGTCCCATGTGCTTTCTTAACTAGCTTCTTACCCTGTCCAATCATAGTCAGAGATGTGTGGAGAAATACCCTCTGAGCTTCCTAGTGCGCTGCCATTCATTGAATATTCCCCTGTATGGCTCCTTCTTCCAAAGTGCATCATCTCATATTTATCAGGGCTATATTCCATCTGCCATTGATCTGCCCATCTGACCATTCCATCTGTATCTTCCTGTAAAATAAGGCCTTCCTCCAAACTGTCACCACCTGGCTAATAGTTGTGTCATAAACAAACTTACCTATCACATGCCTCAATTCCCCCCTCACACGACCCCTCCACAGTCACATCTACAACATTTATGAATACCACAAATAATAAAATAGACTGAACTGCTCCCTGTGGTACACCAAAAGACACTGGTCTATCTCCATCACATTTTCTGTAATGTGGGACCACATTAGCTGCTCTCCAGTCCTCTGGAACCTCCCTTGTGGTCAGATTTGACTTAAACATTTGGTCAGGTCATTTCCTATTTTTTCTGAAACATTATCCAGTGATGCAATTTATGTGGATTTACATCATCCTAACTTGCATCTTAGTTGAGAGCTCTCAATGCATCTTCTCGAATTCTATACCTGCATCCTCCGTCTCCCAGGTAAAACAGATAGGAAGCACTCATGTAATAATCCATCAATGTTCCCCAGCTTCCCAAACTGATTGCACCCTTGGTTTCTAATTGGCTCTAATTGTTCCCTGTTTATTCCGTTCTACTTGCTGTTTTTTGTAGAGTGTATTGGAATTCTCTTTAACCTTGCCTGCTGCACTTCTTCAAGCACCTGTATTATTAAGTCTCCTGTGTGTGAATTTTCTAAGTTTCCCTGAGATCACCTCTCATTCTTTGAAACAGTACAGAACACAGGTATTATCTCATCCGCACTGCATGTAGCTTGTGCAGAACGCCTTTACTTCTATGTTCCCATTCCCTTTAAATTAAGGCCAACTTCACGTTTACCTTTCCATTTCCAAATGTCCGTCCAGAACCACTTTGGTTTAATATTATTTACTACTCACTGTCTGAGCTCTTAAACCTGAATATCTAAATATATCACACCTACTGGTTTTCCATTGTCTCTGTCTATAAGAAACAGCTTCAAACTATTTAAAATAAAGTCATTAAAAATTATTTCTTTTCGGGGGAGATCCAAGATATTAGCGACCCAGTAGGTTTGCCCTGCTCATCTTTACGGCAGAACCCAGATAAAGTGGTGCATTCACCTCTTTCTTACCCATTGTGGTAAAAATACTGATCCCCTGTATTTCTGTATGTCAGTTGAAGTGAGTAAGGAAAATGACTAAGGGTAAAGGACCACGTGGATTGCAACTAGCAGGCACTGCCATGCAGCAACGGATACGCCTGCGGCCGTGGCGTCGGCCTCTGCGAACCCACCAGGGGACTTACTATTAGAGCAGAGCTTGGTCATGGAGTAAGTAAACCTCCGAGATAAGGTTGATTCAGAGATGGAGGAGACCCAGACCATGCTGGAACCGACCTCAGCCATGCTGCAGAAGCATGACTAGGAGATCCGGCGTCTCAGACACATGTCATGGAGGTGGAGCAGTGGACTGTGTCCTCTGAAACTGCAGTGGAATCTTCAGCAGGTCGGGTCCAGACCTTGGGATGGCGGGTAGCAGGCGGGGAGGAGGAGATCAACTTCGAAAATCGAGGCCATCATAAGAATATCTGCCTTGTCGGGCTGGCGGGACGGGAAGAAAAAGTCAGCCGTCAGTGTTTGGAGTAATGGCTTCGGTAGTTTTTTGAAGCTGGAATTCGAGGCGGGCCGGGTGCAGGTCGAGCAGGCCCACCAGATCGCAGTGCACAAACCCGGGTGAGACCAGCACCCCCGCCCAGCCCTTGTGCAACTCCAGCACTATGGAGAGAAACAAATGGTTCCCCAGCACTTGGGAAAGATCCACAGGCTTTATTATCCAAATGATCACGAATTATGTTTTTCCAAGACCTTTCTACGGCCATGATCCACAAGAGGCAGGCCTTTAATAAGGTAAAAAGGAGGCTGAGGGAATTGAATATTCAGTATACTGTAAGATACCCTACAGTATTACGTTTCAACCACAGAGGGTCCGTGTTTAATTTTGACTCACGAGAAAATGCAAAGGATTTCCTGTACACCTTAAGATAGATTGGCTAGCTCAAATAATATGAACAATCGTGTTCTCTTTGTTTCCTCTGTGGTTTCCCTCGTTTACGTGGTTTTGTTTTTTTTTAATTTGTGGGGGTCCCATTCATTTCTTTTTCTCTCTTTTCTCCTTTCTTCCTTCCCTCCCATTAACCTTTTTTTCTACAATTTCCTTTTCGTTTCTCTCTCTTAGTACGGAATAGGGGTAGTGTTCGGGGGATGGGGAGATTGGGGAGGGTTACATTTTTTTCACCAGGACTGCCTTGGATATGGATGGGACGGGTTGAGTGCCCACTTTTAATTTTCTTGTTGTAAGACACATGTAACTTTTTAAAGTTTGTTTGGTCTGGGTTGGCGAGCAGCTTCAGCTAGTAGGAGCCAAGGGGGATTAGTGGGTAGTATGAGCACTCCTTGTGGGGAAGGAGGGAGTATCACCTCTTATTTGTGTTTTATGTTGGTTCATTGTACAAGGAGTTGTTAGGAGTTTTGAGTTGGTAGTTTTTGCAGTTGTATTTTCAAGTTTATACGAACTGTTTGCCACTTTCTCGGAGTGCGCAATAAAAAGGAGTCCTTCCTCACAGGGGGATCACGGACTGTTTCGGATGGCTATGGCTAACCACTCTTTTAAATAGTGCACCTGGAACATTAAACGGGAGTCATTCACCAATTGGTGCTTTCAGGCCTTAGAAAGGAAAGGGTCGATGTAGCCTTGGTGCCAGAAAAAAAGACACCTAACCAATAAGGAACATTTAAAGTTACAGAAGAGAGTGTTTGACTGGGTGTTATTTTCATCCATTAATTCAAAATGTAGAGGAGTAACCTTTCTCATTCAGAAGAACCTTCTATATCAGTTTTTTGGCCACATTAATGACGAATGTCACCTGTTTCTGATCCATAAAGCTTTAATACAGAGAGGAATATGGGAGAGAGTCATAGAGTCATAGAGATGTTCAGCATGGAAACAGACTCTTCGGTCCAACCCATCCATGTCGACCAAATATCCCAACCCAATCTAGTCCCACCTGCCAGCACCCAGCCCTTATCCCTGCAAACTCTTCCTTTTCATATGCCCATCCAAATGTCTCTTAAATGTTGCAATTGTACCAGCCTCCATCACTTCGTCTGGTAGCTCATTCCATACACGTACCACCCTTGAAAAGTTGCTTCTCAGGTCTCTTTTATATCTTTCCCCTCTCACACTAAACCTATGCCCTCTAGTTCTGGACTCCCCGACCCCAGGGAAAAGACTTTGCCTGTTTACCCTATCCATGACCCTCATAATTTTGTGTAACTCTCTAAGGTCTCCCCTCAGCCTCCGATGCTCCGGAGAAAACAGCCCCGGCCTGTTCAGACGCTCCCTATAGCTGAAACCCTCCAACCCTGGCAACATCCTTGTAAATATTTTCTGAACCCTTTCAGGTTTCACAACATCTTTCCGATAGGAAGGAGACCAGAATTACACGCAATATTCCAAGAGTGATGCAACCAATGGCCTGTACAGCCGCAATATGACATCCCAACTCCTGTACTCGGTACTCTAACCCATAAAGGAAAGCATACCAAACGCCTTATTCACTATCTTATCTACCTGCGACTCCACTTTCAAGGAGCTATGAACCTGCACTCCCAGGTATCTTTGTTCAGCAACACTTCCTAGGACTTTAACATTAAGTGTACAAGTGCTGCTAAGATTTGCTTTCCCAAAATGCAACACCTCGCATATATCAGAATTAAACTCCATCTGCCACTTCTCAGCCCATTGGCCCAACTGGTCCAGATCCTGTTGGAAACTGAGGAAACCCTCTTTGCTGTCCATTAAACCTCCAATTTTGGTGTCATCTGTAAACTCACTAACTGTTAATTTTATGCTCGCATCCAAATCATTTATGAAAATGCCAAAAAGTAGAGAGCCCAGCTTTGGTCTTTGTGGCACTCCACTGGTCAGAGGCCTCCATTCTGAAAAACAACCCTCCACCACCACACTCTCTCTTCTACCTTTGAGCCAGTTCTGTATCCAAATGGCGAGTTCCCTCTGTATTCCATGAGATCTAACCTTGCTAATCAGTCTCGCATGGGAAACCTTGTCGAGCGCCTTACTGAAGTCCATATCGATCATATCTACTGCTCTGCCCTCATCTATCTTCTTTGTTACTTCTTCTAAAAACTCAATCAAGTTTGTGAGACATGTTTTCCCACGCACAAAGCCATATTGACTATCCCGAATCAGTCCTTGCCTTTCCAAATACATGTACATCCTGTCCCTCAGGATTCCCACTGCCGAGGTCTTGCTCACAAGTCCATAGTTCCCTGATTTGTGTTTACCACCCTTCTTACACAGTGGCACCACGCTTGCCAACCTCCAGTCTTTCAGCACCTCACGTGCGACTATTGATGATACATATATCTCAGCAAGAGGCCCAGCAATCACTTTTCTAGCTTCCCACAGAGTTCTGGGGTACACCTAATCAGGTCCTGGGGATTTATCCAACTTTACCCGTTTCAAGACGTCCAGCATTCCTCCTCTGTAATCTGGACATTTTGCAAGATATCACCATCTATCTCCCTACAGTCTATATCTTCCATATCCTTTTCCACAGTCAACACTGATGCATTTAATATCACCCCCATTTTCTTCAGCTCCACACAAAGGCCGCTTGCTGATTTTGAGGGGCCCTATTCTCTCCCTAGTTATCCTTTTGTCCTTAATATATTTGTAAAACCCCTTTGCATTCTCCTTAATTATATTTGCAAAAGCTATCTCATGTCTCCTTTTTGTCCTCCTGATTTCCCTCTTAATTATGCTCCTACTCCCTTTATACTTTTCTAAGGATTCACCCGATCTATCCTGTCGACACCTGACATATGCTTCCTTCTTTTTAACTAAACCATCAATTTCTTTAGTTATCCAGCATTCCCTATATCTACCAGCCATTCCTTTCACATTGACAGGAATATACTTTCTCTGGATCCTTGTTGTCTCATTTCTGAAGGCTTCCCATTTTCCAGCCATCCCTTTACCTGCGAAAATCTGCCTGTAATCAGCTTTCGAAAGTTCTTGCGTAATACCATCAAAATTGGCCTTTCTCCAATTTAGAACTTCAACTTGTAGATCTGGTCTATCCTTTTCCATCACTATTTTAAATCGAATACAATTATGGTCGCTGGCCCCAAAGTTCTCTCCCACTGACACCTCAGTCACCTGCTCTGCCTTATTTCCAAAGAGTAGGTCAAGCTTTGCACCTTATCTAGTAGGTACATCCACATATTGAATCTGAAAATTGTCTCGTACGCACTTAAGAAATTCCTCTCCATTTAAACCTTTAACACATTGGAAGTCCCAGTCTATGTTTGGTAAGTTAAAAATCCCCTACCGTACCTCCCCTATTATTCTTACAGATAGCTGAGATCTCCTTACAAATTTGTTTCTCAATTTCCCTCCGACTATTGGTGGGGGCGGAGGGGGGGGGGGTCTATAATACAATTCTAATAAGCTGATAATCTCTTTCTTATTTCTCAGTTCCACCCAAATAATGTCCCTGGATGTATTTCCTGGAATATCGTCCCTTGGCACAGCTATAATGCTATCCCTTCTCAAAAATGACACTCCCCCTTCTCTCTTGCCTCTCTTTCTATCCTTCCTGGAACATCAATCTGCCAGTCCTGGTCCATCCCTGAGTCATGTTTCTGGAATTGCTATGATATCCCAGTCCCATATTCCTAACCATGCCCTGAGTTCATCTGCCTTCCCTGTTAGGCTCCTTGCATTGAATACATGCAGTTTAATTTATCAGTCCTACCTTGTCCCTGCCTGCCCTGACTGTTTGACTGACTTCTGTCCTCAACTGTACCAGTCTCAGATTTATCCCTTTCCTCACTATCTCCGTGGGTACCCCACCCCCTCCTTACTAGTTTAAATCCTCCCGAGCAGTTTGAGCAAATTTCCCTGTCTGTATATTATACCCCTTCCAATTTAAGTGCTATCCGTCCTTCTTGTATAGGTCACTTCTACCCCAAAGGACAGTCCAATGATCCAAAAATGTGAGTCCTTCTCCCATGCACCAGCTCCTCAGCCATGCATTCATCTTCTCTACCCTTCTGTTCCTACCCTCAATAGCTTGTAGCACTGGGAGTAATCCAGATATTACTACCCTTGAGGACTTCTTTTTAAATTTATGCCCAACTCTCTGAAATCCCCCCTCAGAATCTCAACCTTTTCCCTTCCTATATCGTTGGTTCCAATGCGGACAATGGCCTCTTGCTGAACCCTCTCCCCCGTGAGAACATTCTGCACCCTCTTTGAGACATCCTTGATTCTGGCACCAGGGAAACAACACTCCATTCTGTTTTTCCTCTGCTGGCCACAGAAATGCCTGTCTGTATCTCGGACTACAGAATCCCCTAACACAATTGATCTCTTGGAAGCCGATGTACCCCTCGTTGCATTAGAGCCAGTCTCAATACAATAAACTTGGCTGTTCGTTCTACGTTCCCCTGAGAATCCATGACCCCCTACATTTTCCAAAACAGCATACCTGTTTGAAATGGGTACATCCACAAAAGACTCCTGCCCTAGGTGCCTACCTCTCTTACCCTTCTTGGAGCTAACCCATCTATGTGACTGTATCTGAGACTTTCCCCCTTCCTGTAACTGCCATCCATCACATACCGTTGCTGTTGCAAATTCTTCATCGCTTCTAATTGTCTATCCAACCGATCCATTTAATCTGATAAGGTTCGCATCCAACAGCATTTATGGCAGATATAATCCGCAATAATCCTTAAACTCTCTTTAAACTCCCACATCTGACAAGAAGTACATATCACTGCAAAGGCCATTTTTGCTCCTTCACAATTTACAGACCCAGAAAATAACACTGTCTTATTCCTCTACAAAACACTGCACCAGGTTAAATTCATTGCTATGGCTTTTATTTTAAGTTTAATCAAGAGACGTATCTCCAAAAACATATAATCAAGAAAGAATCCACTATACTCACTACTGCAGCCTTTCTATTGGACAGAATTAAAACAACGATTAACTGATCTGATTCTGTGTTGTGAACTTCGCACAAACATGTTTCTCCAAGATTAGTCGTGAAATTCACTGTTTGTTAGTTTTTGCAGACGCACTCCGATGTCCAGCGATACATGAATTCGAAAACAGCAAAGGCAGTAATTGTGCAGGTTCTCTCTGTCTCTCTCTCTCTCCCGCCCCCCTGCACTGTCCTCACCATGTGCTTCTTTTGTCTGTTCTTCCCGCTTTTGAAACTGCTGGTGTTTTGACATTGTTTTTTCCCCCCAAACTTCAAAAACAATACAACAGCATATAAAACAGTAATTGCTCATCCTGGAATTCGAGGAAATCACCTCCAGCATCTAAAATACCTCAAAAAAGGAGCAGCTCTTACAGCCAGAAAGTTGTCCCGTCCTCCATTTTGCCCTTGGTACACCCTTCAAGTTAACGGATGCACTCTCCAGGTTGATGGCCCTTGGCGGGTGTCATACAATTTTAGGGGGAGACTTTAACCGATATATGGATCCCAAGGTGGATAGGGTCTTACGGGTTCTCGACGGTATTTCCCTGCAATCTAAGCAGCTGGTGGATCTAAACAGGGATCTGGGCTTGGGGTATGTGTGGAGATTGTTCACCCTTCGGGTAGGGACTTCACCTTTTTACCTAACCCACATAAGTGCCAAACTAGGATTGACATGTTTTTGCCCCATTGGCCTTTTTGAATTCTGTGCTGTCCTGTAGAATTGGGAACATAGCCATTTCTGATCATGCAACAGTGTACATGGATGTTTAGGATGGTGGCGATGGTACAGGCTCGCAGTAGTGGTGCATGGATACCTTTCTCCTGAAGGATAGCTAGTCATAGAGTTGTAGAGATGTACAGCATGGAAACAGACCCTTCAGTCAAACCCATAAATGCCAATCAGATATCCCAACCCAATCTAGTCCCACCTCCCAGCATACAGTACATACCCCTCCAAACGCTTCCTATTCATTTATCCATCCAAATGCCTGTTAAATGTTGCAATTGTACCAGCTTCCACCACATCCTCTGGCAGATCATTCCATATGTGTACCACCCTCTGCGTGAAACAGTTGATCCTTGGGTCTCGTTTATATCTTTCCACTCTCACCATAAACCTATGCTCTCTAGTGTTGGACTCCCCAACCCCAGGGAAAAGACTTTATCTATTTCTCCTATCCATGCCCCTCATAATTTTGTAAATCTCTATAAGGTCACCCTCTGGCTATGACGCTGCAGGGAAAACAGCCCCAGCCTGTTCAGTCTCTCCCTGTAGCTGAAATCCTCTAACCTTGGCAAGATCCTTGTAAATCTTTTCTGAACCCTTTCAAGTTTCACTTCATCTTTCCGATAGGAAGGAGACCAGAATTACACGTAATATGCCAACAGTGGCCTAACCAATGTCCTGTACAGCCGCAACATGACCTCCCAACTACTGTACTCAATACTCAGACCAATAAAGGAAAGTATACCAAACGCCTTTCTCACTATCGTATCTACCTGCGGCTCCACTTTCAAGGAGCTATGAACCTGCACTACAAGGTCTCTTTGTCCAGCAATACTCCCGAGCACCTTGCCATTAAGTGTATAAGTCCTGCTAAGATTTGCTTTCTTATTGAATATTTTTCATGGGATTTAAAAATTTTTGTACATCAATTTGGACGGCCAGAAATCCGACGGTGCTTTGGGAGACTGCCAAGGCCTACGCAAGGGGTTGATTATTTCTTACTCGGCGACTCGGAAGCGGTAGAAGGGAGAGCAGCAGTTGACAGAGCATATTTTGACAGACCGTCTGTAACGAAGTTGCAGCAGATTACAATGCTCCGGGCTGCTCTGAACGCTGCTGTCACCCAGACAGCAAAAAGAGCGATCTCATTTCCGAAACAGAGGGTATTCGAGTAATGTAATAACCCGGGTAGATATCTGGCATACTTGCCCCCAGTCTATCACATCCATTAGCGCGTGTGCTGTTAAAATCACCTGCGATCCCAGAAAGATTAATGCAGCATTCATGAAGCTCTTTTCTGGGCTCTTCCAGTAAGAGGGCTGTAAGGACAGATTGGCGACAATGAAGCTCTTTTTTAGTACCCTGGACCTCCCAGGTGTAACTTCAGAGCAGACGTCTCTTTCGAATTCCCCTCTGACAAGCCAAAAGATACAGGAGGCGGTGAGGCAGCTCGAGAGTGGTAAAGCACCGGGCCTAGATGGATTTTAGAGTGAGATTTAAAAGGAGTTCGTAGACATGCTGACTGGGCCAATGTTGGATATGTACAATTCTTCATACAGTCAGGCCTGCCTCCCATCCTCTCCGAGAGAAGGAAATATTTGTCTTATTCTCCCGAAGATTGCACTTCATAAACGCCTTTATCCTTATTAAATGTGGACTTTCATATTTTGGTGAAAATGCTGGCGTTGAAACTGGAGAAGGTCTTGCCCTTCATTGTGAAATAGGACCAGACAGGTTTTATTAGGAGTCACAGGTCATCTAATAATAATAGGAGAGTGCTAACATGGTTCAGGTGTGCCAGCAAGGGTCGATTCCAGGCTTGGTAGTGGATGCAGAGAAAACATTTGACCAGGTGGAGTGGCCGTACCTCTATTATGTCCTGGAATAGTTTGACCTTGGAGAGGCTTTTGCCAGGTGGGTGACAGTATTATCTAGTCACTCATGGTATAAGGTCTGGCAAATTTAGCAATGGCAGAGTCAGCCGTCAAGGGTGTCCTCTTTCACCGTTACTATTTACATTGGTGATTGAGCCGTTGGCAGAACCCATCCGGAGGGACCACAATATTACTGCCCTGGAGGTAGGATCAGGATGGCAAAAGTTCACACTTTATGCAGATGACGTTCTTCTCTTTCTAACTAACTCGATGATATATGTGCCCCAAGTGATTAATGTATTTGGATCTTTCTTGGGGTATAAAACCAACTTTATGAAATCGGACACCATGCCTGTCTGGGTTTTATTAGAGTACCTGATCTTGGAGGTGGAATCCGATTCCCTTTCACATGGTCAGAGGGAGGTTTCTTGTATTTAGGCATTTACATCAACCCAGCCTTCAATCAATTAGATAAAGCTATCTTCCTGCAGTTGCTCGAGAACATAAGGCAGGACTTTCAGCACCTTCTATATCCTGGTTGGGTAGAATATCTCCGGTCAAAATGAACGTGTTCCTCCGTTTATTATATCCCAGGCAAATGCACCTTTTGATACTGCCCAGTCAGCCTATACGGAGCTTTACAGTCAGCTTGGATGTTTTATTTAACATCACAGGCGGCCTCTATGGAGCTCACCCAATTGCAGTTGAGTGATGTGAATTTTACATACTTTAACAAATACCAATTGATTTCCCTTCTAGCCTATTTGGCTGATTTGATTTACTAAGTCCTGCGGTCAATGTGGTTGGACATCGATGTCTCTCAGGCAAAATGTCCCCTCATTAATCTGTTGTTCATGGACAAGATACGGACTGTTATGGACCATTGCAGAAATCCAATTGTCCTTAACACTGTTAAAGCATGGAGAATGATGCATTAATGTGAGGGCAATTTACAAAAAAAGCACTTCCCCTTTTACTCCCACTGTAGGATTGATGAATTCTGGCTTTTGGCTCTGGGAGTCCAGAGGTGTTTCCTGTTTGGGAGACTTAATTTGGGGTGGGCGTGACGTCTTTCGAGCAGCTGAGTCAGACATATGAGCTATCTAGGAGATTAGGGATTTTATACAGAAAAAAAACTACATTAATGATTAGTCACCATAAGTCGAATATGGAGGTGAGAGTGCTTCAGTCCACGTGCACTCTCTCGGTCAGCACTCTCTAGCATTTAATAGGAGGTAGTGTCTCAAAGGACATCGAGCAGCTGTTTGGAGTTTGGGTTCAGCAATTGGGGGTGGAGATGTTCAACAGAGGAGTGGGCAGATATTTGGAAGAATGTCTGGAAGATTTCGATTTGCAATCGGACGCAAGCTATGCAACTGAAGGTACTCCACAGGGTTTATTTGGCGTTGGAGTGGCTTGCCAAATTTAAGAAAGGAGCGTCCCCAATGTGCCCAAATGTAAAACAGATGTTGGTATGCATACTCATTGCTTATGGTCATGCCACAAACTTCGTAGTTATTGGGGCCCTGTAGCGAGTGTTTTGGAAGGGGTCTTGGGAACTGAGGTCAAGGTAGGTCTGATGTCCGGCGTCTTGGGTTTGCCAAATCACCCATCTTCGTGAATAAATTGTTTAATATATTTTCATTTTGTACGAGAAAGAACATTCTGATGACGTGGGTGTCGGTAAATCCCCCAGGATTCTCGGGGTTGTGTAGGTTAGTTATGGAGCGCATCCCCCTGGACTTCCTTACAATTATTGTGCACCAGAAAATATAATTTTTTGATAGGACGTGGCAGCCCTTTTTGAACCATGTAGGCGCGGACATTTTGGCTATTTTGTTCAGGCCTTTGTGTAACCATAAGCATTGTGTCCGGTGTCCCAGATGCCCCATAGAAGGAAGAATTCTGATCAAACACGGCTTCACAGTGCCAGCTCTCGATACACTAAGGAGCCAATTGGGACCCACAACCGGAACATACAGGAGGGCTCAAACAATACATCTTGCACATTGTTTCTAAGCTTGATAATGATGTCCATGGGAATCCAGGGATATGAGCACCAACTGCTAGGTTAAGGTACAGAAGGATGGATATTCATGCTATAATTGGATGATTACTTGACTGACAAATTGAATAAACGTGGCTCTTCTCAGACAAATAGGACTAGCTGGAGATATCAGACTTTGGGGGCAGCGTCCAATAACAAGAATAAGAACATAAAATAAATATGCTGAGACATGAGCTCAAATGGTCAATTACATCAGATGCCCAATCCGCCACACAGAATCAGACATCATAATCCAGAGAAGATATCCATTTAGCATGGAGCACAGTGCAGACCAGGTTAGTGTACTGCTCAATACAACCCAGTACACTGTACAGACAGTGTGGACCACACCAGTCCGTGGGGAGCTGTGCAGTGTATAACAGTGAATTGTTCTGTCAAGTTGGAGATATTGCCTTCCCAGCATGTAGAGCTGTGTACACCCCCCAGTGAATTGATCTGTAAACCAGGAGCAGTTACCCTCCCAGCATGTAGTGCTGTGTACACCAACCCAGTGCATTGAACTGTAAACCAGGATCAGTTACCCTCCCAGCATGTAGAGCTGTGTGCATCACCCTAGTACATTGTTCAGTAACATTGTGTTAGATCACTTCCCAATGTGGGTAAACTTGCAGCCCATGCTGGAAGTGACAGGATATGCAGCTCCCCTCCATTTACAGCTTCATACTTGCATTGTGCCAAGGGATGTAGAACATCTAGTCAAAAGGAAGGAGGAAGTTTACTTAAGGTTGAGGAGGCAAGGATCAGACAGGGCTCTAGAGGGTTACAAGTTAGCCAGGAAGGGACTAACGAATGAACTCAGGAGAGCAAGAAGCGGGCATGAAAAAGTCTTGGTGGGTAAAAGCGAAGGTGTTCTGCACGTATGTCAGGAACAAGAGGACGGCTAGAGTGAGGGTAGGGCTCATCACAGATTGTGGAGGGAATTTGCTCCATGAGTTGGAAGAGGTAGGGGAAGTCCTTAATGAATGCGTTGCTTCAGTATTCACTACTGAGAGGGGCATTGACGTTTATGTGGAGAGCATGGAATAGGCTGATATGCTAGAGGGTGTGACGAAAAATTTGATGAACACCAGGATAGATAATTCTCCTTGGCCAAACAGCATATAAGCAAGTATTCTACAGTAAATGAAAGAAGAGATTGCTGCGCGTTTGGCAATGACCTTTGCACCCTAACTGCCCACTTCAGACAGGCCAGATGAAAAGAGGTTGGCAAATGTTATTCCCTTGTTCAAGCAATGGAATAGGGATAATCTTGGGAATTATAGACTAATCAGTTTTACGACAGTGGTGGGCAAAGTATTGGAGAGGATTCTGAGAGACATGATTTATGATTACGTGGAAAACCATCGTTTGATAGAGATAGTCAGTATGCCTTTGTGAGGGGCAGGTCATGCCTCACGAATCTTTTTAAATCATTTGAGGATGTGACAACACGCATTTATGAAGGTAAATCAATGGATGTGGTGTATATTTTAGCAAGACGTTTGATAACGTTACCCACAGTAGGCTCATTCAGAATGTAAGGAGGCATGGGGTGCAGGGAAATCTGGTTGTCTGGAACACAATTCCTGGCCCATAGAAGACAGAAGTTGGCAGTCGATGGAAAGCATTCAGTCCCGCAGAATCAGTTTTAGGACTTCTGCCCTTTGCGATTTTTATTCATGGCTTGGATGATGAAGTGGAAGTGTGGATTAATACGTTTGCCGAAAACACAAATGTTGGTGGGGTTCTGGATAACGTTGAGGTATGTTGTAGGTTGCAATGAAACATTGACAAGATTCAGAACTGAGATGATGAGAAGCAGATCAAGTTAAACCTGGAAAACCGTGAAGTCAGTCACTTTGGAAGGTCGAATTTGAATGTAGAATATTGGGCTAAAGGCAGTATTCTTGGCAGAGCGGAGGAACAGAGGGACTTGGGGTCCATGTCCAGAGATCCCTCACAGTTGCCACCCAGGTTGATGTCAAATCGGCAAAAGCGAAAACTGTAGATGCTGGAGATCAGAGTCAAGGTTAGAGTGGTGCTGGAAAGCATAGCAGGTCACGCAGCATCCGAGGAGCAGGAAAATCACGTTTCAAGCAGGAGCTCTGATGAAGGGATTCTGCCCGAAACATCAATTTCCCTGCTCCTTGGATGCTGTCTGACCTGCTGTGCTTTTCCAACACCACCCTAATCATGACCCAAGTTGAGTGGTTGTTAAGAAAGTGTATATTGTGTTGGCTTTCACAAGCTACGGAAGTGAGTTTCAGAGTTATGAGATTATGCTACAGCTGTATAAAGCTCGGAATAAACCACTGTTATGAAGTTGAAGGTGTGTATAGTATCTTTTAAGAGAGAGTGAATGTTGTTCTGCACTGAGAGCTTGCAAGCACCTGTCATATGACTAGCTAGCAGACCCCAAAGTATACTGGAAAATATAAAGCATGCAACGTTTGGCTGTGAAACAGATACCTTGAGTTTTGGTTCCTGTTTGACAACAATTCGAATTTAACCATTCAGTTTAAATTAGGCCCCAGGATACAAAAGTCAATCGATTTTTAATTTATTGTTTTGCCAACATCCAACAAATGATATGATCAAATATTTAGTGGCATAAAAGAAGCAGACAGTTCGCGAGTTAGGTTGAGAGTAACTGCCATCTTGCGAGAAACTGCCATGCAAAACTCTCTCTGACAAAGATACCGTTTTTGTATGAAACATCCTTGCACAAAAATTCAGAAGACAACCCAGGAAGATCTTCATCTGAAAGAAAGATGACACTGGAGATGACAGATGCTGTGTGGTTTTGAAATTAAGTTGATGCAATTTTAATATGGGCTTTTCGTATTGGAACATTATGTTGTTATAAATTTGGAGGCAATTACCAAACATTTCAGACAAAAAGGGGCTTTGAGTTGTGAATAGTTGTTGTTCAATGTTCACTTTAAGAGTTAAGGAATAAATTGATATTATTTATACTTGAAGAGTGAATTTTGAGATTTGTCACTCGTACTTTAACAGCTTATGTTGCGAGTTGAGCTTTTCTGGCTGTTTGGTTTAATTAGTGGAAGGGTTCATCGTCATGATGTAACACTACACATTGTGTTCTGTTTTTGTCGCCTTGTCGTAGAAAAATGTGGAAGCTATAGAGAGGGTGCAGAGGAGTTCCTGCAGTGCAACGGAAAAATTGACACACACCACACAGAGCAAGTGAAATATTGGGAATGTCACCATGCGAAAAAGTAAATACTGGCAGATTCTCGACGTCTGTATAAACATCAGTGTGTCAGCGTGTGTGTAGTATGTCTGTACTGATGACAGTGTATCTATGTGTGCATGTGCATCAGTGTATCGGTATGAGTCTCTGTATGTCTGTATTAATATCTGTGTTACTGCATCAGTTTCTGTGTGTGTATCTATAATCAATAATGTGTGTCTTTGCGTGTCTATATTCGTCTCTGTGTGTACCTGCGTGTCTCTGTGTGTATCCATGTGCATAGCGGATATGTCAGCCTCTGTGGTGTTTAAAGTGAAGCAATGTCCCCTCGGTTGCCCTTCACACTCTACTACATCGACGGCATTCCTGGTGAAGTGCTCCAGCCCAAAACGTTAATTTTCCTATTCCTCGGAAACTGCCTGACCTGCTGTGTTTTTCCAGCACCACACTCTGGACTCTGATCTCCAGCATCTGCAGACCTCACTTTCTCACAGCAGAGTTTCAGTCTGGGAGCGAGCCAGCTCACGGCACCATCCAAACTGACAGCACTGTCACCACACATACACGCACACACACATATAGGCAGATATAGGGAGTATCGTAATTGTACTGAGGACCCGAAGAGTGGAGAATGCTCGTGTAGAGAAATGTCTGCGCTCCTTCTACAACATGGAAGTGATTTGTCTTTGAAGATCATTCGTGGCACAGAGTGTACACAATAAAGAGTATTTCCATTGCAACTGCATCCAATGAAGGTCGACTGAAACATTTGTAAAGTGATGTAATGCATTTATTGCTCGTTCTTTAACTTGAAATCTTTTGTAATGCACTTTTACAAATTATAAGTGAGAAAGGATTGAGAAGTCCTGAAACTGACCCAGTGATGTTGGTAATATGTCAAGAACAATATCATTAGGTATCAGACGAAACTGTTCTGTGCTTAAAAAGGCTTTATTTGAAAACCCAAGCAGCCATGCAATCTGAGAGATTCACAGAATTTGATGTCCTCTAAGAGAGAAAAACATCTGACATTTGTGCAGGGGGAGCCAGCAGAGAGTGGCATTGTATGGCTCTACACTTAATATTGACAGACAGTAGAGATGGAGGAAGGGGGAGGGTATTGGTGTCAATTTCTGTGGATTTACCCCAAAAACTACAAAGACCACGTTTAACAGAGATGCAGACAGGGATATACACAAATATGCATAGACACATTAAACACACAACACATATAGATACAGGTATAAACACTTACACACTAACACATGCACACTCCTGCCCACAGAAAAAGTAGTTTATTTAAGATAGAGATAAATACGTTTTTCATTAATAAGGGAACCATTTGATCAGTTGACGAAGGCAAAAGAATGCGGCTGAGAAACATTTCACCCGTGATCAAACGGCACAGCAGATCCGATTGGCTAAAGGGCTTAATTCTGCTTCAATTTCCTATTTTCTGAAGTGATTCATTTTGGAAGATCGAATTCAAATGCAGATTACAGGGTCAAAGGTAGCATTCTTGGCCGTGTGGAGGAACAGACGGATCTTAGGGTCCACGTCCTTAGGTACCTCCAAGTTGCCATTCAAATTGATAGGGGTGTTTCGAAGAATATGGTGAGTTGGCTTTCATTAACAGGGAGATTGAGTTTAAGTGCTGCGAGATTATGCTGTAGCTCTGTAAAGCTCTGGTTAGACCACACATGAAGTATTGTGTTGTGTTCTGGTCACCCCATTATGGGAAGAAATTGGAAGCTTTCCAGAGGGTGCAGACAGGATTTACCAGGATGTTGCCTGTGCAGGAGGGCATATCTTATGGAGAATGTCTAAGGGAGCTAGGCCTTTTTCATTGGAGTGAAGAAGGATAAGGGATACATAACATAGGTGCAAGATGATGAGGCATAGATAGAGTGGACAGCTGGAGACTTTTTACCGGGGTGCAAATGGCTATCACGCAGGGAGCATAATTTTAAAGTGATTGGAGGAAGGCTGAGCGGTGATGTCAGAGACAGTTTTTTTTTCTACAGGTAGTGGTAGGTGCATGGAATGCACAGCCAGCGGTAGTAGTAGAATCAGTTAAATTCGGAACATTCAAGCAACTCTTGGATAGACACATGGATGATAATAAAATGAAGGGTATGAAGTTTAGTTTAGTCTTAGACGAGGATAAAAGGTTGGCACAACATCGAAGGCTGAAGGGTTGTGCTGTGCTGCACTGTTCTATGTTCCAATTTCCTACACTCTTGTGAGCTCATGGTATCTGGAGTTCATCTAACCTCAGTTGAGGCTAAATTTGGTAAGTATTTGATTGTCGGTTGTTAAAGGAAATGTGGATAGGTTTGAGTTTTGAATGGCCTATATCTGTTTCTAATTGATGTGTCCCTTTGTCAAAAGAATGGTGATTGGCTTGAGGGGAACACATTTTAAGAATAAGGGCATTCCCATTTCTGACTGAGACAGGGATGTTCCTTTCTCTTTAGTGTTGTGTGATCTGTAGTGTTCCCACGCCCAAGCAGCAGTGAAGACTGGGTTACTAAAAACATTCAAAATTGAGTTCCATAGATCAATGATGAACAAAAGAACCCATGTCTATTGGTAACAGACTGGAAATTGAAGTTTAGTTACAATCACATCAACAATGCACATTCTGAATGGAGCTGCAGGCTGTTCCTAACCCATGTCTTGTTCTCTCACTCAAACCCTCGATTCTGTCACAGAGGGAGAGGAAGGTCCAATTCAGCCCGTCAGCAATGAGACACAATGAGACCTTTTTGCCCTCTGAGGATTTACAAAGGAAGATGATAAAGTCAGTCAGCCATTTGATACATTACACAGCACATGAGGAGGCCATCCAACCTTTCTAAGCTGCTACACAGGAACTGGGAACCATTGGTAACTATCAGGAAATCGACAGTAGGGATTGATGTTTGTTTTCAGTTTGGAAATCTTTAACGTGCTGGAGTTCCTAAGAGATCAGTGCAAGATCAACAACTATTTCGAACCTGTTAATGATTTGGATGCGGGGACTGATTGGATTGGAGCTCAATTAGCTCAGCCACCAAGATATTCATTCAATAAGATGTCAAGTGGAGGTAGAGAGTCTGTAATGGGGTAGAGACAGGGGAGGTTATTGTGTAAACCTTTAGCAGAAACAGTATAACCTGGGCTAATTAAGTTTATGTTGTGACAAAAGGGTAAAACAACAGTAAACAACTTCAAAGGAGAGAGATCACACAACTCAGTGGTACAACGGGATTTGTGCATCCTTGTACATACATCACACAAAGTTATTATACAAATTGGTAAGTGGTTAGGAAAGTATATAGAATTATTCTATTCCATGCAAAGGCTATCAGAACAGCCTTTATTTTACTGCATCTGTACAGGGGCTGCCTGAGGCCACATCTGATGTATTGCATGTAGTGATGATTCCCTAAACTGAAAAATAAATATACTAAATTGATTTTGAAGCTTTGTAAAGATGTACATGTTCCTGGAAAGAAGGCCTTATTCTGTCATACAGCACAGAAACAGACCTTTCGATTCACCTTGTCCATGACGACCTGATGTCCTCAATTAATCTCGTTCCATTTGCCAGCACTTGGCCCATAACCCTTCCTATTCAAGTAGTTATTCAACTGGCTTTTACATGTTGTAATTTTCCCAGCCACCAACACTTCCTTTGCCAGTTCATTCCATACACTCCGTGAAAAGTTTACCACTTTTATTTCTTTTAAATCTTTCCCCTTCACCTTCAATCTATGTGCCCTAGTTTTGGACTCCCTCAACCTCAGACAATGTCCTTGGGTATTCATTGATTTCCATGCCCCTCATAATTTTATAAACCTCTACAAGGCCAGAGCACTTCAGGTTTGAGAATGAGAGATTTTCATACTGAACCATATAAGATCTTGAGGATCTTGAGCATCAGGTGCTTGGCTGATTGACATTTCCTCTGGTGTGGGAAACTAGAACTAAGGATTCAAATTTAAGAGAACAATGTATTCATTTTGACACATAGTCCAAAGACATGGATTTATTGGACAAAATTATGAGGACACATTCAAACGCATCTTCAAATTATAGCTTATAAATTGCTCCTACATGGATCAGGGAACACGGATGGAGTCATACAATCCTGAGCATATTCAAGGAGGCTTCACTTGGTCCAATTAGGTGGTCAGATAACATTATTGTATATTCCATTTAAAAGTTGGAGAAGATGCAACTAGAGAAGTCACGGCTTATTGTTTCCTTTGTTTCCTTGTTCCATCTCACAGTAACGTATGAGTGGTGAAAACTCATCAGGCATCTTTAGCACTCATGAAGGATTCTTGTTGAGAATTCATTAGAATCTCCACACTGCCAGAAGCAAAGGGAATTCATCCAAATCCAAATGTTCCAGTAAGGAATCCGATTGACAGCAGCTTGCGTGAACAGAATGACCTCAGATGCAGAATAAATTTAATGTTTCCTTTTGTCTTGAATTTAACTTTTGCTACAAAACTCTCTTTCAAGTTGATATTCTGCAGAGATTTTTTCTGTTTGTCTTTATGCATGTGTATGTGTGTGTCTGCGTGCACTTATGTGTGTGACACTGTGAGTGTCTCAGTGTATGTGCCTGTGTATGTGTGTGTTTCTGTTTACACAAACTGCGTCTCAGTATACATTGAAAGATAAATATTAATGTACATATTTGTCCACACTGCTTGTCATGTATCTTTCCATTAGGTTAAGTAAGTTTACTCTGGCAAATCACTTTTCCAAATTTAAGCTATTTACCTGACTTGTCCCTAACAAAGAACCTGACCTAGTCTGAGACCTACATCATTGATTATATCACTAACCTAGCTATATTTAAAATGTCATGACCAATGGAGGAGGGGGACTATAAAATGAAACAGAGACCTTTCCAGCCCCAGTCTGAACAGGAATGAGGAGAAATTATCAAAGGGCTGTTTGAGTGGGAATGGTCTTCCCCAGAAGTTTGTGATGCTTGTGTGTTTGCATTTATTGAAAGCCATGCTACTTCGATATTGGATGGTAAAGGACAATGAACTACAGAAAGGAAACTGAGGCAGAAGCCACAATCTGATCAGCCACAATCTTAGTGCCTGGTGGAGAAGGCTCCAAGTGTCTAATGATCAACCCTTCTCCTCTGTCCCATGTTCCTATGTTCGAATGAACTTCTCAAACCTGCTGGACAGGAACAGTTGGAGGTCATTTACCCCAATAACCTGGTGCACAGTAACAGCGAAAATCATTCAGCAGATGAAGACTGTCACACACATTTTGACATGGCGTTGTAAAATATTCTTGGGAAAAGAAAGGGTAGGCAACGGTGTGAAACATCTCACTCCTCTGTCTTTGCAGAACTGTCTTCATTTGTTGGTCATGTTGCCGATCCAGATTCACTGTAAATACAGCGGCCATACCTCACCCAGAGATGGCCCACAAAATCACCTGGTCTCTCTGACTGCAACATCTAATAACAGAACTTCCAGGAAAATAACTTACCAATAACAGAATCAGATACACGAATAGGTCATTCAGTCCTTCTGGCCTGTCTTTCCCTTCAATATGATCAGAGCTAATCTGCAAAAGCCTCAACTCTTCTTTTAAGCTCCATCCCTGCAGCCCTCAACATCCTGATGCCTCATATATCCATTGTACCCCCTTCTAAACATCTTAGTGATCGAGCTCCCCTATCTCTCTGGAATACAGTAGTCCCAACAGTCACTACCCTCTGTGAGAAGGAAACGCTGCTCACAAAGACACATGAATAAAAGATATGAACACACAGTAAGAGTAACTGGCCCCGATATCAAGGCAGGATTTCCAGGAACCCGATCAGAATGAATGCAATAGGAATGAGTCGTAAACTCCCCACTGGTTAGATGCATTCAGAGAACAAGGGAAGATATTTGTGGTTGGTGAGGATCAATCATCTCTGTCACAGGATATCTCAGGGCGCATCTTCAAGGTAGCTTTCTTCAGCTGCTTCAACGTCTTTCCCACATCATATGGTCAGAGGCGGGAGATGTTCACTGAAGACTGTTAAGAATAATTTGTCACCTGTCCACTGCTGAAGCAGTCCGCATCCATGTGCAGCAAGACCTGGATCGCATCTAAACGGTGTTGCTAAAGTGAAGGTAACATTCATGTAACAGTCCTACTAGAAATTTCTCTTTCCCACAGTTAAGTAAGAGGAGCTCATTCAGCACCTCAAGCTGGTTGCAACGGAACATATTCAACCCAGTGAAACTATTGGTCAAGAATAGGGATAGCCTATTCAGTCCCTCCTACCTATTACACAAGGAGGGAAGGAGTGTAGACAGCAATCGAGGTGTTAAACAGGAGACAGGAGTCGCCAAGTCAGGTCTTTGAGTCTTTTCCATGTGACCAGGAAGAGGTCATCAGCCTGTCAAGTCAATTATGTAGAAATAGTGAGATGTCATTGATGCCCCAACATGACAAACAGTGAAGCAGAGACTACACAGATAAACTGCTCTATGTTGTTCCTCCTGGATCCATTGTGAGCGGTACACGTGTTACTTTAACTTGGTTCACAGAAGGTGAGAACGGAAAGTGGATGGTTCGTGCCATGTCTCAATGAAATAGCTTCTGTCTCTGAGAAGACAGACTGGTGTTTCGATGAAGATGAGAAACTGGTGGGAATGGCTTACTCTTTCAGAAGTAAGGTATTGTGGCTGCTGACAGATTTGTGAACAGTGCAGGTTCATACACCAATTGCATATTGAGACAGTGAGAGTTCATTCAGAGCCTGGAGCTACCTCTCAACCAACATGGGGGCTCCGGGCAGGTATGTGAACTATTGGGAATCAAATATCATGGAAAAATGTAATATTTCACCTGACCACTGTCTTTGTCTTGACAATATGAGTGTTAGTGCCTAAACTTCAAGTTTAAATGTAAAAGTGTGTTATTCGCTCTCAGCGCCACGGATTAAACACTCATTTTCCTCACATTTTCCTCACGGTACCATCATCCAGGAATAAGTCTGGTGAAACTATTTTGCACTGTCTCAGTCGCAATGAAATCATTCCTTATAAAGGAGAGAGAATCTGTACTCAGTGGCCTAAATACTGTCCAAGCAACACGCTACAACTGCAGGAAGATGAATTTACTTCAACACTTGAATCATTTTTTAATGAAGGACAACATACCATTTACTGTCCTGATTACTTGCTGGGTCATGTGAATTGTGTAAGTGATAACTGCAGTTCCCAATCTCTCATTTTCTAATAAATTCAAAATGAAACCGACTGTATTTGTTGCTCACGTTCAATTCATTTCTTTGCCTTGTGAGCAGCTGTGGCTACCCGATGAGCAATGACCTTTAGTCCAGAGCAGAATCTTACTCTCTGTATTCTCCCCATTACCCAATTCTCAATCCCTGTAGCATATTCACCTCTTACACAAGGACTTTAATGTTCTTCACTTACCTGTCAAAAGACTCCTGAAAATACAAATACACTGTTCCCATTGGTTCTCATTTGTCGATGTCACAATCATCATCCTCCACAAACTCCAAGTGGCTTATCAAAAACGATTTCCGGGGATCCAAGATGGTGGCGACCCAGCAAATCTGAGTCTACAGTGCTCCTCCCAAGACTTGGGCAAAGTGGGTCACCCACCCCCACCACACTCACCAAATTATTCAAAATTGCTTTTGCTTAATGCATTTTGTTGTTTAATATTGAATTTAAACAATTTAATCTTCAGTAAAAATAACTAGACGGAAGGGAGCCCGCAGTTCTCAGCAAGCAGGAACCCCTCCCCCTCCCTCTCCAGCTGCGGCAGAGGCATCCGAAGCCGCCCGGGGGGATTTACCTACGGTGGCGAGCCTTGTGGAAATCATCTTCAAACTGGATGCGAAGATCGACGCTTTTATTGAAGAATCCCGAAGTCGATGGGACTCATTCTCGGCCGCGCTGCAAAAGCACGACCCAGACATTAAGGAAATCGAGCGCCGAGTCGGAGGGGCGGAGCTAAAGGCCGCGACCTCCGAAACTAAGGCGCAATCGGCCGTAGATCAGGTCCGGAATGGAGGTCGTCGAAAAAATATTCGTTTGCTGGGCCTTCCCGAACGGGAAGAGGAAGGACAGCCTACAGTGTTTCTCGAACAGTGGCTGCCACAGCTTTTCAATCTGGACGCTGGATAAGGATAGAATGGCCCTACCGGGTCGCAATATGCGGGCCTGGCTCGAACCAGCGCCCCCGCCCGGTCCTGTTCCGGCTGCAGAGCTATAAGGAGAGACAGATACTCCTAGAAGCCTCTAGAAATCATGGAAAAGATCCCCAAACCATGATCTATAAAGGATCCAAGATCATGTTATTCCAGGAGTTTTCCCCAGCTCTGGTACGAAAGAGGAACGCATTCGATGAGGCGAAGAAGTGTTTTGGGACTTAAATATTCAGTAATACTTATGCTACCCAGCGATGCTACGATTTAACCATGAAGGATCGGTGTATAACTTCGGATCGACGGAAAAGGTCAAGGAATTTTTGGACTCTCTTAGATAAATTGTAACAGATAATTGATGTTGATTTGCCTTCCCCCCATTCCGGTTTATATCCCCCTTTTTAAATATATTCATACCCTTTGTTTACCTTACTGTTTAATATTATCTTGGGGGGGTGGGGAGAGGGTTTTATTTATTTGTTCTCTACTTAACAATTTTCTCCCCCCCCCCCTTGGGTTTTTAAAAATTATTATTCTATATATATATATAGAATTAACATTACTAAATATATCCAGGTGTTGGTGTGGGTGGGGGCATGGGGGTAGGGTGCTCACTGTTAACTCTAGCTTTGTAGTATATTTCCATTGTTCTTCATCCTATTGAGGAGCATCTGGATCAATGGTGGGGCACTGGTTGGGAGAGGATACTATGGACATTTGGAAAGGAAGTGATAACCCCTGGGAACAAGGGGAGAATTTCCATTTAAATACGTTTTATATTTTTTTAATCTCGAAATAGTTTTTTATTATACTGTTGTGAGTGTATTAGAAAACCTTTATTTTTGTGAATTTTATATGTTCTATGCTCGGGATGTTCTGGATAGGGTTTCCCCTCCCGAGGGGTCTCGGATTTACCCGAATGATTATGGTTGAGAAGTCGGTTAAGTGGTGCACCTGGAATGTCAAGGGGTGTAATTCGCCAGTCAAAAGGAAGAAAATATTATCAAATCTCAAGAAAGAAAGGGATGACATAGCTCTCCTACAGGAGACACACTTACTGGGTAAAGAACACCTGAAATAACAACAGTTTTGGATTTGATCAGGCCTTTTTTTCTTCTTTAACTCAAAACGTAGGGGGGTTGTTATTGTTATTCGGAAGAATTTCCCTTTCAAACTCCTAAATCAGACAAAAGACGAATCTGGACGATATATTCTGATTAAAGCCCTTATAAATGGTGAGGAATATGGGATTTTAAATTTGTATTGCCCCCCGGCACATCCTTTTAAATTTATAATGGAAGCCTTCTCAAAATTGATGGCTCTTGATGGCGAGGAACAATGAGACATTCCCTCCGTATTGGCGCGTGGACCACTTCTGGATGAAAGATAGTAAATTTGTAAAGTACTTCTCTGAAGAATTTAAAACTTTTTTAGAAATTAATTTGGGTACGGCTAGCAATCCATCAATGATGTGGGAGACCATCAAAGCTTATTTGCGAGGTTTGATCATCTCATACTCAGCGACCCAGAAGAAATTAATCGAGAACAACAGCGTCTGCTCGAAGTTCGCTTAAAAGTGGCTGAAACAGCATACCTTGATAAACCATCTATTATTAAATTGCAAAGCATTACGGCCCTTAGGACAGCTCTAAACACCACGCTTATCCAAACGGCTAAGAGGGAAAAAGTATTTGCAAAACAAAGGTTATATGAATTTGGCGATAAACCGGGTAGATATTTAACATTTCTTGCAAAGAAAAAGAAGGGCCCTCAAACTATCACGTCTATCAAGGAAAGTACGGGTAATTTGACTCATGATCCTAAAAGGATGAACGCAATCTTTAGAAAATTTTATTCTGATTTGTATAAATCGCAGGATTGTGAGGATAGGACTAGGAGGATACAATCATTTTTTTAAAAAATTGACCATTCCGGAACTAACTCCGGAACTAACTCCGGAACAGGTATCGGTCTTGAACGCTCCCCTAACAATCCAAGAAATACTTGACGCAATCAGGCAACTTCAGAGCGGTAAGGCACCTGGCCCAGATGGCTTTCAAGCTGAATTCTATAAAGCATTTACAGGAATATTGGCTGGTCCACTTATGGACATGTATAACTACGCATACAGTCAGGGCTTCCTCCCGCCTTCATTGAAAGAGGCAAATATCTCTCTTATCCTTAAAGAAGGAAAGGACCCAGAAGATTGCGCGTCATACAGACCAATATCCTTGCTAAATGTAGATATTGAAATCCTTTCTAAAACGTTAGCATTGAGGTTAGAAAGGGTATTACCACATATCATAAAGGAGGATCAGACGGGATTTATTAAGAGCTGTAGACCATCTAATAATATTTGAAGGGCTTTGAATATGATTCAAGCCTGCCATCAGGGAAAGATACCAGGAGTAGTAGTCTCATTAGATGCGGAAAAGGCATTCAATAGGGTTGAATGGTCATATTTGTTTTACACATTGGAGAGGTTTGGCGTTGGAAAGGTGATAACCAAATGGGTCACAACATTGTATAGTGATCCCAAACCAGTTGTGGTTACCAATGCACTAGGTTCGGATAGCTTCAGTGTGGGTAGGGGCTGCCGTCAGTGATGTCCTCTCTCGCCATTGTTACTTACGCTAATAATTGAGCCACTAGCAGAAGCTATACGGGCTGATCCTAATATAACAGCCCAGAGGATTGGTACAGGTAAACATAAAATTACCTTTTATGCAGATGATGTTCTTCTGTTCCTCAGTAATCCTCTGATGTCCGTACCTTGCCTAATCCAAGTTATTAATACATTTATGCATTCTTAGGCTATAAAATTAATTTCTCAAAATCGGAGGCTATGCCAATGGGTGGCCTTGCTATGATACCCCACTTAGTGGACGGATCCCATTTTCCATTTCGGTGGTCCCTCGAGTGTTTCCTTTATTTAGGCATTTTTATTACCCCAGTATTTCTTCAGTTATACAAGACTAACTTTGTGCATTTACTGGAAAGGATAAGGCATTTTGGGAAGATTTTCTCTTCCTTCCTCTGTGGAGACAGAACCAACATATTCACCTCACCGGACGGAGATGGCCTCTGTCACCTTGTGAGTACATGAGAGAATCGCACTCTGGCCAAATGGATGCTTCACCCACTCCTGCATGGAAGGTTTCAGAATCAAAACAGTTGATGTGCATTTTGAGTACAGTCCTCTCCCTGGTGTGAGACTACAGGTTATGCTGGAGGAGGTTTCACAGCTCTGTGACCTCCTCATTGTTGAAATTAACTGGATTCACACTTTGCACATGTAAACCATTCAACATTGGGAAATATTTGTGGAAATCTCAGAAAGGATAGTGTAGTGTCCTGCTCCTTCCTATGCAGTCTCTGTAGACCCAGACTCTCTCCAAACTGCAGTGCCAAAACCTTGTCCAGAGTGGGGACACCAGACCCTCAGATTTCCCTAAGTCATTGTAGTAGTTGATGACACAAACCCAAGAAAACAATCCAGAGAACCTCCTCTCACTTTCCAGTGACGGGTACAAGTCAAATCTCTGTATACACGTCACACCCACTCAGGGTTAAGAAATGATTTTTTTCTCCTCAGTTTCTATTCCTGGCTGAAAAACCATTGCAGTTCTGCACAGTCCCCGTGAGCTAAAATACTACTGGTTCTGTTCTCCATGGAAGTAGTTGACAATGTAACTGAAAAACTTTCTGTACCTCAGTTACAATAACAGCAACACTACCATTACCAGTGTAGATACTGGGAATGCGATGGTCTAGGGCTATTATCTCCAGACTATTAATCCAGGGGCCCAGCTAACGACTCAAACCTGGACTTGGACCCGCCTCATCAGATGATGGAATTTGAATTCAATGGAGTATTGGGTTAACAATCTAATGAAAGATTGTCAATTGTTAAATAAAAACAAACACCTGGCCCACTTGTGTCCTTCGTGGAAGGAAATCTGTTATCCTCACGTGGTCAGGCCTACATGTGACACCAGACCCAAAGCAATATGATTGACTCTCAACTGCCCTTTGAAACGGCCATTCCATCCATTCAGTTATATCACGACAAGGTCTCACAGAAATGAAACTCGACAGATCTAAACACTGGCAGACTACAACTGCTATGGTTCAAGAAGGCAGCTCACCAACAACTTCTCATGGGCAATCCAGAAAGGGAAATATATACTGGCCCAGCCAGTTACACCCATGCCGCATTAATGAATTAAAGAAGATGACCACACTCAGGAAAGAGAGACAGAGGGGACAAAAAGTATGGAATGTACAAAGACCTTGTTCATTAAAAGCCCTGGATTAATGAGCCAGGGACAGAATGAAAATAACATTAGTTAGGAGACAGAAAGGAATGGGAGCAGTGGTTGTGGAGATTTGAGGGGAATACAACAATATTTCCATAGTCACCATCACGCCTTCTGGCAGACAGAATGAAATGCAACGCAAAGCAAGGAAACTTATTGCATTTGGGCAAGAGAATGCTGATTGCTGATATGGTTCTGTGGGTCAGGGATTAGCAGTACATTTTCACAGGGCGATTCCAACCTCAGGCAAAGTTCTGTGTGGAGTTTGCATATTGTCGCCACGTCTGCATTTGTTTCATCCCACAGTTCAAAGATATGCAGAATAGGTGAAATAGCCAAGCTAATCTTCTCATTGTGTTCACCGATGTGTAGGTTAGGCACAATAGTGAGGGGTCAATATCGGGGGGTAGAAGAATGGGCCTGGTCAAGTTACTCTTCCAAGGAGCTGTTTCCACACTACATGCATTTGATGAATGCGAACAGGGCAATTTAAAATGGAAAGAATAGTATGCTACATAAGTTTTTTAATCACTGGATATGCAGTTCGACAGGGTTGTGCACATATAGAACATTAAAAATACCCCTGCAGTATAGACCCTTCCGCCCTCGATGTTTGGCCAACCTATGAAACCAATCTGAAGTCCATCTAAACGACACTACTCCATTTTACATCCATATGCGATGCTGGATCCTGTGGCTGCTAGACTGCGCTGCAGCAGGTTTTGCGGGAACCAATAAAAGGGAAACCTATAATTGTAATCTTTCTGCCTGCTGCAGATACACCCCTCCATTACATATATCGGTAAGGATGGTGACTACACATTCCTTATGGGGAGCAAGGGCTATCTTCACATTTTGCAGACCCTCCACACAATGATATGTACTGAATGGTACAGACTTTAAAAAGGTTAAACAACGAATGACGAGGCATCCATGAGGTACAATGGCCCATCGGCGGCGGCAGCAGCATCGTATTCTGTACAACTCATACAGTCTGCAACTTCCTGGACCGACATACCTCCCACTGTACAGTAACCGTCACGGCCCGACATACCTCCCACTGTACAGTAACCATCACGGCCCGACATACCTCCCACTGTACAGTAACCATCACGGCCCGACATACCTCCCACTGTACAGTAACCTCACGGCCCGACATACCTCCCACTGTACAGTAAACATCACGGCCTGACATACCTCCCACTGTACAGTAACCGTCACGGCCCGACATACCTCCCACTGTACAGTAACCTCACGGCCCGACATACCTCCCACTGTACAGTAACCATCACGGCCCGACATACCTCCCACTGTACAGTAACCATCACGGCTCGACATACCTCCCACTGTACAGTAAATATCACGGCCAGACATACCTCCCACTGTACAGTAAACATCACGGCCAGACATACCTCCCACTGTACAGTAACCATCACGGACGACATACCTCCCACTGTACAATAACCAGCACGCCCAGACATACCCCCCCACTGTACAGTAACCGTTACTGCCTGACATACCTCCCACTGTACATTAACCATCGCGGCCTGACATACCTCCCTCTGTATAGTAACCGTCATGACCCAACATACCTCAGTCTGCGGGAGCCATCAAATGTTTAGCACTTCTCCCTCACAGCGCCAAGGTCCTCAGTTCAATTCTGGCCCTGGGTACCTAACTGTGTGGAGTGTGCACATTCCCGCTGTGTCTACATGGGTATCCTAAGACAGTCCAAAGATGTGCAGTTCAGGTAAATTGACCACATTAAATTGCGAAGTGTTTTAGTCATAAGGAAATGGGTGTGGGTGGGTTACTCTCCGGAGTGTTGACGTGGACTGGTTTGGCCGAAGGGCCTGTTTCCACACTGTAAGGAATCTAATCTACTCTCCAAGGTTCAAGTCAGGAATATGATGGAATAATCACTTGACTGAATGAGTGCAGCTCCAACAGTATTCTAGTATGCACTTATTAGCAACAGGCAACACAGTTGCATGGGGAAAATCATGTCTCACAAACTTGATTGAATGCTTTGAGGAAGTGACAAAATTGATTGATGAGAGCGTGGGGCTCGATGTTGGCCGTTTGGACCTTAGTAAGGCCTTTGATATGGTTTCTTATGGCAGGTTCATACAGAAGGTGAAGGGAATTGGGATCAGCGGTAAGATGGATAGAGAACTGCTTGGCCACTGAAGACAGAGTAGTGGTGGAACAGTGTTTTTGTGAGTGGAGATCTGTAAATTGATTGGCGGAGTTGCAGATTTTGCGGATGATTGCCAGAGAATACAGTAGGATATAGGTCAGCTGCAGATTTGGACAGTGAAAACACAAATGTAACTTTATATGGACAATTGTGATGTGGTGCATTTTGCAAGGTCTAAGGCAGGAGAGAAGTATAAAGTGGATGGAAAAATACTGATTGCATCAGCATCCGAAGGGATCAAGGTGTACACCACGCAGTTCCCTGAAAGTGGCAACACAGGTTGATAGGTTGATCAAGAAGACTGATGGCAAACTTGCAGACATGCATCGGAGCATGCAGTATGAAAATTAGCAGGCCATATTGCAGCTGTAGAGAAACTTAGTTCGAGGTACATTTAGAATATTGTGTACAGTACTGGTTGCCACACGGTGTTGAAGTGTTGGAGAGGGTATGAGAAAGTTTTACCAAGGATGTTGTTTGGTTTGGAGGGTATTAGCCAGAAGGAGAAATTGAACAAACATGGTTTGTGTGTACCTGGGCATCATTGACTATGGGGCTACCTGATAGATATTTACAAAATTATCAGAGGCATGGATAGAAGGACAGTTAGAGGTTTTTTCCCTCCAGAGTAGAAATATCAATTACTCAGGACCGTAGGTTTTCAGTAAAAGGAAGAAACTTCAGGAGATGTGACAGGTAAGCTTTTTTTTTGGTTTTGGACAGAACGTGAAGGTGCCTGAAACGCACTGATAGAGGGGAAGAAGCCAAGATAGCAAGGAGGGAACAGAATGACATAAAGGGCGTCGGAGCAAAAACTTTTGTTTTAACTTTAGAAAGGCATCATGTGTCAGTGCAGGTTTACTGGGCTGAAGGGCCTGTTCCTGTACTGGACTGTTCTTTAAGACAAGATTTGAGCGCGGGAGTGGCGAGATGCTCACTGAATGCTTACTGATGATCAACAACCACATTATTGTGGATTCCCCCCCCCCCCCCCCACCCCAACCGCCATCAACTTGCAGCTTCATTTCCTCCCCCACTGTGGGGAAACTCAATATAGAGAATTTGACATGAAAGTCAGACCTGGTACCTGGTGACTCCAACTCACCGCTCGCTCCTGCAGACTTCTATCCTGAACACCAACGTCTTGGGGGAAAATGCATGAACAGAAGCTGCATGTACTCTACACCCACCAATGCTGACATCTGACACATGCCAGCTTCACCATGCCATCCCAGCACATCTCCGACCCCCTAACAATACGCTTCTGTACTTTAATGCTGCAGCTCAGGGTGCACTGACAACTCTCATTGCAATGCTGCTACAAGGACACTGTGCTCAGGGACACCCACCCAGCTCATGGGCTGTCCCTCTGGGCTGCTCACTCCATGTTTGTACACACTCACTTTGAGCTGACTTGAATGCTCACAGAATGCCTTACCCTGCCCTCAGCAGTGTTTCCACTCAGCCAGAGCTACCAGGCTCACCCGCCTGCTGTATTGTCTTGGTGTTTAGCACAGACACAAACCCAGGAAGCTTGATATCATTGTCCACAGTCAGTCTCGGTGCCAAGCACAGTGAGTCAGGGGGAGTCTCAGATCCTCATCTGGGAGTTTGGACACAATCAGTCAGCCTCTTGTGGTTGTTAGGGTCAGGATCGTCCCCTGTGAGGGGGCGAGAAGCAGAATGTTTGGAGCCCCCTATCCCTCTTGGCTCTTTCTGCTCTCGTGTAGGGTGTGGAATTGTTTGTAACAGCTGGTCCAGACCGAGAGAAGGTGCTGCATTCAGTGAGAGTGGGATAACATGAGCGTTTGTGGGAGGTGGGTGCAGTAACAGAGAGACAGTGAGGGCGAGCTCACAAAGTGCAGATGGTGGTACATGCCAATGGTGGAGTGGAGAAGGTCACTGACCTCCTTCCAACACTGCTGGGCATTCATCCAGCAGGCTGGCACCTCACTGACACAGGGGTCAACCACCAACCAAGCTGGCAGGGTTTAGTATCATGGACTCCCCTGCCAGTCCTGGAGGAAGATAATGTCCCTCTCGTGCACCATGCCATCCACCAGAACCTCAGCGGCTTGGTCTCAAAGTGAAGCCCCAGTTTTACCCCCTCTGCCATGTCTTGGGCAGTTTCGGATTGACAATCTAAGAGTGTAATGATTTTTATTAATGGCCCCTGGAGCAGGGAGACTGGTGCATTCTGGGATATTCAGGCAGTGGGCAGTTGTTATGACGAAGGGGAAAATCATCGTGTTCGTGTCAGTTGAGAAGATAACCACGCGAGTAGTTACTGAGGCAGATTGCGGATTGTATCATGAGAAAATGCACTTCACCTTGTGGAGAGAAATCCTCCATAAATCCTGACTAAAATGAGACTTGACCAAATCATAAGATGGGTTAGGCCTCTGTCTGTCTGAATCAAAGTAGGGATGCAGTGTGAAATATTGGGAGTAAAGAGCTTGGAGCAGAGAATTAAACAGGAGATTCAAATCCTTAAAAAGGGGTAACACAATGTTCCAGACTGTTAAAAGGAGCAGGGGGAAAATCCCTGTCTTATAGTTACCTACATTATCCAATCCTCCCTTGATGCAGGGATGGTGCTGGAGGCCTGGAGAATGGCTAACACCGCAGCTTTGTTTAATGTGGAGCAAGGGACTGATTTAATAGGTCGCGGCTGGAATTCTGAGACAGTGGATAAACGGTCACTGAGGAAGTCCCAGGGACTCCAGGACAGTCGGTCTGGATTTGTGCAAGGAAGATCGTGTGTAATTAATCTGACTGTATCGGTCTGAGGCAGTAACTTGGAACTGCATTAGACGTCTTTGGATTTGACGAGAGATCCCATGGCAGACTGTTTAAAAACAGAAACTATGGGGTCCAGGTGAACGGAGCAAACAACCCAGAGGAGTGCAAGGCAAGGCATTTGGGGACATCAGCAATAGAGAGGAATGTACAATAAATGAGAGTCTGGTCAGTGTGGGCAGATAAATGAAGGTAGCTGGAAACATCAATAATCTCGTTAATGTAGCAAATGGCACAATTTCCTCTATCAGCCGAAATGCAGAATTTCAGAGCAGGAAACCTATGCTGGAACTGCATAAGTAATGAGTTCAGTCACAGCTTGGGGATGGTGTGCAGTTCTGGTCACCCCATCACATGGAAGGATTGAATTGGACTGGAGAGGGTACATAAAAGATCCGTTACCTGTGACAGCGGAAGTGCAGTTCTGAGGAAAGATAGGAATGGAGGATGCTGAGAGGAGATTTGATTGGGGTGCACATGCTGTCAGGGGCCTGGGTAGAGAGGGAAATAACATCTTGTTCCTCTTGGTAAACTGCTTTACCAGTGGTGAATATTTAATGTAATTGGCTGAAATATCAGAAAAGTGGTGAGGAAAGTTGTTATTTTACCCAGAGTATGGTCGGGATCTGGGAGTCACACATGGAAGCGGGGTAGAGGCAGAAACTCTCAAACTATTTTTAAAAGGTGCCGGGATCTGCAGCTGAAGTCCTACAGTATCGGGGGAGACAGAACTAGGGCTTTAAAAAAAACACCATTACCTCTTGTCCAATGCAGACAGTGGACAGATTGATCTTGTCGAAACTGTTATTTTCTGAAGTTTTCAAAGGTTACCAATATCTGATAGAATCAATACGCAGAGATGAGGGTGAGGGCAAGGAGGAGCAGTATGTGAATTGATTAGCATCACAATATTTCTGATCGCATCCTTTATACACAATGCTACTTCACTGCGTTTGCCTATTTACCCTTCCTATAGAAATGGGGAAAACCTTTAATTATCCAGTTCCCAGTCATGGTCACACTGCAACGCCATCTCCATAATCCCAGCTACATCTGAGCTGGTTCACAGTGTTTAAAGGTAACATTTCACTGGCCTCGTTGAAAAGTTCCCAGCTTCATTCTTGCCCCATTGAAGGATGCTCTCAGTCAACTAATGTTTCTCACTCTCAATTATTGCATAGCATTCTCTATCATCATCCTGAACGTTACAATAAAATGATCGCTGCCCCCCAAAACGTTCCCCTATTGACATTGGATCCACTTGCCCCACTTCTTCCCCAAGGACCAGGTCCAACAATACATGCTCTCTTGGGCTGGACACATACTCCTGCAGTGATCTCTCCTCCACGTAATCCAGGAACACTCGCCCCTCAGGACGCTGCACCACCAGTAACCCAGTCAATATCTGAATAAATTAAGTTTCTCATTATAACTAATCTGTAATACTGTCTTCGCTCTCAAATGACTCTGCATATTTATTCTCTCCATCCTTTCCAATGGTTGCTGGCCGACAGACTGTACCTCACAGTGTAATTGTATACTTTTTGTTCTGTAGCTCCAGCCAAATTCATTCTGTCCTTGGACGGATCCTCTTTCTCTTGGACTCCTTAACTAATGCTAATCTAAACCAATACTTCTACCTTCATCCTTTCCCTTCCCTTCTATCATTTTGGATATTTTATACCCAGCAATATTTAACATCCTGTATTGCCATTCAATGAGCCAGCTCTCGGTGATCAGTACATCAGATTTCCACACACCAAACTGCTTCTGTAACTCCGCACACTCCCAGTATTCAGGTCCATGCAGAGGACCTCAGAGTAAGGCTTTCTTTCTCACTCCATCTTCCACTGTTAATCGAGTTGTTGTAAATTAGTACCAACTGTATCTCTCATTATTTTGAGAATCCTGGTACTCTCCTCTACTATTTCGTTTTGGATCTAAGCACACACCAAGTTATTTACAATCCCTCCCAAAAAAAACCCGTAAGAAATTCAGTCCCAGCTCTGTCACGTTAGCCCACCCGGCTTATACAGTTGCTGTCTTCCCCAGAACCAGTTCCAATGTCCCAGGAATCTGAAGCCCTTCGTGCTGCACCATCGTTCCCGTCACACTCTCATCTACCTTCTGAGGTCTGTTCTCACTTGGACACGGCACTGGGAGTATTCCAGGGATTGCTACATTTGTGGGCCGGCTTGCTAACCATCCACCCAGCTCCCTAAATTCTGATTCCCAGACCACTTCACCCTTCCTACCCAGGTCATTCCTACCAACATGGGCATGACCTTTGACTGCTCACTGTCCCCCAGATGAATGTTCTGCAGACACAGTGACATTCGTAACCCCACTATCCTGGAATTACAGACACGCTGACACCTTCTTCACTTCCCTGTCTCCCCTGTGACTATCGCCCCTCCTTCCTTCTCCCTCCCCTCCTATGCAGTCAGGCTGCTTGTGGGGCCACAGACATGGCTCTGTCTGCCTTCCCCTGAGCAGACAGCACCTTCATCAGCTTCCAAACTGGGAAACCGAATTGGGAGGGAGACACCAGGATATGCTTGTATTCCCTGACTGTTTCTCTCCGATTGCCTAGTCACCCAGACCCTTCCTTCTTCCAGGCCGTCATGTCTGCAGGGTAATCTGCTCTGTGCGTGTGTGTGCTTTCCACTTAATCTCAGCGTCACAGATGCCCCATAGCGTCTCTAGTCACTGTCTGAGCTCCATGACCCAGTGTCCATCTCGGACACGAGCAGGGGCTATGACTTCCCAATTAACAGAACACATTTTCCATCTGACAAACATGTCCTAAAATGCATTTTGTCTCGAGTTACTTAATTAATTACTTAGAAAGAAGTTTACATCCAGGAAATAGCAATATGCTTAAATCCCTTATTCAACTGTGGTTTACTGAGGGTAATTTATTATATTGGCTCACAATTTTACTTCTCCCTCTTATTTCTGTGTTCAACCCTTATTTCAGAAGTTGAAAAAAATTGTTAACTTATAGCAATTAACTGACAGTCGCTAATAACAGCGAATTTATCAGCCAATGAACTTACAGCATTTTCTGTGCTGGCTCTTGCACTTGTTTCAAACTCAGTGCAGGCAGGTCCCAGCAGCAGAAAGTTATCTCTGTGACTCCCAGGTATGTGTAATCCTCCAGCTCCCACTGCAGTCTGCTCCCTCACAGGGTCACCGTCTCTGTGACTCCCAGTACGTGTAATCTTCCAGCTCCCACTCCACTCTGTTCCCTCACAGGGTCACCGTCTCTGTGACTCCCAGGGGCATGTAATCCTCCAGCTCCCACTCCACTCTGCTCCCTCACAGCGTCACCGTCTCTGTGACTCCAAGGTATGTGTAATCCTCCAGCTCACACTCTACTCTGCTCCCTCACAGGGTCACTGTCTCTGTGACTCCCAGGTGTGTGTAATCTTCCAGCTCCCACTCCACTCTGCTCCCTCACAGGGTCACCTTCTCTGTGACTCCAAAGTATGTGTAATCCTCCAGCTCTCACTCCACTCTGCTCCTTCACAGGGTCACCGTCTCTGTGACTCCAAGGTATGTGTAATCCTCCAGCTCCCACTCCACTCTGCTCCCTCACAGTGTCACCGTCTCTGTGACTCCAAGGTATGTGTAATCCTCCAGCTCCCACTCCACTCTGCTCCCTCACAGCGTCACCGTCTCTGTGACTCCCAGGGACGTGTAATCCTCCAGCTCCCACTCCACTCTGCTCCTTCACAGGGTCACCGTCTCTGTGATATCCAGGTATGACTAGGCCTCGATCCTCAGTGCTGATTTATATCCTCCCACTTTGGTGCTTCTGTAACTCCCAGGTGTGAGTGAGCCTCATGTTCCTGCTTCAAGTTACTCCATCACATGGTCACTCTCTCTGTGACTCGGTGATGATTTCGAGTCTCCTGCTCTGCTGTTTCTCCAACTCCAAGTCCCAGTCGGCCTCGATCCTCGCTGCTGATTAATATTCTCCCGCTCTGTGGTGCTCACACTCAGGTTCTCTCCCTTTGTGACTTCCAGATAATGGTAGGCCTCACGCCTCAGCTGAGATGTATATCATCCCATTGCACACTGGTCCCTCACAGGATCACCGCTGTGCCTGGAAGACAGTGGGAAAGAGAAGGATTAGACAGAGCAGAGTGTGTTACAGTGATTGAGGGAGCTGTTGAGGATGGAACAGGTTATCTGGGGAGGTAGGCAGACCTGCAGTGTCTAAAGCAGGTTTCTGGAAGATACAGGGAGGGTTGTAGGCACTGAGGGAAGCAAAAGAAATAGAGAGATGGCGGCTTCTTGGTGATGGAGCCTTGTAGAGTCTAAAGGGATTTTTGTGAGCTGCTTACTGAGATGTGAAGACTTCAACAAATTCAAATTGACAGCCAGGAAGTGTTGTGTGGCACTGGAGACTGTTGGATGTTACAGAGTTAGAAGACTCGCAGTAACTGGGGGGGGGGGGGGGTTACAGATGTTTGAAGCACTCGTGGTGTTCAAGGACCCTCAGAACATAAGGACGTACAGAGAATGGGAGCATTCTAAATAGTGGGATTGCAGCGGCTGGAAGAGCTAAGATGGATGAGGAGGATGAAAAGTACCAATGCAGCACAACCAGCCGCTGTAATTCACAGAGATTTAAGGAAGGGAATCTGTGCTGTCATTGAATACAGTTATATGGCGAGTTACAGATACTGAGGGGTTACAAATTTAGAAAGGAAGAGGTTATAGGTGATCAGAAGTTTAAGCAAAATAAAGAAATTTGAGAGATCACTAGCACAGATGAGAATGGAGGTGGTGAGACATTCTGATGAACAATAAGGGTTGTCGGCAGAGGAGGGTGTCACATATACAGGAAGAGCTGCATTGGCTGTATGCAGTTCCAGATGTGAGGAGTGATGTAGCGCCTGCTGGAGGGGACACAGATAACAACAGTTTCAACGACTGGTGCAGTGGTTCAGGAAGGCAGTTCACCACCACCTTCTCAGGGACAACTCCAAATCAACAATACATCCAGCAATGTTCATAACCACGAGTGAATAAATAAAATATCTACAAGCAGCACTGAGATCACTCAGGCAGGCCCTTTCAGCAGCACTTCACAAACCCAGAACCACTACTCCCTGGAAGAACAGGAGCTCTAGGTGCATGGCAACACCAGCATTTCCAAGGTGCCCTACAAACCACGCTCCATCCTCCTAGCACTGTGTCTGTCCCTACACCTAAAGGATTGCAGTGGGTGAGGAAGGCAGCTCCCCACCACCTTCTCCAGGGAATTACAAATGGGAAGGTAATGATAGCCAAGCAAGTGATGGCCACATCACATCAATGAATTTGTACAAGGGGAACTCATGGACTGTCATGGCCCTTTTGCTTCCTCCACACAACCCACATTCCCATCTCGTTCTGTGTCAGCAACAAACATGGAAGCAGTAGGTTTTGTCCATTCATCAAATGCATCAAATCCCTTTGTGAATAATCCATTTATTCCCACTTAGTTTTCTGTTAAAGAATTCCCAATCCATGCCAGTACATTCCCTCCAATCCCACATTTGACAATATTGCTTATCCACCTCTTCAGTGGGACCTTGTTGAAAGGTTTCTGTAAATCCCGACAAACCATTCCTCTCTTTTATCTACTCTGCTTATTCACAGCCAGACAGGAAAACAAACCCAGCAGGGTTTGTGAAATGAAATTTCAGTTTCAGAACAACATGCTTGGCATGGGTAGAGGATTGGCTGATTAGCAGAAGACAGAGTAGGTATAAAAGGGTCGTTTTCACAATGGGAACTGGTGACGAGGGGAACTCCGCAGACGTCAGTGTTGGGACCACGCTGTACATATTGTACATTAACAGTCTGGACAAAGGATGTAAGTGGGTACAAGAACTAGTTTTACAAGAAAGAGCCCAGGATGAAATGTTTGTCATATGAGAAGCTGGTGAAGTCTCTGAGTCTGTACCTGATGAATTTTCAGAGGCGGCGGTGGCAGGATCTCATTCAAACTTACAGAATACTGAGGGGCCAAGATGGAGTGGACGGGGGTGGTGAGATGTTTTCACTGCTGGAGAGACCAAGGCTCAAGAGCAAGGCTTCAGAGTGAAGGAACAACCCTTTAGAATGGAGATCTGGGGAATTTATTTAGCCAGAGGGTGATGAATCTGTGGAACGGTTCCGACCGAAGGGAGGGTAATAGATGAGGGTGACATTTACTAGATAGGGTACAAGAGCTGGAGAAGGTTATGGAGATGATTAGATGGATGGAGATACTAGAGGAGCTTACATTGACAGGGTGGGCGATAGTGACGGGAGAATGTTACACAGATAGTGAGTCTTGCAGGAACTGGATTGGGAGAGTCACAGGCATTGGATTGGGTTCTACAGGTCGGAAGTAATGCAGGGACCTGTTGGATTACACAGATAGGGAGGATTGTGGGGTCTCCACATGTTGAGAGGTTTTCAGGAAGAGGTTACACCGATAAGGAGGGATGTTGGAGCTGTCGTAGTTTACAGAGTTTGGGATGTTTGGAGCTGTTTAATTGTTAGAGGGATTTTTTAGGGTCATTAATATGGAACGCAGAGGGAGAGTTTAGATTTTATGAGATTCCCTACAATATGCAAATGGCACTTCGGCCCAACACGTCCACACCAACTCTCCAAAGAGTAATCCACCCAGACACACTTCCCTCTGAATGATGCACCTAACGCTCGGTCAGTTTAGAATGGCCAAATTATCTGACCTGCACATCTTTGGATTGTGGGAGGAATCCCATGAAGACACAGAGACAATATGCCAACTCCATACAGACAGTCACCCGAGGCTGGAATCGAACCTGCGTCTCTGGCGCTGTGAGGCAGCAGTGCTCACCACTGAACCACCCCAAACTGCAGAGCTACACAAAGAGAGAGTATTTGAGGGGCAGGGAGGAGCACACAGAGATGGAAAGTGTTGTTGCAGCTGGAAAAGGGTCTGGAGGTGTTTACACAGATAAGGAGACCGGTCAGGATGGGAGATGGATACAGAGGTCATGTGGTGCTATAGGTCAGGAGGCAGGAATGTGATCTGGCCTGCAGAAGGTTACAGTGAGATCATGTTCTCTTGGGGCTTGGGGAAAGTACACAGGTGGGTATTGTGGTCCAGGCTGGAGGATTTAAAGAGACAGGGTGGACTGTAGTTATTGCGGAAAACTACAGAAATAGAGATTATTGTATTAAGTGCAGGATGAGGTTACTGAGATTGGGCACGTTACCGAGTTTGGAGCAAATTATACATAGGGAGCGTCGTCAGCATTGTAGGAGGTTTCAAATAAATTATGGGAGGGGTGGAGAAATTGGAACTTTTCTGGGAATTACAAGCATTCAAGACACTGGCACAGATGCGTTGGCCCAAAAGGTATGTCTCCTTGCTGTATGACTCTATCACACGACAAGAGACAGTGTGACAGGGGAAATATAGAACAGAAAGACCCCAGGTTTCAATACCACCTTCTTAAGGGAGGCCTGCTTTCCCCACTGTTGTCCTGATCCTCACTAAGACAGCACAGGCCTGGATTGATAACTGTCAACTTCCTATATTGATATAGGAAGGCTCAGTACAGCAATGATGAAAGTGAACAAGAGAGTGTGGATTGAGTCTGGGCCCATCATGCTCTGTATTCACCCTTCAAAACTATATCTGTGTCATGTCTTCCGGACTAAACTTAGATCCCTTAAATTCGCTCTGCTCTGTTCACTGTGAGTGATCTTACCTCGCTGCAGGATTTATTGAAGAAACCAGAGCTCCCTGCCCTCTGGCTGACCAATTGCGTTCAATGAGATGATGAATGAAACACCCAGCAATTGGGAGGTGTATTGAGTCAGGAACATCCTGAGTACCTGCAGGAGACAGAGAAATAGACAGAATGGGAAATTAGACTGATGCAGTGAGAGTTGCACAGGGAGATTGGCGCTGAGTACCACAGAGATCTGGAATATCCCAGTCTCCATCCCTGGCCTGTGCTGCTGCGTCTCTCTGGAGTGGAGAGTTCTGTTGGCTCAGGATCTGGAGTAACTACAAAAGCTGCAGTCACTGGCAGCAATTAGACTCTCACAGTGACAGATACCACATGGAGAGAGACTGAGAGAGTGTTACTCTCACTAGACAGTTCATCCATAATATAATGTCAGTGGTAGGGATACCCATCTGAATGTTCAATATCCTTTCAGGAACGAAATCTGCGATAGGCAGCTGGTCTGACCTACATATGACTTCAGACCCACAGCAATGGAGTTTACTCTAAACTGCCTTCTCTAATAGTCTCACAAGGCACTCGGCTCAATGGCAGCTCGAGGGTGGGCATGGAATGTTGGCCAGCCTGAAACAGCAACATCGCATGGAGTGAATTAAAAACAACATCGTTGGGACCAGTGTCCTGGCAAATTATGTCGGTGGTTTTATGGACAGTGCGTTAATTGACAGAGAAGATGCAGGGACAGGGTTCAAGTGAAATGAGCTTTCCAAATCCAAAGAGAAAAGGTGACACATTGGAACAGCATGGGAATGTGGCTGAAGACAAGCAGGAGGGAACTGGATGGGACAGAGTTTAACTAAAACTGTACATCAGGGAATTAGCCTGTGACAGGAAATTCTGGGAAAAAGTCAATTTCAATGTTCTTTCTTTGGAATGGACAAAGTATTTGCAATAAGGTAATAGACTTGTGACACAGAGATAAATAAGATTTAGTCACCAGGAAGATGTGGTTAGGGGAGGAACAAAGGCAGAACATAAATATTCAATTGTACCCATCCTTGAGGGGTCTCAGGGAGTGCAGGATGGGTAACCCTGACAGTAATGGGTAACAAAGGCATTACAGAGAAAGCATTTGGCATCTGATTATGCAGCTGAATCAGCCTGAATGCAGATTCTGGGTAATACGTGTCAAAAACACAAGCAGGAGAACAGTTTTTAGGCTGCCTGACAGCATTTCATTGCTCAACACTGTTACACTTTCCAATGAATTCCTGTGTAATGCAAAGACAATGTGATCATTTTGGGAGACTTCAATCTTTGTCAAAAATGATATTCTCTGAACTCCTCTTCAAATGTTTGTGCCAGTGCTTCTTTGAATAACACATTGTGTAAATGGCCAGGGACGTGACTATCTCAGATCGACCGTTGGGTGAAGAAGCTGAGTGAAGGAGTAATGTCACACTGAGATATCCTCTGGGAAATTACAGTATCGTGGAATTCAGTGGGATGATGGATTTTTAAAGTGACCATAAAGCACACTCTACAATCACAACCAAAGCCATTGACATGTGTTTGAGAGGAGAATTGACCAAGGTAAACAGGGGAAACAGTGAAGTGTGTGGCTGGAAATGTACAGTGCAAAACATTTTGTCATAGAGATGTACAGCACGGAAACAGACTCTTCAGTCCATCTCGTTCACACTGCCCACATACACGAACATAATTTTGTCTCATTTGCCAGCACTTGGCCCAAATCCCCCTCACCCCTTCCTGTTCGTATACCCATCCAGATGCCTTTTAGATGCAGTAATTGTACCAGCCTCCACCACTTCCTCCAGCAGTTCATTGCATTCACGCATCACCCTCTGCCTGAAAAAGTTGCCCCTTAGATTCCTTTTATATATTTCCCTTCTCACCATGAACCTAGGCCGTCCGGTTCTGGACTCCACTACCTCAGGGAAAAGACCTTGTCTGTTAAACCTATCCATACCTCTCATGATTGTATAAATCTCTATATGGTCACCCCTCAGCCTCAAGTAGCCCCAGCCCATTCAACCTCTCCCTTTAGCTCAAATCTTCCAATCCTGGCAACATCCTTTTCTGAAACCTTGCAATTTATACAACATCGTTCCGATAGGGAGGAGACAAGAACTGCATGCAATATTCCAAAAATGGCTTATCCAATGTCCTGTACAGCCACAACATGACCTCCTAACTCCTCTACTTAGTGCTCTGATCAGTAAACGCAAGCAGAATAAACACCTTCTTCACTATCCTATTTACCTGGGATTATACTTTCAAGGAACTATGAACCTGGACTCCAAGGTCTCTTTGTTCAGTAACACTCCCTAGGACCTGACCACTCAGTGCACCAAGATCCTTCTGTATATCAATGTCCCTCAGTATCCTAACTTTCTTCTTGAATTTGACATGACCTCACACTTGTACAGATTAAACTTAATTTGCAATTTCTTTGCACATCTTTCCAACTGATCAGTAACCTCCTGCAACCTTGGATCTCCTTGCTCATTCACCCCAACTCCACAAATTTTCATATCATCTGCAATAATTATCTTTGTGACTTCCTTTTGTTTCAATTGTGTCAGAGAATGTGTAACCAGACGGCAGAAAATCCCAGCAAGAGCTCACCCATTTAAGATGGAGATGAGGAGGAATGTCTTCACTCAGAGGTAGGGAATCTAGTGGAATTCCTGACTGCAGGGGGCTGTCGAGGCTGGGTCATTAAGAATATTGACAGCAGAGATAGTCAGATGTTAATGGATCAGGGAAACAAGGGCTTTGTGGAAAAGGCAGGAATGTAGAGTTGGAGAGTATCAGATCACGATCTGATTGAAGGGCAGAGCATCCTCAATGGGTCAAATGGCCTCATTCTGCTCCGACATCTTATGGTCTTAACTCGAACTCAATATCTGCATTATCACACTATGGGTCTTTCCTCACAAAACTCCTCTAAAATGGGACGATTGGATATTTATTATTACACACCATTTGAACTCCAATGGACAATTTTGTTGCTGGATCTTTGATATGATGTTATAGAAAACCATCTCGTATACAATCCAGGATTCCATCCATTACAGCCCTGATACTCATTAGTTATCCAGTCGGGATGGAGACCACTGTCACACACTGTTACTGTACTGCCCTTGCTACAAGTACATTCAGTCTCCTGACTGTAACCATATTGACATTCCCAACGCTGGTTGATTCCTTTAAAAGAATTCCAGCCAATGATTGCTGCTGCTGCTTGTTCATTCCCAGCTCCATCCAAATAGACTCCAAATTTTGATCTTCAGTTCCACGTGGCTATCTCATTAATGCATTAACCTCATCCTTTCTTCACAACTTGTTGGATTTTTGCCTATCCTGCTTAGATCCCAACAACCCTTCAATATTCCCTTCCCAGCGATGGTCATTCTGCAGCTCCATCTCCAGAATGACGGTTCCAGCATATCTGTTCACTGTCATTCCATCTGCCTTATGGCGAATGCACGGTGTCATTCCTCAGTAGTTGAACAGATGGATAGAGGTTACAGAGATAGGGAGGCTTACAGGGACTCGAGGATTTTCGAGCTAAATCTGGGCAATAATGTTCATGGGTCAAAGGGGTTTGCGGATTGGAGGAATTTACAGAGGTAGAGGGAGCTGGATTAGATTCTGGAGATAGGGATAGGGATGGATATAGGGAAAGGCAGGCAGACTGAGAGGCACAGACAGGGAGTGTTTCAGTAGGAGATTATTGTGTATATTGACAGAGATATGGAAGGTTGTAGTGACTGCAGATGTTTACAGATATAAGAAGGCTTCTAGGTTCTGGAGGTTGCATAGATAGGAAGGCAATGGAGAATGCCAGGTTACTGGGTTGGAGACAGTTACACAAATGGGGAGGGTTGCACAAAATGAAAGAAGTTCCTGTGGTCGGGAGGGTTGGTGGGCAGCGGGTGAAGTTTAAATAGATTAAGATCAAAGACTAGTAGAACAATAAGGAGGTTACGATTTTTTCACACGTAAGGAAGGGTTGTAAGAGCTGGACAAGTTTACCCAGATAGGGATGGATGGAGAGGTTAGAGACAAAACACCTTTACATGGAGGGTGGCATTGGTAGGAGGAGCTTACAGGGATAGATAGGGCTCGGCAATTACAGCGATGAAGGAATTTAGTATCTACTGGAGAAGTTTAGGGATTAAGGTGTCAGGGATTGGAGAACCTGACAGAAACAGACAGCATTGTGTGTACTAGAGGAGATTCCAAATAGAGGAAGGATTATCGGGACTGTAGTATATTACAGAGATCACTAATAGAGTATGTGCCAAGACTGATGCCTGGGACCTCCTGTGCAGTCTCAGGGAGTTCCAGTACAGCAGAGGTGACAGCAGGGCCCTCACAGGATGGTGGGCATTAAGACTAGAATGTTGCTGTTCCTTGCCCAGCTCTGTATCTATGTCCTGTGTTCCAGGTCTGAATACAAAAGGCCACTAACTCCTCCCTGTGCTGTTTACTGTGAGTGATCTTACCGGCTGCAGGATTGACTGAAGGCTCCAGATCTCCCTCTCCATCTCTCTCTGGCTGACCAAGCGTCTTCAATGAGGTGATGGATGAGACAGGAGTTAGAAACATTCTGATTACCTGCATGAAACATAAATAGACAGAATGGGAAATTAGACTGATGCAGTGAGGATGACTCATGTAGAGTAGCACTGAGTCCAGCAGAAATCACAAAAATCCCAGTGTACATCCCTGGTCTGTACTGTTGCGGATCGGAGGATTTTTTTGGCTCCGGATCAGGAGTAGCTGTAAGAGTGAGAGACGCTGACAGAAGCAGCAATTAGACCCACACCGTGAGGGATACCAAATGGAGAGAGACTGAGTGATATCACCAGAGTGTTGGAAGATTTCAGGATCAAACCATGGTGTCAGAAGAAGTGGGTCTGATGCAGTGGGCACTGCTACCAGTACTCAGGGAGGAGTCAGCTATTTTATTGAGATGGTACAGTGCTGGGACCAGTGTCCTGGTCAATCATATGACCAGTACAATGTGGAGTTCTTTAAACTGACATAGACAAGGAGGGACAGGGCTCAGCTGAAAGGAAAATCCCAATTCCATAGAGAAATGTTCAAATATTGAAGCATGGGGCTGTGGCTGAGGAAACACAGGAAGAAACAGGAAGAGACTAAGTTTAACTGAAACTATACATCAGCAGATATGTTTGAGACAGGAATTTGTGATTTCAAAAGTAAATTATTATTTCGTAATTTGAATGCACGAAACATTTGTAATAAGGGATATGCTGGTGTGACTGTGATTTCTATCTTATCACCATCAGGGAGACGTGGTCACAGGGGTGAACAAAAGGTGGGGCATTAATATTCACGGCTACACAACATTGTGGTAAGTCAGGCAGAGTGGGAAGGAGAATGGGGAACTCGCATTGTTAGGGATAACAATGGGATTATATGTGGCCTCAGATTATCAATCAATAGGAAACCGAATTCTGGATAATAAGAGTCAGAACACAGAAGGTGAAGGGCAGTGTTCAGGCCCCTTTACAGCATTACATTGTGAGGCATGGCATTGGACAGGGAATTATTGGAATTTGTAACAAAGACAGTAGGACAACTGAAAGGGGATTCAACTTCCCTATCTCACCATCTCATTGGCGGTGGATCACAAACGAGGCTGACTCTCTCCCACTCTCAGGGGAGTCTGTGGTTGGCTGTACAGACCGATGTGGCCTTCCACACTTGGGGCAGAAGGTGGCCGTGGGATGGGGGTCGGTGGGACGTTGGTGTGACAGTGCACTCCTTGTGCTGTTTTCTCCTGGATTCCCCTTTCTCCCCACATCAAGTGTCCAGCTGCTCGACGCTGTCCCAATGCTCCTCCCCCACTTTGGACGGTCTTGGCTCAGTAATTCCCAGGATTTACCAGACTTCATTAGGCGATGCGCAGAAGACAAAAAAAAACTAACAATTCTGAAGAAGCCAATGCTTTAGAAATATGGAAGTATTTGTTAAACGGATCGCTATGGGTCTACTAGCAGGAGGAGTGCAGTAGGAAGGGGAAACATTGTCAGGGTTTAATCAGATGATAGGAACAGGGAGAGGTGAAGGTGCTGGAGGTGGTGAGAGTGTTACATAGAGGGACAAGAGCCTGAACGGTGTTACAAAGCCAGTACGGATTGCTGCGCTGGACGGGATTGCAGTGGAAGGGAGGGACACGTATTTTTTATGTATTCATTCATTCGATAAGGATGTCACTGATTGAGTCAGCATTCTTTGCCCCACAGCTAATTTCCCAGCGGGCAGCTCAGAGTCAGCCAAATTGCTACGGGTCTGGAGTCACACGTGAGCCATGGTGTCAGATATCAGGTAACAATGTCAAGTGTCCTTCCCTAAAGGACAGACGTGAATCAGTTAAGTTTTTCCAGGTAATCAACACTATTTTTATGGTGGCCTCACTAATGTCCTGTATAGATATAACGTGACATGACATCCCAACTCCTAATCTCAATGCACTGACCAATGAAGGTAAGCATCCCAAACATCTGCTTCACCAACCTGTCAACCTGTGACACCACTTTCAAAGAACCTTGTACCTGCATCCCTGCGTCTCTGACTGTCCAAGTCCAGCTCCGGTCAGCTTTACCAGAGTGCAACACTGTGTATTTCTCCACTTGCTATTCCTAAACTCACTGGCCCACTCTCAGATAATCCTCTTCACTGTCCACTTTACCACCACTTCCAGTCTCACTTACAAACTTGCTAACCATGACTCCTGTATTATCATCCAAACCGTTCATATAAATGATGCACAACAGTTATCCAGCACCGAACCCCATGACACACCGTTGGTCACAGGCCTTCAGTTTGAACAGCAATTCTCTATGACCGTGCCCTGTCTCTTACCGTCAATCCAATTTTGTTTCCAGTTGGTGAGTGATCCCTGGTTATGAGTTATCTAAACTTATTAACCAGTCTGCCATGCAAAACCATGTCAAAGGCCTTGCTAAAGTTAATGTGGACATCATCCACTGCTCTGCCTTGATCTATCACTTTTCTATCTCCGCAAACACTCAATCCAGTTTGTGAGACATGGTTTCCCGTGCACAAAGCCATGCTGACTATCGCTGATTCGGCCTTGCCTTTCCAAATGCACGATGATCCTTTCTCTCAGAATCTCCTCCAGCAACTTTCTGTGAGGTGCCCTGTAAATTCCTCCCGTGCTTCTCACAGAGCGCTGGGATACATCCGACCATGTCCCAAGATTTTATCAACCTTTTTTTCATTTTAAACCATCCTGCTATCCAATGTGAACTCTGTTCAATACATCACTCTGTATTTTCCCAAGTTCCCGAGCTTCCATGTCTTTCTCCAAAGTAAATCAAAATGCAACATATTTGTTTTGGATCTCCCCCATCAGCAGTGATTCCACACAGACAGCCTCATTGACCTTTCAGGGTCCTTATTCTCTCCCGAGATAATATTTAGCCTTTGTTGAAACTTATCAAAATGTTTCCTAAATTTCAAATGTACTTCGACCGCTACGAGCTTCCCCACCCTTAACTATTCTGCCTATTATGGTCGCACCAAAATATAGAATCCAACAGATTTTTTTAAAATTTCCCTTTTATAAAACCACGCATCGCCCATTGCACAGACTGGGAGTGTTATACGCAGTGGAGGAGATCAAACTGATAGGGATAGTTTTAAAGACGAAACAATGTTGAGTAATAATGGGGGTTGCAATGGTGACAGCAGGTTTCAGCAAGTTGGAGGATATAGACCTGAAGGTGGTTACATAGATAGCATGACTTTAGGGTCTGATGGGGGCGACACAGTAAAGAGGCTGTAGTAACTGGAGGCAGTTACACAGACAGGGACAGTAATAGTGATAGGCAGAATTCACAAAAACGGGGAGGATTGTAGGGTCTGCAGGGCACTACAGACATGAGATGAGTTGTATCAACTTGATGATGAGCACAGGCAGGGAGGGTTGAGAGGTTTGGAGCAGTTCACAATGATCGGCAGGGGCACTGAGACTGGAGATGTTATTGAATTGCAGAAGTTTCAAATCACTGTAGGCAATCAGAGATCATGAGGGAGTGACAATGTCTGGTGGAGTTTCCTCAGATCTGGAGGATTGCAAGGACTTGATGATGTTGTAAATGGAAGTAGGGTTGTCAGGACTGAAGCTGGGAACAGAGATAGAGGGATCAGCAGGGAATTAGAAATATGGTGGGTAGCGGTTTCTGGTGGAAGTTCCACATAGAGGAATGTTTTGTGGAACTGCAGGACCCTGCAGAGATGTGGAGAGCTGGAGAGGTTTCACTGAGCAAAAAAGATTGGGATGGGTTGAGCACTTCATAGGGATAAGAATGTTGTTAGATTGGGGAGGTTTACACAGACATGGATTGTTTAGGGACCGGAGCAGATGAAAGAGATAAAGACGGTTGTACAGATGGGAAGAACATACAGACTTATGGATGGTAGTCGTGACAGTAGATGTTTATAGATTCAGGAAGGTTTAGGTTGTGCAGGTTATTTAGACATGGAGGATGTGGAATCAGACAGATTTTCCAGGAGATAACAAGGGCAATTTTGGTTGGAGACAGTTTCACAGATAAGGGAGCATTACTAATCTCTTTCAGTTGGTCAAAGTGCGGAAGGGCTGTAGGCGACGGTGACGTTTACACAGATAGGGCTGTAAGAGCTGGAGAAGGTTACAGAGATGGGCGGTTAGATAGAGAGACTGGAAGAACTTGCATTGACAGGGTGTGTGCTGGCGACGGTTGGATGTCACACAGATAGGGAGCATGATGTGGCTAATGTATTTTCCCCTGATTTTTTGTTGGTCCCTCTCTTAATCAGAGTCCCAATTTCATGCCAAACTAGTTTAAACCTTGCAGGGTAACACGAGCAAATCTCCCCGCAGTGATACTGGCACCCCTCTGGTTCAAGTCTAACTTATCCCTCCTTATAGAGGTCACCTCTACCCCAGAAGAGATCCCAATGATCCAAGAACTGAAAACCCTGCCCCCTCCAACAGCTCCTCAGTCATACATCCACCCGGCCTATTTTTCTATGTCTATCCTCACTGGGGCATGTGGCACTAGGAGTAATGTAGAGATCACTGCCCCTGAGGTCCTGCTTTTTAACTTCTTATCTAACGCCTGATACTCATTTCACAGGACCCTATCCCATTGTGTTCATGAAGAGGGAGTAGTAAAGGCAGCAAATCCAGCGAATACAGATCAAGTGATATCATGAGTTTGATGAAGAAAACACAGTGCAATAAAACCAGGTGAAGCCATTCAAAAATATAGGGAGTGCAACGGGGTCCTTAGAAATGGCTGTGAAATATCCTTGTCAGATACTATAAAGGAAAAGCCACAAGGTACTTTGTCAGTATAGTTAGAATAAAAGGGTAACTGAGGAATGGGTGAGGCCTATCAGAAACCAAAGAAACAATCTGTGCATGGAGCCAGAGGAAGTAGGTGAGGTCTTCAATGAATACTTCCCATCTGTATTCATGCAGGAGGAAGACATTGTCGCCAGGGATTTTAGACAGGATGGTGAGGTTCTATAACATGTTAAGATCAATAAGGAGGAGGTACTAAATATTTTCACAAGCATAAATAGGTGGTGAAATCGCCTGTGCCTAATGAAATGTATCCCAAGCTGCTATGGGAGGTAACGGAGGAGATTGCTGGAGGCTTGGTGGATATATTTAATGCTTTTCTGGCAACAGGTGAAGTGCCAAATGACTGGAGGATCGGTAATGTGGTTCATTTGTTCAAGAACGACAGCAGCGGTAGGCCAGGTAATTACAGAGCAGACAGTCTGACAGAAGGGGGAGAGAAATTATTGGAAACAATTGTGAAGATGAATCAACACTTGCAAAGGCAAGGATCAACTCGGCTTAGTCATCACGGATTTGGCAGAGGGAGATACTGTAGGAGGAATTCATTTTTTTTGAAATGGTGCTTAAGTATATTGATGAGGGCTGTGCCGATGATGTGGTTGACATGGACTTGAATAAGTCATTTGACAAGATCCAAAATGGAAGGCTGGTCCAAAAGGACTGGGTTCCAAGGCAAGTTGGCAAATTGGATGCAAAATTGGTAGATAGAATACTTTCACCAGTGGGTGTACCACAGGGATCTGTGCAGGAACCATTGCTGCTTATTCTGTCAAATAGTAACTTTGAAGTGAAATCAGAAGGTATCACGAGTAGGTTTGCAGATGACATGAAAGGTGAGGGCGTTGTTCACAGTGAGGAGGATGGTCTCTGTCTGCAGTCCGATGATGATTGGATGATAATCTAAGCTGAGTTTAGTTCTGATCGAAATGAGGTAATAGTTTGTGGGAGGTACGATAAGCGAAGTACAGACATAATAAACGGTAGGTCTTTGCGGAGTACTGATGAATAAAGGGACCTTGGTGGACAAATCCATAAATCCCTGAAAGTGTCAGCACAGGGAGACAGGGTGGGAAAGGCACCTCAACTGGGAGCGGGAGAGGGACTCATATCCTTGTGGGGTGAATTGCTAGAGCTGCTTGAGAGGGTATAACCTAGTCTGGCAGGCTGTTGGACCTTAAACTGTCGGAAGGCCAGAAAGAAGATTGAGGCTGATACACAAGTTAAATCCAGCAAATTCAGCAGACAAGGCAGGCAAAAATAACAGGGTATGGGGGAAAACCGATTATTAAATTACATTTATTTCAATGCAAGGGGCCTGACAGCCAAGGAAGATGAACTCAGGGCATGGATTGGAACATGGGACTGGGAGATTATAGTGATTACAGAAACACAGCTGAGGGAGGGGCAGGGCTGGCAGCTCATTGTTTCACGGTGGAGATGCTACAGGAAGTATCGAAGGGGAGGCAAGAGATGACGTGTGGTGTTGGATTTTGATGGCATGAATCATCACAGCAGTACTTAGAGAGGATATTCCTGTGGGATCAACAAGTGAAGCTATGTTAGTGTAACTGAGAAATAAGAATGGGCCATCACTTTGATACGATCGGACAGCTGACCCCAAACAATCAGTGGCGGACTGAGGAACAAATATGTCGGAAGATCTTAAATATCAAACATAATAATAGGGCTGTTATGGTAGGGTTTTTAAACTTTCCAAACCTAGACTGGGACTTCCAGTGTTCAGTGTTTGCAAGGGAGGAATTTGGTAATTGTGTTCCAGAAAACTCCCAATCAATATGTAAATGGCCTGAAAAGAGAAAGGCGCAAAACCTGACCGCCCCTTGGGAAACACGGTAGGGAAAGGGACTGAGGTGTGAGTGGGAAAGCACTTTGCCAAAGTGACCACAGTTCTATTAGTTTGAAAATAGCGATGGAAAAGGGCAGGTCTAGTCCACAAGTTTAAGTTATAAAATGGGGCCTGACCAATCTTGATTGTATTAGCCAGGAACTTTCAAAAGGTGACTGGGGAGTCTATTTGCAGGGAAAGGGAAGTCTGGCAAGTGAGAATATTTTAAAAGTGAGATAATTTGAGCGATCAGCACCAGCATGTTCCTGTTTGTGTGCAGCCCAATGCTGACAGCATTCGGAAATACTGGCTGTCTATTAAGGGTCTGGCATGTCAGGTATAGCCAGCTGGGGGATCAAGGGAATCCCTGAGGATATACAAGGGGCTGTTGGAATACACTGAGTAGAATGGAGAAAGGCTACATGAAATAGCCTCAGCAGAGAAGGATAAGGAGAATCCAAAAGTGATTGTATAAATATATTAAGAGTGCACAAGAAACTCGGGACAAAATATTGTCCATTAAAGATCAATGAGGCCATCGATGTGTGGAACTGCAGGATATTTGCTAAGAACCTAAACAAATTTTTCACTCCAGAACTTACTGTGGACAAAGACTGGTGAACTCGGGGAACAAGAGTAATACATTAGACCACAACTGGAGTACTCTGTAAATCCAGTCTCCCTGCCATAGGAAAGATGTTGTGAAACTTGAAAGGGCTCAGAAAAGATTAACAAGATATTGCCCGGGTTGTTGCTGAATAAGCTGGGGTTACTGTCACTGGAGCATCAGAGACAAAGGGGTGACCTTACAGAGGTTTACATGAACATGAGCAGCATAAATCGGATAAACATTCAAGGTCTTTTCACAGAGGTTGGGTAGTCTAAAACTAGAGGGCATAAGTTTAAGGTTAGAGGCGAATGGTTTACAAAGGGACTGAAGGGACAGCTTCTTCACACACATGGTGATGTGTGTATGGAATGAGCTGAGAGAGAAAGTAATGGAAACTGATACAATTACAGCATTTAAAAGGTATCTGGATGGGAAAATGAATAGTAAGGGTGTAGATGTATATGGGCCAAATGCTGGAAAAGGGAATGGATTTATTTAGATCTTCTGGTCAGCCTGGACGGGTTGTGGACCGAAGGGTCTTTTGCTATGCTGTACATCTCTATGACATGAAAAGAGTGCATGTTATAGAAGAGGTTGTACTGCAGGTTTAAAAACACAAAGGTATGGAAAGACTCAGGACTTGATTAAGTGTATCACAGGACATTGTAGGATGTTAGGGAAGAAATTGTGGAGCCCCTAGCAAAGGTATGTGTACTACTGACAGCCATGTGTGATGGGCTGGCAGGCTGGAGGGTGGCATCATGGACAGTGCAGGATGTTTTCTGAGATTACAAAGGGATCTTGATGAAGGGAGTGAATGGGATGAAAAACTAGAGATGGAATTCAATCTGAATAAATACAAGGTAATGCATTTTGTAAAACAAACAAGGGTAGAGCTTATACAATTAATGTTAAGGCTTCGGTTAGTGTTTTAAAGCAGAGGGACCTCCGAGTTCAGCTACATAATTCTTGAAGCTTGCATCACAGGATGGATAAGACAGTGCTTTGCATGCCTGACTATTGCTCAATCCATTGAGTGGAGGATTTGAGATATCATGTTGAGAATGCACAGACATTTGTGAGGCCTGTTCTGCTATACTTTGTTCAGTTCTGGTCGTCCAGTTAACAGGGAGGATATTCTTAAGCTGCAGGGGATTCTGAAGTGATTTACCAGGATATTGCTGGGTATGGAAGGCTTGAGTGCTGAAAAATGGCTGGATAGGCTGAGTCTTTTTTTCACTGGAGCATGGAGGTTGAGACATGATGCTATAAAGTTTTATGAAAAAATGAGGTATAGATTGATTTAATTGTAGTTCCCTTTTTCCCAGGATAGGGGAGTCTCAAGAGGAGGGGTCACATTTTTAAGGTTAGAGGAGAAAGATGTTCAAAAAAAGATAAGGGGCAATTTGTTACACAGAGGGTGGTTTGAGTGTGGAATGAACTTCCTGAGAAAGGGGTTGATGTGGGTGCAATTAAAACATTTAAAAGATATTTGGATAAACAGGTGAATAGGGAAGGGTTGGAGTGATATGGGCCAGCAACAGGCAGCTGGGAAGAGTTTAGTTTTAGATTATGGTGGGTATCAACTGAAGGGTCAGTTTCCATGCTGTATGGCTCTATGACAAAAATATAGTTTTATTCCATTATTGAAGAAATGATCAGGGCTGGGTACACTGGTGTGCATCATCTACATAAACAATTTGGTTCAAAATATAGGAGTGATTGTGCGAAAGTTTGTTGATGATCAAATGAATGGTGTCGTGGGCAGTAAATACGGTTATCAAAGGGGATCTTGACCAACTGGGCCAGTGGGCCAAGGAATGAAAGATGGAGTTCAATTCAGCTGTTGGATTTTGTTAAGAAAACCAATGGAGGACTGACACAGTTAATGGAAGGACTCTGGCCAGGGTTGTCGAACAGACACACAGAGAGAGAGAGAGCAAGGGGTGTTGTTACATTGTTCCTTGGAAGTGGCATCACAGGTGGACAGGGAGGGGAAAACGACATTTGGCACGTTTGCCGACATTGGCCTGCACTTTGTTACATACATTGGAGATATTTGTAACATTGTCCTAAATATTTCCCTTGGGCAGAGGAGGCCACCTTTTAAGTTTTACGAAACCATGCGTGGCCTAAGAATGGTGAATAACCAAGGGTAGGTGAGACCAAAACTGGACGGTATAAACGGGAGGTGAGAGAGCAAGGATTTAAAGAGGGAGCTGAGCGGCAACATTATCCACAGAGGATGGTGCATAGACGGATCAGACTGCCAGGGCCACATGGGAGAAACAAAAACAATTACAACATGGAAAATACATTTGGGGAGGTGCATTGAGAGGAGAAGGTTTGAAGAGATAACGGCCAAATGCAGGCAAATGAGACTCGTTCAGTTTAGGAAACCTGGGCAACATTGAGGAGTTGGACCACAGGTTCTGTTTTCGTGCTGTATCACTCTGTATCCAGTTAAAGAGGATTAGTGTACCAAAATAAGGCAAAATAAGATCTGTGTCTATACCATATCTTGTTAGCCGATGCTTGGAGCTCACTCATTGCTCTCTGCTCTGTGCACTGTGAGTGATCTTACCTCATTGCAGGATTTATTGAAGGCTCAAGAATCCCCTCCCCTTTGTCTCTTTGGCTGACCAACCATCTTCAATGAGGTGATGGATGAGACACACAACAGTTGGGAAGTTTGTTAGGTCAGGAACTTCCTGAGACCCTACAGGAGACATAGAAATAGACAGAATGGGAAATTAGACTGATGCAGTGAGGGATACAAAAGGCGAATGGAAATGAGAAATCTGGAAAATCCCAAACTCCATCCCTGGCCTGTGCTGTTGCGACTCTCTGGAGTGGAGAATTCTGTTGGCTCAGGATCGGAAGCAGCTGCAGGAGCGAGAGACACTGAAGCATGTTACAGCGATAGCGATGGTAATCTAGACTGCAGTACATCTCAAATATGTGGAGAGACTAATCGGGAAAGGAGTAGGTTACCGGGACAGCTACTGTTATAGGAGTTAAAAAAAGACTGAAGACACTGGTGCACAAGCCATGCCATAGGTACAGTGTTGCAGAGTAGTGAGTCTTAGTACAATATTGCAGAGAGAACACAGAACAGAAAGATCCCAGGCAGCATTCCCAACCTCTCGTCGGAGGTCTGCTTTAACCTCTGTTGTCCTGATGCTCAATAAGACAGCGCAGGCCTGGATTGATAACTCTGATCTCTCGATGCTGTCTCAGTGCAACATAGGTTAGAGCAGATGTGGTGATTGAGCCTGGGGTGTGCCTATACTGTGCTCCCCATCCAGCACTGTGTCTATACCATATCTTGTTAGCCGATGCTTGGAGCTCACTCATTGCTCTCTGCTCTGTGCACTGTGAGTGATCTTACCTCACTGCAGGATTTATTGAAGGCTCAAGAATCCCCTCCCCTTTGTCTCTTTGGCTGACCAACCATCTTCAATGAGGTGATGGATGAGACACACAACAGTTGGGAAGTTTGTTAGGTCAGGAACTTCCTGAGTACCGACAGGAGACATAGAAATAGACAGAATGGGAAATTAGACTGATGCAGTGAGGGATACAAAAGGCGAATGGAAATGAGAAATCTGGAAAATCCCAAACTCCATCCCTGGCCTGTGCTGTTGCGACTCTCTGGAGTGGAGAATTCTGTTGGCTCAGGATCGGAAGCAGCTGCAGGAGCGAGAGACACTGTCAGAGACAGCAAGTAGACACACACAGTGAGGGATACCACAAGGAGAGAGACTGAGTGATATCACCAGAGTGCTGGAAGACTTCAGGATCACACAATCATGTTAGAAGAATGGGTTTAGCTTCATTTATCAGTGCTCAGGAATGAGCAACCAGTGAGCAGGTAAAGTGATGGCCTAGTAACATTATTGTTAGGGCATTTATCCAAAACCTCAGCTAATGCTCAGGGGAGGCAGGTTTGAATCCCATCATAAGATATGGTGGAATTTAAAATCAATAATTTTAAAAATTGAAATTAACAATCCATAAACAAATATGAAACCATTGCTGATGTACAAAAATCCAATCACTTAGATTAGATTCCATACAGTGTGGAAACAGGCCTTTCGGCCCAACGAGTCCACGCCAACACTCCAAAGAGTAACCCACTCAGACCCATCTCCCTCGACCGAATATACCTAAAATTATGGGCAATTTAGCATGGCCAATTTGCCTGATCTGCGCGTCTTTGGACTGTGGGAGGAAACGAGAGCATCTGGAGGTAATTCACGCAGACACAGGGAGAATGTGCAAATTCCACACAGTCGCCCGAGGCTTGAATCGAATCTGGGCAGTTAGGGCTGGGAAATAAAGGCTGGTCAGCCAGAGACACTCACATCCCCTACCTGATTTTTTTTTTTAAAATCCATTAGGATTGTCCCATTGGAACTGTGCTGGGACCAGTGTCCTGGCCAATCATGTCAGTAGGTTTAAAGATAGGGCTTTAAACTGATAGAGAGGATGCAGGGACAGGGTCCAGGTGAAAGGAGCTTTCCAAATCCAAAGAGAAAAGGTGAAGCGTCGGAACAGCATGGGGATGTGGCTGAAGGCAATCAGACAGGAACAGGCTGGGACAGCGATTAACTAAAACTGAACATCAGTGAATAGGTTTGCGACAGGAAATTGTGGGAAAGAGTAAATTATGTTTTGTTTTGAATGGACGAAGTCTCATCAATAAGGCAGATGGATTTCTGACATAGAGACAGAAGAAATTTAGATACCAGAGCGATATGGTTACGGGGTGAACAAAAGTTGGACGTACATATTCAATGATTCACAACCTTGCGGAAACTCAGGCAATAATGGATAACAAAGGCATTACAGAGAAAGTATTTGGTCTCAGGTTATGAAGTAGACTCAGTCTGAATGTAAATTCTGGCTACTACTTGCCGAGGACATAAGCAGCAGAACAGTTCTAGCCACAGAACGGCATTTCATTGCTCGTCACTGCATTAAAGAGGAACTCATTAGAATTTTTTTAACAAACACATTGTGATAAGTTTGGGAAAAATCAATATTCGCATAATGTGGGACAGTCTCAATGGAAAGAGTGATATTGGAAGAGGAGTTCAGAGAATTAGTTTTCAGTGTTTCTTTGAATAATAAATTGTGCAACTGGCTAGGGATGTAACTATCTCAGAGCGACCGTTGTGTGATGAAACTTAGTGAATGAGTAATGTCACCTGAAGAGATCCTCTGGGAAATTGCGAAAAAGTGCAGTTTAAAGAAATATAAAGTTTTAAATTGAATCACAGAAATGACAAGCTACAACTAGAAACAAAAATAACCAATAACATGAGTTTGAGAGGAGAACTGACCAAACAGTTTCAGGCTAAACGGACTGAAATATGTGGCTGGATCTGAACAGTGGAAAACATTTGAAGGAGCAGTGTAAAATACTCAACAAAAGGACATTCCATTGAAACAGACAATTCCTCAGCAAGAAATCCCCATCGGTCCCTCACTCAAGTAAAAAGGATCATATTAGATTATCGGGCTTAGAGGATCACCAAAAAGTACTTAAGATCCTGAAGTGAGAGAATGTTTTAGGAGTAGGTTTTAAAGGGATTGCAAAGGGTCTGCTCGCAGGCGGAGGTCAGAGGGAATAATTGTCAAGGTTTTATGTCACAAAAGGAACCGGGAGAGCTGAAGGTGCTGGAGGTGGTGAGAGTGTTCCAGAGAGTGGTCAGGGTCTGAACGGTGTTACAAAGCCAGTACAGATTGCTGCAGCTGGACGGGTTTGCAGAGGTAGGGAGGGATATATGTATTTTTATTTATTCATTCATGGGATGAGGATGTCACTGATTGGACCAACATTCTTTGCCCCACTGCTAATTACCCAGAGGGTAGCTCAGAGTCAGCCATATTGCTGTGGGCTGGAGTCACATGCATACCAGACCAGGTTAGAATGTCAGATGCTCTTCTCTAAAGGATGTAAGTGAACCAGATGAGTACTTCCTACTGGTCAACAATGCTTTTATGGTGGCCTCACCAATGTCCTGTACAGCCACAACATGACATCCCAACTTCTACTCTCAATGCTCTCCCCAAAGAAGGTAACCATCCCAAACGCCAGCTTCACCAACCTGTCTACCTGTGACACCACTTACAAAGAACTGTCGACCTGCATCCCTGGGTCTCTGACTGACAACACTACCCAGGGCCCGAACATTAACTGTACAAGTCCCACCCTGGATTGTTTTACCAAAATGGAACACCTCACATTTATCTAATTAAACTCCATTTGCTATTCTTCAGCCCACTATCCCAGTGTACTATTCGTCCTGTTGTATCATAGATAACTTTCTTCACTGTCCACTTTACCAACAATTTCAGTGTCACTTAAAAACTTACTTACCACAAAACCAATATTCCCATCCAAACCATTAATCCAAATGGCAAACAACAGGGAATCCACTTCACCACTGGTCACATGTCTCCAGTCAGAAAGGCAACATGTCTCCCATCACCCTCCGTCTCCTACCATCAAGCCCAATTTTGTATCCAGTCGTCTAGCTCCTCCTGAATGCCATATCCTTTTACATTGATCTGAGCTTATTACCCAGTTTACCATACAGAACGTAGAACACAGAACAGTACAGCACAAGACCCTTCGGCCATCTTTTACCCGACGGTAAGATCAAACTAAGTTACATACCCTTCATTTTGCTATCATCCATGTGCCTATCCAAGAGTCTGTTAAAATTCAAAGTTTGTGAGAAGATTTGTAGCTCGGTTGCTCGTTGCTGTGGTTCTGTTCGCCGGGCTGGAAGTTTTTGTTGCAAACGTTTCATCCCCTGTCTAGGTGACATCCTCAGTGCTTGGGAGCCTCCTGTGAAGGGCTTCTGTGGTGTTTCCTCCGGCATTTATAGTGGCCTGTCCCTGCCGCTTCCGCTTGTCAGTTTCAGCTGTCCGCTGTAATGGCCGGTATATTGGGTCCAGGTCGATGTGTTTGTTGATGGAGTTTGTGGATGAGTGTCATGCTTCTAGGAATTCCCTGGCTGTTCTTTGTTTGGCTTGTCCTATAATACTAGTGTAGTCCCAGTCGAAATTTATGTTGCTTGTCGTCTGCGTGTGTGGCTACTAGGGATAGCTGGTCGTGTCGTTTCGTGGCTAGTTGTTGTGCATGGATGCGGATCGTTTGCTGTCTTCCTGTTTGTCCCATGTAGTGTTTTGTGCAGTCCTTGCATGGGAGTTTGTACACTACATTAGTTTTTCTCATGCTGGGTATCGAGTCCTTCATTCTGGTGAGTTGTTGTCTGAATGTATCTGTTGGTTTGTGTGCGGTTATAAGTCCTAGTGGTCACAGTAGTCTGGCTGTCAGTTCAGAGATGTTCTTGATGTATGTTGGCGTGGCTAGTCCTTTGGGTTGCGGCATGCCCTCGTTCTGTTGTCTTTCCCTTAGGCATCTGTTGATGAAATTGCGAGGATATCCGTTTTTGGCGAATACCTTGTATAGGTGTTCCTCTTCCTCTTTTTGCAGTTCTGGTGAGCTGCAGTGTGTTGTGGCCCTTTTGAATCGTGTCTTGATGCAACTGCGTTTGTGTGTATTGGGATGGTTGCTTGCATAGTTCAGGACTTGGTCTGTGTATGTGTGGCTTTCCTGTGTACCTTTGTGGTGAATTCTCCGTTTGGTGTTCGCTGTACCCTCACGTATAGGATTGGGAGTTGGTTGTCCTTTCTTCCTCTCTCGTGAATCGGATTCCTGTGAGTGTGGAGTTGATGATCCGGTGTGTTTTCTCTATTTCCGTGTTTTTAATGATTACAAAGGTGTCATCGACGTATCTGACCCAGAGCTTGGGTTGAATTTGTGGTAAGACTGTTTGTTCTAACCTTTGCATTACTGCTTTTGCTATGAGTCCAGAGCCCATGGGTGTTCCGTTGATTTGTTCGTATATCTGGTTGTTGAATGTGAAGTGTGTTGTGAGGCACAAGTCCAGTAGTTTAAGTATGCCGTCTTTGTTGATGGGTTCAACGTCCTGTTGTCTGTTATGTCTGTTCAGCAGGTTGGTTATTGTTTCTCTGGCTAGGGCTTTGTCAATAGAGGTGAACAGTGCCGTTACGTGGAATGAGACCATGGAGTCTTCCTTGTCTACATGTATATTTCTGATGATGTCCAAGAATTCCTGTGTTGATTGTATAGAGTGTCTGGATCCGCTGATCAGGTGATTCAGTTTCTGCTGTAGTTCTTTAGCCAGTTTGTGTGATGGTGTCCCTGGTAGTGATACTATGGGTCTGAGTGGGATGTCTGGTTTGTGCACTTTATGTCGTCCATAGAATCTGGGGATGTTGTTGCTTTCAGGTTTCATTCTTTGTAGGTCAGACCTGGTTATCTGTCCGTTTTTTTGTGGGTTCCTCAGTGTGTTGTTTATCCTATTGGTGAGCTGTGGGGTGGGGTCAAACTCCCTCTTTTGGTGGGTGTTGGTATCTGCAAGTGATTGTTGTCCCTTTTGGATGTACTCTGCTTTGTCCAGGATGACCGTCATTCTGCCTTTGTCTGCTGGTAGTATGATTATGTTCTTATCGTTTGTTAGTAATTTTAGTGCTTCCCTATCCTTGGTATGGAGTTTATGTGTTTGTCTTTTCCTTGTTATCAGGGGTACGATACTTTGTCTCACTGTTTGTTGTGTCTCTTATCTCAGTCCATTGTTCCTGAGTGTGCATTCTAGTACTGCTAGGAAGTCTGCTGTCTTGGCGTCCCTGTGGTTGTAGTTCCAGCTTCCAGCTCGGCGAACAGAACCACATCAGTCTGTTAAAATGTCCTGTTCCACCCACCCACCACTCTCTGTGTAAAGAACCTACATCTGAAATCTCCCCTTACCCATCCTCCAATCACCTTACAATTATGCCCCCTTGTACCATGTATGCCATGGGATAAAGAGGTCTCTCACTGTTCACTCTATCTTTGCCTCACACCATCTTGTTCACCCCTACCAAATCACAGCACACTCTTCTTCACTCCAATGAGAAAAGCCTTAGCTTCTGCATTCAATTCTCAACCTTTCTTCGTAAGACATGCTCTCCAGTCCAGGTAGCATCCTGGTAAATCTCCTCTTTACCCTGTCTATAGCTTCCACATCCATCCTGTAATGAAGGGACCAGAACTGAACACAATATTCTAATCGGAATCTAAACAGGTCTGTATAGAGCTGCAGCATAACCTCATGGCTCTAAAACTCAATCCCCCAGATAATGAAAGCCAATACAACATATTCTTTCTTAACAACACTATCAGCTTGGTGATAAATTTGATGGATCTCGGTCATGAAATCCAAGATTCATCTGTTCCTCCACACTATTCAGTATTCTGCCTTTACTCATGTATTCTGCATTCAAGTCTCACCTTCCAAAAATGCATCACTTCACACTTTTCCAGATTTGACTTCATCTGCCACTTCTCAGCCCAGCTCTACATCCTGTCAATGTCCGATTGCAACCTCCAGCAGACATCCACACTATTCACCACTCCACCAACCTTCGTGTCATTGGCAAACTTACTTACCCACTCTTTCACTCACACATCCAAGTCATTCATAAAATTAAAAAGAGCAGAGATTTTTTGACCACTCCCTGCAGAAAACTACTGGTCACTGAGCTCCAGGCTGAATGGTTTCCATCTGTCATCACCCTCTGTATCCAGGCAGGCAGGTTTCCTGTATCCCATGCACTGTACTTTCTCAATGAGCCATAAATGTGTTTTGTTACATTCTCAAAGGATTCATTAAGATTTGTGAGGCATGACCTGTCCCTTACAAAGCCATGCTGACTCTCTATAATCAAACTATGGTTTTCCAAGGAATCATAAATCCTGTATCTCAGAGTCCTCTCCAATAATCTGCACATCACAGACAGAAGACTGACAGATCTGTGATTCCCAGGATTACCTCTATTCCCTTTCTTGAACAACGCATGGCTGATTCACCTAACGCGCACATCTTTGGGCTGTGGGTGGAAACCAGAGCACCTGTCGTAAACCCGCGCAGACATGGTGAGAATGTGCAAACTCCACGCAGACAGTCGCCTGGGGCTGGAATTGAAATCGTGTCCCTAGTTCTGTGAGGCAGCAGCGCTAACCACTGAGCTACCGTGCTGCCCATGTAACTCTCTAGAGCCCTGCTTCTGATCCTTGGTTCCTCAAACTTAAGTTAGCTTCGTTCTTCCTCTTGACTAGATGTTCTACATCCCTTGGAACCTTGTCAAATGCTTTGCTGAAGTTCATGTAGACGCCGCTGACTGCTCTGCCTTCATCTATCCGTTTGTCAACTCCTCGAAGAGTCAATCCGGTTTGTGAAACACGGTTTTCCACTCACAAAGCCATGCTGACTATATCCAATCAGCCATTGTCTTTCCAAATATACGTAGCTCCTTTCTTTCAGAATCTCCTCCAACAACTTCCCCATCACTGGGCTCACTAGGCTGTGATTTCCTGGCTGCTCCCTGCAGACCTTAAGTGATGGAACAGCATTAGCCACCCTCCAGTCTTCCGGTAACTCATTGTGTCTGTTGATAATATAAATATCTCTGTTAGGGACACTGCAATCTCTTCCCTAGCTTCTCATGAATATTCAAGGTTTGACCTAATGAGCTACTGACGATTGATCTACCTTTATTTGCTTTAAGATTCCAGCACTTTTTCTTCTCCGTTGAGGATTCTTTCCAAGACATCACTGTTTATTTCCCCAAGTTCCCGAGCTTCTGTGTCTTTCTCCACAGCAAATTCTGACAACACTATATTGTCTAATATCTCACCCACTTCCTGATAGTTAAGGTGACCTATTCTCTACCGAGTTACTCTTTAGCCCTTATTGAAACTTGTGTAAAGGTTTCTGAAAATTCAAATAAACCGTATCCTCGGTACAACCACTCCTACACCCGCATCTATTCTGTCATTTATATTCTCACCAATAAAAATACAATCCAACAGGCTCAAAAACACATTCTCTTTTTCTTAAAAGCGTTTCTAAGGGTCCAGTTATTGTTCATTGACATATCCTTTCAAACGTATTTCAGCTCCCGACCTACTATCAGGCTAACACTGTTTGGTTTCAGACTGGCAGCAGAAAGGGTTATGGGAGTTCGTGTTTATCAATCTGAAAAATGTAGCTTACGGTTTAAACAGGTAATAAATGTTTTGGAAATAAGGAGGGTCATGGGGACTGAAGGACATTATGGAGATAGGGAGTGATGTGGGGACTGTATGAGATGATGGACACAGAGTGCAGTGGTGACTGAAGAACGTTATGGAGGTAGTGAGTGTTGTGGGGCCTGAAAGGGGCCAAAGAGATCTGGAGGGCTGTTGGGTTTGAAGGAGGTTGCACAGATCAGGAGGATCATGGGGATTGAAGGAGGTTACTCTGAACGGGAGGGTCGTTGGATCAGGATGAGATTATGGAGATAGGAAGAGTCGTGGGGACTGAAGGAGTTTATGGAGATATGAAGGGCTGTGGGGACTGAAAGAGGTTATATAGATAGTAAGTTTATAGAGAAGCATAGGAAAGAAGAGCATGTATCGGCCATTTGACCACAGAGTCGGTCCCACCATTCAATATGATCACGACTGATCATTTAACCCAGTACAGTATTCCTGCTTTCACACCTTACTCTGATATTATAGTGATTACTGGCATTTAGTGATACAGCGGGCTGTAGTAACTGGGACGGGGGTGTGTGTGGGGTGGGTGTCTTACAGAGATAGGGAGGATTGTGGAAGCTGGGACAGGTGACAGATACAGGGCGGGTTTTGGGAATGGGAGGACTTTGCAGGGATTTTGGAGGAATGCAGGGATGGGACGTGATAACAATCACAGGGAGGATTTTGGGAGCTCGATCTGAGACGGGAACAGCTGAGAACAGAAGTGAGTCAAACAGTCAGGACAGGCAGGGACAAGGTAGGACTAATAAATTAAACTGCATTTATTTCAATGCAAGGGGCCTAACAGGGAAGGCAGATGAACTCAGGGTATGGTTAGGAACATGGGACTGGGATCTCATAGCAATTACAGAAACATGGCTCAGGGATGGGCAGGACTGGCAGCTTAATGTTCCAGGATACAAATGCTACAGGAAGGATAGAAAGGGAGGCAAGAGAGGAGAGGGAGTGACATTTTTGATAAGGGATAGCATTACAGCTGTGCTGAGGGATAATATTCCCAGAAATACATCCAGGGACGTTATTTGTGTGGAACTGATAAATAAGAAAGGGATGATCACCTTATTAGGATTGTATTACAGACTCCCCAATAGTCAAAAGGAAATTGCCAAACAAACTTGTAAGGAGATCTCAGCTATCTGTAAGAATAATAGGGTAGATATGGTAGTGGATTTAAACTTTCCAAACAGTGACTGGGACTGCCATAGTGTTAAAGGTTTAGATGGAGAGGAATTTCTTAAGTGTGTACAAGACAATTTTCTGATTCAGTATGTGGATGTAGCTACTAGAGAAGGTGCAAAACTTGACCTAATGTTAAAAAATAAGGCAGGGCATATGAGTGAGGTGTCAGTGGGGGAGCTCTTTGAGGCCAGCGACCATAATTCTATTTGTTTTAAAATAGTGATGGAAAAGGATAGACCAGATCTAAAAGTTGATGTTCTAAATTGGAGAAAGGCCAATTTTAGACGGTATTAGGCAAGAACTTTTGAAAGCTGATTGGAGGCAGATGTTCGCAGCTAAAGGGACGGCTGGAAAATGGGAAGCCTTCGGAAATGAGATAACAAGAATCCAGAGAAAGTATATTCCTGTCAGGGTGAAAGGGAAGGCTGGTAAGTATTGGGAATTCTGGATGACTAAAGAAATTGAGTGTTTGGTTCAGAAAAAGAACGAAGCATATGTCAGGTATCGACAGGATAGATCCAGTGAATCCTTAGAAGAGTATAAACAAAGTTGGAGTATACTTAAGAGGGAAATCAGGAGGGCAAAACGCAGACATGAGATAGGTCTGACAAATAGAAGTAAGGAGAATGCAAAGGGTTTTTACAAATATATTAAGGAAAAAAAAGGTAACTATGGAGAGAATAGGGCCCCACAAAGATCAGCAAGGCGGCCTTTGTGTGGAGCTGCAGAAAATGGGGGAGGTACTAAATGAATATTTTGCATCAGTATTTACTGTGGAAAAGGATATGTAAGATATAGACTGCAGGGAAAAAATGGTGACATCTTGCAAAACGTCCAGATTACAGAGGAGGAAGTGCTGGATGTCTTGAAACTATGAAAGGTGAATAAATCCCCAGGCTCTGATCAGGTGTACCCGAGAACTCTGTGGGAAGCTAGAGAAGTGATTGCTGGGCCTCTTGCTGAGATATTTGTAACATCAACAGTCACAGGTGAGGTGCCAGAAGACTGGAGGTTGGCAAAAGTGGTGCCACTGTTTAAGAAGGGTTGTAAAGACAAGCGAGGGAACTATAGACCGGTGAGTCTGAACTCAGTGGTGGGCAAGTTGTTGGAGGGAATCCTGAGGGACAAGATGCACATGTATTTGGAAAGGCAAGGACTGATTCGGAATAGTCGACATGGCTTTGTGCGTGGGAAATCATGTCTCATAAACTTGATTGAGTTTTTTGAAGAAGTAACAAAGAATATTGAAGAGGGCAGAGTGATAGATGTGATCTATATGGACTTCAGTGAGGCATTCGACAAGGTTCCCCATGGGAGGCTGCTTAGCAAGGTTAGATCTCATGGAATACAGGGAGAACTAGCCATTTGGATACAGAACTGGCTCAAAGGTCGAAGATAGAGGGTAGTGGTGGAGGGTTGCTTTTCAGACTGGAGGCCTGTGACCAGTGCAGTGCCACAAGGATCAGTGCTGGGCCCTCTACATTTTTAAATTTACATAAATGATTTGGATGCGTGCATAAGAGGTATAGTTAGTAAGTTTGCAGATGACACCAAAATTGGAGGTGTAGTGGACAGCGAAGAGGATTACAACAGGATCTGGACCAGATGGGACAATGGGCTAACTAGCAGATGGAGTTTAATTCAGATAAATGCGATGTGCTGCATTTTGGGAAAGTAAGTCTTAGCAGGACTTATACACTTAATGGTAAGGTCCTAGGGAGTGTTGCTGACCAAAGAGACCTTGGAGTGCAAGTTCATAGCTCCTTGAAAGTAGAGTCGCAGGTAGATAGGATAGTGAAGAAGGCGTTTGGTATGCTTTCCTTTATTGGTCAGAGTATTCAGTACAAGAGATGGGAGGTCATGTTGCGGCTGTACAGGACATTCGTTTGGCAACTGATGGAATATTTTGTGCAATTCCGGTCTCTTTCCTATCGGTAGAATTGTTGTGAAACTTGAAAGGGTTCAGTAAAGATTTATAAGGTTGTTGTCAGGATTCGAGGATTTGAGCTACAGGGAGAGGCTGAACAGGCTGGGGCGGTTTTCCCTGGAGCTTCGGAGGCTGAGGGGTGACCTTACAGAGGTCTACAATATTATAACGGGCATGGATAGGATAGGATAAATAGACAAAGTATTTTCCCTGTGGTCAGAGAGTCCAGACCTCGAGGGCATAGGTTTAGGTTGAGAGGGGAAAGATATAAAAGAGACCTAAGGGGCAACTTTTTCACGCAGAGGGTGGTACGTATATGGAACGAGCTGCCAGAGGATGTGACGGAGGATGGTACAATTGCAACATTTAAGAGGCATTTGGATCGGTTTATGAATGGGGAGGGTTTGCAGGAATATGGGTCGGGTTCTGTCAGGTGGGACTAGATTGGGTTGGGATATCTGGTTGGCATGGACGAGTTGGACTGAAGGGTCTGTTTCCGTGCTGTACGTCTCTATGACTCTATCACTCATAGAGGTTATAGAAATAAACTGTGTGGTCGCGTCTGGAGGAGATTAAAGGTATAAAAGTTTGTAGTTACCGAAGGAAATTACATCAATCGGGACCAGCAGAGTTTACAGAGACTGAGTGCGTTTTAGAGACAGGAAGAGTTCATAGTTATCATTAAAAATGCAGGAACCATTTTAAGAGAGAAACAGGGTCACTCTGCACCTTGTCCAGAGACAAGGAGGAGTCTAACAGCTGGAGGAGGTTACTAAGGTACAGAGCTTTTTTGTTGTCGTGACGGGAACGTTACAGAGATCATGAAGGTAGCAGGAGTTCAAAATAGTCACAAAGACAGGGAGATTTTTCAGGTCTGGAAAGGACTACACTGACCAGGATGGCTTAAGGAACTGAAGAGTTGTTTTTCACAGTTAAGGAGAGATGTGACAGAACCCGGGATTAAAGGCAAAGGCAGAAACTTGGAGAGTTTTACTGATATGAGGAGCTTACACGGATAAGCAGGATTGTAGGGGCTGATAGAGATAGGGGAAGTGGTATCGATGAAACAGACAATGGAGAAACTGACAGACATAGGGAGGGATCTGTGGAATAGATAAATTTAGACAAGATGGTGATAATGAAGCCTGAGAATTTTCTCATGTTCCTTGCCCAGCATTGTTCTTACATCATGCCCTCAGGGTCTGAATTAAAGTCCATGAACTCCTCCCTGTGCTGTTTACTGTGAGTGATCTTACCGGCTGCAGGATTTACTGAAGGCTCCAGATCTCACTCTCCATCTCTCTCTGGCTGACCAACTGTCTTCAATGCGGTGATGAACGAGACAGGAATTGGGAATTCTGCTGAGTCAGGGACATGAGGAATATCTACAGGAGACAGAGAAATAGACAGAATGGGAAATTACAATGATGCAATGAAGGTTACACATGGAGAATGGCACTGAGTCCCACAGAGGTCTGGAAATTCCCAGTCTCCATTCATGGCCTGTGCATTTGCTTCCCTCTGGAGTGGAAAATGTTTTTGGCTCAGGATCTGGAGTAGCTGCAAGAGTGAGAGACACTGATAGAGACTGCAATTAGACTCACACAGTGAGGGATATCACATGGAGAGGGAAAGCGATATCAGCAGAGTGCAGGAATGTATCAGGATCACACAATGGTATCATCAGAAGTGGTTCTGACTAGTGAGCACTGCTACCAGTACTCAGGGAGGACTGTTCTATTTTATTGGGATAGGCTCCTCTGGTACCAGGATTATGCAGTGTGCTGTAAACGGACACAGATGAGAAGGGGGACAGGTCTCAGGTGAATGGAAATTCCCAAGTCCAAAGAGAAAGATTGAAATATTGAAACACCATGGAGATGTGAATGAAGACCAAAAGAAAGAAACAGTAAGGGACTGAGTTTAATTAAAATACAACATTGTCAAACAGATTTGTGACAGGAAATTATTGGTTAAAATAAAGTAAGTGCCATTTCTGCCCTTCACAATTTCTCATACACCACAAGTGACATCACTTCCACCCCTCACATCATCGCTGATACCACACACTCAGTGACTTGCACACCCCCCGCCCCACCCCCCGCTACCGTGTTTGCCACCACTTCCGCCCCCACCAACGCCACTCACCTGCATTCTGCTGACACCCCCCCCCGGTCCCACCGTCACCATCGCTGCCCCCAGAACCCTGAGGGGAACACCACCCCTGCTCATGACTCCATCCCCATTCCCCCAACACTACACCCACTCCAGTTACAGGCTCCGTCGCCTCCTCCAGCTCCACACCGACGCCTGATCCCAGCTCCCAGTCCTGCAGAGTTTTCACCATTCCCCCGACCTCCCCCTCAATGAGGACGAATGATCAGTCCTCAGCAAAGGACTCACCTTTATCCCCCTCTGTCCACACATCAATGAATTTAATACACGCCGTGACATCGAACACTTCTTAAACCACCTCCGCCACAGAGCTTACTTGTACAATGAAGACTCCCGCCTATTTTCTGAGGAGCCCTTCGCCCACCTCCAGCACACTCTATCCACCTGGACACCCCGCGCTGGCCTATTCCCTGCCTTCGATTTCTTCATTTCCAACTTCCACCGAGACATTAACCGCCTCAACCTATCTACCCCCTCCCCCACTCCAACCTCTCACCCTCACAACGTGCAGCCCTCCACTTCCTCTGCTCCAATACTGACCTCACCATCAAACCAGCAGATAAAGGGGGTGCAGTGGTAGTCTGGTGCACTGACCTCTACAGCGCTGAAGCCATGATGCCAACTCAAAGACACCTCCTCCTACCACCCCCTCTACCATGACCCACCACCCATCACCAAACCGTCATCTCCCAGAGCATACAAAACCTCATCACCTCAGGAGGAGATCTCCCACCCACAGCTTCCAACCTCATTGTCCGGGATCCCACACTGCCCGATTCTCCCTCCTTCCCACGATCCACAAGCCTGACCGACACATTGTCTCAGCATGCTCCTACCCCACCAAACTCATGTCTGCCTACCTCGACATTGTCCTATCCCCAGTCCAGGAACTATCCACATTCGTTCGGGACACCACTCACACCCTCCACTCCTCCAAGACATCCATTTCCCTGGCCCCCAATGCCTCATCTTCACCATGGATATCCAATCCCTCTACACCTCCATCCACCATGGCCAGGACCTCCAAGCCTTCCATTTCTTATTCTCCCGACGTTCACAATAGTACCCTTGCACAGCTACTCTCATTCGGTTGGCTGAACTTGTCCTCACCCTTAACAATTTTTCCTTCAAATCCTCCCACTTCCTCCAGACCAAAGGGGTAGCCATGGGTACCCGTATGGGCCCCAGCTAAGCCTGTCTCTTTGTTGGCTAAGTCCATCTACCGTAGTTACAATGGCACCACTCCCCACGTCTTCCTCCGCAACATTGATGACTGCATTGGCACCACCTCGTGCTGCCTCGAGACGTTTGAGCAATTCATCAACTTCACCAACACATTCCACCCTGACCTTAAATTTACCTGGACCATCTCTGACACCTCCCTCCCCTTCCTGGACCTCTCCATCCCCATTAATGACAACCGACTTGACACCGACATTTTTTACAAACCTACCGACTCCCACAGCTACCTAGATTACATATATTTCCAGCCTACCGCCTGCAAAATTCCCAACCCCTATTCCCAATTCCTCCGACTCCACTGTACCTGCTCCCAGGTGGGCCAGTTCTACCACAGAACACACCAGATAGCCTCCTTCTTTAGAGATCGGAATTTCCCTTCCCACGTGGTAAAATATGCCCTCCAACGCATCTCGTCCACATCCTGCATCTCCGCCTTCAAACCCAAGCCCTTCAACCGTAAGAAGGACAGAACGCCCCTGGTGCTCGCCTTCCACCCTACCAACCTTCGCATAAACCAAACCATCCGCCGCCATTTCCGCCATCTCCAAACGGACCCCAACACCAGGGATATATTTCCCTACCCACCCCTTTCCGACTTCCGCAAAGACCGTTCCCTCCGTGACTATCTGGTCAATTCCAAGCCCCCCAAAAGCCCACCCTCCCTTCCTGGCACCTTCTCCTGCCACTGCAGGAATTCCAAAACCTGTGCCCACACCTCTCCCCTCACCACCATCCAAGGCCCCAATAGAGCCTTGCACATCCAAGGTTTTACCTGCACATCGACCAATATCATTTATTGTATCCGTTGCTCCGGATGCGGTCTCCTCTACATTGGCGAGACTGGACACCTCCTAGCAGAGCACTTGAGGAAACATCTCTGGTACACCCGCACCAATCAACCCCACCGCCTGTGACCCAAAATTTCAACTCCCCCTCCCAATCTGCCGAGGACATGCAGGTCCTGGGCTTCCTCCATCGCCACTTCCTCACCACCCGACGCCTGGAGTAAGAACGCCTCAACTTCCGCCTCAGAACAGTTCAACCCCAGGGCATCAATGTGGACTTCACCAGTTTCCTCATTTCCCCTTCCCCCATCTCACACCACCTCCAGCCTTCCAGCTCAGCACCGCCCTCATGACCTGTCCTAATGGCCAATCTCCCTTCCCACCTATCCATTCCACCCTCGTCTCTGACCTATCACCCCCATCCCCACCCCCATTCAGCCATTGTACTCTTTGCTACCTCCCCCCATCCTCCACTCTGACCTATCACCTTCTTCCCCACCCCATTCACCTATTGTACTCTATGCTACTTTCTCCCCATCCCCACGCCCCTCTCATTTATCTCCTAACTCTGTAGGCTCCCGGCCTCTGTTCTTGATGAAGGGCTTTTGCCCGAAACATCGATTTGCCTGCTCCTCGGATGCTGCCAGACCTGCCGTGCTTTTCCAGCACCACTCTAATCTAGACTCTGGTTTCCAGCATCTGCAGTCCTTGTTTTTACCTTATTGGAGGAGGAGACTACGGAGATAAGGCATGTTGTAGACACTGAAGCAATTTACAGGGATAGGGATGGTAGTCTGGAATGCAGTACATTTCAAATGTGTGGAGGGACTATCGGGAAGGGAGGAGGTTAGAGCGATAGGATCTGTTATAGGAATTAAAAATTATTGAAGACACTGGACCACAATACATGCCATAGATACACTGTTGTAGAGTAGTGAGTTTTAATATAACAGAACTTACATTGGGGTGGTGATTGAGCCTGGGGTGTGTGTGTGTGTACTGTGCTCCCCTCCAGCACTGTATCTATGTCATGTTGTGTTAACAGATGTTTGGAGTCCTCTCATTGTTCTTTGCTCTGTGCACTGTGGGTGACCTTACCTACAGGATTTATTGAAGGCTCCAGTTCTCCTTTCCCTTTGTCTCTCTCTGGCAGACCAACTGCGTTCAATGTGGTGATGGACGATCCACCCAGCAGCTGGGAAGGCTATTGAGTCAGGACTTTCCTGAGTACCTGCAGGAAACAGAGAAATAGACAGAATGGGAAATTAAACAGATGCAGTAAGAGTTACACATGAAGGATGACACTGAGTTCCACAGAGATCTGTAAAATGGAGCGATATTAAGTGATAGTCCCAGAATGCTGGAAGATGTCAGGATCACACAGTCATGTTGGAAGAATGGGTTTAGCTTCATGATGCCCTGGTATCAGTGCTCAGGGATGAGCATCCAGTGAGCAGGTGAAGTAATGGCCAAGTGGTATTATTGCTTGAGAATGTATCCAAAACCTCAGCTAATGTTCAGGGGAGGCAGGATTGAATTCCACCATCTGAAAAGGAGACATTTTAAATCAATAATTTTAAAAATAGTAATTAACAATCCACAAATATGTATGAAACCAGTACTGATGTGCAACAAATCCAAACACTTGTACTTTCGAGAAGGACATCTGCCCATTCTCACGTGGTCTGCACAACATCCCCAGAGCAAAGTGTTTGCCTCTCAATGACCCTCTGAAATGGCCGAGCAAGCTACTCAGTTCAAGGGCTTCTGGGACTGGGCAAGAAAGGCTGGTCAGCCAGAGACTCACACATCCCATACCTGATTTAAAAAAAATCTATTAGGATGGTCCCCCTGGAACTGTGCTGGGACCAGTGTCCTGGCCAATCATGTCGGTAGGTTTATGGACAGGGCATTAAACTGACAGAGAGGATGCAGGTGAAAGGAGCTTTCCAAATTCAAAGGGAAAAGGTGAAGCAATGGAACAGCATGGGAATGTGGCTGAAGACAAGCAGAAAGGAACAGGATGGGACAGAGTTTAACTAAAGTTGTACATCAGCAAATAGATTTGTGACAGAAAATTGTGGAAGAGAGTATATCATTTTTTTTTTGAATGGACAATGTTGCTGCAATAAGTTCGATGGATTTGTGACACAGAGATAAAAGATATTTAGACACCAGGGACACATGGATACAGGGTGAACAAAAATATTCAGTGGTTCGTAATCTTGTGCAAACTCAGGCAAAATGGGCAACGCGAACAATAATGGATAACAAAGGCATTATAGAGAAAGCATTTGGCCGCAGATCATGAAGTAGAGTCAGTCTGAATGTAAATTCTGGCTACTACTTGCCAAGGACACAAGCAGCAGAACAGTTTTAGCCACCGAACAGCATTTCATTGCTCATCACTGCATTACACAGGAACTCACTGGAATTTTTTAACAAAAGCATTGTGATAACTTTGGAAAACTTCAGTATTTGTATAATCTGGGACAATCACACACACAACATTGATATTGGAAGAGGAGTTCGGTTATTTTTTTTTCAGTGTTTCTTTGAAAAACACATTGTGTAACTGTTAAGGGACATTACTATCGCAGAGCGACCGTGTAATGAAACTTAGTGAATGAGTAATGTCACCTGCAGAGATCCTTCGGGAAATTGTGATAAAGTGCAGTTTAAATAAATATAAAGTTTTAAAGTCAATCACAGAAAGGACAAGCTACAACTAGAAACAAATATAGCCAATGACATGAGTTTGAGAGGAGAACTGACCAAGGTAAACAGGCTAAACAGATGAAATATGTGCCTGTAAATGAAGAGCGGAAAACATTTGAAGGGACAATGCAAAATACTCAACAAAAGGACATTCAATTGAAACAGTAAAAACCCTCAGCCAGAAATTCCCACTGATCCGTCACTCAGGACAAAAGGGATCATACTAGATTATGAGGCTGAGAAGATCACCAAAAAGTACTTAAAATCCTGAAGTCAGAGTGTTTTTGAGTAAATGTTAATGGATTGCAATGGGTCGGCTCGCAGGAGGAGGACCGTGGGAAGGGGAGCCACGGTCAGGGTTCATTGACACGATAGGAACAAGGAGAGGTGAAGGTGGTGAGAGTGTTACAAAGCCAGGAAGGATTTCTGCAGCTGGAGGGGCTTGCAGAGGTATGGAGGGACATATGTATTTTTATTTATTCATTGGATGTGGGTGTCACTGCCTGGAACAACATTCTTTGACCCCTCTGCTAATTACCCAGAGGCAGCTCAGAGTTAGCCACATTGCTGTGGGTCTGTCGGCCAGACCAGGTTAGAATGTCAGATGTCTAAGATTAGATTACTTCCAGTGTGGAAACAGGCCCTACGGCCCAACAAGCGCAACCCATCCATACCCCTACATGTATACCTTACCTAACACTATGGGCAATTTAGAATGGCCAATTCACCTGACCTGCACATCTTTGGACTGTGGGAGCACCCGGAGGAAACCCACGCAGACACGGGGAGAACGTGCAAACTCCACACAGTCAGTCGCCTGAGGCGGGAATTGAACCCGGGTCTCTGGCGCTGTGAGGCAGCAGTGCTAACCACTGTGCCACCCTGAAGGACATAAGTGAACCAGATGAGTTCTTCCTACTGGTCAACAATGTTCTTTATTATAGATGCACCAATGTCCTTTACAGATACACCATGACATCCGAACTCCTACTCTCAATGCTCCCATCCCAAACCATCCCAAACGCCTGCTTCACCAGCCTGTCTACCTGTGGCACTACATTCAAAGAACTGTGTACGTGCATCCCTGGGTCTCTGACTGACAACACTACCCAGGGCCCGAAAATTAACTGTACAAGTCCCACCCTGGTTTGTTTCAGCAAAATGGAACACCTCACATTTATCGAATTAAACTCACCATCTGCTATTCTTTATGCCCACTATCCCAGCAGTACTGTTAATCTTGTTGTATCATATATAATCTTCTCCACTAACCACTTTACCACCAATGTCAGTGACACCCAAGAAGTTAACCTACCAGGAAACCAATATTCCCATCCAATCCATTTATCCAGATGACAAACAACAGTGGACCCACTCCATCGCTGATCACATGTCTCCAGTGAGAAAAACCACATGTCACCGATCATTCTGTGTCTCCGACCATCAAGCCAATTTTGGATCCAGTTCACGAGCTCCTCCTGAATGCCATACTCTTTTTATACTGATCTGTGTTTATTACCTAGTTTACCAGAACGAACACAGAACGAAGAGCAGCCCAAGAACCGTCGGCCATGATTTCATGCCAACCTTTTTTCCAACTGTCAGATCAAACTAACCGACATACCCTTCATTTTACTATTATCCATGTGTCTGTCCAAGAATCTATTAAATGTTGCGAAAGTATCTAATTTTACTACCACCATTGGCAGTGCATTCCAACCACCTACCATTCTCTATCCTCTTATCCATTCTCCATTCACCTTAAAATTACATCCACTTACAATAGCCATTTATGCCATAGGAGGAAAAGTCTCTCACTATTCACACTCTCTGTGCCTCTCATCACCTTGTTCACCTCTACCAGGTCGACCCGCCACTCCTTCAGTCCAATGAGAAAACCCTTAGCTCCCTCAAACTTTCTTCACAAGAAATGCCCTCCATTCCAGGCAGCATCCTGGTAAACCTCCTGTGTACGCTCTCTAAAACTTGCACATCCTTCCTGTAAATAGGGGACCAAAGTTTGTGAGAAGATTTGTAGCTCGGGTGCTCGATGCTGTGGTTCTGTTCTCCGAGCTGGAAGCTTTTGTTGCAAACGTTTCGTCCCCTGTCTAGGTGACAGCCTCAGTGCTTGGGAGCCTCCTGTGAAGCGCTTCTGTGGTGTTTCCTCCGGCATTTATAGTGGCCTGTCCCTGCCGCTTCCGGTTGTCAGTTTCAGCTGTCCACTGTAGTGGCCGGTATATTGGGTCCAGGTCGATGTGTTTGTTGACGGAGCTTGTGGATGAGTGCCATGCTTCTCGGAATTCCCTGGCTGTTCTTTGTTTGGCTTGCCCGATAATGGTAGTGTTGTCCCAGTCAAATTCATGTTGCTTGTCGTCTGCGTGTGTGGCTACTAGGGGTAGCTGGTCGTGTCGTTTCGTGGCTAGTTGATGTTCCTGGATGCGGATCGTTAGCTGTCTTCCTGTTTGTCCTATGTAGTGTTTTGTGCAGTCCTTGCATGGGATTTTGTACACTACATTAGTATTGCTCATGCTGGGTATCGGGTCCTTCGTTCTGGTGAGTTGTTGTCTGAGTGCAGCTGTTGGTTTGTGTGCTGTTATAAGTCCTAGTGGTGACAGTAGTCTGGCTGTCATTTCAGAAATGTTCTTGATGTATGGTAGTGTGGCTAGTCCTTTGGGTTGCGGCATGCCCTCGTTCTGTTGTCTTTCCCTTAGGCATCTGTTGATGAAATTGCGAGGATATCTGTTTTTGGCGAATACCTTGTATAGGTGTTCCTCTTCCTCTTTGTGCAGTTCTGGTGTGCTGCAGTGTGTTGTGGCCCTTTTGAATCGTGTATTGATGCAACTTCGTTTGTGTGTATTGGGATGGTTGCTTTCATAGTTAAGGACTTGGTCTGTGTGTGTGGCTTTCTTGTGTACCTTAGAGGTGAATTCTCCAGTTGGTGTTCTCTGTACCCTCACGTCTAGGAATGGGAGTTGGTTGTCCTTTTCTTCCTCTCTCATGAATCGGATTCCTGTGAGTGTGGCGTTGATGATCCGATGTGTTTTCTCTATTTCCGTGTTTTTAATGATTACAAAGGTATCATCCACGTATCTGACCCAGAGTTTGGGTTGAAGTTGTGGTAAGACTGTTTGTTCTAAACTTTGCGTCACTGTGACCACTTAGACTTATAACAGCACACAAACCAACAGCCACACTCAGACAACAACTCACCAGAACGAAGGACCCGATACCCAGCATGAGCAAAACTAATGTAGTGTACAAAATCCCATCCAAGGACTGCACAAAACACTACATAGGACAAACAGGAAGACAGCTAACGATCCGCATCCACGAACATCAACTAGCCACGAAATGACACGACCAGCTATCCCTAGTAGCCACACACGCAGACGACAAGCAACATGAATTTGACTGGGACAACACTACCATTATAGGGCAAGCCAAACAAAGAACAGCCAGGGAATTCCTAGAAGCATGGCACACATCCACAAGCTCCATCAACAAACACATCGACCTGGACCCAATATACCGGTCACTACAGCGGACAGCTGAAACTGACAACCGGAAGCGGCAGGGACAGGGCACTATAAATGCCGGAGGAAACACCACAGAAGCGCTTCACAGGAGGCTTCCAAGCACTGAGGCTGTCACCTAGACAGGGGACGAAACGTTTGCAACAAAAACTTCCAGCTCGGCGAACAGAACCAGAACCACAGCAGGGGACCAGAACTGAACACAATATTCCAAGCGTGGTCTCACCAAGATGCTATAAAGATGCAGTAAAACGTCACGGCTCTTAAAATCAATCCTGCTGCTTAGGAAAGCCAACACAACATATGCCTTTTGAACAACCCTACCAACGTGCGTGGAAACTTGAGGGATCTCTGGACATGGATCCCATGATCTCTCTGTTCCTCAACACTGCTAAATATACTGACTTTCAACCTTTATTCTGTATTCAAATTCGACCTTCCAGAATGAATTACTTCACACTTTTCCAGATTGAACTCCATCTGCCACTTCCAGGGCAGCTCTGCGTCCTGTCAATATCCCATTGCAACCTACAACAGCCCTCCACATTCCCCACCACTCCACCGACCTTCATGTGATTGGCAAACTTACTAACCCACTCTCCAACATCCACATCCAAGTCATTTATAAAAATCACAAAGAGCAGAGTCCCAGAGCCGACTGTTACAGAACACCACTGGTCACTGAGCTCCAGGCTCAATACTGTCCATCTGCTGCCACACTCTGTCTTCTCTGGGTCACCCAATCCTGTCTCCAGACAGATAGATTTCTCCACATCCCAATCATCCTTCTTTTCTGAATGAGCGATCAACGTATTCGGTCAAATCCTTAAAGAATTCAATAACGTTTGTGAGGCATGACCTGCCCCTCACAAACCCATGCTGACTATATATAATTTAACTATTTTTTTCCAAGTAGTCATAAATCCTGTCATTAGAGTCCTCGCCAATATTCTGCACACAACAAACATGAGACTGAATCTGTAATTCCCAGGATTCTACCTCCGTAACAGAGACAAGACTCCACAAATCGTCCCTCCTCTGCCATGTTCCCCAGAAGGGCACTGGAGGGTGGTGGGAATTACAGAGATAAGGAGGAATATCAGGACACGAGGATTTTGCAGACATTAGGAGGGTTGCAGTGCCAAAAGGAGGCTTCAGTAATTGTGAGGTTTCATGTGATGAAGGCATTTTTGGAGGGAGGGAGGGAGGATTGTAGGGAAATGAGAGGTTTCACAGTTTGAGTGTTTCGTTAGGACTGCAAGAGGACACTGAGTTGGGAAGCACTGGCGGATGTTACATAGACATGGTTTTGGCTGCAATGGCAGGAAGAGGATTCAGGAAGCTGGAGAATATGGTTTCTGAACAAGGTTACACAAATGGGAAAGGTTGTCAGAGGTGGAGGTGTTTACAGAGACAGCAATGGTCTGATCTGGAGCAGAGGACCCAGATTGAGAGGGATGTGGGGACTGGAGGTGGTTTCACAGGGAGGGAGGACCAGAGACCCACAGGAGGTTACAAAAATGTGGAGAGCTGTAGGGCCTGCAGGAGTTCGTGGAGTTGGGGAGGAGGGAGGAATGGAGCAGCTTATAGGGATAAGGAAGTTGGTAGGAAAGGTCAGATCACAGACAGGGACTATTTAGGGATTGGAGTGGATTACAGAGATAATGTAGGATGTGTAGACTGTAAGAAAAAACACACATATGGAGGGTAGTTGGGACTGAACAGGTTTAGAGTTATCGAAAGGCTTAGGTTCTGGGCTTATTTAGACATGGAGGGTGTGGAATCGGACAGATGTTCCTGGAGATGAGAACAACAATTTTGGTTGGAGACAGTTACACAGAAAAAGGAGAATTAGTAATCTCCTCCAGTTTGGCCTAAGTGGTTGTTGGGGAGATTTCACGGCGGTGTTTAATGTAGGGCTAGGGAGGGTGACACTTCCAGCCCTGAAATGGTTAACAACAGCCAAGCGAGCTGCTGCAGGCGATTGCATGACTGCTGGAGCTTGTAAGGGATATGCATAATGTTAATTAAATCTTGGAGCCTGTAAATACCAGCCAGTATCAATTGCCCCATCGAAACTTGGGATTAATAAAGAAACTGATCGGAATCTGTAACTGTTAGACAAGTGTGAATTGCTCTATCGGAACCTGTAACTAGTGAGTGTGAATGGCTCTATTTAAGTCTAAAGTTGATAAGTGTAATTGACAATTTAGTTAAACTAAAACTATTGAAAATGGCTAGCCTGTCAGACGCATAGTAATTCCTTGACACAATGGACTATTGAATACGGGATCGGAACCGCTCCCAGGGATGGCTGAGCCATTGTCAAGCACAGCAGGAGCTGGACAGGCACTTCGATGCAGCCAATAGGAGGACGGATCCCCAGCGCGCGCAGATGAATGGACCAATGGGGAAGGCGAACTGACCGGGGACTCCAGGCAGCGCGAAGTATAATTGTGTCAACTTTGAACGGGAAGGCAGAACGCCTTCTCCAACGAATGCATGCCTGTTGATTCGTTGTATCAGTTAGGATTCTGTGAATAAACTTCTGTCTGCGTCTAATCATAGTTGCCAGTGTGAGTCTCTCCTTCCAAAAGAACACGCAAAGACGGGACCCTCCGGGTCCGTCTTAACAGTGGGGAAGTGTTGTAGGGGACGGTGATGTTCACACAGATAGGGGTGTAAGGGCTGGAAAAGTTTATGCAGATGAGTAGATAGGTGGGAATACTGGAAGAGCTTACATTGGCAGGGTGGGTGGTAGTGATGGAGCATGCTACACAGATCGCAGTTCCTTTAGGAACTGGATCGGGACAGTGAGAAGATTATAGGGTCTCCACAGATTGATTGCGTCTTTAGGGTTGGAAGAGGTTCGGTAGATAGGGAAATCTTAAACCCAATGTATACCATCTTCATTTGCCAGACCAGAGCCTCAATATCCCTCATCAGCCAGGGATCCCTAAACCTGCCATTTTCCTTTCAGCCTAACAGTTACATACTGACACTGGATTTTCAGTCTCACACTTTTAAAAGCCTCCCATTTTCCAGTCGTTTCTTTTCCTTCAAACAGACTCACCCGCTCAACCTCTGCTGGATCCTGTTTCATCGCCCCAAAACTGGCTGTGTTCCAGCATAGCTCCTTAACCTGTGGACCTCTCCTATCGTTTTCCATAGTTACGTTAAAACTAAGACAGTTGCGGTCACTGGACCCAAAGTGCTCTCCGACTGACACTTCAGTCACTTTCTGACCTTTGTTTTCTCAGGGAAGATCCAATGTTGGGCCACCTGTGTAGAGTAGGACCGTCTACATATTGATCAAGGAAACTTTCTTGGTAACATTTGACAAATTCCAACCCATATGGGCCTTTTATTCTCTGAGTGGTCCAGTCAATCCAGGGGAAATTAAAATCTCCAATCAATACTATTCTCTTATTCCTACAGCTGTCTACAATCTCTCTACACATCTGCTCTTCTCATACCCGCTGGCTATTTGCGAGTCTGTAATACAGTCCCAACAAAGTGACCACCCCCTTCTTCTTTCTAACTCCTAACCATATGGCCTCATTAAATGACTCTTTAGGAGTATCCTCTCTGAGCACTGTTGTTATGTTCTCCCTTATCAAAAGCGCAACTCCCCCTCCTCACTGTCTTTCTGTCACGCCTGCACCCTCTGTATCTGGGAACATTGAGCTGCCAGTCCTGCCCTTCTCTCAGCCAAGTTTCTGTTATGGCTGTAATATCCCAGTCCCCAGAGCCAATCCATGTTCTGACCTCGTCTGCCTTACGAGGCAGGCCTCATGAAATAAATGCCCTTTAACCAGAAGTCTTTTGACTGTGCCCCTGGATATCCTGAATAGGAAACTTGTTCTCGGTGGCTGGTGTATTTTCCTCTGAGTGGCCGATGGTCTCTCTCTTTTTCAGAATCCCAATCCCCTGGCAAACTAGATTAAGCCCTCCAGGTAACACTAGCAAATCTTCACCCCCAGGTTGCTAGTGCCCCTCTGGTTCAAGTCCAACACATCCCCCTTGTCCAGGTCACCTCTACCTCAGAAGATATCCCATTGATACAAGACATAAAAACCCTTCCCCCTCCACCAGCTCCTCAGGCACTCATCCATCCGGCTTATCTTTCTATTTCAATATTCACTGGTGAGCAGCACTGGGAGTAATCTGGGGCTCACTACCCTTGTAGCCCTGCTTATTACCTTCTTACCTAACTCCCGATACTCACTTGACCAGAACCCATCCAACTGTATCTATGTCATGGGTACTGATGTGCACAATTACCACTGGTTGTTCACCCTCCCCCTGGAGAAAGGGGCAAAACCTGACCTCCCTTTGGGGAAAAAGGTAGGGAAAGGGACTGAGGTATTAGTTGGGGATAGTTTTGTCAAAGTGACACAACTGTATTAGGTTGAAAACAGTTATGGAAAAAGACAGGCCTGGTCCACAAGTGAACCATCAACATTGTTCTGCCCCAATCCAGAAGGTATCGGTCAAGAGCTTTTAACAGTTGTTTGTGGAGACTATTTGCAGGTAAAGGGACCTCAGGCAGTTGCGAAGCTTTCAAAAGAGCAATAAAATGAGAGTTCAGGTTGATAATATTTCAGTTCGTGTGAAGGACAATGCTGATTACAAGTAGAAAATTCTGGATGACTGGGGATATTGAGGGTCTGGTCAAGAAAAAGGCAGTCCATGTCATATATGGCCAGCTGGATTCCTCGAAGAACATTGTGGGTACAGTAATACACTGAAGAGGGAAAGCAGTAGGGCAAACAGGAGACCTGGGAAAACTTTGGCTGATAATGCTGAGTAAGATCCAAAGGAATTCTACATGAATACTAACGACAGAAGATTAACTAGAGACATAATGTGCCCCATTAACGATCAATGGGATAATTCATGTGTGGAACCACAGAAGATGGGTGAGATCCTTGACGAAAATTTCGCATCAGTACTTAAAATCTGGGGAAGTCAGGGAAATAAAGTCTTCAAAAGACTCAGCATAACAGAACGTAAGGAGCTGGTGTTTTAAAAACGAATTAAAAAAAGACAAATCCCTCGAGCTAATCATGTATATCCGAGGACAGTGGGGGAAACTCAGGAAGAATTGCCCCTTAAAGAGGTATTTATATCAGTGACAGCCACGGGTGATGAGCTGGAAGCCTGCAGGGTGTTTAATGTTGTGCCAGTGTTTAAAACTGCTGTGAGGGAAAGCCAGGCACCAAAAGACCAATTGGCTTGATGTTAGTGGTGCGTACGGTGTTGGAGGGGGCTCTGAGGGACAGGAGTTACGCGCATTTTGAAAGGCAAGGGTTGATTAGGGACAGTTAACGCAAAGTACACAAGTAGTGTCTCACAAAGTTGCCTGAGTTTGTTGAAGACGTGACTAAGACGATAGAAGAAGACAGAACAGGAGACTGTGTCGATACTGACCACAGCAAGGCCTTGGACAGGGTTTAGCATGGAACACTGGTTAGTAAGATTAGATCATATGGGATCAGGGAGAGATAGCCAACTGGATACAAAATTGGCTTGAAAGTAGGAAACAGTGGTGGGAGAGGGTTGTTGTGCAGAATGGGGGCCTATGACTAGCGGTGTGCCATAAGGAACAGTGCTACATCCACTGTTATGCATCATTTACAGAAGATATTTCTGTCAGAGCATAGGAGTCATTGTTAGTAAGTTTGTTGATAAAGGTCCGTATATAACACGGGTTATAGTGGGCTGGGAATACAGTTATCGAAGGGGATCGCGAACAACTGAGCCAGAGGGCCAAGGAATGAAAGAAGGAGTTGGATTAAGGTGATGGATTTTGTTAAGGCAAACTAGGGAGGACTATCAGTTAATTGTCGGGCCTTGGGCAGTGTTGTCGAACAGAGAGAGACCAAGGGGTACAGTTACATTGTTCCTTGGAAGTGGCATCGCAGGTGGACAGGCTGGGGAAAGTGACATTAGGCACACTTGCCGTCATGGGTCAGAGCATTAAGGACATGAGCTGGTACATCATGATACGGCTGTACAAGGCATTGCTGGGTCCCCAGTTGGAGTACTGCATAGAATTCTCATCCTCCTGCTTTAGGAAGAATTTCCTGAAACTGTAAATGGAGAAAGGATTGACGAAGATGTTACTGATACTAAAGGATTTGAGAGAAATGGAGAAGCTGGATAAGCTGGAAAGCAACATCGGGGAATGAGATAGCTTTGGCTGGTAAGGTTAAGGAGAATGAAAGGAAATTCTACAGCACACACATAGGAAAAGCAACTAGAGAGGCAATAGGGCCCAGCAAAGATCAATAAGGCCATCCATGTGTGGAACCACAGGAGATGAGTGAGACCCTAAATGAACATTTTATGTCAGAACTTACTGCGGACAAGTCAGTTAAAGAAACAGTGATGGTTTGTAAAGAGTCCCCATTACAGAAGAGGTGGTGCTGGAGGTCTTCAAACATAAAGGTAGAGAAAGCCCTAGGTCCTGAACAAGTGTATCCCAGAACATTGTGGCAAAGTAGTGGCATGGACCCGAGCAGAACTATTTGCGTCATTGTCCTTCGATGATACAAATCGCAGGACGATGATTAAAACCACGAGGGATACAGGTAAGGTGATTAGCCAACGTCTTTAACCCAGGATAGTGAAGTCCATAACTAGATTGAATTGAAGTGCAGAAGGAGGAGGTGTTAGCAATTCTGCAAAGTCCAAAAATAGATAAGTCCCCGAGACCAAATGGGATTTACCCTCGGATTCTCTGGGAATCCAGGAAGGAGATTGGCAAGCCGTTGGCTTTGAGGTTTATGTCGTGATTGTTTACAGGAATAGTGCCAGAAGGTTGGAGGAGAGCAAATGTTATCCCCTTAGATTAGATTACTTACAGTGTGGAAACAGGCCCTTTGGCCCAACAAGTCCACACCGACCCTCTGATGAGCAACCCACCAAGACCCATTCCCCTACATTTACCCCTTCACCTAACACTATGGGCAATTTACCATGGCCAATTCAGCTAACCTGCACATTTTGGACTGTGGGAGGAAACCCACACAGACACAGAGAGAATGTGCAAACTCCACACAGACGGTTGGCTGAGGCAGGAATTGAAGCCGGGTCTCTGACGCTGTGAGGCAGCAGTGCCAACCCAAGCAGGGCAGTGGAGAAAATCCTGGTAGTTATAGACCTGTGAGCCTTACTTTGATTCTGGGTAAAGTGTTGGAAAGGCTTGTAAGGGATAGGATTTATAATCATATGAAGATGAGTAAGTTGATTAGGGATAGCCAACACGATTTTGTGAAGGGTAGGTTCTGCCTCACAAAACTTATTGAGCTCTTTCAGAAGGTGATCAAAGAGATGGATGAGGGTAAAGCAGTTGATGTGGTGTATATGTATTTCAGTAAGGCGTTTGTTAAGATTCCCCTGGTAGGCTATTGCCGATAATACGGAGGCATGGGTTTGTGGGTGATTTAGCAGTTTGGATCAGAAATTGGCTCACTGAAAGAAGGCAGAGGGTAGTGGTTGATGGGAAATATCGATCCTGGAGTTCAGTTACTAGTGGGTACTGCCAGGATGTGTTTGGGTCCACTGTTGCTGTCATTTATATAAATGACCTGGATGAGGGCATTGAAGGATGGGTTAGTAAATTTGCAGAAGACACTAAGGTTGGTAGAGTTGTGGATAGTAACGAAGAATGTTGTCGGTTACAGAAAGGTATGGATAGACAGCTGGACTGAAAGTTCGCAAATGGAGTTTAATGTGGAAAGGTGTGAGGCGATTCACTCTGGAGGGAATAACAGGAACACAGAATACTGGGATAATGGTAAGATTGTTGGTAGTGCAGATGAACAGAGAAATCTCTATGTCCATGTACATAGATCCGTCAAAGTTGCCACCCGGGTTTATGGGTTTTTTTTAAGAAGCCATTCAGTGTGTGAGCTTGTATTGGTAGAGGGATTGATTTTCAGAACCATTACATCATGCTGCAGCAGTACAAAACTCTGGGTGTGGCCACATTTGTTCAGGAAGAATGTATAAGCTTTGGAAAGAATTCAGAGGAGATTTACTAGGAAGTTACCTGGTATGGAGGGAAGGTCTTATGAGGAAAGGCTGAGTGACTTTAAGCTGTTTTTTTTTTCAAGAGAATGTGTTTGAGGTCAATTAATTGAGATAAATAAGATAATCAGCAGGTGAGATGGGTTGGACAATGAGAGCCTTTTCTCTGGGATGGCGATGCCTACCACAAGGGGAGATAGCTTTAAATTGAGGTAGATATTAATATTAATAAATAGATATGGGACAGATGCCAGAGGTAGGTTCTTTACTCAGAATAGTCGGGACATGGAATGCATTGCCTGCAACAGTGGTCGACCCACCAACTTTCAGGACATTTAAACGGTCATTGGATAGGCATCTGGACACGAATTGGAATAGTGTTGGTTCGGTGGGCTGCAGATTGGTTCCACACGTTGGAGCAAAATCGAAGTCCGAAGGGGCTGTATTGCGCTGTCATGTACTGTGTTACAGTGGGCATAAATATGAGATGGGAGAGGAAAGACTTAAAAGAGATTTTAGGAGAAACTTTTCTACACAGAGGATGGTGCAGTTATGGAATGAGCTTCCAGGGGAAGTGGTAGAGAGAAGTACAATAACAACATGTAAAAGACATTTGGGTAGGTACATGGGGAGGAGAAGGTTTTTATGGATACCGGTCAAATGCAGGGAAACGTGACTCGTTCATGGACACTGGTCAGCATGAACTAGTTGGATTGAAGGAACAGTTTCCGTGCTGCATGACTCTGTCTCCAGTTATTGGAGGAGGAGATTAACGAGATAAGGCATGTTGTGGACACTGAAGCAAGTTACAGTGATAGGGATGGTAGTCTGGAATGCAGTACATTTCAAATATGTGGAGGGACTCTTGGGATAGGAGGACATTACAGGGATAGGAACTGTTATAGTAGTTACAAGTTATTGAAGACACTGGTGCACAATAAATGCCATAGATACAGTGTTGCAGAGTAGTGAGTCTTAGTACAACAGAACTTACATTAGGAGTGGTGATTGGGCCTGGGGTGCGTGTAAACTGTGCTCCCACTCCAGCACTGTACCTGTGTCATGTCTTGTTAGCCGATGTTTGGAGCCCTCTCATTGCTCTCTGCTCTGTGCACTGTGAGTGATCTTACCTCACTGCAGGATTTATTGAAGGCTGTAGATCTCCCTGTCCTTTGTCTCTCTGGCTGACCGACCATCTTCAATGTGATGGTGGACGAGACACCCAGCAGCTGGGAAGTTAATCGAGTCTGAACCTTTCTGAGTACCTACAGGAGACAGAGGAATAGGCAGAATGGGAAATTAGACGGATGCAGTGAGGATTAAAAATGGCACTGATACCATTCTGTTAAAAACAGGCACGAAATTTCAGTGAACACAAGACTTTCAAAATGTATTTGACAGCCTAAATACTTTGTTAACCATTGCCAAAGTATCAGCCACATTTAATTACACGAAGGCCTTCAAGGTGCCTATAGATTCCAGTGATGTGCGTGTCTCTCTTCTTCTGCCCCTCTAATTTCGAAATGTAAACATGATTCATTTTTACTCTGCGTTTATGCAGTTTAATTATCAGGACTTCTGTATTTTTGGGAATGCATAATTAAGTCTATTTTGGATACCTCAGTTCTGTGGATATTCTATATTCTGTTCACTGTGTTTCATCCCTTGATATTGTGAATAATTTTCTCTCTGTTTTTAAAACTGGAAGTCAACCCAGCTAAAGTATTCCGAGTAAATTTTACTATATATTCACCTAAACAAATAACGACGTTACGCTCTGAATTGCCTGCATAACAATGTTTTGAGTGGCCTGGCCTCGGCAAAACGGGGGTTGTTTTTCTCAGAGCAGAAATAATGAGGAGCATGGAATGACAGATTGAAGGACACATTTGCTCTTGATCGATCACCAGGGTTTGTAGATTTCAGATAAGATGCAGAAAGCTTTGAATCGACTGGTAGGAAAATTATATCAGTCAGCGGGTGGTAGACCCTGGAACTCACTCTCCATAAAGATCAGTTGGACAGTTAACACTTCATTCTTCTCTGATTCTACCGGCCAAAGAGTTTCGAAAAATGCTCAAAGCCGTTAATCCCCGCGAGCAACAGTTATTCGATCGGTGGCTTTATGAAATGGAAAGGTGCCCATGAGTAACACGCGTGAGTATTCGGCTTCCCTCCTGTGATGACGCTGAAACATTGACTCTCATGTTCTCAGGGACATTTAATGAAGGCATTCTCGTTCCCGCAGATGAGGAGCTCATACCTTATTTCGGCTTTAGAAAAATCAGTGTTTATGCGTAATTAAAATGTGCACTGACTTCGAGCCAGGTAGGATTCGAAGCTATAGTCTCCGGATCTGTAGTCAAGCGGGTTATCCATTGCTCCACTGGCCCGATGCGCAAGTGCGGTTTTAAGAGCCATGATGTTAACACGAACATGGTTAATAGCTGTCATCTTTACCAGTTGAACAAGCGATAAAGATAATCACTGTCATTGCTTCAGTCCAATCTTCATCACCTTGCAAAGCAGCAGATTTTCCAAAAAAATACCACATATGTCCTCATGAAGCTTTCAGTCACACTCTGTCTGCTCAGTCATTCAATGGAATCACTGCTGATCTGATACATTTCGAATCCACTTCTTCAGGATAACTGAAGTGAACGTGAGCCTAATCACCACATCGTATATACCAGTTAACTTTCAGAGGTTTCGAGTACAGTAACGACTTTTGCGAGTATGCAGGAAAGTGAATACTGTGAACCAAGCAAAAGATCCCTTCATGGGAATTAATCCAGTTCAAAGTCAACCATATAAGGACGGGCAGATGACGTAAACATTCCTCTGCATCTCTGTGCACAGATGCTTCTCCAAGAATTGACACTTTGCAGAATTCTTCTTTGTAATTTAGACTGTCCCAGTTGCAGATATTCTCTCAATCCACAAACAAGTGCCCTGCTGAAAACTACTTCACTTCAGATTAAAATAGGTGACTATCTTTTCGCCCAGCTGATGTCCCAATGTTCCCTGCTCCATGTCAATACAAGTTCCTGCAGGTGAAATTGGAGTTCCCAGCCTGATGTCCCATTGCTTCTTGATGCGTGGGAATTGAAGTCGCTGTCATTAAGGCGAGAGCTTTTAGCCTCGATATTTCACGCGCCTCTGTATCATCGGAGAATGGCATTCCGCTCACCGATTGCATTTTCGCAGTCACATGCTCGTGCTGAACGCCATCACCATTTCCAATTAGTTTTCGATGCAGTGCTACTCAATTTCTCTGATTCCACGCCCTTGAACTGGGATTATATGACATGCCATTATATGATTACGTCAATGAGTGAGGAAATTGGTAAAGTAACCGATGATAAAATACAGTGGTATTGATAAACACATTTCAACAATACCCTGCAGTATCCCATGACCCTTTGAAGTTTTGTAGCTATCTCGCAAACGTAATATCCTACAACCTCAGTGTTGCAAACTCTACAGTCTCTCGGGACATAGAAGTTAAAGCTTCAACCGAATCTGAGTTCCCACATCTCAGTCACTGTTTGACAAGTATTCCTTTGTGCGTGTGGTTCTGTTCCTGCCATAACCTCTGCCACGATCCTTGTTGCTTTTTTGCCTCGTGTTTTTCCATGTGGCGCCAGGATTATGAAATGGTTCTTCCTTGGCATTGTCAACACAGCAAGTTCTGCTCGAATCACTGTCACAGCAATCGGCATTTTTCCCGTTTTACTCCATGTAATATGTGCTTAGCAAACGCTGAGAAAATTAATCTTTGTTTTACATAAAATACTCTACGTGGTGATAAGTTTCCTTCTTCAAACACCCACTGTCTCACATCTTTGCGTTTCACATATTATAACCACCCATTATCGGAGAAATCTCTCCCTCTCACAAGAACTAACTCGCCTAAACGTCCACCCTCCCATTTCACTGAGGTATTGTGCAATATAATACTCACATTTACACTGTTCATTCTGTACTGCTGCGGTCACTGTTTTGGGTGAAAGTGCTCAAACCCATGGTCGGCATCTTCAAGCAATTCAATCCATTTAGATGCAGCTGTTCTGTAATTAATCCTCATGGAGCAGCTTTTACTGACACGGACAAGAGATTACTGGAGCATCGGGCTCAGGATAAGTGCACAGCGCAGGATTGAGCAAATGATGTTTTATTGGAAACGACAAGTTTCTGTGGCTTTCTCCAGTCATTTATTTCATTTGTTCATTCGGTTCCCCCGAAATATTGCACGCAGTTCTGCAATTCACATTACAGTAGTCATGTGATCGCACTGGAAACCGTGCAGACATTTACGAATTTGAAAAGTTTAGGTTATGAAGACAAATTGTTTTGACTGTGGTTGTTTTCTTAAGGCAGAGGACACTGTGAGGATACGTGTTTCATGTGCACTAAGGAATGAGCGACATGAACAATGCAGACTAAAAGAAATGTTTCCTCTTGACCGATCAACAGGGGCATAGACTGAAGCTAAGAGGTGGAAAGGGTTGAGGAGATATGCAGAAAAATCTCATCAGCAAGCGGATGGTTGAATCTGGATTCACTGTCTGAAGGGATGCGGAGAGGCGAACTCACATAACCTTCAGCAATACACGGATCTGAACTTGAGTTCTTAATGCATGCAAGGCCAAGTGATGAAAATGAATGAAGATAGTCAAGCGATTGCATCTGACGAAAGCATGTACAACGACCTTGAGGGCTGTCATTCTACACATTCGTGGTATTCGTGTAGCTGTCCATGATGGGCTAGCAGTTCAATTTTTTTCGCTTTCTTCGCTGTGACCCGGTTTTGATTCTCAGTCCGGGAGTTGGGGTTTGTTTTGATCCTGACAGCGACATCAGCAAAAGCAGACCACCTGCAAGGGGAGTGCTTTTAGTATCTCGGATCAATTAATGACGTCGAGAAATGAGAGACGATGTCGCAGCCTCTTAAAGAAGGGGGACGGTCACTCGGCAGTCTCTGCTCAATCAGACAGTTCACTCTCCATTCTCCTCTGATTCTGATTCCTAAAGGTTTTCCCAAGATTGCCAAAGCTGAGACTTGGCTCTGTGTCTTGTTTCTTTCACAATCATAGATGCCACAGTGAATTTCGGAAAGTTGACATGTGTAAAGGGCAGCGTGAGTGAAGAATTCAGCTTCCCCTCCAGTGATGACTCTGGGATATTGCCTCTGACGTTCGCAGGGACATTTAATGAAGGGACTCTTGTCCCTGCAGTTCAAGGTGCAAACCTCAATTCGGCTTCAGAACAGTCAGTTTTAAGTGCAATAAAGTCAGCACTGCCCGCAAGCCAGGTTGGAATCGAAACTCCACACAGCAGATCTGTCGTTAGGCATGTTATCCATTGTACCACTGGCCCGTTGTATGTCCGACATTGTGTGGGAGATTAGCTTCTATGTGAATTTGAAGCCTGCCAGTCTTGCTCTTGAACCAAGTCGAAACCTTCACTACAATCTCTGGACCATAACCATGCGCATTATCCATTGTGACACTGCGCTTGCGCGTGCTTGAGGTTGGTATTCTGCAGAGTTGTGATCTAAACACGGACATGACCAATCATACTCATGTTCACAAGTTGAATAACCAGGAAAGATAACCATTACATCTTCATTTTAATGATCCACTGTTTGTGCAGCGGGAGGTTTTGTAACGAAAAGACATTCATCCTCATGAAGCTTCCATTCACTTTGTGTCTTCTCAGCCACTCAATGGGATCTCCGCTCATCTGATGAATTTCAAATTCACTTCACTGATTTTGCTCCATCACTTTTGATAAACTAATGCCTAATCACAACATCGTATTCAAGCTAATTTTCGAAGTCTGAAAGTATTTTAACAACCTGTGCGAGTTTACAAGGAATTGAATAAAATGAAATTAGCAAACAAATTCCCTTTCTGCCCAGAGCAGAGTTAGCCATATGAGATAGCTCAGAGAGCGAAAATATTACCTCCGTTTCTCTCAGTACAGATGTCAATAGAAACTGCTCCAGATACAGTTGGACCTTCCAGCTTGATATCCCAATACTCCCTGCTCGTGTCAATGGAAGCTGCTGCAGTTGAGGTTGGAGCTCCCAGCCTGATGCGACGTCTACTTCGTCAATAGAAACTGCTCCACGCAATGTTGGAACTCCCAGTCCCCGGCATCTCAATTCACTCTGTACTTTCAGTGAAATACTTCACACTCAATGATTTCATTATTGAACTCATATCCGCTGGCTCAGCCTCATCCGCATTTCCAGTTTGATCTTCGCTGCTGCACCACACAGTTTCTCGTGTTCCAGGCCTGAAACCTGGCACTATATGATATTCCACAGCAGTTGTCACTTCCTTGTATGACGAAATAGGTAAAGTAGCCGATGGTAAACTACATTTCTTTTGCAGAAATACATTCCAGCAATTCCCTGCACTATTCCCTGACGCTTTCATTTTCTGGAGGACTATATCAATCTTCGCCTTCAACAAACTAAGTGATTAAATATCCATCGGCTCTAGAGATACCGAAGTAAACCATTCAGCCAACCATGAGTTTGCATGTCTCAGTCACTGTTTGTCCAGTATTCCTACTGTTCATGGAGACCTGATCCTAATATATCCTCTGCCACTATCTTTACTGCTTTTTGCATCATGCTATTCCATGCAGTGCCGGTATCGTGCAGTGGTTGGCTGTTTGCGTTGTGGCAGCAGAAAGATCATCTGCAATTTGACTTCCAGTATTGTCACTTGTTACCGTTTTATGCAGAGTAAGTCATGCTTAACAAAAGCAGGAGCGAATCAATCTTTTTTGACATGAAAATATTCGTCGAGGTGATGATTTTGCTCCTTCAACCCCTCGCCCTTTCACATCTCTGCTGTCTATGTATCTTGATTCAAACCCACCAATTCACGGAGATTTCTCCCCATCCCACGATCAGTAACCCTGCTTTAGGTTCCTCCTCCAATTTCCCTGAGGCATTTGGCTATCAAGCACTCGCATTGACATTGTTCAGTCTGTGCAGCTGCAGTTAATTTTGTTGGGCGAACGTGACCCAATCCCACAATTAGGACCTTAAAACTAGTCGATCCATTGACATACTGCTGTTGTGAGATCAGTGCTCATGTAGCAATTTTTGCTGACATGTTCCGGAGATCACTGGAACATCCGGCTCAGGAAAATGACACAATGCATATTCAGCAAAGGGTGTTTTTTTTGGAAACGATCAGTTTCTCTGTTCTAATTTCAATGGGGAAGAGGAGATTGTGAGGAAACATGGCTGAAATGTGCAAAACAATGAGAGATAAAGGCATGTTCGGCTGAAAGAAATGGTTCCAGTCGGTCAAACGCCAAGTGGTGTAGACTAAATGTAAGAGGCAGAACGTTTTCAGGAGATAAGCAGTAAAAACTTTATCTACCAGTGGTGGTGGATAAATCTGCAACTCATTGTGATGAAATCAACACAACCTTCAGAGGTATTGAATCTGTATTTGTGATGCTAAGGCATACAAGGTAAAGGGATGGAAAATAGAATGAGGATAGTCAAGTGGTTGTTTCTGCCAAGAACGCGTCCAACGCATTTGAGGGCTGTCACTCTACGTACGTCTGACCGCTGTACTTGTCCCTGGTCGTGTCGTGGTTCTGAATTGGCACTTTTACCACTGCGGCACGGGTTCAATTCCTACTAAAGGCTGTTTTGTTCAGCATCAACAGCGAGGGCTTCTGTGATAGGATTCCCTTCAATGCTTCGCATCAATCAATGTCTCCACGAACATCAGATTCAATGTCCCAGCCTCTTAAACAAGGAGAAGGTGCCTCGGCACTCCATGAACCAACATTAGACAAAGATATTTATTTAGTTTCCTTGCCATTTCGAGGAACCGCAGCGATTGAGTCGATGGCTCTGTGAAATTGAAAAGTGCCGATTCACAGTGTGTAGGACTATTTGGTCTTCCTCACTTGTGATGACGCTGCGACATTGACTGTGATGTTCTCCGGGACGTGTACTGAAAGAGATTGTCGTGTCTGCATATCAGGAGCTCAAACTTCATCTCGGCTTCAGAACAATGAGGAAAATTAGGTTGTAAGTGTAATATGTACGTGCGTTAACCTCGAGCGAGAGAGGAGTGAAACCTGCAATGTTCTGATCTGGAGTCAGGCACGTTAGACTTTGCGCCACTTGCCCCACATGTTCTTCATACTTTCATGGTTCAGAGTTGTGATGTTAACATGGACAGGAGAAATAGCAGTCATATTCAAAAATTTAACATGGAAAGAATGTCACCACCACTGCTTCAGTCCAATCCTCCCCACTTTGTGTTTCAGCGCGATTCGTAATGAAAACATATCTGTCATGATGAAGCTTCCATTCAGCATCTTGTATGTTCAGCCATTGAATGGTATCATCGTTGATCCTATAAATTTCAACATTAGTTTCCTGCTTTTCCTCCATAAATCAAGATAAACTCGAGCATAATGCCAACATCAAATAGAGTCATAGAGTCAGAGAGATGCACGGCATGGAAACAGACCCTTTGCTCCTACTTGTTCATGCTGACCAGATATCCCAACCCAATCTAGTCCCACCTGCCATCACCCCGTCCATATTCCTCCAAACCCTTTCTATTCGTATATCCATCCAAATGCCTCTTAAATGTTGCAATTGTACCAGCCTCCACCACTTCCTCTGGCAGGACATTCCATACACTTATCACTCTCTGTGTGAAAACGTTGCCCAGTCGGTCTCATGTATATCTTTCCCCTTTCACCCTAAATCTATACCCTCTAATTTTGGACTCACAGACCGCAGGGAAAAGACTTTTTCTATTTACAATATCTTTGACCCTCATAATTTTGAAAACCTCTAAAAAGACACGCCTCAGCCTCCGACGCTCCAGGGAGAACAGCCCCAGTCTGTTCAGCCTCTCCCTATATCACAAATTCTCCAACCCTGGCAAAATCCTCATTTTTTTTTCTGAACCCTTTCAAATTTCGTAACTTCTTTCCGATATGAAGGAGACCAGATATGCACGCAATGTTCCAACAGTGGCCTAACCAATGTCTTGTACAGCCGCAACATGACCTCCCAACTCATGTACTCAATACTCTGACCAAAAAAGGAAAGCATACCAAACGCATTCTTCACTATCCTATCTACCTGCGACTCCACTTTTAAGTGAAATTTCAACTATCAGAATTCTATGAATCTGCACTCCAAGGTCTCTTTGTTCAGCAACACTCCCTCGGACATTACCATTAAGTACGGAAGTCCTGTTATGATTTGCTTTCCCAAAATGCAGCACCTCACATTTATCTGAATTAAACTCCATCTGCCACTTCTCCGCCAATGAGTCGAACTGGTCAAGATCCTGTTCTAATCTGTGGTAACTCTCTTCGCTGTCCACTACACCTCCAATTAAATGACAAAAGGTAGAGGACCCAGCACCGATCCTTGTAGCACCCAACTGGTCACGGGATTCCAGTCGGAAAAACAACCGTCCAGCACCATCCTCTGTCATCTCCCTTTGATCTAGTAATATACCGTTAATGTTTGGAAGTTTAGTTTGCTTTAATGACTTGCGTGGGTTTTCAGGAAATTTAATAACATGACACGAGCTGAAAATCGCTTGCTGCAATTTAACCAAATACGCAGTCAGTCTTATGATAAAAGGCAGAAAAAGAAAATATTACCTGCGTTTCATTCTGCACAGATTCTCCTCCACGAGCTGAATCTTTGCCACATTTTTCCTTATTTTTGCGCGATTTCCCTGGGACAGATATTCACTCAATCTATAAACATGGGTCCTGCTAAATACTACTTTAATTCAGATTAAAATAACTGAGTATCCTTTCCCCCAACTTGATGTCTCATTGCTCCGTGCTCCTTATCAATACAATCTGCTCCAGGTGAGGTTGGAACGTCCAGCCTGCTGACACAATGCCCCCTGCTTTATGCCAACAGAAGATGCTCTATATAAGTTGGAGGTCCCAATCTGATATCACACTGCTCCTTGCTCCATGTCAACAGAATGTACTACAGGTGAGTGCGGAGTCGCAGCCCCGGCATTTCATGCACCTTTATACCGTCACAGCGGGCTCATCCTCATGCCCATTTCCAATTTGATCTTCGCTGCTGCGCCACTCAGTCTCGCTTAGTTCAGCCCTGGGAACATGAGATTATATGATATTCCCCAACACTGGTTACTTATGCGGAATATCACAATTCTCCGTTTCATAAATCAGAAGTCAAACCCACGCACCTTCAGAGATTTCCCTCTCTTCCATGGTGACTAACCCTCCTTTACATCGCTCCTCCCATTTCACTGAAGTATTCCATAACCAAATGCACACATCGGCACCATTTTGTCTGTGCTGCTGCTGTCACTCTTGATGGGTAAACGTGTCCCATCCCATCATCGGGAACTTGAAACCAGTCGATCCATTTCAATCCGGGTGGTTATGAAATCAATCATCATATCGGAGCCGTTACTGGCATGGACCAGAGATTACCTGTTAACAATTCGTCTTGATTTCCTGCCACTGAGCCAGCATGGCACCTCACTTGCTACGTTTCCATTAATGCCACAGACGTTTATCTTTTAATCAGATTGCCATTGTAAAATAAACACACACTTTGTCAACCATACTAGTCTAATTCTTGTGCTAGGTGGCTTTCAGTCTGATGTTAAGCTGACTGGTTTGTGATCTCTACTACCAAGATGCTCTCCCGACGCCATTCCTCCTATTGTGCTGCTCTTGTTTGTCTTGCCATGACTGATCAAAACAGTGCTCTTGAAATCACTTCAAAAGTCATTTCGCATTCCAATGACACACTACAGTGTAGTTGTGAAAAAAAACCCATTATTCCTACCCTTTTATTTGATCATTATTGAGAGATTAACTGCCATTAGCTTCACTGTACCACGAGGTTGTTCTGGGCTCTGTGGCACTCTTCCAGCAGTGTCACTGCATTTTTTGTTCCTTCGCTGAATTTTTACAGTCGCGTTTGATGTTCATTTTAAAGATTCATTCCTCAAGAACTACAATTTGTCATTCGACCAAAATCGCCAGACTTTTCATTTAAAGTCTCCTCCAGTGATATCAAAAGGGGAAAAAGTGAGAGCTTTAGCAGCAGATGAACTGAGCTTCGGCCGAGTTATCAATTGTCAGCATGTGGGGCACATGTGTTCGAGGTAATGATAAGATTCAACAGCGCAACCCAGCAGCTTTCATGTTAACATTTATTTGGTGTTAGCTGCACAAAATGCCAGCGTCATTCCACTTCATTTCACAATCTGTCTTTTTTGTTTTTGGCTTGTCTTTTTCTCCTATCGTTCTCCCTCGATGACAGTAACTTTGTCTGACGTTCAAAATGCCTGCCTTTCGTATACCCGAAAAACTGGATTATCTCATTGGTTCGATGTTGGTAGAATAATCAATTCGAAATCGATTGGCTTTTAGTTTACTGAGACGTAATTGAAACTCGTTGGTTAAATTTGAATTGTTGTCAAAATAGCAACCATTTCAGGTACCTATTACACAGCCAAATGTTATATATTTTCAATATTCCTGTAAACTCTGACACTGCTCTCATAAGCTCTCAGTGCAGAAAAACATCCTACCTCTCTTAAAGGTACAGTATACACTTTCAACTTCATAACAATCTGGAATTCCACATCAGGCTGTCACTGGCCCACCACACACAAAACTAGAAATAAAGACGTCAAATAAAGGACAGTTATAAGTGAATGAGGGAGCAGTTAAATGTAGAGAAAGTGAGGACTGCAGATGCTGGAGATCAGAGCTGAAAATGTGTTACTGGAAAAGCGCAGCAGGTCAGGCAGCATCCAAGGAGCAGGAGAATCGATGTTTCGGGCATGAGCTATTCCTGAAGAAGGGCTCATGCCCGAAACGTCGATTCTCCTGCTCCTTGGATGCTGCCTGACCTGCTACGCTTTTCCAGCAACACATTCCCAGCAGTAAAATGTCCCTTGTCACAGTCAAAATGAAACAGGGGATAGAGAAAGATACTGTACTAGCCAGCACACAGAAAGTAGTCAAGTATTTTGCAGGAATCTACATCATAGGCATGAGAATGAATTAATTTTTTTTTACATGACATGGTGATGTGGTCGAACTACAACCCTGCTTCAGACACGTTCATTCAGCGTAAAATCCATATCTGGCAGTGGGGGAGTAAGGAACGTTCGAATACAGAGAACAGAAGTAGAGGAGTGGGAAGAGCACAGAGGAATGTTGGGCTGGAAGCAGTGGTGGATTAATGGGGTGTAAGACCATGGATGGATTTGACAGCAAATCTGAGAATTACAAAATCGGTGGAGAGGCATCCTGGGATCCAATGCAGATCAGTGAGTTTTATTTAGTCAGAACAGAAGGGTAGTCAAGAAGGAAATGCCAGGCTGTTAGCTGAACATCTGTCACAGGAAAGCTTCTCAATATTCTTTTATTAAAGTTGTTGAGCAAGGCAATTAGAGAAATAAAATCAAGGGTATGATGCAAATTCAAGATACTTTCCGAAAGTGTAGTCAGATTCAAACAGATTATTGAAGTTCTTTGTGGAGCTATCGTGTACTATGGATAAACCGCCATGTCCTGATCCATTCGTGAGCCTGTCAAACTTCTCTTGAAGGCTCCCTCCATCCTTAAACAATCCTTAATGAATGCTAGTACGTTTTCAACAATCAAATTGTATTTCGTGATGTTGTGTGGGACCTGATAAAACGCCTCCTGAGCAAGAAAAACAGTGGAGTTCCAACGTGAATTCCACTCCACAGGAGACTTTGCAGAGATCACATAACTTGAAAGATGACTCCCAACGCATCCACATTCTCTCATTGTCTTCCTCTTTCTTCAAAATTCTGGGACGAAGCCTGTTTGGTCTATTTGACTCAAAGTTTAGTCCAGTTAACTTTTGAAGTACGACCTCTTTCCTGTTCTTTTCTTGCCCCTTGTTTCATATTTTGGGATATTTAATCTCCTAATGAAGGGCTCATGATTGGATGTTTCCTGACGGGCTGTGTTTTTCCAGTACCACATTCCCACATTCTTCGACACTGATTGCAAGCATTTGCAATCCTCACTTTCTCCTTTTCCACAATCCTGACATTTGTAAAGTTTCTCACTGTGCTGATTCACTTTGCGTCTTGCCAAGCCAGATGATCTCCTGAAGCCTCGCCCACACACACGTGCTCTGTTTATCCTGACTTTGAACGAAGTTTGTACCTTTCTGTTCAGAATTCCATATTATTCAGGTTAGGATAAATGATGTGACTCCGTCAGACTCTGCTGTGATCTTTGATCCAAATTTGCTGATTGCAAATCAATCCTTCTAATACCGTGTAAAATTGATTTGAAGCATATAATTGTGAGAGAACCCATTCAAACATGCTCGGTCAAGTGCCTAAACAACTCTTTATGTGGCTCAGTGTCAAGTGTTGCCTTTTCACATTCCTGTGAATCATCTTGTACATTTTGATAGATGGAAGACGGGATAGAGTGACAATCTGACGTTGTTGTTTTGGATATCCATTGCAATTCTTTCATCATTTCCAGGTGTTTAACCTGTAACTCCTCACGTGCTAATGATCAGGGACCACGTGCACTACTGCACTGCAGCAGTTCAAGAAGATCATTCATCGAATTCTACACCGGCAATTGGAGATTGACAATATCTGCCAGTCTTGCTCAAGAAAGCGCTGGAAAGTGGGGTGAACTAATCTGCTCAGGGAACTAGCATGGGCACGATGCACCAAATTACATTCTGTTGTAATCATTCGGTAATTGTGACTAAAATTAAAGAAACAAATACTCATACTTTAGTCCATTGATCTGTTTCTGTATCCACCACTCAGTGAGAAAGCAGCTAATCGTTGGAGCATCTGTACTTTCAGACTCAGTGTTGCGAGAAACACCTGCAAGAAAATAATAGCAAAATACTGCAGCAGCTGAATTTTTTTTTAAAAAAAACAGGATATGCTGGATTAAATTAGTTGGTCGGTTTGTATGTGCAGGGAAAGAAGGAAGATAAATGATTTAGCGTGTGCAGACAGATATTAGGAAATAAAAATGAAGCAGATTTTCTTGATCCTTACGATCTGAGAAGCAGAAGGGAAATGGAGTTGAGTTGTGACAGTCACAGGCTCCAGGGATGGTAATTGGTGGAAAACTCATAAAGACACAGTCGACAAGACTTATGGTAAAATAACAAAAAGGGGTGTATAAAATTCAACACTGTCAATCCAGTTGAGAAATTCAGAAAACACAAATATACCTTGCTGAAAATGTGTTGCTGGAAAAGCGCAGCAGGTCAGGCAGCATCCAAGGAGTAGGAGAATCGACGTTTCGGAAACGTCGATTCTCCTGCTCCATGGATGCTGCCTGACCTGCTGCGCGTTTCCAGCAACACATTTTCAGCTCTGATCTCCAGCATCTGCAGTCCTCACTTTCTCAACAAATATACCTTGGTTTGGGTTTGGTGTGTGCCAATGCTCTCCTCTGAACTCACTCTAAATGCAGTTTCGTAAACCCATCTCTACCAGTCATTGTGTCCTGGTCAAAGTCTTGAACCATGGACTCTGCTATCCTGTAAAGTTGGCAGACGTTATCCCAAGTCCAAATGGCACTCCGTCAGCGCCTAATAACACCGGATCCAATGCTCACGCCACCTAAACATGCTTAAGAGAGGATAAAGCAAACATGACTGATAAGAGAAGTCAGGGAGAGCACAGAAACAAAAGCAAAAAAAAAAACATCTGATGTAGATTAGTGAAACCTGGAGCATTGGGAAGACTTTAATAACGAGCACAGAACAGCTGAAATGGCAAGATGAGTTATTAAGATTTAGTACATAAGTGAGTGAACCTGAAATATAAAGAATGTTGCAAGAGTTTGTTCACATATTTAAAAGTTTACAGAGAGAATAGTAAGGTAAAAACAATGACTGCAGATGCTGGAAACCAGATTCTCGAGTAGTGTGGTGCTGGAAATGGACAGCAGTTCAGGCAGCATCCAATAACAGGAAAATTCGACGTTTCGGGCAAAAGCCCTTCATCAGGAATACAGGCAGAGCGCCTGAAGAGTGTAGATATAACAGAGAGAAGGGTACAAATTGGAGCACAGGAGAAGACGTAATGGGGAACAACGAAATGGTGCAGGTCAGCACGTACATTGCATCAGTTTTCACAGTGGAAGACAACAACAAAATACGTGAATTAAGAGGCGCGTAGGGAAGAAGTGAATGAAATGCCAACACTAACGAGAAGATGCCGGGGAAGCTGCAAGGTCTGAAGGAATTAAATCATTGAGACCAGACGGACTGCATACCCGATTTCTGAAGGAGATTGCTGAGGAGATTGTCGAGGCAATGGTCTTGATCAATCAGAAGTCACTGGCGGCAGAGTGGGTCCCAGATGACTGGAAATTTTTAAATGCAACACCCCTGCTGAAAGAAAGAGGAGAGGCAGACACAGACTACTGTCAGCCATGCGAACGACAGTGTTGCACAGTACTTGGAAATGGATGGTAAAATAGAGCAAAGTCTGCATGTCTTCATCAATTGGACGTCATGTCTGACAGCTATGCTAGATCTTTTTGAGGAAGTACAAATCAAGTAAGACAAAGCAGAGCCAGTGGACGTGATCTAATTAAATACTCATAAGTCCTGTGGTAAGGTGCCATACAGCATACTGCTAAATAAGATAAGAGCGTGCTGTTAATGACAAGGAGGGGATTGGCTGATAGGCTGAGTGGGAACAGAGGGGTCCTTTACAGGATGGCAGCCACTGACTTCTAAGACGTACACAGCGATCGGTGTTGAGAGCGTAACTGTTCACGTTATACATTAAACATCTGGACAAAGGAGCAGAGTGCATTGTCGCTGCAATTGCAGTTGACACAAACGAAGTTGGAGAGACAAGTCGTGTCAAGAAAGCTGGGAGACTTCATAAGGACCTGGGAAGACGCAGAGAGTGGTCAAAGAATTGGCAAATGGAATACAACATGGGATGTTTGAGGAGAATCGGATATGGAAGTTTCCTTTGGGGCCTTGGAGGGAGGTGAGGGGGGAGGTGTGGGCGCAAGTCTTGCACCTCCTGCGGTTGCAGGGGAAGGTGCCAGGAGTGGAGGTTGGGTTGGTGGGGGGTGTGGATCTGACGAGGGAGTCACGGAGGGAGTGGTCTTTACGGAATGCTGATAGGGGAGGGGAGGGAAATATATCCTTGGTGGTGGGGTCCGTTTGGAGATAGGGGAGGGGAGGGAAACATGGGATGTGACAGGTTATGCAATATGAGAGGAAGAAGGCAGGCTTCGACTAATTTCTGTTCATGAAAGCCTTTAGAAATCCGAAGCGCAATGTGATTTGGGATCCCTAGATCAGGCAGGTTCAGTTGGAATTAAGGAAGGAAAATTCAATTTTATAATTTATATCAAGGGGCCTCGAATGCCAGAACAGAGATGTCCAGTTGGGGATTTATATAGTTGTGGCAAACCGCATATGGAATATTGCAAGAAGTTAGGCCCGATATCGACGGGTAGAGTCAGAGTCATGCAGCAGTTTAACAGACCATTCACTCCATATATACCATGTGGTACATATTGCCAAATTAAAATAGCTCCGCCTTCCTGCATTTGGCCCATATAGCTCCAATATATTCCTAATCAGTTACATATCCAAATGACTTTTAAATAATTTAACTGTACCTGCATCCATCACTTCCTCTCGAGGTTTAATGCACACAGTGACCAAAGTTCAGAAAACAAAAGCTGCCCATCATGTCCTTTATAAATCTTCCTTCGCGTACTTTAAAAATATGCCCCTAGATTCGAACTCCCTCACCTTTGATAGTAATCTTATTTATGCTCCTCGTGATTTTACAAATCTCTATAAGGCCATACGTCGAAATCCTCTGCTCCAGTGAAAAAAACCGCAGCCTATTTTAATAACAGAAGACTTCCATTCATGACATCATCCTGGTAAATACTTTCTGAACCCTCTCCAATTTAATAAAATCCTTCTCATAACGAAAACCAGAACTGTACACAATACTCCAGAAGATGTGTTGACATTGGAGAAGGTCCGAAGAAGATTTAAAAGAATGATCCTGGGGGGAGGAAATGCTTGTCATAAAATGTTCAAAACTCGGGGGCTGTACTTGATGCAGTTTAGAAGTTTGAGGAGGATCTGATTGAAACTTAGACAATACGGAGAAGTGTAAGTAAAGTGGCTGTGAAGAAGTTTTTCATCTAGCACGAGAGACTGCACAGGAGCCGACTGCACAGTCTCAGAGAGAAAGGGTGACCATTTGAAGTGAGATGCGGAGGAGTTTCTTCAGCAAGAGGGTAGTCATTCTTTGGAACTCTTTGCCAAGTCATTGCGAATATTCAAGATAGACATAGATAGGCCCCTGATTGATAAGGGGATCAACAGTTACAAGAGATGGCAAAAAAGCAGAAGAATGAGGTTGAGAAACATATCAACCATGACCAAATAATGGAGAGGTCTCGATGGGTTGAATGGCCTAATTCTGCTCCTTTATCTGGTGGCCTTCTCGCTGTTGCGTGTGACTGCAATCTGCCCATAGACTGAGCAAGTCAGATCAGTAACAATACTATGGAGGAGACGTACCTGGTGTATGTATGAGATGGTTTTCTGAGTCGCTATATTAAGGACACAAATGGAGTACAGAACACCCTCGATTACGTACTGTTTACTGGCCGTTAGTGGGTTAATTTATTTGGCTGGTCGACGAGATTACGATGAAGAATGACAGCAACAGCACGTACACAGTTGTTTTACTGGCCTCATGAAGTCCCCACATTCTCAATCCTGCGCCTTGCCTGAGGCACAACGACTCTCAAGTTAAAGCACCATCAGTCAATTCATGCGATCTCTCTTTCACTCTCTAATGAGACAGCAGGCCTGAGAATATGTCAACTTTGATTTCAAAGGTTTATTTGTATATATGACAAAGAATAATTGACAATCTATCTCTATGCTGTCCCGAATGGAAGAGTGAAGAAGTCAGTGACAGAACTCTTCGTTACGGTGGAGAGTGATTGAGCTGACTGAGATTATGAGCCGAAATCTAAATAGAAGAAATGACACTGACATGAAGCGTGAGCAGGGTACAACGAATTAGGGAACAGAACTTAAAGGGAAGACGAGCACTTAAAAAGCATTTGCAGGAACTGCAACTGCTTCTCACTCCTGTCTGACACAAAGAAAACGGGAAACATGGCCATGTTATGGCTAACAAGGGATATGAGGGCATTGTATTGCACTCAAGGAAGAGGCTTACAAATTGGCTGAAAATAGCAGCAGACATTAAGACTGGGAGCCGTTCAGATATCAGCACAAGATGAAGCAAGAATTAATGCAAACCGAAAATTTCGTTTAACAGTAAGCTTGAGAGAAGCATATAATGAATTGTTAAAGCTCCTGAAGGTATTTGAAGGGAGAAAAAAAAACGATTATTGAAAACAAATTCCTTCCAATGAGAAACAGAGGATGTTATAATGTGTGATAAATAAATTGCATAACAAATAAATATGTATATTAATTATGTCAACACAAATGATGACACAAGTAATATTCCTAAAATGCTGGGAAGAAAAGGAGAGGGAGGAACTGAAGGAAAACAGTATTATCAGGGAGTTGGTGTTGTGGAAATTGATGAAATTAAAAGACAATAAATTCCACCAGCTGCGAATCAAACACCAGTGTACCCTAAATGCAGTGATTGCTTTCTGTAACTAGAGTGTGGAGTCTAACTAGAGTAAATTAATTGTCATATTTCAATATTCCTTCGAATCTGAAACGATATCTGTGGATTGGAGGTCAGTTAATGTGACCCCAATATTTAGAAGAGGAAGTCGCCAGAAAACATGGAATGACAGAAAAGTTATCCTAACACTATAAAACAGTAACTGGATTGGACAGAAGCAGCATAAATTTACGAAAGTAAACTAGGAAAGGAGATCTCGTCTTCTTGTACACAAATCGCTGAACGTAAGCACACAGGCGCAGCAGCAGGCGAGGAAGACAAACGGTGTGTTAGCCTTTGTACTGAGAGGATTTGAACACAGGAGCAGTGAAGACTTGCTGAAATTGTACAGGGTCTTCTTGACACCACAACCTAGAGTGTTGTGTGCACTTATCTGATGAAGAATATTCTCCATACGGAGAATGCACAACAAAGATTTACCAGACTGATTCATGGGATGGCAGGACTCACGAATGAGGATTCGTTAGGAGGAAAATCACTCAAGTTTAGAATGATGAAGTAGGATGTCACAGAAACGAATAAAATTCTAAAAGGTACGAATAAGGTAAATGGAAGAAGAATGCTTTCAATGACCAGGGCGCTCAAACCATAGAGGGTGGGGAGGTGGCGTCACTCCTAATAACATGGGGTAGTCCATTTAAGACAGAGATGAGGATTTTATTTTTTTAATCGAAGACTGGTTACTCAGTGAAATTTGATGCCACAGAAAGTAATTAAATCCAGAACTTGGAAGGTTGACAAGATGAAGATATCTATAGTTTTGAGGGCAAGAGGGATCAAAAGGTGTAGGCCTAAAGGGTTAGCAGGTCACTGTGCGGAATGATCAGCCAAGATCAGACTGAATTAGGGAGAAGGATCAAACATCACAACAAGCCAGTCCTGTTCTAATTTTTCATCCCTCCATTCTGTTAAAGGTGGGATATAAAAACCAATTGTTTTTATTTGACACAAATATCAGTAACACATTATATAGAATTTTAAAATAATCCTGTAAATACTTACCAAACAGCAATCGGGGAGCAATTTTGGCATACGAACCTCAGCAGTTCGAGGAGGTGCAATGTAATTTTTGAGGTTCGTACACTGGCTGTTCTCTATCTCAATTTCATTCCAGTTCTCAGATTACTGAATGCTCTAACAAAAGCGACATAGTATGCATGAAATAAGTAAACGTCTTTAAAATGTTGCTGATACTGGGTGGAGGGAGTAGTGGGAAAGGGTGGGGAAGGGAAGCAGTGAGAAAAACAATGGGTCGGGTTTTTATTGATGGATTAGCAACAAATGACCCCAAATTCCAAAACTCACGCGACCCGCTATCGTGCTCAGGATTCCTGTCCCTCCACTTGCTGCTCCATTCTTTCCGTCTCTGACACAGTTACAGTAAGGTAAGGGACAGAGGTGTTCATGGGGTACACTTTCCCATCAATCCCAGTAACTAATATACACCCAAGCATCTCCCAACAACATCATATCCTCATGCACCACAGCAATGATTTCAAACGATATCATTTATTTTCAGCTCTATTCACACTAAAGATAGATAAACCAACAGTGGCCTGATAAATTAAAAAAAAAAACAAAATAAAACTGAACCAGGAATAGCGATCGCTGACTGGGGCCTGCTTCTGGGAATAAGACCCACGCTCTCTGTGGCTTAATTCGCGGCCCCAGACACACTACGTTTGGGTCCAGAATCATATAATGACCAAACATGAAACTTCTAACTGGGCTGTAGCACCTGGTGCTTGGCTCCCCTTTAGCCCTCACTCATCGACTGTTGATTGGAGAAAACAACATTTCGTTCCAATGATCGCTCATGCAAGCATGCTCACAGTTCATGTTAACGCCATGCATGCTGCAGGACCCATCCCAACTGATGACGTATAATGTCCGACAGCGAAGAAGAGGGGGACTGACAGGACCAAGCTGGAGGCATTGGTCCTCCAACCAATCATAGAAACTCATGGGCGCGCTGGGGGATCTGATAAATCAGAGAATGCAGTTGGGCTAAACTAATCTATCCAGAACGTCCTCACCCAAAATTCGCTTGAAAAATTCTTCCAATTCAAAACACAATTGTTAATGATAACTCTGTTCCCTTTCCCGCAGGCGAAAGTGAGGACTGCAAATGCTGGAGATCAGAGTCAGCATTAGAGTGGTTCTCAAAAAACACAGCAGGTCACGCAGCATCCGAAGAGCATGAAAATCGAAGTTTCAGGCAGGCACCCTTCATCAGTAACCTTTCATGCAGCCAATTTATGATCAATATTGCTACTATCCCTTATATTCCTTCAGGCCCAGGTTTCATACACAGCGGTCTCAAAGAACATTTGTCTTTTGTTTTGCCAATCTACATTTATCTGATCGTTTTGGATTAGCATCACGAAGACTTCTTCTTACCTCATCAAAATAATCGGCAGTCAGTTCCCCACAATTTTCTATGAACAATTCTATTTTAGCTTTCCTGAATAAAACACATATTTCTTCACGTGACACCTCATTTTGTCTGATATAACCGTTTGCAACATGTTGCATACAGCTTTAAACGGTTATCCTGTCAGTACAAAATGAATTGACAAAACGTTTATCAGTGAACTGAAAGCGTGCATACCTTTTAAACATGAGAAAATGTGTCTGAATGAGTAAAGACAATCAGTTTGTGATGGCGTTGATATCTACCACATTTTCAGAAGCTGCCAGACAAGCTGAATACTTCCAGCGTTTTCTTTTTTTTTAATATATATCAGATTGCCAGTATTTTGCTTCTGCACTTGTTCTTGGGAAGAAAGGGATGAAACGTTCTGGGTCGAAAGCAGGAGCAGTCACCTCCTTCAGTCATGCAACTCCCAGCTTTCCTCTGGTTTTTTGTTTTGTGAAAACACTATCTGGCTTTAAAATTGGATTTTAATGATAATCTAACTGTTTACATGTCACTCTTTCTGCTCAAATACGAAATAAAAATATACATCAATTTATATCAATTTCACAATTTATATGTCTATGTCCCGGACAGAATTCTACTTTTAAGGAGAAGGCAGCATTTCATATCGGAGACAATAAATCCTAACGATATGCAGGCCATGGCTGTGAGAGCACGGAATCCAAATTACTAGACTTCCAGGGACAGACTCTGTTTCACTCACCCTGGACACTGTCTGATGCGGCATGACAGTCTCCCATCCTTCTGAACATGATGCCTTCAGTTCTGTCTTGCTTTTGTTACGACTGGTTTCTAATACACAGGCTATCCAATTATCTATTATGTTGCAGTTTTTAAAGAGTGAGAATCTTTCTCTCAGAGCACACTGCCTCCGTAGGTCAATGCTTAGATAGGGGAGTAACACAGACAGGGGAATGGCTGAATGCTTCCTTTCTTTGCTGTAACCAGACTCTGGTGTTGAAATCTGAAATGAGACAACATAAGCCAATTAAGTGAAATCCTACTTTCTGGCTAATCTCTCCTGAGGCCTCAGTCATTTCACCAGAACGTGTCTGTGTGTTTGCCTCTCTAAATGAAATGGGGTTCAGATCACCGTGGGGATGTGAACACAGGTTATCCATCTTAAACCTCAGACACATATATTGTAAAACGTGATTGGATAATAGCATTGCGACGAGTCCTTGAAATATTTGAGAATACAAGGGGGCAGGCCAAGTGCTGAAAGCTTGGATGATGGGTTTCTTTCCATTCTGTAAACAGTCGATGACTTGCACAAACGTATGTCCCGATAAATAAACGCCATATGTTTTGGCATTCCGAAGCAGTCCAACAGCTTGGGAGGCAGCACCGGGGGTGTAATGGTTAAGAGTCTGTGTTTTCTTTACCACGGCCAGAGTTTGGTGCCTGGTCAGTGACAGTGACAACAGCGAGAGTGGAGCAGCTCTGATGGGAATACTTTCAACATCTCAGATCAGCTCGTGCAACGAGAACATCAGAGTTCATGTCCCTGCTCCTTCAAGAAGGGGAAGGTCCTTGACAGTCTCTGCTCAGACGGTCAGTTCAACCTTCATTCCCCTCACACAGAGTTTCTAAAGATTCACAGAGTTGAAGCGGGGCTCTCTTTAATTGTTTCCTTTGCACTCCCACGGGTTGGAGGTATTGCGTTGGTTTGAAACTGCTCATGTGCACAAGAGCAGCGTGCGAGGTGATGCTATCTTCCCCTCCTCTGACAGCGCTGTGTGGTTGACTCTGATGTTCTCATTTGCATTCATCGATCGGAGACATTAATTGGTATATTAAGAATTGCCACAAATAATTCCAAATAGAATGAAATTCTTTCAAATGTTCTGGCTACAAAGTACTCAGAAACTGCTCATTTTTGAGGGGTATTTAGGAAAACCAAGGTTAAGAAGATAAACAACTTGCGTTGCAAGATGCTTCTAATGAAGACGTCAATTCATTTGAACGATTCGGTGGAATTGTGTTGATCATTTTTGTACTTTCTATTACCACACCGAACTACTGTTTAAAAACGAATCTGTTAAACAAAGAATTGTGGTGTAATCGACAATACTTATAAGTGGACAATAGATTGAAGTTGGGCATGCCCTCACATCAATAGTTCATACATCCCAGCATTTCAAAGATTCTTCTTCCTGCAGATAAGGAATTCAAAGCACATCTCGGCTTTGGGACAATGAGATTGTAAGTGTAATAAAAATCGGCAGCGTTTCAGAGACAGTAAAGAGTCGAATGAACAACCCCCTGAATTGCAAACAAGCAAATCATTAAGCCACTGATTCAACTGCGCTTGCTGCAGTTCTGTGATGATATCAGGGACAGGAGAAACAATTGTAAGCGTTCACAGGGTGAACAACTAGTAAATATAATCGACTTCACCACGTCACTCCAATATACCCCACATTGTCAAGTGGACAATTTCGCAAAGAAAACACACTTGTTCTCATGAAGCTTTCATTCCCCCTGTGTCTGCGCAGCCATTCAATGGGATTATCGCTGATTTGATAAAAATTTATCTCTACTTCCGTGCTTTTCCTCGACAGCTCGAGATAAACTTGAGCTGAATAAAAAGTCATGTATTCTTATTAATTTGGGAGTTTCGCGGACATACCACTCAGTTTCTCTGAATGGTAAGTGAGAATATGTGATCGTTGTCAGCAGTGGTTACTTCCACATGTGAGGTAACTGGTGAAGTAAATGATGTTAAACCACATGACTATTGAAACATGCATTTCAACAATACCCCAGACTATCCTCTCACTCTTTGATATTCTGTGGAAAACAGTTCATCTCAGTCGTCAACATACCCAATGATGGAAACTACACAGCCTCTAGAAATATCGAAGTTAAAGTTTAAACCCATTCTGAGTTCCTACATCTCATTCCAGACTTCGCCAAGTGGTCTTCTTCTGTTTGCGTTGCTGTTTCTGACATATACTCTGCCGCTGTATTGGTGTATTGGTGCATTGGTTTGCGTGATGCTGCGTTAGTATTCAGTGGTCAATACGTTGCTTTATGGCTGCATCAGTACGTTTAGAATTCGAGTCATGGTGCGTAATATTTTCCCCATTTTACGCGGTGTGACATGTACTAAGTCAACACAGCATGGAATCAGTTGCTTTCACGTGAAAATATTCTCCAAGGTGATGATCTTCTTCCTTTAGAACTGCTCTCCCACATTTCAGCGTGTTTTATATATAAGGATACGAAACCACCCATTGTCGAATATTTTTGTCTTTCTCCCGCACTTACTGACCATCCCCTCGATCTGCTGTCCAAATTCCCTCAGGCACTGCGCAATCTAACACTTACTCTCAAATTGACCCCATTCAATATGTGCAGCTGCAGTCATTGTTGCTGGGTGCACGTGCTCCAATCTCAGCATTTCCAACTTCAAACCAATCGATCGTGTTCGATGACACGGTTGTGTGATCAATGCTCACGTAGCAATTTTAACTGACATGAACCAGAGCTTCTTGGAGCACCAGTATTAGGAAATGAGAAGAGTTAGGTGAATTTGGCATGCTAAATTTCGCGTCGTGTTCAGGGATGTGTCAGTTAGGCGCATGAGTTAGGGGTAAATAAAAAATAAGAGGTTAGGAGAAGAAGTCTAAGTTGTGTTATTCTTCATAGGGTCAGTGTGGACTTGTTGAACTAAACGGCCAATTTCCACATTGCAGGCGTTCCATGGTTCTATGAGAAGGACACAGGATAGTACTGAGCAAAATAGAGCTTGTTGGAAAAGTGTTGTGACTTTTTGATCATTTATTTAATTTGCTCATTCGGCTCCAAATGGACTATTGTGTGCAGTCTGCAAGTCACTTTACAAAGGAGATGTGATAGCACTGGAAACGGTTTAGAAGAGATTTTTCAGGATATTGTCTCGGCTGAGGAGTTTCAGTTATAAAGAGAGTTTGGTCTGATATTTTTCTGAAAGCAGAGGGAATTGAAAGGAGACACGATTGAGATGTAGAAGTAATGGGGTATATGGAAAGGGTAAACTAGAAGAAACGTTTCCGCTTGATGAAGAAATCAATCACCAGGGAGGCAGAGATTTAAGAGGCAGAAAGGTTTGAGTATGTGTTTTGGAAAAAAAAACTACCTTCTCAGCCGTCGGTTATACGGCGGAATCTTGAACTCACAGTAAGGGTCAGAAACACTCATCACTTGAAGAACGACTCAGATGTGAATTTTTGATGCCATCACATAGCTATGGGGTCAGTGGTTTTAAAGGAAGTTGGATAGTGAAATAGTTGTCATGTCCAGTCCTGGCATAGAGGCTGATGGGCTTCTTTTTTTCCCACAGTAGCCCTGGGTAGTACATCTGCCTGTCACCGCATCAATCCGAGGTTCAGTTACCCATCGAGAAAAGTGCTTGCCATTTCAGGCAACTCTGTGGTTAACGCTATTGTCTCTCTGCGCCAGGAAACGAGTTTTTAATTCAACCTGGAGTGATTGACAATGAGGAGTTTGCACATTCTTCTGCATAGGTTTCCTTTGGCTGGTTAGGTTACTTCAAAGTGTCCAGTGATGAGCATGTTAGGGAGATGGGAAATAAAACGCGAAAGAGATGAAAGTACTATAAGTCAGAGACAAAAGTAGGGAGTAAAGCATCAGAGAATTCGGAGTTAACATTTCGACTCGAGTGAACCTTCCTCAGAACAGTTCTTGACTGAAGCGTTGACTCTGATTTGTCTAGACTGATGCTGTCAGATCGGCTGAGCATTTCGAGTAAATTCTATTTTTGTATTTGCGGGTTTGGCAAGAAAGGGTGGGGGAGTGTGAAGCTCTTCGGATTCATTGTGCAGATGGAATGGGCCTAACGTTCTTTGTCTGCAATGTTGCGATTCTATCACTACTGTCCCTCTGAGGTTTTGTCATTTGTACAGTTTTTTTTAATCAGTTTTTACCACACCTCCAAAAATGTGTCTTGCAGATCTTCACACAAGATTCTAGCTATAGCCAAAACAAAAACAAGTTTAGGAATTGTAAATTGTCCATTTCAGTCACAAGCATGGGTTATTTAAGCATCTGCTTCCATTATCGATGGGACATGTTTCAGGAAGGATGGTGCTGTCTGAGTCAGCGTGGGGAAGGACCGCAGCTCCAGGGGAGACACAGTGTCAGTGAAAGTGCAAGCACGTTTGTTCTGTAAGCCGTACGCTGTGCCTTTGTTGGAATGCAAGCCATTTGATACATATGTTCCGAATTGAAATGCTTACTGGAACCAGGAAGCGGTGGAAGGTTTACGTTATTTTCCACATTCACCAATATCCAATCCCACTGAACTCCACAACTTGCAGGACATTTTCTCTCGAGACCCCCGGTCCAGTATTCCTTGCATTCCAGAAACTGTCCATACAGCACCATTCCATAACATACAGAAGTTGCGGCTTTACCACCTGGTCGAGCTCCACCTGAAGTATTGCATGCAGTTCTGGTTACTGAATTTTGGAAAGCTGTGAAAGTCTGGAAAGAGTTCAAAGAAGGTTTACTAGGATGTTTATTGGTGTGGATCGAAGGTCTTACGAGCAAAGTCTGAGGAGACTGAGGTTGTTTTCGTCGGAGAGAAGAAAGGTGACAGGTGACTTAATCAAGATTTATATGACTATCAGAAGGTTAGATAGAGTGGAGAGTGAGAACATCTTTCCTCAGACGGCGAAGGCCTACACGAGGAGCTAAAGCATTAAATTGAAAAACGATTGATTTCGGACAGATGACAGTGTTAATGTCTTCACTCAGAGAGTAGTACGGGCGTGCATCAGCCTGCCTGCAACAGTCGGAGACTCGCTGAGTATAAGGGTATTTCAATGTACATTGGACATATATATGGATAATAATGTAACGGTGAGGTTTCGATGGGCATCACATGTTTTTCAAAGGTCAGTGCAAGATCGAGGGCCAAAGGGTCTGCACTGCACTGTAACGTTCTATGTTCTAAGGTATAAGCCCTGCTGGGTTGCCATATCTCTCCTCACTGTGTAACTTTCCAGACACATCTTTCAGTGACTTGTCAGCACTTCATTCAATCCACGCAACTGTATTTCCTCCTCAGAATTTTATCGCTCCACAATGGGGAGACAAAAACAGAGTCAGTGACAAAGCTGAGACCACCAACGTTCTGCATGGAACCAACAAAAGTTATCTTGATCTTCCAGTCTCTTGTGACTTCAATATTTCGCTGTGCTCCCAAGGCACCATTTCAGACTCCGGTCTGCTGCAGTGCTCCTTCAAGGCACAGTACAAGCGAGAAAACGGCACCTCATTTTGTACTGACAGACTATGCAGTCTTCAGGACCCAGCATCGAGTTCAATCATTTCAGAACCCGTCCGCTATCTTCCACATTATTTGCCCACCCACACGTCCCATTAGTTCCAGTGACGGATCAATGGACTCGAAGCATTAAATCTCCTTTCTCTCCACAGATGTACAAGAGCTAATGATTTTGTTCAGATATTTTGTCTTTTCTTCAGAGAACTTTTTCCCATTGTAGGCTGCAGGAAGCGTCTGATTCCAGGAGAAGGTGTTCAGAGGAGATGATAAGAATGACAAAGGCTAGAACATTCCTGCTGTGAAGGTAGACGAGCCAGCTTGGGGCTGTTCATCTAAGCGCAGAAAAGGCTGTGTGAGAAACTGATTAACGTGCACATATTATGAAGAGGAGAGCTATGTGTGACAGAAATAAATATGTTTTTGGATGTAATAATACCCAGTGGCACAGATTAAAAGCAAGAGACAAGGGATCAAGCAGAGAGTTAGGATAAATGTTTTCACCCAGACAGTGTTGTTTGTCTGGAATTCACTATCTGAAAGTGTGGTTTAACTAAGTGTTAGCAGATTATTTCAGCAGTATATAGTCAAACACTTGAATAGCTAGAGCACACTTGGATAAGCACCTGGTACTGGAAAGTGTGACGATAGCAGACATATGTGAGATGAGAGTCCCGAGGCAAAGGCAACCCTGTGTGATGGAAAAGGCCTGCGTGCGCGGCTCTGTGACGCAATAGAAAACCTGTTGGATTTCTCCATGTTTTCTGAAGTTGTTATTCCCAGATCATCGATTCGAGTCCCACCAGAGTCGTGTTTTAGTTCATGGTTTGATATGTGACCAGACCAGACTCTGCTGCTCTTCTGTCAAACCTGCAGTATTGGTGCAGATACCCAACTGTCTTGAAATGGAACTTCTTTTTCTCACAAATGAACAATTTCGATGTCTATTGAAGATAGAGCTCGACAAATATGTGTTAGCTAGTAGGCAACAAGATGATGTTGATAGGCTGAAAAAAAATTCTGGCTCAGCCATGATGATATCGAATGGCGGAGCGGGGCAGGAGCGGTGGGAAGAATGCCCTCCTCATGTTCCTTCCTAATTGAGCTGCTTCTGGCTCAGATTTTTAAACATTAACATAATGACGACAATGTGAATTTACATGAACGAATCTTAAGTTCTCATCTCGACCTCGCTGCCCTGCCAGCTGGATTAGACAGCTCCTAGCGCAGCCTTAGATCAGAAAGTGGTGATTTCTCACAAGTGCTCTGTCAGGATTCGACACATAGGCTTCCAAGTGGACCAATGGAACAAGTGTCCACGTGGATTCTGGGGATTCAGGGCAGATTTGCCCTTTGCAAGGCTGGAGTTCTGGCCAAGGTAATGAATGTGAATTTCTGACATTTTGAATATTACTGTGGATTCTTGCTACTTTGTTTCGTGGCTCACGGGTGGCACGGTGGCTCAGTGATTCGCACTCCTACCTCACAGCACCAGGGCCCCCGTTTCGATTCCAGTCTGTGTGCAGTTTTCACGTTCTCCCTGTGACTGCGTGGGTTTGCTCTAGGTAGTCCGGTTACCTCCCTCAATCCAAAGATGTTCGTGCTAAATCTCCCACAGTGTTCGGTGTATCTGACAAAGGCAAATGGGTCTGGGTAGGTTAGTCTTGAAGTGTGGACTGGTTGGGCCCAAATGCCTGTTTCCACGCTGGAGGGAATGTAATCCAATCTAAACTGAAATTCAATTTGCCCTTGCATAACATTGCTCTATGTATACTCTTTATACAAACCATGCCACGTGTTCTTGGATTTCGTAATGCTGAAGATTGTTGACGTTGTATGCAATGTGGGTCATCGTGTCGTATGAACTTTCCAAAGGAACTTGGTGAAGTGTCAGTGAATCGAATTCGGTGACGAATTGAAACTGATGGAAGGAACATCCCAGTGGAGTGGCGACCTAAAATTTCCAGTGATCAACGCAGGAAGCCACGGTAAACTTATATTCAGTAACGTCTGTTTTTCGCCAGGCTTTCTCTGTCCTTTCCTGAATCTGATGCGACATTATGGATGATCCATTATCAGTACAATCAACTCTGAGCTAGGTTTCATTTCAGATCCACAGCAAAAAAATTGAGTAATTGCAATCCGGGCCTCAGTGGCAAGAACAGGAGCCATTGGACTTCCTCTGATGCCAGCTCCCTTGGGACACTTGATCATCTTGCCGTGATTCTAGAACAGATTAGAAGTGTGTGAGCTGGCGAAGTTGCGAGATTGATCCTCGCCAGGTGCTCATTTCACTGATAGAGACCAGGATGATTGCAACATCAGGCCGAAGATCTGTTTGAGGACCGAATATTACTGTGCAATAAAGGCTCTTTGGCCCTTCATGTTGCACCCAAAGCGATACTAATCAGATGTCCACCTTAACGATTTTTTAACATTATTACTCAAAAGATTATCCCCGATCATTTAAAAGCCCTGAAGGTTGGTGAGTCTACGACTGATGAATGGCAGGCGTTCTGCACCTTTCCTACTCACTGAGAATCGAACCTACCTCGGCATCTTCGAGGAGAAAGTGAGGTCTGCAGATGCTGGAGATCAAAGTTGAAACTTTATTGCTGGAACAGCACAGCAGGTCAGGCAGCATCCAGGGAACAGGAGATTCGACGTTTTGGGCACAGGCCCTTCTTCAGGAATCATTCCTGAAGAAGGGCCTGTGCCCAAAACGTCGAATCTCCTGTTCCCTGGATGCTGCCTGACCTGCTGTGCTGTTCCAGCAATAAAGTTTCAACTACCTCGGCATCTATCAGCCTCAATTTAAAGCTGTGTGCCCTTGTGCCAACCATCACTATTTGAAAAAAATGACCTTCACTGTCCAGCTTAACAAAACATCTGATCATCTTGCATGCCTCGATTAAATCATCTCTCAAACTTCTTATCTCTGACATAAACAGCGTCAAGTCCCTCAGTCTTTCCTCGTAAGAAGTTCCCTCCACACAAGACAGCATCGTAGTAAATTTGCTCTGCACCCTTTCCAATGCTTGCACATCCGTCCTATGATATGGCGACCAGAACGGTACGCAACTCCACAAGTGCGGCCACACCAGAGAATTTCTGGAGTACAATATGACCTCATGGCTCTGAAGAACTTGAATCTATGGTCAAGAGGGAGAAGGAGGCTTATGTAAAGATGAGATGTTCAGGCTCAGGTCGTGTGCTTGAGAATTAAAAACTAGCCAGGACGGCCGAAATAGAGAGCGACGTCGAGCAAAAAGGGGACATGAGAAGTCTTTGCCTGGCAGGATGAAGGAAAACCCTGAAGCTTTTTATTGGCATTTCAGGAATAAATGAATTACTAGGATATGATTAGAACCTGTCAAGAACCGTCGAGGGAAGTTTTCCGTGGAGTCCGAGGAAAGGAAAGGCGCTGAATGAATAATTTTCATCTGTGTCATAAATGAGAAAAGACAATGCTGTCGAGAAGAATACTCAGATATAACCTATGCATGACGCATAGATACTTATCATGGTACAATCCCTCTCCCAATAAATCTAACACACCGTGCTCATTTCAAACAAACCTGTCAAAACAGGTGGTAACTTTCAGAGTTTTGTGCACAGCAGCACGGATATCTCTCTGCTCATCACAACTTCTAAGAATATTACTTTTAGCACAGAACTCTTTCTTCGTGTTGCTCCTTCTAAAGTAAATGACCTCACATTTTCCCAGATTAATCTCTGTTACCACGCATGAGCTCAACTCTGCAATTTATTCATGTCCCACTCCAAGCTGCAGCAGCATTTGGCACTGTTGGCAACTCCATTGAGCTTCGTGTCATTGGCAAATTTGCTGACCCCTCATCCCATGCCCTAATCCAGGTTATTTATAAAAATGACAAACAGCAGTGGACCGAAAAAAAAACTTCTGCTATACCATTAGTTTCCCAACTCCAGGACGAACATTTCCCATCAACTACCCACTCTATCTTCTTTCAGCTACCCATTTTCTGATGCAATCCGATAAAAAAAAAATCAATCCTTTGCCTACGTATTTAATGCAATAGCCTACCGTGGGGAATATTATCAATGCCTCAGTGAAAACCATATCCACCATTTCAAACGCTTCACCCTCATCCATCAATTTGCTCACATTCTCAAAGAGCTCAATAAAGTTGGTGAAGCACAACCTACTCTTTACAAAATCGAATTGACTATCCCGAATCAACTTTTTCCTTATTAGATGATCATAAATCCTATCTCCCATAACTTTTTCAAAACTTTACCTACAACGGAACGAAGGCTCATTGTTCGACAATTACCAATGTTTTCTCTGCTCCTCTTCTTGGAAAAGGGGTCAATATTTGCTAAGTTTGAGTCTTCTCGCACTAATCACATCGACACAGACGACACTAAGTTCACAGTTAAAAGTTCAGCAATCTCCACCCATGATTCCCAGAGAATTCTAGGATAAATTCCATCAAGCCCAAAGGACAGATCTATGTTCACGCTTTCAAGAATTGCCAACACACATTCCTTACGAACATCAATTTCGTGTACTCTAGTATGTTGTATCTGAGTATTCTCCTCGACAGCATTGTCTTTTTTCATTTTTGACACAGATGAAAAATATTCATTCCTTTCCTCGGACTCCACGGACACCTTCCCACGACGGTTCGTGACAGGTTCTAATCGTATCCTAGTCATTCATTTATTCCTGAAATGCCAATAAAATGCTTCAGGGTTTTTCTTCATCCTGCCAGGCAAAGACTTCTCATGTCCCGTTTTCGCTCGACGTAGCTCTCTATTTTGGCCCTTCTGGCTAGTTTTTAATTCTCAAGCACACGACCTGAGCCTGAACATCTCATCTTTACATAATCCTCCTTCTCCCTCTTGAACATAGATTCAAGTTCTTCAGGAGACACGGTTCACTGACTCGACCACATATTCCCTGCATGATGCATACATACTTATCAAGGCCACGCAGTAGCTCCCCCTGAACACGCTCCAGATTTCAGTTGTACCCAAACGCTGCAGTTAATTTCTCCATCCTATGCATCCTAACTGTTACCTAATCACCTTGCTCCCAGCAATACCCCTTGCCCTGTAATATATACCTATTCCTATCACCAAAGTGCTCACTTCCCTCCAAATCGAACAGATGGCTTGGTTCATTACCCAGTACCAAAACCAATGTGGCTTTGCCTCTTGTCGGCCTGTCTATATGCTGTGTCAGGAAACGCTCCATCACACATTGGACAAAAACTTACCGATCAGATTTACTCAAACAATAAACTTTCCAAACACTATTTGGAAAGTTAAAGCTCCCCATGACAGTTACCCCGTTATTTTCGCTCCTATCCAGGATCATCTTTGTAATCTTTACCTCTATATCTCTGGAACGTTTCACTGGCCTATTGAAAATTCCATTCACAGTGACCTCTCCTTTCCTGAGTCTAATATCAGAACATTCTAGCGCAGTAGACTCCGTAGAGCGCTCATCAAGTATCCTTTTCGCTCCCGTAATACTGTCCTTGGCTATACATCGCCTTCCTGAACCACCTTCCTTGTTCTTACTGAAACATCGAAACTGCGGCACCAGGAACAACCATTCCTTTCAATGCTCCATTCATGTCTCTGAAATGGCCACAACTTCGAAGTCCCAGTTAACAGCGCATGCTATCAGTAAACCTACCTTATTCCAGATGCTCCTGGCGATGAAGTAAACACACTTCAAACCATCTTCATCCGTGCCAGTACACTCTTGCAAACCTGAAAAGCTATTTATGTCCTCATTACTCCAAACCTCCTGTTAGCTTGAGCTACAATTCAGGTTCACATTGCGCTGCCCTGTTCGTTTAAACCCTCCTGAAGAGCATTAGCAAATTATCACCCCCCACCCCCCCCCCCCCCCACCCCTACCACACCCCAGGATATTGGTTCTCCTGTGATTCAGGTGAAAACCATCCTATTTGTAGAGGTACCACCTACTCCACAATAAGACCCAATTGTCCAGGTATCCGAATCCCTCCCCCCGAACCATCCCGGTAGCCATATGTTCAAAAGGTCTCTTCCTATTCTTCATCTCTGTATAACGTATCATGGGTAACAAAAAAGAGAGAACAACTCTGTTTGATCGAGATCGAAGATGTCATTCTAGATCACTGAATTTCTGCCTTATATCTACATGCCTTTTCTTACTTATTTTGTTGTTGCATGTGTGGACCATGACTTGGGACTACATCCCCTCTACCTTAAGAATCGCAAAAACACGATGTGAGACATCAAAAACCCTGGGTGCTGGGAGACAACACACCAATCATGAGTGTGTCCCTCCTCACTGAATCTTCAATCTGTTTCCCTCACTATAAAGTCTCCAAAAATAATGCTCTCTGCCTCTCTCCCCTACGCTTCTGAGCAACAGGAACAAACTCTGTGCGAGAGACCAGTACCCAATGTTTAACCCGTCGTAAGTCATTCCCCCTCAAACGTATCAATAACGGTATGCTGTGCTTGTAACCGCGGGGCACGACCACATGCGCTGTCTGCCAGTTCCCTCTTCGTTTACCGACTGAAACCCATTGCTCTTTTTCTTGTACCTGAGGTTTTACGACCTGCCTATAACTCCTCTCAATTATCTCCTCAGTCTCCCGAATGATCCAACGTCCAGCTCCACATTCCTTCCACACTTGCCAAGAATCGAGAGTTGGGTGCACGTCCCACAGATGCAGATTTCTGGGACAATACTGGTGACTCTTCCCTCCCACATTCTACAGGAAGAACATTCATTTGGCCGACCATCAATTCCCAACCTTCTGAATTCTTACACACACATTTGCACGCACACACACATATATAAATATAAGTGCGTGTGTGCATGCATGCATGTACGTGTGCATGCATGCATGTACGTATATATTTAAAAGCTGCAAAAGAACGTTGAATAAAACAGCATTTACTCTGAAGATCTAACTTCTGATTTTGTGGGAAATGCCTCTGTTACTTACGACCACCCAGAATTACTCCCAAGAGAATATCCAATTTTAAATCGACTTACAGAGGTGACGTTTGAGATGCATTCGCTTTCTCTTAACGCTGATCCTACACTGTGTTAAATTGTGGAAAGGACTCTTAGCTCGTTTCATGTTATTGCAATTGCTGTAAACTCATACAGGTTATTAAAACAATACAAAAAGAATGATATTTATCTCGGTGGACATTTTCAATGTTGTTGGAAAAACTCGAATCAAAATTCAAATCCAAAACTAAGGACCCGATACCCAGCATGAGCAAAACGAACGTAGTGTACAAAGTCCCATGCAAGGACTGCACAAAACACTATATAGGACAAACACGAAGACAGCTAACGATCCGCATCCACGAACATCAACTAGCCACGAAACGACACGACCAGCTATCCCTAGTTGCCACACACGCAGACGACAAGCAACATGAATTTGACTGGGACAACCCTACCATTATAGGGCAAGCGAAACAAAGAACAGTCAGGGAATTCCTAGAAGCTTGGCACTCATCCCCAAACTCCATCAACAAACACATCGACCTGGACCCAATATACCGGCCACTACAGCGGACAGCTGAAACTGACAACCGGAAGTGGCAAGGACAGGCCACTATAAATGCCGGAGGAAACACCATGGAAACGCTTCACAGGAGGCTCCCAAGCACTGAGGATGTCACCTAGACAGGGGACGAAACGTTTGCAACAAAAACTTCCAGCTCGGCGAACAGAACCACAGCATCGAATCGAAATGATAAAATATTTTTTAAATAACTGCTGTGAAGCTTCGAGAATTCAAACTGGAATATATTTCGCGACTTGTCACTGGATATTTTGGGGGGAGATAAGTGAGCAATCTCTCACTCAATCCCTTCTCTGTGATTGCAGCCAAATGTCCAATGCAACAGATGAAAAAAAACCTGCGTTTCTCAACAGGTCAGTTCCAACTCACTATGGTATAATTTCCCTTTGATTCTCGCCATCGTCTAATAGATTAGGTGCGTGGGGATATCAGGATCATAATGGTAAACTGAGACGTTGCGAGAATTAATTGCACACTGTTGGTATCACTTTGTATCTGAAAACAGTTATGCAGTGGAGTGAGCTCACCAGTTTCCCTTTGATGCTGAGCTAATGCAAACAGCTCAGTTCTGCTAAAATTTATAGACGTTTACTTAGTTCGAGCTGCTAAACCGTTCATAATAATTTTCACACTTAATTGTATTCAGTTGTAGGTGTTATACAATTTCTTTCCAAATAACGTTAACACATTAGACAGTGTGCATTTAACATATCCCCCATCCCTCCAGCCCAGACACTCTGTCCCGGTTAAATTCATTCCTTGTGCGTCTGTACGCGCCTTTACGCGTTTTAGGGTTAGCTTCTGAAATTACCGTTCTCTGAAAAATATCTTCCCGATTTTAATAACTGTAGAATGAAAAATAAACAACTGTGCTCCAAACTTTTCTTTATCATTCATCACTGGTATCGAAGTTCTAAACTCCAGTTATAGATCCATCTGTCTGACGGAATTTCCTTCCTGATTACTCTCACCAAATTCACATCATCTGGAAAACTTCCATATGGACACCACTCAGTTTTTCCTGGTTTCACGCCTCGTGATCTATTGGTCTGTTCCACCCCCACCCCTCCCCCACCCCCAAAAAAAAACCCGCCTTGTCTTTTCCAATGGATTTATCCCCCAGGACCTCAGTGGCTTCCTTTACAATGTTTATGTTTCCAAGTAAATGCTGTTCATTCTTCGTGACGTCTTCTGATTCCAGGCATATCACTCCAAGTCTTTTGTCAGGTCTTCTTACCCCAGTAAAGTCCGTCTTCGGAAAGGGTGCTGTATCCAATTCAACACTGGCAACCCCACTTTAATCCTGTATAATGCCATTTCCAGTGTAGGGAGGATGGGAGCAATTTCAGTCACAGGTGATTCGGTTGGTTGTCGCAAAATGGATCAAACCCTGATGCTTAAGTGACTGTTATTCCTCACTTTTCTCCCTTCTCTGAAAATTATGAGGGTCATGGATAGGGTAAATAGGCAAACTCTTTTTCAAGAGGTCGGGGTGTCTAGAACTAGAGGGCATAGGTTTAGGGTGAGAGGGGAAGGATATAAAAGAGGCATAAGGGGCCTTTTCACACAGAGGGCGGTAGTGTATGGAATGAGCAGCCAGAGGAAGTGGTGGAAGCTGGTACAATTGCAACATTTAACATTTAAGTCACCTTACCTGCAATCGACGCAGTTGGAGTCAAAGTAGGTCTTTGGCGCTGTAAGGCAACAGCGCTAAACAGTGAGCCACTGTGCGGCCCTGCAGCAAAATTGCAAGTCGCATGCAAACGCGTGTGAAATGCGATTCCTATCAGAGATACTCGACTTCTGTTGTTTTCCCTGACAGGAACAATAAATCCTGATTCCCTGACCACGAAATGAACCTAAACCACAATGGTGGAAGTGCTGATCGATCAGGTTTCACGGCTTGTGTAAATGCATCTTCTGTTAACATAATAGCTTTGTTTTCCTGTGATGAGAAGTTACTTCCAAAAAAAGGATGTTCGTGTCAGACGTGGTTTTACAGCATAGAATAATGCACGATGTCAGTTCCGGTCATCAAACATCCATACGTTCTCATTTCTAGTTTGCAGTGCTTGGCCCGCAGTCTGGCGTCTGAATTGTTCATCTCAATGAGACTTTCCCTGCAAACCATTAACCTCAAATGAAACAATGTATTGCAGTGAAGTCAGATTCGGTTAACTTTGTTCGCGACCCGAAATAGAACTGAACCTCATTTTTAAGCATAGAGGGAAATATACAGACATATCTCGCGAGAGTGAAAAAGACCTCAGGAGAGACTGACTTTATGAGGTATTTCAACATTTGGTTTCATCTTCCTTCACTTTAGATTTTAAAACCCGAGCCTGCTTCGATAAGCAAAGGGGTAAACAGGCAGCAGGCTGCCATTCAAGGATAGGCCCAGCCATGAAGAATTGATACATGCTCAAAGTATACTTCCTGAGACAGCCTGGCTTCCTGAGATCTTGCAGCCTCCTGTCTGTTTAGTTTGGATTCCCGTAGTCATTTAATGAAACAGAAACATTAAGCCGCTTCCCTATACATTTTCTCCCCAACTGTTTCCCAGTTTCTCTCTGGCACCTGCGGTTTCACGTTGTTCTTCCTGCCAAACTGGATCATTCTTCGCGTCAGCTGCTTGTTATTCTCATGTTCATCGAAGTGAAACACAGAAGTGGAATTGCAAACTCAAACAGATTAGCCTTGGAGAGAATGGCTTCACGATTTTTCATCCTGAGGGCGGCCTATCTCAAGATGAGACGTGAAGGTTCAATTGGGGCGATTGAGAGTTATAGGGTAGCCAGGAAGGACCTGAAGAGAGAGCTAAGAGCAGCAAGGAGGGGACATGAAAGGTCCTTAGTCGGTAGGATTAGGGAAAACCCTAAGGCTTTCTATAGGTATGTTAGGAATAAAAGAATGACTAGGGTAGGAATAGGTCCAGTCAAGGATAGTAGTGGGAAGTTGCGTGTGGAGGCGGAAGAGATTGGGGAGACACTGAATGAATACTTTTCTTCAGTATTTACTCAGGAACAGGGCATTGTCGTCGATGTGAATACTGAGTCACAAATAAGTAGAATGGATGGCTTTGAGGTATGTAGAGAAGAGGTGTTGGAAATCCTGGAAAAGGTGAAAATAGATAAGTCCCCTGGGCCTGATGGCATTTATCCTAGGATTCTCTGGGAAGCAAGGGAGGAGATTGCAGAGCCATTGGCCTTGATTTTTATGTCCTCTTTGTCTACAGGAGTAGTGCCAGAAGACTGGAGGATAGCAAATGTGGTTCCCTTGTTCAAAAAGGGGAGTAGGGATAACCCTAGTCACTATAGGCCGGTGAGTCTCACTTCTGTTGTGGGCAAAGTCTTAGAGAGAATTGTAAGGGATAGGATTTATGCACATCTGGATAGGAATAATGTGATCAAGGATAGTCAGCATGGTTTTGTGAAGGGCAGGTCGTGCCTCACAAACCTTATTGAATTCTTTGAAAAGGTGACGAAGGAGGTTGATGAGGGGAAAGCGGTAGATGTGGTATATATGGATTTTAGTAAGGCGTTTGATAAGGTTCCCCATGGTAGGCTACTGCAGAAAATACGGAGATATGGCATTGAGGGTGAGTTGGAGGTTTGGATTAGGAATTGGCTGGATGGAAGAAGACAGAGGGTAGTAGTTGATGGCAAAGTTTCTTCATGGAGTGCCGTCACTAGCGGTGTTCCGCAAGGATCTATTTTGGGACCATTGCTGTTTGTCATTTTTATAAATGACCTGGAAGAGGGGTTAGAAGTTTGGGTGAGCAAGTTTGCGGATGATACGAAAGTCAGAGGAGTTGTTGACAGTGAGGAAGGATGTGGCAGGTTACAGCAAGATATAGATAAGCTGCAGAGCTGGGCAGAAAGGTGGTAAATGGAATTCAATGTAGCTAAGTGTGAGGTGATTCACTTTGGGAAGAATAACAAAAAGATGGGGTACTGGGCTAATGGTCGGATACTTGGTAGTGTGGATGAGCAGAGGGATCTTGGTGTCCATGTACACAGATCTCTGAAAGTTGCCACCCAGGTAAATAGTGCGGTGAGGAAGGCATATGGCGTACTGGCTTTTATTGGTAGAGGATTTGAGTTCCGGAGTCCTGAGGTCATGATGCAGTTGAATAAGACTCTGGTGCGGCCGCATCTGGAATATTGTGTGCAGTTTTGGTCGCCATACTATAGGAAGGATGTGGAGGCACTGGAACGGGTGCAGAGGAGGTTTACCAGGATGTTGCCTGGTATGGAAGGAAGATCGTATGAGGAAAGACTGAGACACTTAGGGCTGTTTTCATTAGAGAAAAGAAGGTTTAGGGGTGACTTGATTGAGGTGTACAAGATGATTAGGGGGTTAGATAGGGTTGACAGTGTAAACCTTTTCCCGCGTATGGAGTCGGGTATTACAAGGGGGCATAGCTTTAAATTAAGGGGGGGTAGATATAGGACTGAAGTTAGGGGTAGGTTCTTCACTCAGCGAGTCGTAAGTTCATGGAATGCCCTGCCAGTAGCAGTGGTGGACTCTCCCTCTTTATGGGCATTTAAGCGGGCATTGGATAGGTATACGGAGGATAGTGGGTTAGTATAGGTTAGGTGGGCTTGGATCGGCGCAACATCGAGGGCCAAAGGGCCTGTACTGCGCTGTATTCTTCTATGTTCTATGTTCTATCAGAAAGAATTCCGAACTACAGTGAGAAAGCACGTTCGGATGTTTGCTGCAGTATATGTGAGAAAACGCAGCAAAGCCCCAGTGGGACTCGAGCTCAAGGCCACTGCCAAATAAGGCTAGAGCTCTGATCACTGAGCTGCGGAGCCATGAGCGAAAGTGGTGCTATTATACTGACAGAACAATGATGACCTCTAGCAGAACAAACTTCATCAACCGAGGTTTGTGATGCAACCTGAGTTTTGTGGTTTAAAATACTACTTGAAACCTACTTTTTTGATCACTTGTTTCATATAACACTTTGTCAGCTTCCCAATATCTTGTCATGCGACGATGATCAAAATTTCCTTGAACTCCCTTCAGAGGAAAAGCGTTGATGTTTCCACTATATGAAAGGCATGATGCAATATTGATACAATTTACAGGCGTTGATTTGAACACGTATCACAAATTTTCTTCATCACTTAGTGAGTAACCCCTTTCCTAACGGCATTATAAGATCATCTTAATGAATAGATCTCATGCTTTATGGCCTTGATGCATGAAATTTCGGGCGCCAGACAAAAAAACATTTAAAATCGAGCATGATCAAAATGTTGGAATTCGAGGGAATGCAGGTATCTGAGACAGCTTTATTTATAAAAAAAAATCTTGGATGTCGGATTGGCTGGCTGGGTTGTCATTTAGTGACCATTTCTAATTGTTCTTGAGTGGGCTGTAGGACATTACAACGATAGATGGAGCGGAGACAGAGAAAATATTTGAATAAAATGATGAAAACTTTGAGAATTCGCTGAGCTGTGATGGGTTAACAACCACTGTTGTGAATACTCCTACGTGCATCATAGTTGTTCGAAGACCTCAGGATTGCATCAATGGGTGAACAATCCACAACTCCTTCCCTTCCACCATGTGGGAGCTCGTGTGGGAAGATAAAGCTACGAAGGCAGCAGCGCACGGTTGGGAAAATAGACGGTGCTAAAAACGTCATTCAAATAACTCACAATAATACACTGTACGGAGATCACGTACACGCATGCAGGGAGGCGGAGGACGAGAGGAAATATGAGAGGACGGATGGAAGTGTATTCGGATAGTTTAGTCCAAAGGAATGGAAGAGAGGTTGAGCTGCAGAAGAGCAGATACGTCGAACTGACGTATGATGTTAATGAGGTAGAAGTGTGCAGACTTGGTGAAGTATCTCACCATGGTTATGACGTGACTGGTTCAGACTCAGACCACTGTTAAGGAGAAATTGAGTCAGTGGTGAGGCAATTTCTCCACCAACGTGGCCAATGCTGCCTTCCAGCGCATCTCATCCAATTCCAGTAACTCCGCACTCAAGACGCACCCCTACAACTATGACGAAGGCAGAATTCCCCTTGTCATCACCTTCCACTCCACTAACCTCCGTTGACATCATATCATCCTCCGCCATTTCTGCCACGTGCAAACGGACGCCACCAGCAGACATGTATTTCCCTCCCCACCACTATCCCCTTTCTTTGAAGATCATTCCCTCCGTGACTCCCTTGTCAGGTCCACGCCACCCACCAAACCACCCTCCCCTCCAGGCACCTTCCCATTCCAACACAGGATTTCAAAATCCACTCACACCTTCGCCTTCAAATCCGTCTAAAGACTCAAAGGATTCTTCCACATCCATCATAGTTTCACCTGCATTTCCACACATGAGATTTACTCTATCCGTTGCTCCCAATGCAGTCTCCTTTGCATTGGAGAGACAGGCTGTCTAATTGTAGAGCGCTTCAGAGAACATCTCCAGGACACCCACACCAAACGACATCACTGCCCTGTGGACGAGCACTTCAACTCTCCCTCCCACTCAGCCAAATACATGCAGGTCCTGGGCATCCGACATCGCTATACATTTACCACCCGACGCCAGGAGGAAGAGGGCCTCATCTTTCTCTTGGGACCATCTAACCACACGGCTTCAATGTGGACTTCAATATATTTCTCATTTCCCCTCCGCCATCTTATCCCAGTTCGATCGTTCCAAGTTAGCACTGCTCTTCTGAACTTTCCGATCTGTCCATCTTCCTTCTCACCGATCCGCTCCACCCTGCTCTCCGACCTATCACCATCACCCCCACCTCATCCCACTTATCACACTCACAGATATCTTGCCTCTTCCTATTTGTCTCTCTACCGCCTCGGCTCACAAGCCTCATTCCAAATGAAGGGCTCTTGCCTGAAACCTCGATTCTCCTGCTCCTCGGATGCTGGCTGTCCTGCTGTGCTTTTCCAAGACAACATTCTCTACTCAGTGGCGAGGCAGTGGATTTGTGTTGGGGACTGAAGGCAGAGACCGCAGCTTTGCATGATTCAATTGGAGGAAATGTCTGCTCCAACAGGACAGGATGTCAGACAAGTCCGAACGTTGTTTGACCTCGAGCGAACAGGGAGTTGATGGTGTTAACATCAACCTGTTGACCTGCTCCTTCTCAGTAGTGCAGGCTGTCTGTATGAAAGATTCTTGCAAACGTCCGGTCAAATTGTTGGTGTCTACATCCCTCAACTTCAATCCCTATCTTCAGGCACAATCCTGAGTCTGTGATAGACTCTTTATCATTCTCCTGCTTTTTAAAAATATATAACATCAATTTCGCAGAATATTAGAAGGGAAAGATTTTTAACAAAGTCACTCCACCGTGATCAAATGAAGTCGCGCATTTTATCCCAAAATGAACTTGATCAGATTTTGAACATGGAAGGAAAAGGTTCCGTTTATACTGGGAGAGAATAATTCCCTTGTGTGTATGGACACGGCTTCTGCTATCATCAGAACTCACAAACTACAATTGTAGTCATACTTAGGTGAGACTGTAGACATGTGAGGATTCATTTCTCAATCAGAGCTGGAACCCCATGAAAGCAATGACACCTGGAACAAGCTCAGTATGTGGGAAGGTATACACGCCTTCTCGGACTTTCCGTGAAACCTGCTCAATCATAATGAGGAGAAATCATTTCAATCTCTGGAATGCGGAAAATGCTTTAAAACGTCCAATGATTGGATTATCTAACACTATGCTCATACTAATGAGAAACCTTTTATCTGTGCAGACTTTGGAAAATGTTATCACACCACTGTGTAGTTGATGCATGGAAAATGTGCTCACACGAATGAGAGTCCCTTAAAACCTTTGGAGACCTGACGTCCGATCCACGCTCATCCGGAGGACAGACATCTTCAATTGCACAACTGCCGGACGTGCTGCAAATGTCCGAGCGACATAAAGTCCCAACAAAATTATGAACACGTCTTTTCAACGCCCAGGCCGATGGAAGTGCTGCGAATGTGCCTGTGGACTGATATGGCATCAACGTGTTCACAAAGAAGATACCTTCTAAATGCTCAGACTGTGGGAATCACTACATAAGTTCCTTGTGATCGTTTTATCATAAACGCCTTCACATTGAAGAGAGACCTGTCAAATATCGAGTGTGTGGGATGTGCTCTCCAGTTTCTGCAGGACTGATGTTCCATCGACATTTTCACAAAATGAGAGACATTTCAATTGTTTTCATTGTGGGACTAGGTTCAGGCGATCATCTCAATTCTCAGTACACCAGCGAGTTTGCAGTGGGCAGAACGTATTTACCTGCTTCATTTGAAAAAAAACAGTTAGCTCACTCATCGACTCTGCTGAGACAGCAGAGAGATCCATTGGGGGAAGAAATTCACTCACTCATTGAGCCTGATGAGACAGCGCAGATTTTACATATTTCAACTGCGATTGGACTTTGTTGTTCATGACATTCAGGACTGAAAGCAAAGTTTTAATATTTTAAATAAATGTCAAACAAATCAATTTTGTATTAAATACCGTATGAGAGGTCAGTGTAAGAATGGGATTACGTATTACTTGAAGCATCAGCACAGTTTCTCAAGGACAAATGTGTTAGAATGCTATGAGGAGGTAATGAGGAAATGAGAAAAAGTCTATTTTGAGAATGTGGTCAGCTTGAATTTCCAGCAGGCATTTGTCAAGGTGCTGTATCGGAAGCTGCAAAATGATAGGCTATGGTTTTCGGGACAAAGTACTGGTATGGCTTGAGTTCTGGCTGACTGGCGGAAAGCAGACAGTTGGGTGAATGGGGTATTTTCCAGGATGGCAGCGCGTGATGTGTGGAGTTCAGCAGGAGTCAGTTTTGGCACCACAACTATTCCCGTTATGCATGAATGATCGGGTCAATGGAACTGAAAGTGTTGTTGCTGCAGTTGCAGAAACACAATGACAGGTGGAAGGACAGATCGTATTGAGGAAGCGGGCAGGCTGCAGAATTACATGGCCGGGTTGAGTGCTTGTATCATCGGGAATAACTTTTGGCCACATGTCTAAGGGAAGATATGTTATGAGTGGTGGATAGGAGGTTTAAAATAGCTGACTCAGTGGAGAGCACTGCTGTCTTACAGCCTCAGCGACGCTGGTTCAATTTCTTCTCGGGCGACTGTCTGAACTTTGCACATTCTTTCCGTGTCTGCCTGGGTTTCCTCCACAGAGGAAAGATATGTAGTTGACGTCATTTGGCCATGGGAAATGCAGAGTTACTGGAATCGAGTAGAGGTATGAGTTTGAGTGCAATGATCTTCTCATGTTTCATGGGTTCTTCTTGGGCGGAATTGCCTGTTCCCACTTTGTCGGGATTCTACTAGAACACGTTGATCGCAGGGGTGAAGGACTCGTCGTCTTAGAATTTATTTTTTAAAAATCACAGTTTTTATGTAAACATGCGGTCTCAAGTCAATCTCCTGATCAATACAAGGCGTGGAGGGGCATTCTTCAAAGGAAATCATGAAACAAAGCGAGCATATTGGATAGCCTTAGCACATAAAGTTAAGGATAATCTAAAGAGATTTTATAAGTACATTCAGAGCTAGACACCAAATAGGATCCCTGAAAGATGTAAGAACTCACATTTGTCTTGAACCTCAGAGGATGGGAGAGATACTAAATGTTCATTTCGCATTAGTTTATACCGTGGAGAACGAAATGGCGGTTCGAAACATTGATGTTTTGAACGTAGTTCACATTGAATAGTGCAAGTTACAGAGGAATTGGAAAATATAAAGTTAGATATTTCTCTGGTAAATGATCTCGTGCACCCAGGGCTTCATGGGAAATTAGGGAAGTAAAATTTTGGGCCCTTGGTAGAAATATATGCACCATCTATTACTTCGAGTGATGTGCCAAATAAATGGGGATGGTTTTGTTGAGGAAGGGATGAATGGAGAAAATTAAAAACCATAGACCTGTGAGGCTGGCTAAGGTCGTGGGTAATTTGTTGGAAGCAATTCTGAACGATAGGATTATAAGCATTTTGAGAGAGGTGTAATGAATCGGGATTATCAGTATGGTTTTGTGCGACGTCATTTGTGTCTCACAAACATGGTTGGGTTTTTTGAGGACGTAACCAAGAATATTGATGAGGACTAAGTGGTCGGCATTGTTCACTTGGACTTTAATTAATCCTTTCAAAATTTTCCACTTGGCCGATTATTTTTTAAAGTTACATCACATAGAATTCAAGGTGAGCTTTCCAATTAGATACAAAATTAGTTTAATGGTCGGAGGCTGGGAACGGTGGTGGAGGGTAGTTTTCAGACTGGAGGACTGTTACCAGCTATGTTCCACAGGGATCAATGCTGAGCCCACTTTCGGTTTTCATTCATACAAATGATTTAGATTAAAATATTGAAAGCATGTTCAGTGAGTTTGCAGATGACATCAAGATTTGTAGTAGAGTGGACAGTACAAAAGGTTATGTCAGATTGTAAATAGATTTTCTCGTCAGGTCAGTTTCATTCGTCCACCGTGCAGCGCAGGTCATCAGACGTCCACGTATTCTAGTCCCAGTTTGCAGCATTTGGCCCATAAGCTAACGTGTTTTGATGTTTCCAGGGCAAATGTCAATGATAATCTCTCTGTAATTTTAAATGACATATCAATGGGACTAAAATTTAACATGGTCATACTACGTTGTCATCCCGTTGAGGAAACTTTTCTCATGTTCACTCACAAAGGCAGACACACCAGCACATCCCCAGACAATGACTGAGGCCTCAGCATTATGTCGGCAAGTTTCTCTGGAAAAAGGAAGCTTCACACAGAACACTAGCCAATTCTCCAGAAAATAGCAACCGTTGCGGTGAGCTGGGGTATGAAATGGAAACTGAGTTGAAGTAGTCCAACACGCTGCTCGTGTGTAACTTTAAATTTACAAATTCCACTCAAACAGTCTCTGCGACTCCTGTGATCGGTCAGGATAGCGGTCAGCAGACATTCATGACTAAAAACAACCGACACACGCAAACTCGAAGCACTTTCAAGTCTCGTCTCTTTCTGTTTCTGTCCCTGTCACACTTCCAGCTTCCTCTGAACATCCAACTCCGTGCTCAATGAGCGCCTTGATACCAACAGAGACAGATAATGCAGACAATCTTTATTTCGAAAGTAGAGCCAGGAAATGTTACACACAAGGACTTACACACGGCTGGGTAATGTGACAGCACGATATTATCTTCCTGATTATCCTGTGGACTGATTCCAGGAATGTGCACCATACCAGTTATTAACTATTGAAATTTCCCAATGGATGCCGTGACTGACAGACAGTTCAGGAGAGAGTAATTCAAACCCTGGGACATTTTGCTAAATATTTCCTGTTACTTCACAAACTGAGCTCCCCACCGCTGGTCATGTAGATCACTAGCACAGAAAATGCGCTTTGGCCCACCAGGTCTGCGCCAGTTTCAGGTAATCCCCTAAATGTTCTTATCTCATTTTGCAGCACTTGGCTCAGAGGTGCAAATGAAGTCAGTAATGGATGTGTAAATTAAATGGGTCTCACCTCTTCTAGAGGTTTCTGCTTGTTTAACCCTGACCTGTGATGGATTCCAGATTCCCAACATTCCTAATCTGGGTTATGTGCGTTTTTCCCTATTCAGTGATTTGAATCCTAAACAAGAAAGCAGAGAACAAGCTATTTTCCAGTTTACTCTCGGCTCTCAATTACAGTCAGCAAGATGTGAAACTGCACGAGAAAAATGTAGTGGATTTAAAGCCCATCACCTTCTCCACTTGGCAGCAACTGCAGAAGCAGAACTGGGGTTTGCCAGTCCTCTCTCCCTGTGGAGCTGACAAACCGAGGATCATTCTTAGCTTTGTTTCAATTCAATCACTACAGCTTCGACACTGTTAAACGTCGGGGAATGTATGGTCTGTGTGATCAATCCAGATAGTTGGAATGGATACTCAGTAAAAATCAAAAGCAGATATATCAGGAGAAACTAAACACGTCTGGCCGCATCTGCGGAAAGAGAAACAGAGACAACGATTCAGAGCTTCTTCAGAAGTTTGTTAGAACTTTGTTTTCCCCACAGATATTGAAAATCTGCTGAGTTTCTGCAGCAGTTTCTGTATTTATTTCTGATTTACGGCATCCACAGCCCCTTGTTATCACAAAAGCAATACAGAAACGCTGTTATGGTTCCTCACAGGGTAAGGTTTCCGTTTGGGGAATATATCCCTGATCTGATTAAAAACCCAAAACTACGCAGCAAAGGAAACAAAGTACAGCGACCACTCCAACCATGAGTGGATGCGACCCCCCACCCTCTCGATTAATAGCCGACCGCGCTGACCCAAAGCACTGAGAGTGGGGAACAATCTTCGTATAGCATCTCATAAAGCAGGCGGTTAGTGGATCCAAGCTGTTGCATAGCCTTCACAGAATAATAAATGCCGTTTATCAGTTTTACTTATCCATTCTAAAGTCTGGAACATTCATTGTGGAAACTAGAGAACAGTCTGATCCCAACTTCTGCAGGCACCTCCATGTCACTGTGAACCAGCTCTACTACAACTGGGAACGACTCCCTTAGAAAATTTCAGTGCGTTTTCTATAGAACATAGAAGAATACAGCGCAGTACAGGCCCTTGGGCCCTCGATGTTGCGCCGATCCAAGCCCACCTAAACTACACTAACCCACTATCCTCCATATACCTATCCAATGCCCTCTTAAATGCCCATAAAGAGGGAGAGTCCACCACTGTTACTGGCAGGGCATTCCATGAACTAACGACTCGCTGAGTGAAGAACCTACCCCTAACATCAGTCCTATATCTACCCCCCCTTAATTTAAAGCTATGCCCCCTTGTAATACCCGACTCAATACGCGGGAAAAGGTTCATACTGTCGACCCTATCTAACCCCCTAATCATCTTGTACACCTCAATCAAGTCACCCCTAAACCTTCTTTTCTCTAGTGAAAACAGCAGTGCGTTTTCTGTTCCCATGTTTTCTCATTGTGCCGGAGCTGAGATGAGGTTTGAATTCCTGACGTGCAAGAACGGGAGTCCTTTCAATGTTTCACATTGTTTCTTTTCCCAAGAATATCAGACTCAACGTATCAGGCTCTAAAAGCATGGGAAGGTGTCGGGCCTGTCTCTGCTCAGTTGGACAGTTCACCCTTCATTCCCCTCTGAATCCACTTCCCGAGTAATGTCTAAAGATTCACAAATCTGGAGACTGGAATTTCTGTTTTGCTTCTTGATAATTTTTGCCGAGCAACATTTTCCTAGCGTCTTTTTCACAATCTTTTGCTTTGCACCAGGTCCAGAGGTGCGGAAATAATCTTTTGTGGAGAAATTCCCGACTCTGGGAACGTTCTCTTCGAAGCAAATAAGGTTAACGGGAGATTTCCTGGGGAAATTTACAATGATGTTGGAGGGAGCAGTGGGGATTGGAGGGTTGATGATCAGGAGGAAATTTTGCCTCGGACCAGTGCAACTCCCCAGAGGACTGGAATTGAGGGCATTTAATGGAAAACAGCATTTGTGTTGAATAAACTTTGTGAATTCTGAATAAACTTTGTGAATTCCAAATAAACCCCTCAGGTCTGATATTGGAGGAACAGAGCGATGATTTTGAGTTGGGAGACGCCAATGAGTTTATGCCTTTTGGCGTTTGTTCAGTTCTGATTGCTATCCGGAATAGTATCGGACTGGTGGTCCAAATATCAGGAGAAGGCTTTAACCAATTAAGACAGAGATGAGGAGGCTGTTCTCACATCCTGAGGGTAGCAAATACGTGTACTTATTTAAAGCAGAGAGATCTGCCAAGACCGGGTATAGTCAAGTCTTCAGTTCTTTATCTCTCTATTCATAGCATGCAGAATGTGGCATTGTGAATATGTCCAAGTTTGCTGCCGATAGACAATAATGGGAGAGCATGTTGTGATGAGGACGTGGGAATCTGCGAAGGCATATATATATATAGTTTGAGTGAATTGGGGGAAAACTTTGCAGATTAAGTTGCATGTCGGGAGTGTCAGGTTGGAAGAGTCAAAAAGCAGAGCATATGAAAATAGAGGGAAAGTAGAAAAACGTGTAGGACAGAGGAATCTGGGAGTTCTTGTGCCTAACACAAACAAAGTTTTATGTCTTTTTTTTCTGACCAACCGTATCGCCTCCTTTCCGAAAGCTTGCAATTAAAGAGATGGTTTCCCGAAAAAGGAACTATAAGTCGAAACTATAAAACTAAGACCAAGAAAAGACTGTGCCGTTCTATGGGACAACCTTGATGTTTATTGTTCTGTAAAGTTTGTTTACAGTCGACCCGGGAGTTGGAATGGTGGGAGCTCGGGAGTGAACGTCAGGAGATCCATGATTACTGCCAACATTTATCTGTCTTCCTCACTTTTAGTAAGTTTTATTTCGCATTGTGGTCCCTATGAGTAAACTCAGGTGACGTATTTCCCTCACTGTTCTTCGTCACTCCCCAAAAGAATTCAACGTTCTGATCTACTGCTTCTAGGTAACCGCTAAACGTTGTACAAATGTAACTAAAACCTCGACATTTCCCACGTCTGTCTGCCTTCTTACAATGTCAATTGATTGATTATTGTGTTAGTAATGCACACATGAAGAGCAACGCAAAACAGCAGCAATCGACACTGGGTTGCGAACGCAGATGACTGCAGCCACATCTCAGAGTGGTGACAACTGTACGATCACAAACGCACATACCGAATCGCCAGGAAACTCCATATAAGTACACTGCCAGAAGCCGTGCGAGGCAAAGAACCTGAAAAACAACAGAAATGCTCTTTTTGGCAATGGACCAGGCTGTATTTCTCAATCAGCAATCGAAGTTTACACTGGTGACATCAGTAGTTCCTTCAAACAAAGAACTAACTACTGCTGCAGACGGAGGAGAAAGTGAGGACCCTATGTGCTGGAGATCAGAGAAGTAAGTGTGGTACTGGAAAGAATAGCTGGTCAGGCAGTATCCGAGGAGCAGGAGAATCGCGGTTTGGGGTATAAGCCTGGTGAAGTATTCATGCCCGAAACGTCGATTCTCCTGCTTCTTGCATCCTGCCTTATATGCTGTCCTTTTCCAGCAACAAACTCTCCACTGCCACAGACTGTCATATAATCCGAGCTCCCAGGCGCAGAATCAGAGAAACTCAGTGCCCTGAGTACACCTACTGGGGATACCAAGCGTTGGCGTTTAGGGGCAAGTTGTTCTTCATGAGTGCGTCTCTCGATTTGCCTGCCTCTGGGTCCTTTACAATGTTTTCTGCACTCCTTGCTTGGAGCATTGTTTGTCGACATGTGCACTGCACATGCAGGGTAGTGGTCATTTGTTCTGGTGAGTTGTTGGCTGAACCTGGCTTTGGATTTATGCTCTCTCATAAATCTGAATGGTCAGAAGAGAGTGGCTGTCAGTTCTGAGATTTTTTTCATATATAAGGTAGAGTGCTTAGTGTGTCGGTTCATGGCGTGTTCCCCGAGCGTTGTTTGTCTGCAAGGGTATTGCGGGAATATCTTTTGTTGGAAAAGCCTTTCTGGAGTAGCCAGTGAACAACACAGCTAGATTCCCTTGTCGCAATACACACAGTCGACGAGAAAAACAAGTTCGACTGGGGCAACACAAAAATAATAGGACAAGCCAAATCGAGGGCGGCCAGAAAATTTCTAGAAGCAAAACACCCATCCATGGACTCCAACAACAAGCTCGTTGAGCTAAACCCAACATACCGGGACCTGCAAAGAACTACCAGTCCTGAAAAACGGAAGCAGTGGGAATGAACTCAAATCAATTCCAAACACCACAGGACAGCCATGCTTCACAGGACTCTCAGCAGCCCTGAAGATGTCGCCGAGAATGCGGAGGAAACGGCTGCAAACCAACTGCCCAAAACCACCAAAAGTCCCCAAAACCACAACCTGCACTTGAATTACAAATCTTTAAACAAAACTTGAAACTCCAAATCATGCCGGGCTGCGCCAGCAAGGAAATGAACTCTGGAATCCTAAGTGACATGTGAAGATAACAAGTAACACACGACAGAGGAGGTGAGAGCTCCCAAGCTCCCACGTATTTGTGCGTGTTCTTGTTAAAAATAACTGCTTGACTCTCCTCATCCCATTTTCCATCCTTTGGCCTTGTATGCTGTAAGCATTACAAATTCACACATGAACATCTCAGAAGGTTATTAGGGTTTCTGCTACTTCGACACTGGGAGGCATGAGTTCCAGATTCCAAACACTCGCTGTCTGATGAAGTTTTCATTTGCATCCACTCAAACATTCTTGCCTCTTAACTTAAATATACGGTTCCCTGGTGATTGACGCCTCCATCAAAGGGAAACGTTTCCTTCAATCTGCCAAATTCAAACCCCTCATTTTTTTCGACTTTTCAATCATGTTTCCTCTCAATCTTCCCTGCTCTCAAGAAAACAACTCCAGTCTGTCGAAACTCTTTAATAGCTGAACTTCTTCAATCCAGACAACATATTGACAAATCACTTCTGCACCGTTTTGATTACTGTCATATCGCTTCTATAATGTGAATTGCAGAATTGCATACCATACCTTCGCGAGAGCCGAATGATGATATGAAACAAATGTGTAGAAACCACCGAAATTGGTCTTTTCCAATAAATCTCTTCCCTTCGATACTGTTCAGTGCGTTTTTCGTGAACCTGATGCTCCAATAATCTCTGGTCCATGCAAATACAAAACCATACAGGAGGATTGGTCATGCAGCCACCTTATCTGATTGCATTGAGTGTTTGAAAAACCTGATGGTGCTATTGGGGCACGTTCACCGAGCAACAGTGAGAGCTGCAGCACAGACTTAATGGGGTCAACGTGAAAGTGAGTGTTAAACAGTGCAATGCATCTGTAACATGGGAGGAGTGACGGAAATGGGGTATAGTGATTGTGAAAGGGAGAGAAATCTCCGATATTGGGTGAATTTGAATCCTGACAAATGACACGCAATGATGTCAGAGAGCAGACTGAAAGTACTTTCCCGTTAAAAATGGGATGATTCTTTTCGGTCTTTGGTTCACATCAGGTGATGTGGCATAAAATGGAACAAATGTGCATTGCCATGACTCGGAAATGAGCGGAATTTGTTGCGGCCACAAAGCAGAGTACGAACCACGATATGATCTCGTGAAATGGCACGATGTAAAAAGCAAAAAATGCAATGGCATAGATAGATGAGGAAAAGCAGCACATGCACAACAAGAAAAGTTGCCACATACTGGATTGAGATTGGGTTGAATCTTCTTCTTCGATGTCCTCACAGACTGTGGAGCTTCCATCATTGAGAATTTTGAAGACTGAATCCGATACGTTCCTACAAAAGATTAAATGTACAGGCGATAGTGCATGGTATTGTCGAAATGCAGTGTTCAGTAACACCGCAGTTCACAGAGCGTACAAATTGCTTCTGTTTCTCTCTGCACAGATTAGCTTCCCTACAAACGGGAAACAGACAATTTTGTCAAACAACTGCACACTGACCGTTCAAAGAGTAACCCACAAGATCCATTCCCATATGAGTAATGCACCTACCAGTATTGACAGTTTTGCATAGTCAATGCAACTGACCATTTTTATATTGTGAGAGGTGAACAGAGAATCCGGAAAAAGCCCGCACATATTCATGGAGAATGTTCAAACTCCACAGAGACAGTCGTCCAATGCTGGAATCGAACCCGATCAATGGCGCTTCGAGGTTGCAGAGATAACCACTGAACTCCTCCACGAGTTGAACCTTTGCAGGATTTCTCTTTATAATTGAGACATTTACCTTGGGAAACATATTCCCTCAATCCTCAAATATGGGGCCTGCTAAAAACTATTTCACTTCAGATTAAAATTGCTGAGCATCCTTTCCCTCAGATGTCCCAATGTTCCCTTCTAAATGTCAATAGAAGTTGTTTATGGTGTGTTTCAATCTCCAAGCATGATGTTCAAATGTTCCTTGCACTATGGAAATAAGAACTGCAGCTGGTGAGGTTGGACCTTACAGCCTGACGTCCCAGTGCTTCCTTCTCAATGTCAGTAAAAACGGCAGCAAGTGAGGTTGGAGCTCCCAGCCTAATATACCCATAAATCCTGCTGCTCCATGTCAAAACAAGTTGTTCCACGTGAGGCTCAAACCCCCAACCTAATGTCAACTTGCTCCCTGCTCCACAACAATAGAAGGTGTTCCGGGTGAGTTTGGATGTCCCAGTTGCGGCATTTCACGCACTTCTGTACCGCCAGAGAAGGACATCACTGTTGGCTTCCTCCATCCCCATTTCCACCTGGACCTTCGGTGTTGCACGACTCACTATAGCCTCACCCACCCCCACTATTTATCTGGACGTAGGCTTGCTCGCTGATTTGGAATGTTCATTTCCATTCGTTTCGTCAATCTATTAACATCTTCAGTGGGCCTTCGGGAGAAGCACTGCTGCTGATTCCTGCTTTGTATTTATACGTGTCTTTGTTAGAGGTGACAAAACGTGTTTTTTTATTGTTCTTGGCTCTCTCTCTCCTGAGTCGTTTTAACGCCACTTGTTGATGATTGAATCAAAGAGGTGTTTCACCGGAACTGCATGTCCCTCCGTTTCCTATTCCTCCCTGTTTAGACGTTTCTGAGATGAACGAAACAAAATTGATACGTAGTCATTCGTAAGAAAGACTAGCATTTCCTCAGTTTCAGTTCCAACATGGCTTAGATTTCAGAGCGACCACATGAGAGCGTGAGTCAAGCAGTTCATCTGTGGAAGTAAATATTTTCATTCATGTTGCTGACCGAATAAATGGTAAATGTGCCCTATGCTTAAAATCGCGAAAATGTGAATTGCTGCCAATCATGATTCAGGATTTCTGGTTTTGTTTCACAAAGGTTGAGAAACGGCAGACAACCTCCATATCAGGCATTTCCCACTCTAGATTTGGATACAGTTGACAGAGAACATACATCAGAATCCAATGTTCGTTGTGACTCCAGCAAATGAGATTTCCCCCTGACACTGAACCAGGCCACCTTCGCATGTAAAACAAATACGGTATGCCTGGTGCAGAAGTGATTAATGCCCGGTAATTGGCCTTACACAACACGGCCATCCAAGGTGTACAATTTGACTTTTATTTAGGAACAGGGAGGACAGAAAATTAGCAGAGAAAGTGATTTTGGAAAAGCACAGCAGGTCGGAGCAGCAGGAGAATCGACGATTCTGGCTGAAGCCCTTCATCATCTCCAATCCTCTTTCCCCGAGGAGAATAAAACATAACAAAGTTTCACACAGTCATTAATCCGAATTAATTATATTCCTTTGCACCACGGCAGCAGATATGAGCGTGCAAATTCCAAGACAGTTTTGCTGATGAGAATATCAAACACGGATGCTCTGTTCACGTCAACCCAAAAGGCTACCGTGTTTAAAAATAGAACAAGGATGTTTCTGCCTCGTTTTGAACCGGGGATGTCCCGTATCTGATGCGAATTTCGGCTGCGAAAATTTTCTCTGGGGCACTGAGGCGAAATGGAGCTCGTACCTTCCCTCCTAAGCAGGATAACCACAAGTACTGCAGACATCAGTGCATATTCAGGATCGCTGCAGAGACAAATTTGGAAAAAAAAAGGAATTCATGCAGCAATTATTTGCAATTGTGTTCCCTTTCGCTATTAAAGTAATGATGGGCGACTAAATTCAATTCGAGGTTTGCTAAAGAGACTGCAATAAATCCCCATCCACCACAATCCGGAAGCCTGTCACCCATAAGGAAGGAACAACAATGTTTCTGCCCGTGTCTGAACACGGCCACTTTCGCAGAAGCTGATACTTCTTCTATACAGAAAGCATCAGGGCTCGCCGACTGCTCTTTTAAAAATAGTTCCCGTCCGTGGTGGAAACATCCGTGCATATTCAGAACAAGGAAGAATAGATGACGAAGAAAATCGTACACAACAATTAATTGGACTTGTATTCCCTTTCATGACAGCGGCAGGAATGGGCTGGGACAATAAAAAGAAAGTTTACTTGTAAGACCAGCAAGCAATAAGATCGACCCATGCTCAGAAACAAGCCTATCGTTCTTTGCGCAGGACAATTCGAAGCAGGGATACTTCATGTTGGAGGTGAACGTGATAACCGCTCCCCCACAGAAACACAGCGGGGCCAGTGACTTGACCCTACCGCCCCCCACCCCAACACAAGTGGTTGCCTTGCTCACGGGAGATCGTGTTTGCCATACTGGCATCATACCAAATTCAGTCACACACAGAAATATTGCAGCAAGCTGCCAATACACACGGAGGGGGCCGGGTTCAGACCCACGTTGGAAAACGCACTAGATCCTAAAATCAGATAGAGTAAGCATTGCAGGAAGATTGCTGGAGAATGGTGTTGAGACTCACATCTACCATGATCACATAGCGGAGCATACTAGATGGACTGAAAGGTCTCACCTTCTGGTCTCTGACCATGTGTAACATAACGAGACAACCTCTCATCCTCACAACGCGCAGCCCTCCAATCCCTCTGCTCTGTTCCCAACCTCACCATCAAGCCAGCGGATAAAGGGGATGCAGTGGTAGACTGGTGCACCGACCTATACACCGCTGAAGCCAAACGCCAACTCGAGGACAGCTCTTCCTATGCCCCCTCGACGATGACCCCACCCCCATCACCAAACCATCATCTCCCAGACCATAGAGAACCTCATAACCTCAGGAGATCTCCCACCCACAGCTTCCAACCTCATAGTCCGGGAATCCCACACTGCCTGGTTATACCTCCTTCCCAAGATCCAAAAGTCTGACCACCCATTGTCTCAGCATGCTCCTGCCCCACTGAACTCATCTCCACCGACCTCGACACTGTCCTATCCCCCCTAGTTCTGGTACTCCCCACATACGTTCGACAAACCACCCACGCCCTCCACCTCCTCCAAGACTTCTGTTTCCCTGGCCTCCAACGCCTCATCTTCACCATGGATATTCCTCCCTCTACACCTCCTTCCGCCATGACCAGGGCCTCCAAGTCCTCCGTGTCTTCCTCTCCAGACGTCCCCAACAGTACGCTTCCACCGTCACTCTCATTCGTTTGGCCGAACTAGTCCTCACCCTTAACAATTGCTCTTTTTAATCCTCCCACTTCCTCCAGACCAAAGGGGTAGCCATGGGCACACGTATGGGCCCCAGCTATGCCTGGCTCTTTGTTGGCTACGTAGAGCAGTTGGTCTTCCATAATTACACCGGCACCACTCCCCACCTCTTCCTCCGCTCCATTGATCACTGCATTGGCGCCACCTCGTGCTCCCGCGAGGAGGTTAAGCAATTCATCAACTTCACCAACACATTCCACCCTGACCTTAAATTTACCTGGACCTTCTCTGACACCTCTCTCCCCTTCCTGGACCTCTCCATCTTCATTAATGACGAGCGACTTGACACTGACATTTTTTACAAATTCACCGACTCCCACAGCTGCCTGGATTCCACCTCTTCCCACCATATCTCTTGCAAAAATGCCATCCCGTATTCCCAATTCCTCCGCCTCCGCCGTATCTGCTCCCAGGAGGACCAGTTCCACCACAGAACACACCAGATGGCCTCCTTGTTTAGAGACCGCAATTTCCCTTCCCACGTGGTTAAAGATGCCCTCCAACGCATCTCGTCCACATCCCGCACCTTCGCCCACAGACCCCACCCTCTCAACCGTAACAAGGACAGAACGCCCCTGGGGCTCACCTTCCACCCTACCAACCTTCACATAAATCAAATCATCCGCCGAAATTTCCACCACCTCCAAACAGACCCCACGACCAGGGATATATTTCCCTCCCCACCCCTTTCCGCCTTCCGCAAAGACCTTTCCCTCCGTGACTACCTGGTCAGGTCCACGCCCCCCCTACAACCCACCCTCCCATCCTGGCACTTTTCCCTGCCATCGCAGGAAATGTAAAACCTGCACCCACACCTCCTCCCTCACCTTTAACCAAGGCCCGAAAGGAACCTTCCACATCCATCAAAGTTTTACCTGCTCATCCGCTAATATCATTTATTGTATCCGTTGCTCCCGATGCGGTCTCCTCTACATTGGGGAGACTGGCTGCCTTCTAGAAGAGAGATTTAGGGAACATCTCCGGGACACCCGCACCAATCAACCACACGGCCCCGTGGCCCAACATTTCAACTTCCACTCCCACTCTGCCAGGGACATGGAGGTCCTGGGCCTCCTTCACCGTCGCTCCATCACCACCAGACGCCTGGAGGAAGAACGCCTCATCTTCCGCCTCGGAACACTTCAACTCCAGGGCATCAATGTGGACTTCAACTGTTTCCTCATTTCCCCTTACCCCACCTCATCCTAGTTGCAAACTTCCTGCTCAGCACTGTCCCCATGATTTGTCCGGACTTGTCCTACCTGCCTATCTCCTTTTCCACCTATCCACTCCACCCTCTCCTCCCTGACCTATCACCTTCATCCCGTCGCCCACTCACCCATTGTACTCTATGTTACTTTCTATCCACCCCCACCCTCCTCAAGTTTATCTCTCCACGCTTCAGGCTCACTGCCTTTATTCCTGATGAAGGGCATTAACCTGAAACGTCGATTTTGCTGCTTCTTGGATGTTGCTTGAACTGCTGTGCTCTTCCAGCACCACTAACCCAGAAACAGAGTTATTTATTCAGTTCGAGGACCTCCCGTCAGAGCTGAAAAAATGTTGAGATGGAATATGGCTGAAACAAATCTTGCGACTGTCAAAATGACCGGACAGGAAATAATAAAAGAGAAGCTCAGGATAAAGGTGGACGTCTGGACATCGTCAATTAACAGGGAGGGTGCGGAAAGGCAGAGGGAGATGGACATGAAAAAAGAAGCATCACTGGCCCTGCAATGTTAAATCTGCTTTCCATTTTCAAGATTCTGCCGGACCTGCTGATATTTTCAGGCAAATTCTATCTTTATTTCTGAAACAGAACATGGGAAAGTTATCTTCGGCCAATCGGCTCTAACTGCTCTTGGACTGATTGACTGCCTCATCCCACAGATCACTTTCGTCCAGCACTGAAAACTCACAACCCTGCCCAACCCCACCACATGCCAGTTGCCGAGAATAAGCTGTTTGTTGCGTCAACCCGCATGGACACACAAGAAGATCATTATCCATGTGAATTGTTAGACATTCAGGGAGATTTCCCTAAGGTTTCCATCAGAAATCTTCTGAATCAGTTAATTTCGGTTCAGCAACATTTGAAATGGAACCGTCACTTACAGTCTCCCTCAGCAAGTGGCCATTTTAATGCACGGTTGGAGTGGAACCTGCACCTTTGAAAGGGATATCATGCATCGTACATTTGCCTTCACTGATCGACTTGTCTCGCCTACTTGAAGTGAAGTGAAGAGACTTTTCCCTCGGAAACAGACGCATCAATGAAAGAGTGAGGCTGCCCACAGTAGAAGTGGAATGGAGAGCTGGGACCCAGTAAGAAAATGAAAGCACCCATGTCCACGACCCAGGGATCAACAGTCGCAAATACTCAAATCAAACCCGTCAGAACACACGTAGCCCTTTCGTATACAAGTGCAGACAACAGTGGAGTTGTGATATCGGCAGTAACAACTCGATAGAGACTGGTGCTTATATTCAGCACCACAGACCGCTTTGCCACGCCACCCCACGAAAGAAGCACGCCAAATCTGTCATGACTAGTATTTCAGCATCTCTTAATTTACGGCACTTCCTGCTCCCCAACAGCCTCCTCCACGCAGTAATGCATATTGTTTGGAAATGAGTTAGCTCAACTTTGTGGACGGTTGATTTGTGATTCAGAATACCACGAACACCACGCATTCTGTCCCCGTGTCAACTAATGTCGCCCTGAATTTCTCACCTTCTTAACCTGGTCCCTTGCTTGAGGCTCAGTGAACTTTAGGGTAAAGCACCATCAGTCATTTCTCTCTCTGAAAAGGTAGTGGTCCTATAGTCTCTGGGGAAACGTTAGCTTTAATTACATAATTTTATTTGTGTAATGAGAAGGGAATAATTGGCAATCTAGCTGTGTGAGCTCCCTTGTGGGAGCTTGAAGAATGCAATGATAGTAATATTCATTAAGATGGAGATGGACAGAGTTGATTCTGAGTCGAGGCGATAAAATCTGAATACAGGAAGTCACGGTGGTACAAGGAGGAGAAAGTTACAATAAATTGGGGAACATAACTTAACTGCATGACAAACATCTATGATCCCTTGGAGTAATTGCAGCAGTTCGTCTTTCCTATTTGTAACAAAATATAACGGGAAAGGCGACTCTACCATGTCGAAGAAGGGAGATTAGGGATTGTACTTGATCCAAGGGAGAGGCGTAGAAAGTGTCTGAAAAGAACAAAATACCTGAAGATTGAGTGAAGTTCAGATTTCAGCACGATTAAGGAAGTGATTAAGAGGGAAAATAACGTATATAAGTAAGCCAGTGAAATACAAGCTAATTGTAGATTCTCCTGACATTAGATGAAGACAAAAAATAAAAGATTAATGGAAACAAATCCCTTACAATCAGAAACAGGGGAAGTTATAATGTGGGTTCAAGTCATGGCAGATCAGTTAACTATATAGTGTATTTTGCTTCTGTCATCACAAAGGACGTCAAATAATATCCCTAAATTGCTGTGGAGCACATTAGAGGGAGGACTGAAACAAAACATCAGTATTTTTTGGGAATGGTGTTGGGGACGTTTATAGGATTAAAAGCAAAGATATCACAGGAATGCTACTCTGCACCGAAGCACACTTAACTAAGTGGCCCAAGAGTTCGTGGATCTAATATGAAACAAGGAGCTTGAACCTAAATAGATTAATCTGAAGTTTCAAGATTCTGTAGAATCTGGAGCAATTTCCAATGTATTGTAAGATAGCTGATGTGACTACACATATTTTTTTTAAAATATAAGTATGAAACATGGAATGAAAGTGCAGTTAGCCTAAAACTGGAAACCAATCAACGGATTGGACAGTCAGTCAGCATGGATTTACGAAAGGGAAATGAGAAACTACTCATGGTGCCTGTGTACTCAAATTACTGAAAGTAAGCATGCAGGCGTAGCAGGAGGTAAAGGAGGCAAATGGCATGTTGACCTTTGTAGCAAGAGGATTTGAGTGCAGGAACAGGGATGTCTTGTTGAAATTGTACAGTATCTTGGTGAGGCCATACGTAGAGTGTTATTTGCACATTTGGCTTGTGGAGACTGCACAACAAATATGTAACAAAGCGATTCTTCAGATGGCAGGACTGAACTTTGGGAACAATTCGAATTGGTTCGAATGAAATCCACTGATGTTTAGAAGAAAGAAGTAGGACGTCACAGCAACTAATATAATTCTAACATGATTAGCATGTTAAATGTAGGAAGGATTCCCTCATGACCACGGAGTCCAGACCCAGAGTTGTGGGGTTCACAGTTTTAAGATATCGGGCAGGCCATTTAGCTCCCTCAGGCTGGTGATCCAGTGGAATGTTCTGCCACAGAATGGTGTATAAGTCAAAACACAGAATGTTTCCATGAAGAAAATATATTTCTGTTTTCTAAAGGGATCAAACACTACGGGTCTACAATAATAACAGACTACTGAATGCAATGACCAGACTTGATTATAGTGAACATTGCAGCAGGATCAACACAACAATAATCTCCTCCTGTTTCAATTTTCTATGATTATGTATCTTCAAAGGCGATATGCAAAAATAGTTCACACATATATCAGCACAGATATCAGATATCAGTGGATGAAAATCCTATAACTCCTTAATGAATGGCAATCTGTGATAAATTCACCACACGGTCTGCATCACTTCGTGATGGGTCAAGAAAATGCAGAATCATTTTCAAAGCTTTTGGACTGACTGCTCTGTCTCTTGTTTTCGATTCAGTTCTCAAACTGTTGAATATTTTTAGAAATAAACGTCGTAAGTCGGAAATAAGTAAACATCTTTGGAAATGTTGTAAGGCAAAGGTGGTTGGGATAGGATGGAGCAAGTGTGTGAAGAGGGGCAATGAGAAAAACAATGAGCTGAGATTTGCAGTGTATTGCTGTGTGAAGAACAAAATAAATTTCCAAACCCAACACCCCATCTTTCTCAGCTCTATTCCTGCTCCATTCTCTCAGCTTATTTCACACTGACAGCAAACTCAGATATGCAAATATTCGCGGAGAGACTTTCCCATCAATCCCAGTCATTGACTTTCACTATGGCGAACAGAGATTGCAGATACCAGGCTTAAATTCACCATGGCACAGAAATAAGTAATTCAGCCAATTTTATCATTGCCAATTTTCTGCACAGGAGTGCAGACTCTTCAAATAATCTGTTTCATTGCAGGCAGGCTCAGATAGAGCTATGCAGTTATGTTACATTGAAAGAGACCCTTCCACCCAACTAGTCTATGCCAACCAGAATCGAAAATTGAACAAGTCCCATCTGTCTTTGCTTTGTCCTTTTCACGACGAAAAGATCTTATTCATGTACCTTAATAAAGGCCATATGAAAGCTTTTTTCTATTGATCAACCAATTTTCAAATGCTGTAACCGTACTTGCATCCACCACACCCTCAGGAAGTTCATTCCACACATGAAACACTCCCTTTATAAAGTAGTCTTGTAAAAAAATTCTCTTATGTCTTTTTAAATCTGCCTCCTCTCAACTTAAAAATCTGTTCACTAATTTCGAAATGCCTCATGCAAGGTAAAACTGAACCTGCCATTCACGTTATGTATCCCGTTAAAAACTTTGTAACCTGCTATAAGGTCACCGCTTCATCTCCTACAATCCACTGCAAACGAGCCACAGACTTTCCAGCTTCTCCATCAAATACAAAATCTCTACTCATAACAAACGCCTGACATATCTTTACTGCACCTTCCCCAGCTTAACAGTATTCTTCCTAATTCACGACTGTGCACACGACTCCTGGCAATGCCTCACCAACGTCATGTGCTCCGAAAAGATGACGTCCCAACTCCTATACTTAACGGAATAAGCATCATAAACATCTCCTTTACCACCCGATCTACATGTCATGCAAACTTCAAATAATTATGCGCCAGAACTCCTTGGTCTTCTATTCTACTTCATCACCCAAACGCACACTATTAATTGTCGAAGTATTGATCCTCTCATTTATCCTAATTAAACACAGCCTGCTAATCCTTCGTCGAGTCACATATTGATCTTTATAATCTTAGATAACTTTCTTCACAATCGACTCTGCCACCAATTTTGCTGGCACCTACAAATTTACTTCTCATGCTTTGCATATTTCCATTTAAATAGCTTATATAAAAATGAGAAACAGAAGTGGACCCAGCACCGATCCCTGTCATAGACTTTTGCGAACAGTCCTTCATTCTGAAAAAGAAGCGACCGTCACTTTCTGTGTCTGTCTCATACTATCAGAACAATTTTATATCCAAATGGAAAGTTCACCCTGATTCACATGTGACCTAACTGTAAGAATAAATAGACCATGTGGAACCTTGTTAAAGGAATTACCAATGTCCAAGTGAACACTGTCTACTACTCTGCCCTCATCAATCTTCTCAGGTATTTTCTCATAAATACAATCATGTTTGTGAGACACAATTTCCCTCACTCAAAACCATGCTGAATATAACTAATTATTCTTTAACTCAGAATGCATACCTGTCCTATCTTTTAGAATCGCTTCTAATAACTTGCCAGACTCACAGTCCAAAAGTTCACAGGTTTCTAGGTGCATCATTTCTTAAATAAATTCACAACATTCGGTAATCCTCGGGTACTTGGCACTTCACCTGTGGTTATCGCTAATAAAATTATTACTGAAAGGGGCCCCATATTTTCCTCACAGCCAACCGCAGAGTCGTGGGATACACTAAATCTGATCCCAGAAATATATTCAAAATTTATTTTCAAAGATCTCCAACACTTCCTCTTTAGAATTGTGAACTGTTTTTAAAACATCAATTTGAGTTCTCAAACATCGACAGTAAAACCTGCGAGACTGTCATGTAGTATCGCTCTCATCTACTGCGATTGGACAGAAACATAAATATTTTCATCTTAAAAGGCACTAATTATTCTTTTGTTTGTAATGCCCTTGTAGAATCTCTTTCGATTATCGCGATTGAGCAAATGTATCTCACATCAACTCTGAAATAACCTACATGTCAACATTAAGAAAATACTGAACTAGATCTCCCAAATGTTTTTGCACTTCCCATTTCAGAAGCCGTTTCCCTTTCAGAAAATAGTTATATCTCTACTCTTCTGCACAATACTTCTGATCACACATTGTTTCATACAGTATTCCTTCTGCCAAATCTTTATACGCACTCCGAGATTGTCTAAGTAATTCTGCAGCCTCCCCGCTTATAAATGCGACTAACCTGTCTCCCTATCACTGTCTCATCTGAAAACGTAATAATAACGCCCTCTATTCCTTTCAAAAGATCATTCATGCATAACGTGAACAACTATGGTTTTAACACAAACACCTGATGAACTCCATGCGTCACCGCCTGCCATCCTGAAAAACAAACCCGCTATCCCAACTCCATTCTTCAATCCATGCCAGTACCTTGCCCGTAACACAATGCATTCTTATTTAACACCTCCCCAAAATGCACATTGTCAAATGCCCTTTGGAAAAGCAAACAAGTCACATCCACTGGCTCTGCTTTGTCTCACTTGCTCTTCGACTCCTCAAAGTATTCTACCAGATTTGATGAAGCCCTGCGGACTCTTCATTTACTCTGTGAATTTTATTTAGTGATACTCACTGAGTCGCTGTGATGGATTACGAGGCCACCATTTTCGATACTCAATTTATTTGGTGTGAAACATACGACCAATCTTTCTGTATACCTCCTACCAGCATAATTGATCTATATAATGCATGTAATAGAGAATAAAATGTCCCTTGTGTGCTCCAGGGCTGTGATATCACAAAGTGTGACAGTGAGACACATACTTAACGGTAAAGTCACCATCTTAATTCTGGACTGTTATTGGAGAGAGTCAACTAGTGCTGGTTTGCTCTGGGGGACAGTACACGGCAATTGAGCAGAGGGAATGCAAAGAAGAGTCATTAGTGGTAGCCTGGCCGATTTACTCCAAACTGATGGCATGATGAGGAAAAGTGGAAAACTGCTCCGAGAAAGAGTTTGCTTTTCAGAAATGTCTTCAAACAGGAAAATGTAGCGTTCATGTTCCAACAAGCAGCAATGTTTCCTGCCATTGATTAAAGACAGTTTGCAAACTTGCTCCTTTTTCCAGAGGCGCTCTGATGTTCTCAGCGACATTAACTGTTCCGAGATATTGATTCCCGTCAGACCTACTCAGATTTTGCAGTTGCGACAGTCAGGAATAATAAATATGAATTTTCGCATCTGCATTCGGAACCTGGGAAGTGTTGGTAAAAGCGCCGAATCCTACACAGTGTATGACCAGGGATGGAGGCAAGACAGCCTCCATCGTTAGATGAGGAAACAGCATTAGGCTTTTATAATATTCAAAGGCGATAAGTTTCTTCTCCGATATTTTAGAGTGATCGAGGTTATAAAATACTGACAGCAACCCATCACCCGGTTTCCAGCACTTGGCCTGTATACTTGAGTGCTCTGCAGTTCCGAGTGGTCATCTCAATATTTTCCTGGAACATTTTATACTCAAACGACACAACAAGTTGGACTGAACTTTGAGTTGGGAAACAAAGCAGAATTTGATGACAAGTTCAGCAATTCCGGCTGCATCAGTGAGGAGAAATCAGAGCTTACGTTATGGATTCGGTGCCCCTTCCTCAGAACCAGGTCGTCCATCAACATCTGGTGTTGTCTGAGATTGAAAAGTAAAAGTGCTCATGTGCCGTCGGGGAACTGAGCCTTATTTCTACTGACATAGAGAGTCATTCAAACACGTACCCCCGTGAGTGACAGAGGCCTCAGGGGTGACCAAATTCAGAAAGTAGTATTTCACCTGCTTGGCTTTTTTGTTCCTATTTCAAGCTGCATCAGTAGAATCTGTTTGCAGCAAAGTTCCCCTTTGGATGTTGGATGCGGAGGTTGCACAGAAATTCACATGTGACTCAGGGAGGCGCAAACTTACAATCCCACGTTTACAAGAGCAATATTGTAAAGACTGTGCCACACCTGTAATGTGGGGCTGTCATGAATTATATACAGCAGCGAATAGCCTATGTATTTGAAATAGGTTGTAACAGAGCTGAAGGAATCATGGATATAAAGATGGACGAATGCAATGCACAGTCAGGTCGTGCCCAGTGTGATATCAACAGAGAACCTCCCTGGTTGTTTAATCATTATGATTAAATGACATGGCCTGTTAGTGGTTAAGACTCACAGTAATCAATATGACATACTATCTGATCTTTAGAAGCAGAATGCAGCAGTGTATCAACCGTACGTTTTGCACAACAGAAACGTATCCTTTGGACGGAATTGCCCATGCCGAACAGATATCCTCGACTAATCTAGTCCCATTTGCCAGCACTTGGCCTATATTCCTCTGAACATTTCCTGTTCATATACCCATTCAGATGACTTTTTAAATGCTTTGGAGATGCCAGTGTTGAACTGGAGTGTACAAAGTTTAAAACCACACAACAGCAGGTTATAGTCCAACAGGTGTATTTGGGTTCACGAGCTTACAATTTTACTTTCCACAGCCACCTGATGAAGGCGCAGCGCTCCAAACGCTAATGCAGCAAAGGGACATGTTGGACTATAACCTGGCGTTGTGCGACTAGTAACATTGTAAATGGAGGTATTGTACCTGCCAGCACCATTTCCTTTCACAGCTCATTGCACACACACATTACTCTCCGCGTGAAATATTGCCACTTCGATCCTTTTTATTTTATTCCCTTCTCACTCTGGATCTGTGGCCTCTAGTTCTGGATTAGGTCCACCCCACGGATAAGTACTGATCTATTTACCCCATCCACGCTCCTCATGACTTTATAAACATCTATAAGTTCATCCCTCAGTCTCCGATGCTCCAGGGAAAACAGTCACAGCCTCTTCTGCCTCTCCTTGTAGCTGATATTGATATTGTTCTCAGATATTGATTCCCGTCAGACCTACTCGGATTTTGCAGTTGTGAAAGTCAGGAACAATAAATAATTCGGAACCCGGGAAGTCGTGTTAGAAGCGCCGAATCCTACGGACTGCATGACCAGGGATGGAGGCAAAACAGCCTCCATCGTTAGATAAGGAAACAGCGTTAGATTTTTATTATATTCAATGATGACATGTTTCTCCTCCAATATTTTAGAGTCATCGAGGTTATAAAATACTGACAGCAACCCATCATCCCGATTTCCAGCACTTTCCCTGTATACTTGAGTCCTCTGCAGTTCCGAGTGGTAATTTCCATACTATTTTCCCTGGAACATTTTAAACTCACATGACACAACAAATTGGACTTAACTTTGAGTTGGGAAACAAAGCAGAAGTTGATGAAAAACTCACTAGTTCTGGCTGCATCTGTGTGGCGAAATCAGAGCTAACGTTATGGGTTCGGTGTCCCTTCCTCAGAACCACGTCGTCCATCAACATCTGCTTTTGTCTGAGATTGAAAAAAAAAGTCTCATGCGCCCTCGGGGAACTGAGCCTTGTTTTCAGCGACAGTGAGAGAAGAAAATCTGTGGCCTCTAGTTCTGGACTAGCTCCAAACCAGGAATAAGAACCTAACTATTTACCCTATCCACGCTCCTCATGACTTTATAAACATCTATAATTTCATCCCTCAGCCCCTGACGCTCCAGGGAAAACAGGGACTCTCTCTTCGGTCTCACCCAGCAGCTCGAATCCTCTAATTCTGTCAACATCCTTGTTAATCTTTTCTGAACATTTTCCTGTTTTACAACATCCATTCCAGACGAGGGAGACCAGAATTGCACACAATATTCCAACAACTGACTGAACATATTTTCTGCACAGCCGCAACATTCCCTCCCAAATCCGATACTCAATGGTGTGACCAATAAATGAAAGCATCAGAATGTCTTCCCTGCATGTTAAAGTCCCACATCAACAGTGTCAGAAGCAACTTCCTGATGTGAAATTAGGGTGAAACGAGAACAGGTGGGACGTCAGGGAACAAGAAAGACATTCATTGTTTGTGAGAGATGGCGGTGAGCCCGTTAGTGCCAGGCTATAAGTTCGTGCTGAAGACGTGTTTTCCTGTTTATTTTGGTAGACACATCACTCCAGATGTATCAACCACAATGGCTGCCTCTTCTGTGTTGACGTTTTCAAACGTCAGGGGAAAATGAGGATCACAGATCCTGGCGATCAGAGTCAAGAGTGTAGCGCTAGAAAATCACAGCAGGCCAGGCAACATCCGAGGAGCAGGAGCATTGACGTTTCGGACGTAAGCCCTTCATCAGAAATGAAGCTGGTGGGCTGGGGAGCTGAGAGATAAATAGCAGGCAGTTGGGCCTGGGGGCAAGGTTGCTGAGAATACAAAAGGTAGATAAAAAAGGGGAGAAGTTGTTATTTTGGAGAGGAGGGTTGAGCTGATAGATGCGAAAGATTTTGAGCAGGGAAAGAGTGCGGTCTCCACTCGAGGCTTGGGACTGGCATGAGGTGGGTCAAGGGATTTTTGGCCAAAGGTGAAGTCCACATTAATCCCGTGGGTTTGCAGGGTGCCAAGGCGGATGTTGAGGCTTCACTCCTCCAGGATTCAGCCGGCGACGGAGGACCCAGAACCGACATTGGTGTGGATAGGGGACTTAAAGTGTTCAGCTAACCGGCAGTGGGATTGGTTTGGTGGCCCAGGTATTTTCCCTCAAATGATTCGCAAGTTGGCCTCCTATGTGTCGATATGGAGGAGACATCATCAGATGCAACGGACACAGTGGATGACTTTTGCAAAGGTGCAAAGGATGGACAAATATAATCACAGCATCCGTTGGATCGATTGTGGTCTCCCAACCCTGATCCACTTGCAGGCACGTCTCTGTGATACCCACAATAAAGTACCGGCCAATTTCAAGTATCGTTTCCCTTTTTTCGTACACTGCTTCTATTTAGGTGCAACACTCTCACTCCTGCAGAGACTTCACCTCTTCTCAGAGATGTCCTCTTCCCTGCTGTGCCTGAAGTAAATTCCTTTTCCTTTACAAACGTTCTGTTCAATTACTTGTTGCGGATATTTTAAACTATGCAGAGCTTTCTTCTTCTTTGACATTTTCCACAATTTTCTATGCAACTAAAACAAACACACATTATTTACTTTAAAGTTCTACCGACAGACCAAAGCTTTCAGCTTTTCCAAGGAATTTGGCTCCAGCATCATTCAGGTGGAGACTGTCCCACGGGACAGTTCAATCCTTCGCCAGTTCTGACCCCAAAATCCAAAGAAATAGCACGCATTTCTCCCACACCAGTCTTTCAACCGCACAGTTACCTCGTTAGTTTTGCTGATCTTGTGCCGATTTGCTTATGGACCAGGCAGTAATCAAGAGATTATTACTTTTTGTGCATGTTTTCTAATTTAGCACCAACCTAAATTCCATCAACAGAAATTCTTTCCTCTTTCCACCTACATCAACCTCTGGATCATTCCTCTTCAAGTTCATCTACAGCCCAGATGAGTAATCTGAAAATGCGCACCAAGCAGACAATAGAGCTTTCAGGACCCTTGAGTTGGGCCATAGGGAACAGTCTCTATTTCTTGGCAGTTACTGTCCCTGATTATACCGATATTTCTCTTTTCTCCCTCCTCTTGAATTACCACCTCGACCATATTTCTGTCCTCTCTTTGCTCATCCTCCCTACAGCCAGCATTTTCATCCACACAGGGAGAAAGTAGCTCAAACCTGTTGGAGTGGCTGAAGGGCGGAGAGTCCTTCAGTTCTACCTTCTGCTTCCGTCTACCTGCCTCATTCCCAGTCATCCCATTCTGTCACTGATCACTGACCGATATGAGGTAGTTAATCTAAGGAGTGTGACTGTCTCCTCTGCAATACCAAAATGGCTGTCTCAGATTTATAATTAACAACTAATCCTGTATCCGCTTCTGCTTGCACAAGTGTGTTCCAAACTTCTGACAAACAGTATGTTGCATGCTTTGGAAGATGGACCTCGAATGCTTCGAGAATGAGCCATAGTAACTCACTAATATTTTGGTGAACAGCCGAACGTGCTGACTAAGTGCACCACAGAGTCTGAGGTGTAAAAAAATCGGCAAGGCTCTGAAACCTGGGTGTCAGCGAGTTCAACCTTCAGACTGCAGTTCCTGAAACCGCAATTGTCCTCGACCAGTTTTACATTACCAAAATACAGGCTGAGACTTTCATTGTGCAGAAACGAGGACAGCCTGATCCCAGTCACTGCAAATTCATCCATGTCACCAGGAAATGATTTTGCATGTGGATACACAAAACGTAGTTCAGCAGCCTGGACAATAACAGGAAAATCAGAATGGAACCCAGTCCGTGCTTTTTTGAACCCCACGCAGATTCTTTGTCTCTCGTTGTCTCTGTCCTGAATCCACCCTGTGACGTACAGACTCGAATCAGGCTCCCAGAGACAAGTTTAGAGCCGAATCTATGAAGCAGGAGGGGAATGGCCAAGTTGAGCGGAGTTCAGACAATGAATTGTAGAAGGGAGGAATGGGGAAGGCAGAGTAAAAACGAAACAGACAGACAGAAAGGTACGGTGATTCGAGAGACAAAGGGACAGAGCGCGAATGATATAGAACAGGCATTCGGTTTTGCCTTCTACTGCTGGTCATACTGTAAGATTATCACAGTACAATAACTTCCCTTAATCGAACGCAATAGCAAGAGTGTAGGTGTTGGCTTGTGGAGCGTCTGACTCCAGATCAGAAAGTTGCGTGTTCAAACCACCTCAGGCTCGCAGTGCGTTTTGAGGATTTACCTCCGTGAGTTTTACCTGGCAACAGATTTTGCTGTATGCGATATTCACTGAGCAAAGTGTTTTTGTTTCCAGCTCCTTTCAATCAGACGAGATGTTTTCCTGGCATTTGTATCTGTGAACAATTAATCAGGGAAGTGGATTATCCATTGTTTGGCTGAAGGTTCAGTTCCCCCAGTGTGATATATAAAGCACAAAGTGTTCATCATTGGGTAACATGCAGCCACATCCCTCTGGGCAGCTGCCTCTTTCAGTTGGAGACAGAGTGGTGTCAACAATATGTCATGATATTTTATTACTTAATCTACCCAATCTTATGCTTCGATCCATCAGGAAATTCCACGTCCTCCCGTTACAGCAGAGTGACAGAGGTTTCGCAAAGAAATGTTTTGCAGCAACAGCAATTCTTTCCTCTCACTGGGCACAGTTAAATTGATGTTTATCTCAACAACAGGAGCGAAAACCGAAGTCTAACGGACCCTCTTCACATTAACGGTGATTCTGAAATTTACAGGATGTTGGTAAAATCCAATTACGAATATTTACTTGGTTCAGTCCGCAATGTGTTAAAGTTAATTGGCCGCCAGGACGTGGCTGTGTGAAACAGCATGGGGAATTACTGCGCGGAGTGCTGTGCATGAAACACATCACAACTGATCTTTTTTTTTACAAATTCACGAGCTTATTCCCATCTCACAGAAGAGAGACGGTATGATGTAGATCAGAGCAGACTGACTGAGAACAGGATAAGGCCATTCAGACCTTCACAAGCGTTTCAACTCCTCTGTGCCAACTTCACCAATGTTTTACGCAATATATGTTTGTATCTATTACTGGAAGCTCAACAAATTGCAGTGCCCGTGGAACTGCCACACAGGAGGAGACGGTGTTGATTCAATGATCACTGGGTTTCACACCTTTAGCTCCGAATGCGCCATGCCACACACCTGAGGTCAATATCTGTAAAGACAATTGTCAGTGATGGCGAGAAATACTCCGTTTTCCATCTGGCATGTAGCATGTAACGTTGATAATGATATTATAACTCCTTCATTGTTGTTGTGTAATGTGCTGTTGGGCAAATATACACATTGTCAAATGTCCCACATTCTGTTGTACTAAAGCCGATTTCACTCAGAATCACAACGTGTGTCATAGTGCAGTTGGAGGCCAGAGAGCCCACCTTCTCTCTGCTGGCTCTCCAGTGCCACTCTTTTGCTCTCTCCATGTAATTCTGAACATTGTTTCTTTTCATGTAAACATCGATTTCCCCTTTTTGTCCATCGGATCTGAATCTTTGTCACTGTCAGACAGTGAATTGCGGACATGTGTCACTTCCTGTGCAAACGTATTATTCCTCATGTCAGTTGTACTTCTTTTCCTGATGACCTTCAGTCTCTGCCGAGTCATTCTAGTTACATTCAGACGTTGGAGCATTTTCACTCCCTTATTTCTCCTGACTAGAACGTTCATGAATTTGGAAAGTTCAAGCAGATGGTAACTGTTTGGGTCTGGAAAAGCACAGCTGGTAAGACAATGTCAGGAGCAGGAAAATTTATGTTGCAGACGTTCGCTGTTCATTAGGAATGAGGGGAGGCTTAAAGTGCTGAGAGATAAATAGATGTGTGGGGGACAGGAGTGGGACTGGAGCTGGGAAGTTTATCAGTTGATGCAGGCTGCAGGTTGATGGTGATAGGTCAGAGCGGAGTATGGAGCTGCTGGTGGGCTGGAAGATGGGCAGATAGGACAGTCAAGGGGTAGATACCGAGTTGGAACGTTAGACCTGCGATGAGGGTTTAGGGAGGGCAGATCAGGAAACTGGTGAAGTTAACGTTGATGCCAAGTGGCAGGACGGTCCCATACAGGAAGACGAGGTGTTCTTCCCATACGCATCGATGAGCATGTATTTGAAGGTGGAGGAGGCCCAGGACTTGCATGTCTGTGGGAGGCGGAGATGAAGTAGTCAGCAACAGTACTATGGGATTGTTTAGTGCGTGTATCACAGAGATGTTCTCTGTAACGCTCGAGGTATTAGTGTCCTCTCTCACCAGTGTCAAGGAGACCTCGTCAAGAACAACGGACACTGTAGATAAGGTGTTTGCATTTTCAAGAAAATCTCTGCCAGATGTGGAAGGATCCTTCGCTGCGACAGACAGAGGTGAGGTGAGTGCTGAGGGCGCAGATTTCTCACTTCTTGCAGTGGCAAGGGAAGACCAGCTTTCAGCCTTCTGTTCTCTAAGGAAAACTGCCCCATCTTTCCAATCTACCTTCACAGCTGAAATTGCACGTACACTGCACCATTCACATCATCCTGTTCATTGCTTTCTGGAATCACGTAATTTCCCAAATTCCTGAAGTTTCACGAGCTTGAATTTACAAATAATGCACCTGGTAGTTTCATTCAGAATCGGATTGACTCAGTGAACAATCTGAAACACAGGTTTTCACTTTGATAAATAGTTTCCCTTTTTTGTGTTTGCTGCAATAGCAGCTCTTCTCCATCTCGACTTCAAGCTGTTCAACGGCATTTACACAGACAATTTTTTGAGAAACTAGATCGAATATTTTTGTGTAAATGCAGACAGTACATATGCACCTGTCCGGAATTTGAACCACGTAACTAAACCTTTGAATGCCATGACACTCGATGAGTAATGAGTGATAGCCTGGGGGCAGAGCTCACTGCGCGAGCAGCGGACCTTTACACCATCGGAAATCTCAGATTTCAACTTTGTGAACCTTTCAGAACTCTTTCCGAAGTGGAATCAGGAGAATGAAGAGTGAACTGTCCAACTGAACAGAGACAGTCTGGTAATGTCCCCTTCTTTCAGAAAGAGCTTTGATGTTCTCGACGGCATTAATTGATTCCCGTCATACTTGCTCTGATTTTGCTGTTGCAACAGTCTGCAACAATAAATTCGAATTTTCAGATTAGGAACCGGTAGACGAGCAAAAGTGGTAGAAGTACTGATTCCTATCTCTCTGCCACTAGGGATATAAGCAAGAGCAAGTTTCTCATTTGTTTCAAAACAGCTTTAGTCGTTCTTTTTGATCTTTGGAGACAACTTTCTCTTCTAGTCTGATGGAGTCAACGAGTATTTTACTTCACCATTAGGGGCCCATCATCCCAGTTTTCAGCACTTGGCCTTTCACCTTATTTGCACTGAAGTTTCGACTGGTCATCTCAATGATATTTTCACTGGAATATTTTGCACTTCAACGACACAACAATTAGGACTGAAATTTGAGATGGGAAACAAAAGTAGAAGTTGCTGAAAAAGCTCACCAGTTCTGGTAGTATCTGTGAGGTTAAATCACAGATAAAGTTAGGGATTCGGTGGCAATTCCTCAGAACCAGGTCTTTCAGCAACGTCTGCTTTGGCCTGAGATTGATAAAATGTGTTCATGCTCCCTCGTGGAACTGAGACTCATTTTCACCGACAGAGAGAATCATGCAGTGACATCCGCCCAAGAGTGACATCGGCCTCAGAACTGACCAAATCCAGGAAGTCGGATTTGACCGGCTTAGCATACTTGTCCCTTTTCAGGCTTGAACAGCAGAATCCGTTTGCTGCAAAGTGCTCCTTTGGATGTTAGATGTGGCAGGTTTGTCAAATTTCACACGTGGTTCAGGATGGCACAAACTCACAACCACAGGCTTACAAAAGCAATGAGCACTGTGGTACAGCAGCATAGCTGTAAGGTGGGGTCTCATGGCATAAATACTGCAGTCTAATAGATGACTGAATTGTCTGTGTATTTCAAACAAGCTGTAACAGAGCTGAATGAATTATGTACTGAAAGATGGGGGAATGCAATATTGAATCAGATATTGCCCAATCTGATATCAACAGAGACCTTCCCTGGTTGTCTCGTAATGAAGATTTAGCGGTATCTGTGCCATGGAATGTTAATGGCTAAGAATTACAGTAATCATCGTGAAATACTGCCTGATATTTTGTAGCAGAATGACGCAGTGGATTAGTCACAGAGTCATAGAGATTTACACAACAGAAAGGTATCCTTCGGATCAACGTGTCAATGCCGACCAGATATCCTAACTTAATCTCGTCTCATTTGCCAGCACTTGACACATATTTCGCCAAACCCTTCCTACTCATGTAACTCTTGAGGTGCGTTTATTTTTTGTTTGGCGTATTTGTACCAGACTCCACCATTTTCTCTGACCGCTAGTCCCATACAATTACCTCCCTCTGCGTGAAAATGTTGCCCCTTAGATCCCTTTTAAATGTTTCCCTAAATCTCTGGCCTCTAATTCTCGACGAGCCCTACCCCATGGATAAGAACTTATCTACTTATCCAGTCCACGCACCTCATGATTTTATGAATATCTACAAGTGCATCCCTCAGCCTCTGACTCTCCAGGAAAAGCAACCACAGCATAGTCATCCTCTCCCTATAGCTCAACCATTCAACACTGACAACATCCTTCCAAATCTTTTTGGAACTCTTTCAACGTTTGCTCATCATTTCTACAGGAGGTAGACTGGAGTTGCACACAATGTTACAATGCAGTCAAACGTACGTCCTGTACTGCCGCAAAACGACCACTTTACTCTATACTCACTGCACTGCCGCAAGATAATCTATTTATTCTATACTTAATGCCCTGACCATTCAAAGAAAGCATCGGAATGACTTCCCTGCATTTAAAGTCCGACATCATCAGTGTCAGCTACAATTATCTGAAGTGCAATCGGCTTGAGACAAGAACAGAGTAGACATCAGGAAAAGGGAAAATCATTGACGGTTTGTCAGAGGTGACGGTGGCCAAGTGGAGCCAAGCTCAATGTTGCTGCTGAAGACGGGTTTTCCTGTTTAAATTGGTACACTCATCACTCCGAATAGATCAGCTACAATGACTGTCCATTGTGTGTTGCACTTTGCAAATCTTAGGAGGAAAGTGAGGACTGCAGATCCGAGAGATCAAAATCAAAAGTGTGGCTCTGAAAAGGTGCAGCAGGTCAGGCAGCATCCGAGTATCAGGAGAGTCGACTTTTCAGTCATAAGCCCTTCATCACGAATAAAGCTTGTGGGCAGGGGAGCTGGGAGATAATTGGGAGACGAGTGGGACTGTGGGAAAGATAGCTGAGAATGCAGAAAGTAGATGAGGGTTCGGGAGAAAGTGATGGATGGAGAGGAGGGTGGAGCAGATAGATGTGAAAGATGATGAACAGGTGAAAACGGCGGTGTCGAGTTGGAGGGTGGGGATAAGTTGCAGGGAATGGAATTGAGAATACAGGTGAAATCTACATTAATCCCATGGGGTTGCAGGATGGAGCAGCGGAAGATGAGGCTTCTTTTGTCCAAGTGTCAGGTAGTTAGTGTTTGGCGATGGAGTAGGCACAAACTCTTCATGTCCTTGTTGGAGTGGAAAGGGGATTTGAATTGATCAGTAACAGGGTGGTATGGTTGGTGCAGGTGTCCCAGAGTTTTCCCTGTAACGATCCACAATTTGGTGTTCTGTTTGCCGACGTAGGGGAGGCCAAATCGTGATCAACAAATGCTATCTACTCGATCCGTTGCACTGGTAGGGGTCTGCCAGGCCTGATCCCCTTGCAGCATCTACATCATCTGCAATCCTCACTTTTTCCTAGATGATCTCCTTGTAACCACGTCTCTGTGATACACACAATAATAACATATATGCCACTTTCAAACTGTTCTTCAAACTCGTTTACCTTTTTTCGTATACTGTGTCTGTTTAGGTACAACACCCTCACGCATGCCGTGACTGCTCCTCTTCTCAGAATTGTACCCTGAATTGCTGTTCTGGAAATAGATTCCTTACCCTTTCCATAGTTACTGTCCTATTGCTTGTCGTGGAAACCTTAACCCGTGCAAAGCCCTCCACTTATTGAAGTTTTTCACATAATTTTCGATGCAATTGAAACCAACACCCATTGTTCACTTTACTGGGCTATAAACCGACCCCAGTTATCAAATTCTCAAGTTCTTTGGTCGCAACATCATGCAGGTGGAAACTTCCCCATCCCAACATTTGCATCCGTCGTCAGTTCTGACCCCAATATCTAAAGAAATAACATGCATTTCTCCCACACCAGTCTTTCAATCACTCATTTACCTCACTAATCTTGCTGACCTTGTGCTGATTTATTTATGGATCCCGAGGTGATACCGATTTTTAACTGTTTGCTAATTTAGCAAAAACTAAATTCCAACAGCAGAAACTCGTTACTCTTTCTACCAATGTCAACAACGGTATCGTTCCTGTGCCAAACCAAGTTCCTCTGCAGCCCAGAAGAATATCCTAAAACCGGGCTTCAGGCAGGCAACACAGCCATCGGGACATTTGATTTAGGCAATGGGAAAAAGTTTCTGTTTCCTGGCATCTGCTATCCTCGATTATACCGACATTTTTCTTCAATCCATCCTCTTGAATCTCCCACTCTACCACATTTGTGCCCTCAGTTTGTTCATCCTCCAAACAGCCAACGTTCTCACAGCCACGAAGAAAGCTGGGTAACCGTTCGAAGGGCGGGAAACAGTCAGTGCATGGATCTCCTATGGTCTTTCCGATGAAAACAAAAACAAGAATACCGTTTTGGTTAGTGTTCGGGGACGACTTATCAGGGGCATGCAGTAAGTCGCAGGGCTCTGGACAGAGTCTGCCCCTATTGCATAGAAACGAAGGTGGGAAAGGAGGAGAGTTTTAGTAATTGGGGACACAATAGTGAGCGGGCCAGTGAGAAGGTTTGTTTGGGAGGAACGAGACTTCTGCTTTGTGTGTTGCGTCTGGTGCAATGGTCCGTGTTGTCTCAGATCGTGTCTTTGCGGTCCTCAGGTGTGAAAGTGACCAGCTCCAAATCGGTTCCATGTCAGTACGAAAGACATAGGTTGAAAGAGGGATATGAATATAAGGCAGAATTTCAGAGAGCTCGGTTGCATGCTCAGAGCTAAAACAAACAGTGCTGTTATCTTTGTATTCTAACCCACGCCACCTGATCGTGAGGGAAGGAATATGGAGATATATAAATTGAAAACGTCGCTAAAGAGATGGTGCAGCACAGAATGCTTCTGGAACACGGATAATTGGGGATCATTCTGCGGAAGGTGGGAACTCCACAAACAGGACGGACATCTCTTGAAACAAAGGCGTATGATTGTCCTGGGTGGGAAATTTGCTGGTGGTTTTCGGATAAACGAGCTCAGCAGGGGAATGGGCTCCTGAGGTGTCGTTCGAGTGCAAACGAGGATGAGAGTAGGCAGGGCATGGAGAGGAATTCACGGTGACTGACAGCAAGCTGGTTAAAAGTGTGCCTGTTTCAAAGCCAGAACAAACCGAAATCAGGTGTGTAAACTTGCAGCATGGATACGTAACTGGGACTTCGATGATGTGGCCAATTCGGGGACATGGATAGAAAGGGTCAGGAATCGGAGTTACAGTTTCCAGGATTTGGACTCTTCATTGAGAACAGGGGAGGTCTTTAAATATGGGGAGGTGTGGCTTTCTTAAGTCAAGGACAGCATAACGGTATCTGAAAGCAATCTTGACAAGGATAAGTCTACTGAGGTGGTATGGGATAAGGTAAGGAACAGGACAGTCGAGGCCACACCGCTGGAAATTTTCTTTAGACTTCCACAGATTTCCAGGGATGCGGAGGAGAGGTTCAGCCAAACGATTCTGGGTAGGAGTGAAAGGAACAGTTTGGTCATTCTGGGGACTCTAACGTCCTCAGATTGAATGGAAATGTGAAACCTCTGGTAAGTCAGATGGATCATTTTTAGTCTCAGGTGTGGAGGAGGGTTTACTGACACAGTATGTCGAAGAACCGACAAGAGGGGCGGCTACACTGGATCTGGTGCTTAATAATGTACCAGACTAGATGTTTGAGTTAGTGTTAGACGAGCACTTTGGAGAAAGTGGCCATAATTCAATTGCGGTTAGTTTAGCAATAGAAATCAATAGGTACATACCACAGGGCAAGAGTAATAGATGAGGGAAGGGCAACTATAATGCGATTAGGTAGGACTTCGGATGCAAAATTAAGTGGATGGGACAATCGAAATGTGGCGCTGGTTCAAGAAACATACAATGTGTGCCCTTGATAGTTATGCCCCTATAAGGCAGGGAGAAAGTGATAATGTATGGGAACTATTTCTTACTAAATCAGTTACATGTCTTGTTCAGCAGAAGAAGGAGGCTTATATGACGTTGAGACGAGATGGTTCATATGAGGCGATGGAGTGTTGCAGATTGGCTTTTAAGTCTTTAAAGACAGACATAAGAGGAACAATGAGATCAGGTGAGCAGTCTTTGCCTGGTACAATAACGGAGATCCCGAAAGCTTTCTATAGGTATTTGAGTAATAAAAGAATGACTATGGTTGGGATAGGGCCAGTCAAAGACAGAATTGAGAAGTTTTGTGTGTACACTTTGGAGACTGGAGACGTGCTAAACGAACATTCCCCAACTGTTTTCACTCAGGAAAAAAGAGAATATTGTAGTGTGGAAAAGTGTGATGTGGGATATTAAACTAGAAAGGATCGAGTTGAGTAAGGAGCAGGTGTTAACAATTCTAGAAGTAGTGGATGTAGACAGTCCCCTGGGCCAGATGGGATTGATCTGAGGATTCTGAGAGAAGCTGGGGGAGACGTTATAGACTTTAGTGTTGCTCTTTGAGCAGTCATTGTTTATATTTTGAGGACAGGCTGATAGATTGCGTTCTGTTCTCATGGGAAAGAAGAAGGCTAAAATGGATTTGATAGAGATATAAAAGATGATCAGAGGATGATATAGGGTAGACAGTGAAAGTAGTTTTCCTAAGATGATGACGTCAGACTGCATGAGGGTGAATAACTACAAACTGAGAGCTGATAGATTTAAGACAGATGTCAGACGCAGGCTCTTAACTCAGAGAGTGAAGGACTTGGAATGCCCTGCCTGCCACGGTAGTTAACTCAGCCACATTACGGAAATTTAAATAATCCTTGGGTAAGTACATGGATGATGATGAGACTGTGTAGGGGGCTGAGGTTAGATTAGTTCAAAGGTCGGCGCAACATTGAGGGCCGAAGCGCGTGTTCTGCGCTGCATTGTGTTCCACATTCGATGACACGAATGTCGGTGGAGTCGTGTACAGTGTGGAAGAATGATGCAGGTTGCAGGGGGACTTGGATAAACTGCAGGTTTGGACTGAAGGGTGGCAAATGGAGTTCAATGCTGATAAATCTGAGTGACCCACTTTGGGAAGAAAAACAGGAAGGCAGAATATTGGGTCAATGAAAATATTCTTGGTAGTGTTGGTGTACAGAGTAATTTTGGAGTCTATGTACATAGATCCCTGAAGCTTGGCATACAGGTCGATAGTGCTGATAAGAAGGCATATAACGTGTTAGGTTTTATTGGTAGATATATTGAGTTCTGGATCCATAATGTCATTCAGCAACTCTACAAAACGCTAATGCGGCCACACGTGGAATATTGTGCATACTTCTGAACCCGCATTACAGGAAGGATGTGGAAGCATTGGAAAATGTGCAGAAGAGATTTCCCAGGATGTTGCCTGATCTGGAGGGAAAATCTATGGGGAAAGTCTGAGAGACTTGATTGTGTTCTCACTGGAGAGAAGAAGGCTCAGAGGGAATTTGTTAGAAGCATACAAGATGACGTGAAGATTAAGTAGGAAAGAAAGTGATCAACTTTTTTACGAGGATGATGACGTCAGCTAGTACGAGAGGGCACAGTTGCAAATTGACCAGTGAGAGACTTCAGGCACTTGTCAGCCGCAAGTTCATTACTCAGAGAATTGTAAGTGCGTAGAATGACCTGCCTGCTAATGTAGTCAACTCAGCCACATTAGGGGCATTTGGGCAATCCTTGGATAAGCATATTGACAATGCTGGGATAGTGTAGGAGGATGAGCAGGGATCAGTTCACAAGTCGGAGCAACATTGAGGGCCGAAGGGCTTGTTCTGCACTGTAATGTTCCATTTGCTATGTTAATCACACAGGGAGCAAGTACCTCAAACCTGTTAAGCTGAAGGGCTGAGACACCTTCAGTACTACCCACTGCTTCGCTCTATCAGCCTCACTCACAGTCACACCCTTCTGACCCTGACCACTGACTGATTTGAAATAGTTAATCTGCGGAGTGTGACTGTCTCCTCTGCAATAAAAACTGGCTATCTCGGATTTAAAGGTAACAAATCATTCACTTTACACTCCAAAAGAGCTCCAAACATCTGATAAACTCAGTGTGTTGAAGTCATTCTGAACATGCACCTTGAGTGGTCTAATCCTAATTCTTAGATAAGGAATCATATTAAGTCACTAATATTTTGGTGTATAGCTTAACGTGCTGACGAAATGCACCATAGAGTCTGAGGTGTAAAAATGTTCTGTAAGAGTCTGAAGCCTGGGTGTCAGCAATTTTAAGCTTCAGATTGCAGTTACTGAAGTAGCAATTCTCCTCTATCAGTTTTACTGTACCAAAATACAGGCTGAGACTTCTATTGTGGAGAAATGGCGACAGGTTGATCGCAGTCCCAGCAAACTCATCCATGTCACGAGGAAACGACCTTTTCTGTTATTACATTCAAAGCAATTCTGCAATCTATCTGTCATTTCCTTAGTTTCAATTGTCATCAAACTTCTGTCTTTATTAGAAACACGGACAAACCTCGCCTTATGGAGTCTCTCTCTACTGAAATCAGGCTAGATTTAAAACACTGCTTTAAGTATTGGTCTAGAATTTCAGGCTCTGGCCTAAACTTCCAATGGGCATCCATCTTGCCAGCATTGTTTCTCACCAAGTTAAACTTTATGCAGAAGTGACCACAAAAATCATTAACCAACATCTGGAATAAATGCTCGCAAACCTACCTGAGGGATTTCGGGTGCTGGGTTTTCCCTTTTAAGTAGAAGGAAGGCAGGTTTGCCTCCAGTCTGTTTAATGTAGAGATATGTCCCGATGTGAACTGAACAATCAATGCTTCCCGTTGCAGGCCTGCCTGAACCTCAGGGACGTTTATTTCATAAACTGTCCCTGGGGCTTCCAGCTTCAGCGTGACCTCATAGGGCATGAGCTGGCCCCTGGGACATGAATATGGTTGGTCACGGGTCACGTGGTACTGGACCATTCAATGGAATGTTTTTCCAACGACAGGAATAATACAGCTGTACATGTCACTCATACCTGATTCCGGGACTGGCGTACGGGTCATCAACTGTTCTGATGGGATATTTTTATTTCTGATATACATGATGAATTTCCTTGGTGAATTTCAAGAACTATTGTGCCTAAATAGCCAAATGTACTGGTCAATATCGGGAAAATGTTAACGAAACGTAGTCCGCATCTATTTTACCTGTCACACATTCTTTGTCTCTCGTGGTCTCGGTTGTTGTCTCTGCCCTGAATCCACCCTGTGACGTACAGACTCGAATCAGTCACCCCAGAGACAAGTTTTGAGCCGAATCAATGAGGCAGGAGGGGCATGGCCGAGGAAAGAGAGGTTGAAACAATGAAATGCAGAAGGGGGGAATATGTGAGTGTGAGAGTGAAAAAAAAGACAGACAGGCAGAAGGAGGCGTTGTTTGGAGAGGCAGAGGAGTAGAGATCGATCGAGACAGTAAAGGCATTAATCTTTGGCCTGTGTTGCTAGTCATAACGTAAAATTGTCGCAGAAAAATAGCGTTACTTTATGGAGCACAGTAATAAGTGTGTGGATGTGAGCTTGTGCCACATCTGACTGCAGACCGGAAAGCTGCCTGTTCGAATCACGTCAGGCTCGTGGTGCGTTGCGGATGTTTCCCTCCCTGAGTTTTCCATGTCAACAAACGTGCTGTGTGCGGATATTCATTGGTCAAAATGTTCTTTCCAGCTCCTTTGGATCACACGAGAAGTGTTGCTGTCAGTTTTATTTGTGAATACTATTTCAGGGAGTTGGAATGCCCATCGTTTTGGTGAATGCTCACTTCAACCAGTGTGAGAATTAATAAAAAAACAAACTGTTCAGCGTGGGGTATAAACACACAACCGCTTCCCTCTGGGTAGACGCTTCGTTCAGTTGGTGACAGTGTAGTGTTTAGTTTTATATACTGATATTTTATAACATAATTTATGGACACCCAATTTTATGTTTCAGAAAGCATTGTTTCCCAGCAACAGCAAATATTTCCACTCACTGGGCACAGTAAAAGTAATCTTTATTCAACAGAAGGGTCAGTAGTCTGACGGCTTTCTCCCAAAGAAACCGAAACGTATAAATAGAAAGCAGGAATTTTCTGCATTGCTTCGTATGAGGTTCACTGAAGATGTTATCGAGTAAGTTAACGAAATGTCTGGAAATGAGCCTTCCAGCTCAGCGATCAAATCTACATCCAAAAAGGATTTCTCCATGTTAACGGTGAGACTGAATGTCACACTGTGTTGGTAAAATCCAATTGCAGACATTGTTTTGGTTCAGTCTTATATTTGTTAAATTTAATCGGCTGGGAGGACGCCGCTGTGTGATTCAGAGAGGGAAATTACAGCAGGGCGTGAAACACATCACAACTGACATTTTTTTTTTTTACAATTTCACGACTTTATTCCCATCTCAGTGAAGAGAGGTTGCATCATTTAGATCATAGCAGACTAACGGAGAACAAAAGAATGGTATTAAGGCATTCACAGGCATATCACCTCCCCTGTGCACATCTCAGCTACTTACTGGAAGCACAGCCAATTGTATTGCTCGCGGAATTGCCACACAGGAGGAGACGGCTTTGATACACTGACCGCGGGGTTGCACACCTTTAAGCTCCAAATGCGCCACTCCGCTCACCTGAGCTTAATAACTGCAAAGAAAGCTCTCAGTCATTAAGAGTAATACTTAGTTTTCCATCTTCATGTCGCATGTAACTGTGAGAATGTAGTCATAATTCCTTCATTGATTTTGGGTAGAATATATGCGTTGTCAAATGTCCCACATTCTGTAGTACCAAATGCGATTTCATTCAGAATCACAAAGTGTGTCACAGCGCAGAAGGAGGCTGGGCAGCCAACCTTGTAACTGCTGTCATATTATTGCTCTCTCCATGTAACTCTGAACATTGTTCCTTTTGAGGTTGACATTGAATTCCATTTTGCATCCTTGGAGTCTCACTCCTTGTCAATCTCAGACAGTGAGTTACGGACAGGCACCACTCCCTTTGCGAACACATTTTTCCTCGTGTCATTTATAATTATTTTCCTCGTGAATTTCCATTTCTGCCAAGTCGGTCTGGATCGTTTCTGGCATTGGAGAATTTTCACGTCATTATTTTCTCTGTCGAGAACATTCTTGACATAGAAAAGGTCAAGCAGATTAAAATAGTGGAGGGCTGGAGTACCACAGCTGTTCAGGCAACGTCGGGAGCAGGAATATCGACATTTCAGACATTAGCCCTTCATCAGGAATGGGGCGGGTGGGGGTGGAACGGGATTGAGAGACAAATTGGAAGGTGCGTGGGCCTCGAGTAAGAGTGAAGTTGGGACCAAGGAACTGGAAAGTCAATCAGTAGATACAGGTTGAGGGGAGACAGTGATAGGTCAGAGCAGATTGTAGAAACGATAGGTGGGGGAAGGAAGATGGACAGGTAGGTCAGTTCAAGAGGGCGGTGCCGATTTGGAGGTTTTGACCTGCGATGGGGGGAGGGGAGGGGAGATGAAGAAACTGGAAAAGTTAATGTTGATGCCGAGTTGTTGGATGGTCCCAAAGAGATGGTTGAGGTGGTCTTCCTCCACTCATCGTGCAACTTGTATTTGATGGTGGAGGAGGCCCACGACTTGCATGCCCTGACAGAATGGGAGCGGAAGATGAAATAGTCGACTACAGTACGGTGGATTGCTTGCTGCGTGTTTTCCAGACATATCCTCTGCAAAGCTCTGCATAATAGCATCATGTCTCCCCAAAGTCAAGGAGACCACGATGAGAACAACGGACACAGTAGAACAGATGTTGGCATATGCAGTAAACTCTGACGGATGTGGAAGGTACCTATGGGGCGATGCACAGAGATGAGGGAGGTGCTGAGTGTGCAGGCTATTCCACCTCTTGCCGTGGTAATGGAAGCCCAGCTTTCAGCTTTTTGTTCTCCAGGACTTGACCCAATTTTCCAATTTATCTTCACAACTGACATTGAACATACACTACACCATTCACTTCAACCTGTTCAGCGCTGTCGCCAATCACTTCACTTCCCCACTTACTGAAGTTTCACGTGCAGACCTGAACAATAATGCAGCTGAAAGATTCATTTAGAGTCGGATTGACACCGCAAACAATCCGAAACCCATGTTTCAACTTTCAAAGTGCTTCCCTTTGTCGCATTTACTGCAATGCTCGATCTTGCCCATCCTGACTTCAGGCTGTCCGACGTCATTTAGAGAATCTACTTTTTGAGATTATCGAGTGAACATTTTTCCGGAAGTGCAGACAGGACACATGGATCCTTCCGGAATTTGAACGGTATATCTAAACCACTGAAAACTCGATAGAAAAATACATCCCTTGAGCAGTGAGCCACAGCCTGGTTGCACTGCCCACTCTGCCAGAAGCTGATTTTTTCTCAGTTTAAATTCCATTCCATATTGCTCCAGAATTCCAAACATCAAAGTGTTTCCAGAGTATCTGCTTCCCATTCTGTCTCCCTGCTCCCTGATGCTGCTGTTTGTCTCATAAAAAGGAACCGGGCTGTCTCCACTGGTGGACAACTTTGTTTCTATGTGTAAACTGTGCTGGGTGAGGGCAGACTCTATTCGCTCTTCTGCTCAGTGTCAATCACTTGCGACGGAAGGAGTCAATTACACGGCGGGAAGTTTGCAACTTGATTTGTGGATTTTCTCCAAATGTCTCTTATCTGAGAAATAGAAAGATGCTGAGCTGGCGGGAAAGGGATAAACTGACACTGAAGATTCTTCCTTCTGGTAAATAATATGAGTTCTCTTGAATGCAGTCTGTGTGGTGTTCAGAATTCTTCTCGCAGCAATCCTGCCGAATGTCCAATGCAAAACTGGCGTCCATTGCTTTTCTGCGATATCTGAGCCACCACTGTCGCAGGTCAAGAGGATCCAAGAGAAATGTTCACTCACTGACAGTCATCAAAACGGCCCGGAGCTGCGTTGCTGCTGACAGCCCAGCGCAGAATATAGAATTAAAAATGAGCCATTGTATTACCCTCTTTCCCAGCGATAGGGCGAGGGACGGCTTAAACACGTGGCGTAATTCCCACGCAGACAGAAGCCGGACAGTCCATCCAGTCCATGGCGAATCTATGCCACGTGAATCTCTCTGAGACTATTCATAATCGGTTACACATGTCCTAACATTGAGGAAATATGTCTGTGTGGTGATGCTGTCTCCCACATGCTGATTGTCTTGCCATTCATGTCTCAACCAGCAATGGATAACGCGCCTGAGGACGTGTCAGAAGAGTGTCGGTTCGACTCGTAACTGGTTCGAGAGCAATGCAGGTTTTTATTAAACTGACAAACCAATCGTGCCCTTTGATTTGAAGCCGAGTCGACGTTTGAATTCCTGATCTGCAGAAATATTCAGTCAATGCCCCAACATCATCAGAGGAGTGGAAGCAGAAATAGTTAAACACACTGCTCATGGGTAATTTTCTATTTCCATAACACACTGACCCAAACACTGCTCCTCCTTGAAATGGCAAGGAAATGAAATGAGTAGCCAAGTTGCAGCTTTGAGACTATTTAGAAACTCCTTGTGACGCGGTTTCACGGCAAAATGAAGAATGAACTGTCGGATTGATCAGGGATTTCCGAGGCACTTTCCCCTTCTTAAACATGATGAAAGATTGTCTCTGATGTTCTCGAGGACATTAATTCATCTGAGGCATTGAACGGACTAATGTAACAGATGCTCCACTTTTGTTGTTGGTGCTGCTGGGAGTAAAATAAAATCCGGTCTCCCTGGCTAGGAATCGAAACCCGACCAAAGTGGTGAAAACACTGAATCCTGCCCATTACATACTGCCCAGCAAATATGACTTCAAGAATCAAGCACATGGCTGGAATGACAACTCTCAAGCCCTTTGTAAGTGCTCTTGTCAGAAACAACAACTTGATTATCCTCATCTGACTTTCCATTACTAGGTCTTGTATGGCTCAGCATCACAAAATCTCATCGAAATACCAGTGAAGGTTATGCGGGTGTCTGCTTCTCTGACCCTTCCACAGAGTGAGATCCAGATTGAAATACCCGTTGGCTGTTTATGTTTTACTGCATATCTCTACAACTCTTTCCGCCTTTTACCTTAAATCTATCTCCCGCGGTGATCGATCAAAAGTAAACATTTCTTTCAGTCTACCCCACGCATGCCCTCATTATTTTATATCTCAATCATGCCTTTACAAAATCTACTCTTCTGTAAGAAAAATAACCCCAGTCTGTCCATTCTCTCTTCACAACTCAAAATCTTCAATCAGCCAATATCCTGTTGAATCTCTTCTGCACCGTTCCCAGTGCTACAATATCCCTGATTTAATGTGAATTGCAGAACTGCATACAATACTCAGACGACGGCGGAATGAACAAATGGAATAAATGACGCAGAAAGCTACACAAAATGATCATTTGAAATGAATTCTCTTTTGCTCATTACTGCGCTGCATCATCTTCCTGAGCCTGATGCGCCAATAATTTCTGGTCTACGTCAGTAAATGCTGCGAAATGATGATTAATCTCACAACCACAGAAGCTGAATGTATCGACTGGTTTGAAGGTCCCGATGCTGGTTAGAGGCACGTTCACCCAGCTACAGCACCACAGCAACATGGATTGCACGGTGTAACGTAAGTATTAGATTGTGGAAAGCATCAGTGAAATCGCAGGAGCAGCGTAAAGGTTGGTTAGTGATTGTTGAGGGAGAGAAATCTCCGAGGAAGGAGGGTTTGAATCCTGATATCTGAAACTCTGAGATGGCAGAAAGCGGGTGTTTGAAGGCGCGAAATCATCGCCTCGAAGCGTATTTTCATGGCGTATGTTACTGATTCCTACCCCCATTTGCGAAGCACGGAGCAGCAGGAATTATTGCAATATTAAGCTGGGAGCTCCAACCTCACCTGCAGCAGTTTTTACTGACATTGAGAAGGGATCATTGGGACATCAGGCATTACGTAGCATACAACGTGAAAGAAGTATTTTGCCATAACTCAGACTGGCGCTGAACTTGCGGTAGCCACAAGGCAAAGCACATTTCCCGTGCCACATGTAAAACTACTATTCAAAAGCAGTAAGGATAGTGACAGAGGATATATCAGGAACAGCTTAACAGGCACAACAGAAATAGCTGCCAAAACAGTGTCTGAGATGTGAGTACTCAGGGTGGGGTGAATTTTTAACTTCGAGTTGTTGAATGCTGAGACTGATGAATTTCTACAAAACTTCAAAGGCTTAGGGGATACTGCAGAGTATTGTTGAAATGTATTTTCCAATAGGAATGTAGTTTAACATCGGTTTTCTTCTCCAATTTGCTCACAAAATCAAGTAAGCACTGCTGCGAAATATCATGCAATCCCAGTTCACAGGTCCAGAGTCAGAGAAACTGAGTGATTCAGTCCCGAAGATCCAAGTGGAAATTGTGATGGGGAAAAACACGCACCTGTGGCAACAGTGATGTAATCGATGAGGGCGAGGTCCATCTATGACGGTACAGAACTGCGTGAAATACCGAGGCTGGAAGCTCTAACGACACCTGGAGCAGCTTCTATTGTTGTGGAGCAGGGAGCATTGTGACAGGTGGCTGGGGGTTTTAGCCTCACGTGGAGCAATTTCTTTTGACATGGAGCAGCAGGGATTATTGTAATATCAGGGTGGGAGTTCCAACCTCACCTTCAGCAGTTTCTATTGACATTGAGAAGGGAACATTGGGACAACAGGCTGTGAGGTCTAACCGCACCGGATCCAGCTCCTGTTCACAGAGAGCAGGGAGCATTTTGACATCTGGCTGAGGGAAAGGATGCTAAGCTATTTTAATCTGAAGTGAAATAGACCTTAGCAGTGCACATCTTTGAAGATTGAGGGAATATGTTTCCCAAGGTATATGTATCTATTGTAAAGAGAAATACTACCAAGTTTCAACTCGTGGATGTGTTCAATGATTATCACTGCACCCTACCAGAGGCATGGATCGGGTTTCATTCCAGCACCGAACGATTGTCTCTGTGAAGTTTGAGCATACTCATCGAATATGCATGGGTTTCCTCCTGGTTCTATGATTTTCTCTCTCTATTCAAATATTGTCAGTTGTATTGGCTATGCAAAAATTTCTGATACTGATAGGTGTATTTGTCAGAGGACGTTGAGTCTTCTGGGTTACTCTTTGAACTGTCGGTGGGCACTTGTTAGGCCAAATGCCTGTTTCCACTCTGTAGGAAATCTAATCTGTGCAAAGAGAAACGGAGGCAATGTTTTCTCCCTGTGGCCTTTCACACTGCACTGATCTAAAGAAGCGAATTTTAGCTCGTTTCATATTAATCAATTTCCTGCGAAAACTCACAGGTCGTTAAAGTACTCGAAAGCTCCGAAAATTAAGGGGAACATCCATTGTTGTGATTACACTCGAGTTTATCTTGAGTTAACGACGAAACGGAGGAAACTGGAGTTTAAATTTATCAGATCAGCAGTGATCCCATTGAATGTTTGATCTGACACAGAGTGAATGCCAGCAACATCAGGACAGATGTGTTTTCTTTGCGAAACTCGCTGCTTCAAAAAGTTGAGGACATTGGCGTGAAGCATTGACGGTGATTATCATTGCTAGTTGTTTAACTTGTGAACATGAAAGCTCTTGTTCATATCCGTGTTGACAACACTAATTTGCAGCATGCACGCCCAAAGTATGCTCGGGGCCAGTGGCGCAATGGGTAACGTGCCTGACTACGAATCAACAGCAAGGCTTGTCGGCTTTTGCCAAGATGTTTCCAGTGGCGCAATGGGTAATGAGCCTATCTACAGATTGGGCAATTGCAGGTTCGAATACTGCTGGTCTCAGCAGCAAGGGCTTTCGGCTCTCACAAGCTTATGAAGTGTTGTTGTGAAACTGAGATAAGAATTCAATTCGAGATAGGCAAAAGCAAAAATCCTTTCCATAAAAGTCCCTGAGGATATCCGATTCAATGTCCCAGAGTCATTACAGAGGAGGAAGCTGGATTAGTCTCAAACGCTGCTCACGCACAACTTTCCAGTCCCAGCCATCCAATTGCTGTGGCTGCAGGGAATGGCAATGAAACGAAAAGAATACCCAATCTCAGGTTTTAAAATCTTCAGAAATTCACTGGGAAGCGGAATCTGAGGAGAATTATGGTTGACCTGACCGACGGAGCAGGGATTATCGAGGCATCTGCCCCTTCTGTCAGAGGCCAGTACATTGACTCTGATGTTCTCGGGGCGATTAATTGATCCGAGGCTTTGCAAGGAATCATGTCACAGATGCTGTGCGTTTGCTGTTGCCGTTGTCAGGAACAATAAAGTTCTCATTCGCTGGCAGGGAATCGAAGACGGGACGCGGTGGTAAAAGTGCAAAATCCGAACCAATAGATCACCAAGGATGCCTGTAGAACGGGGTTGTACTGTTTGGTAATCAGCCATCAATCTCCTCTAGTGCTCTTGTCAGAATCAACGGCTTGCAGATCCTCATCCCATTTTCCAGCATTTCTTTTTGCCTTTACATCAAAAGTTCACATCTGAATACTTTTGTAGGTTATGTGGGTTCCTGCCCCTGCGAACCCTGACAGTGAGTTCCCGATTCGCTGGTCTCTGATGGTTAATTTAATTCAGTGAATGGCTTTTAAAGAGTTGCCTGGCCTTGATAAGAGATGTGATTGTAGCTTGTTAGTGTTGTCCACTTGCCAATGTTAGGAGAATGAGCGATTTTAAATAACAGGTCATAAGTTTGGCACCCCCATTGCATAATCTTCCATTGAATATCTGTTTTCGGAGCCGAACATGGACTTTTCATTCCACTGTCAGTGTAAACATATTCGAAGCGAGTTTATCTGCTGTTCTGAATATTAATGCCTTTGTTGCTGGTACAAAGTGACAATTAGGAGTCAATGAGAGACACGTTTGTAGATGTGATTTAAAGTTGCCTGGGCGGGGGCACTTTAAATTTGACCGCTTCTGCTCATGTCCTGACACCAATAACTGACTCAATCACAGAATTAGAACGGCCAAATGTTACATGAATCAAAAGAAACTGATCCATATCAACGAACGGATTGGATTCGTATCTAATTTGCCGCCCCCCCCCCCCCCCCTCCGGATGTGAGAATGGGGTACTTATGTGTGCGATCACAGGTGATCAGGGCAGAGAACAGACAAAATTAGGGATTTCAAGGAATGGTGGAGATCTATCCACCATTGTCAGAGAGGAGCTCACTACCTTACCAATGTCCCTGTCCAACTAACATTGAATCTCTGCAGGCAGGGAACATTAATGAGAATTAGTACGATGTGAAAAATCAAAGTGTTCCCATGGAAAACGGAAATATATTAACAGACAGCGGTCATAGATTTTACTGTGAGACCTAAGAGGAGGAAATGAGAATGATAGTGATGGCGCTCACACCCAAAATAATATGAGGTTACTCCGACCTCTCTATCAGTAACATCCACGATCCTTACCCTAACTGAAAGAAGGATGCCGTGGGTAACGCTGAGAAATTTCCTTATATTTGAATCAATTCGCTGCTGAGGCAGGCTGGTCTTTGCAAACATCAAACAATCACAGAATTGGTTTCAGGGAAAACATACAAATTTTGGAAGCAAGTGAATTTATGGCTGTGTAACTGACTCTTAATCTTTCCACCGTCTGTTCATTGGAACACCAACTCAGTTTCTATGTACGATTGCAATTTTATACCAATAGGCTGTCACGGTGGTTTGCACTGCTGCCTTACAACGCCAAGGATCTGGGTTCAACCTCGGTCTTGGGTGATAGTCTGTGTGGAATTTTCACAATCTCCACTTGAGTGTGCGTATTTCCTCCTACAGTTAAAATGTGTGCTGGTGAAGTGGATTGCCCACAGTGTTCAGGTTTATATTGACTGGTCTTAGAAAGTGCGCTGTTGGTGGGGAGAGGGGTGACTCTCGTATGAATGCTGTGCAGTAAGTTGGTGTGGACATTATAAGCCGAATGGCCCATTTACCCACATCGGGAATCAATAATGCTAATGTTAGTAAACTTGTCACATGAACACATTGAGAGGTAGCGTGCAGTTGCTGATGAAACGCGGGGCTCTTTCAGATCTCAGTATAGTGTCTTGTTTAATTTTCCCATCAGCAAATACTCTCTTTCTAATCAATTAGAAAAAAATGCACAAACTTCAGCTCTGCCAAATATAGAACAGGGATTTTGCCAGGGAAACCAGTTCGTGTCAAAAGTTTTTGCTTTCTGTTAACCTCAAAGTTATAAATCTGTTTCCCAGATTCTTCCTCGCGCTTCCACAAAATCGAAATTCTGGTACGGATAATTTATTTATGAATCTTTTTTTTAAAAAAATTGCATCTGGAATCAGTGATGTTCTTGATAATTCAAGTTAGTCAATGATTCTCTCAAATAATTAATCACAGCATTGTTCAGCAACCAGACTGAATATGAAATATTAGTGCCATGTTCTTGAGTGATTGTGTGGAGATTCGATGAGTAATTTTGAATCACAGAATTGTTCAGGTACAGAGGAGGTCATTCAACCCTTTGGGTCAACACGATTCCCCGAATATGCTTTCTGATTTTGTGTCATTACCCTGACTTCTCCCGCTGTAATCCTGTAATTTTCCCTATAAAATAATGTTTTACTGTCCTTCACTGGAAAAGCCCAAACCACAGATCCATAAAAAGTTCAAATTCTAACTATGACATTGTGTGAAGTTTATTTCTTGCATCACATTTTCTTCTTTTGTTTTTTTTTAAATTCTCCAATCTTCCTCTCAAAGCTTTTCCGAGTGGGAACACTTTCTCACCATCAATTTTGTACTGTACCCATATGATTTTGAAAAATTGTTTTGAATTTCCTGTCTGCCTTCTCCAATTTAACGTCATGGCTGAAATGTTTAACTGCCGGAGACTGTTGTTTCAATGTGATTTCTCTCAACCTGCCAGTTTTCCCTTCGTTCCTGTTCTTCCGCTTGTACTCAACTGCATCTTAAATCCATCTCGAGAGCCATCTTGCTTTCTGCTTCACTTCATGCTGATTAGTTAACTCTAATAAATACTGAGATGATTTAAGGCAGTGTTTCTAATTTTCAATACTGTCCACAGTCCCTCTCCCTTGTAACTCGACGAGATTCAGCTCGGAATGTTCACACTGTGCTTGTTACTGCAGGAAACTATGTAGCCGACGCAAATACAAAGTAATAAACAGTCTTATTTAGACTTCTAGGCCAACATTGGGTATTTCTGACATTCCCAGTGTTAGTAAGCCTCCTGTTCCAGCCAGTATGGCTCCAGGCCGTGGTTTGTGTCTGCACCAACACTTCACATAATACTGCACATGTCCGCTAAACAGGTGATTGACAGCGGCTCCTGTCCATTAAGAGTAGGGGGCGGAAAGATTAATCCATCAAACGCAGAGCGAACGAGGATGAGGCTAGTGCCAGCGTAGACAGGTAAGGGAGATATTAACTCGGTCCTTACTGTTAACAAGCCAGAGTGGAAATGAGCTACTTATCTCAAATTTTGTCTCTTTCATGGGGCAGACGGGGGCGCCCAGGACAATCCGTGCACAAGGTAAGACGGAAACATTTTAGTAATCTCCAGGCAGAAGCGTGAAATCATGGAGACCCTGGACGATTCTATACTAGTTCCCCCACCCCAAATGTCCCCAGCATTGATATATCGGAATAGCAGGCGGACATTTGGACCTTCACGTCTGTCTTTCCCTTCGATATAATGATTGATGGTCATCATACTCAATGCCCTGCTCCAGCTTTCACAACAGCGCATTGGAACCACGACATTCATATTAATACAGGTTAATAAAAATGCCCAGTTGTGACCAGTCCACAAAAGCAGGACAAATCCAACCCTTAGTCCAGTCAATAAATGCTCAACCATCAGCAAGGTGATGGCAGTGAGTAATAACTGTGCTTTCAGGTTGTACTCAGTCAACAATAAGCTGCTGTCTGATACTGCGTGTTCCATCAGAGGCACTTAGCTTTTGTCCTCATAACAGAAATAGTCCAAAATAGATAAAATACTGCACTCACAAGGCAAGGTGAGACTGACTGCCCTTGAAATTAAGGGTGCGTCCGAATGACGAAGTCATTGAAGAGCTTTTGCAAAACTGGAGTCAGTTGGAATCAAAGGAAACATTGTTACAACGAGGACGTGGAATCCCTCGTTAATTAATAGCAAACATTCGGAAAACCTCTCCTCAAATCGTAATCTATTCCAACACTTAAAGAAAAACAACTTTTTATTTCAATCTATTGCGAATAGTAAACAAATAATCAACAAACTAAATATTCTTTTCTTTAACTGAAAGCAATCTATTAACATGCTGTTTCAATAACACATTTGTTATACATTACATCAACTTCATCTCAAGTCGACACAGTTTGTATGTGCTCCGCTGTTTCCAACTTCTATCTGCTTATCTCAATTGTTTCAACTTCTTTCATTTTTACAGAGTACGTTTTGCAGAAAAAGGTACCTTTTGATAGAGAGTGCTTTCTAATTTCTTAGAGAGGGAAGTGTTAGATAGGCAGGTGACTCTCCAGCAATAGCTCTCACTCTAGTTTTCAAAATATTGGTTTATATACACTCCAATGACACATTAATTTGTATAAATTGATTAGATTCCAGATGCCAAAGCAAAACAAAAATTGAAAATTTATTAGCTTCTGGGACCCTGGACATAATTTAATGTAATTGTTTCAAGGGGAGTTGTTGTCGAAACAGCAAGAAAAAAATTAGGTTTTCACCGAGAAGTGTTACCTGTATCTATTTTGGAACAGCCCGTCCCCCAGCCTTTTCATTCAGGGAGCAAAGCATGCAGTCTTAATTTCCTTCAACGTTCAGAAAATACACTATTTTAAAGAGAACATGTGTGCTTTCAACAATGTAACTCTTGGTGTAATCATCCAGCCCAAATGCTTGCAATTTCTGAATGTCAATCATCCCAAGCCCAGCACATCACTGCAGGGGTTTTGCAGGTTATTCTCTCAGTCCCAATCGTTCTGAGCTGTTTCAATGTCTATTGTTCAATCAAAAAATAAGCGTTGGTTATTTGACTCACAGAAACATGGAATCCCTGAGACGGGCCAATTTACCCAAAAAGTTCACACCTGCCTTCCAAACACTATCCCGCCCAGAATAATCCGCCAACCTCCTTCAGTAACCCTGCATTTCCCATCGCTAAGTGTCTTACCCAGACTTCCTTGGATAATTTAGCAATTGCAAATCTTCCTAACCAGCACATCTTTGGGCCGTGGAATGGAAATAACACAAACATGGGGAGATTGTGCAAACTCCACACAAAATATCACCCAAGACTGCAGTTGAAGCAAGGGCCCTGGCCCTGTGAGAAAACAGTGGTGACTATTGCGCCAAATGCCACACCTGACTGCATATTATTTAGCACCATTTGTGACTTCTCAGTCACACAAGCATTTCCTGTCTGGAGAATGTGGAGAAAAGCAGGCACTTCTCTGATGTTTGAAGCATTTATTTTGAATGAATTAGCTGCTGTAGAACAGGAGGAAACTGGAACACATTTAGTTTCTTCTGGAATATTAACTTCATCGGAAAGAAGACACAATGGGCATCAGTCAATCACCAATTAAGAAACAGTTAAATTCCTTGGTACAGCTCCACAGTAAGCTGGAATTGAAACCAAACCTTCTAGTTGCGACTTTGGCACACGATGAAGCACAGTAAAAACCAGGCACTTCCTTCACTTATGAACTTGCTGTTGTTTCAGTAGTTTGGATTTCACATCAAATCACTTCCCACACCAGTGCAGATGAACAGCCTCTCCACACAGTGAGATGGCGGGAGCACAGTGAGTCGAATTAACCACTTGAATCCAGGCCCATTTTGAGAGCAACTGACGTTTCTCATTCGTGTCAACACGTTGATGGGTCAACAGATCCTCAGAGATTTTAAGGCGCTTCCCACTTTCAGGGCATTTAAAAAAAATCCTGTGTGGAAATGCTGTTGTTCAAACAGTGTGGTGGATCAAGTGAATTCTATCCCACACTCGAACCAGACGAATGACCTCGACCTCGTCTGACTGCGTTTATGTTCTGACAAGGCAGTTTATCTGTTGAATCCCTGTCCACACGTACAAGACACAGTTTCTCCACACTGTGAATGATGCTTTTCCCTTCCATGTTCAAAAGCGAATCATATTCAAGCAACAATCAATTGGACAACATCATCAGATGCTGAAATGATATTTGGTTTTAAGCCTTTGCACTGGAAATCTTCTTCTTCTAATGCCCGGGAAATTTATTGATAAAGGAAAAACAGAAGCATTTTGAAGTCCAGAAAAAAAAATACAATAAGATGCAAGAGCAGAAGTCAGCAATTCAACCTATACAGTCTGCTCTCACTATTCAGTGAGATTACGGCTGATCTGGTAATCCACGGGTACAGTTTCCTGCAATATCAGCTATCCTTCGAATCCATTGCTGATTAAAATCTGTTTGTCACAGGGTTCAAATGACTTTCTTTTCGGGACTTCAATAAGATGCAGACCAGGAAGACAAAGTGGGGATATGAAATTATCGAATCGGCCAGGGCTGAAGATAATCCGAAGAGGGTCTTCAAGTACATATCTGGCAAGAGAACAATTCTATAAATAGTACCATAAAGATTAAAGAGGTTTTCATTGCGTTTGAGCTCAGCAGATGGAAGAGCCATTAAACGAATTTTTCACGTCAGTTTTTACTGTACAGAAAGCAAGACCGAATGTTCACTCTCCATGTATGAAGAGGACGATTCCTTCTCTTAAACTATTTGACCAATCATCAAAGAAATTGACATTAGGTGATATTTCTAGCGGCTGGTTTGCATACGACTCTGTGTTGCTTCATGCAACAAAGCGTTTACATTTTCCCAGGACTCGATTGTAATATAACGAGGAGAGACTGTGTAGGCTTTGACTTGTCGGACTGCAGCATCGGAGGTCGAAGGATGACTTTATAGAGATTCATAAAATCATGAGTGCTCTCGAGAAGGTGAACAGCAAAGGTCTTTTTCCCTTGGATACGGGAGTCCAGAACCCATAAGATTTACACGGAATGGCAAGATAACCTTTTCACGCAGAGGATGGTTTCTATATGGAATCAACTGCTGGAGCAATTGGTACATCGAGATGCTGTTACATTATTAGAAAGACATTTGGATATTTAGATGAAGAAGAAATGATTAGAGAGATACAGACCAAATGCAAGCAAGATGGAATAGTTCAGTTTGAGATATGTTGCACTCAAGGAGACTGCAGAAATCATGGAAATACAAACTGATGAATATTTCTTATTACAAGAAAATAATTGCTGAAGGTCTCAGAAAATGTTCAAAGGCGGATAAATCTCCAGACCTTGTCACGAACATTCTTTTTTGGAAAAAATTTCTCATCGCAAGGAAAGAAAGCTGTGCTGTGAAGAGAAGATGCAATTACACATGCCGTCCTTCCTGGATGACTAGTGGTTATGATGCAGCGCTTTCACTGCTGTGGTTTGGGTTCATTTCTTGGTCACGGTATCAGGAATTATTGTACCTGATATGGGCAACAACAAAAGTAGAGCATATTTGACAGGAATCGTATTTCAACCGCGTTCGCATGTGAGTTGCAATATTGTACAGGGCCGCAAGGTGGCTCACTGGTTATCACTGCTGCCTCAAAGCGCCAGAGATATGATTTGCCGACAACTGAGTCGACTGTCAGTAAGGTGCATTATTCAGGTGCAAATGAAGAGAAAAAGGGTAAAGAATTGTTCTGTGAGGGTTAAATCTTGGAGGATTGGTGTGCATTTGTTGCATGTTTCTGAACTGTAGGCATTCTATGATCCCTTTCTGTGTTGCTTTAGCACATGTTCAGACAGGGGAAAAAAGTGAGGAAAAGCACTTCCCAGTCAGGGATTGATCCATAGTGCGACAACCAACGGATTCACTTTTGACTGAACTAGCTCCCATTTTCCCTACATTGGTAATGGCAGTATCCAGCATTAGAGAGGGTTTTCATGTGTTGCATTGGACCAGCATCCTTTCTATACTGGGATATAAAGAGATAATAAACGACATGGATTACGATGACTGGAGTGAAAAGACGTCAGGAAGAATGGACAGCGTTTACTTGGAAACAAGGAAATGGAAAGGAGGCCAACGATGTAGTGAGGGATAATGCCATTTGAAAAGACAAGGCGGGGTTTCATGGGTTGGTGGAAAAGACGAATCGATCATACGGCGTGACACCAGGTAAAACGGAGTTGTGTCCATAGAGAAGGTTTCCAGGCGATGTAAATTTGGTGAGTGTAAACAGGAGGGAAATTCCCTCATTCGGATGGATCTACGTCTAGAGTTTAGAACTTCAAAACTAGCGATGAATGATAAAGAGAAGTTTGGAGCACGTTTTCTTTTTCCCTCTACAGCCATTGAACTCGAAAATGATTACTTTTTCGCAGGAAAAATTATTCAGAAGCCGATTCTAAAATATTTGGAAAGACGCGTGCAGAGTGAATTTCACTGGGACAGGGAGTCTGGGCGGCCAGGATGGGTACGCGTGAGGTGCACACTCTCTAATTGGTTAACGTTAATTGGAAAGAAACCTCATAACACCTGCAACTGAGTACGACTAAGTATAGAATGAGCTGATTGTGAGGAAAGGTTGAGCAGCTTGTTCTACGTGAACTTCTATAACTTGTAAAAGAACTGAGCTGTTTGTGTTAGATCAGCATTTAAGGGAAGCCGATTAGTTCAGTCCGCTACATAACAGGTTTATGATATAAAGTGATGCCAACAATGTGTGATTAATTGTCGCAATGTCTCAGCATACCCTCAGGATCCTGATCTCCCAACTCAGCTAATATTTTCAACGATGGCGATAATCAAAGTGAAACTATACTATCGTGAGTTGGAACTGACCTGCCGTGTGTAATGCACCTTTTTTGCTTCATCTGTTGCATTGGGAAATTTGGCTGCATCACAGAGAAGGGAGTGAGTCCCTTTGCTGCTCACTCATCTTCCCCAAAAATATACCGTGACAAGACACGAAAAATATTCCTGTTTGAATTCTGTAATCTTCATAGCAGTACTTAAAAACATCTTTGTCATTTCGATTCCAGTTTTTCCGATATCAGTCAAAATGTCCGATGAGATAAATCCACTACTTTGTGGATTGTTTTAATGGCCTTTGCGAGTTTGCATAAATATCAGTAATATGAAACGGGCTAAAAAACCTTTCCAGAATTTAACACAGCGCAGGCTCAGCGATATGAGAAATGCCATCGACTTCAAAAATCGCCTCTGTATCTGTATTGAGTGATGGATATTCACTCAGGGAGTATTTATGGCTGGTCTTAAGTAACTGAGGTCTTTCCCAAGGACAGTACACTCAACGAAATCATATTTCTTTAGAATAAATGCTGTTTTACTCAATGTTCTTTTGCAACTTGTAAACATATATATATATATATATATATATATATATATATATATATATATATACGCGCATATCTGTGTGTGTGTGTGTGAATTCAGAACATTAGAAATGGATGGTCGGCCATTTGAATGGCCTTCCTGTAGAATGTGAGAGCTTGGACTTTACAGTAATGTCCCTGACATTTGAATCTGCGGGAAGTGTACCCAACTCGATCTCCTTGGCAACTGCATTAGGGAACTGGAGCTGGACATTGCATCTTTCGGGAGTCTGAGGGGAAAAGAGAGGAGTGATATGGAGGCTGTTACAATTCAGATACAAGAAAAAGGTCGATGGGATACAGTCGGGAGACGAAAAGGGAACAGGCAGCCAGTGTAGGCATCCGCTATGGCCGTGCCCCTTAGTAACAAGCATACCGTATTTGTTACTTTATGGGGGGATGACATACGAGGGCTAAGCCATGGGGTACATGTCTCTGGTACAGTGTTTGTCCCTGTTGATCAGAAGGGTAGGGTAGAGGGGAGGAGAGCAATAGTTACTGGGGACTAAATAGTGAGGGGGACCGATTGCAGTTTCTGTGGGTACAGGGCAGGCTCATGATTGATGTGATCCCTCCAAGTTACCAGGGGTGGTGATGTTTCACATCGTGTTTTCAGGATCCTTCAGTGGGAGGGGGAGCAGCCTGAGGTCGTGGTTCACATATGCACCAACAACATAGGTCAGAAAATTGATGTGGATGTATGGCAGAAATTCAGGGATCCAGGGTGACAGCTTCGATCGAGATCAAACAGAGTTGTTCTCTCTGATTTGTTACACATGCCACGTCGTAGTGAGGGAAAGAATAGGGAGAGAGAGAGCAGGAGAACACGTGTTTGTAAGGATGGTACAGGTGATAGGGATCCGGATATCTGGATAGAGGTGGCTCATTCTGGAGTCAGTTGGACCTCTACAAACAGGATGGTCTTCACCTGAACCTGAAGGGTACCAATATCTTGAGGGGTATTTTCTAACGCGATTGAGAAGGGTTTAAACGAATTCAGCAGCGGAGTGCGAACCTGAATGTTAGCTGCAGTGTGCAGGAAGTTGTGAGTGGTGAGGTCATAAATAGGTTTTCGTGTTCGCGAGTGTATATTTGGAAGAACGAAGGTTATTTGAAGTGAGTCTACTTCACCGCCTGGAGCATCTGTGATAAAGCAGGTGTCATGGGTTGATAACTGGGACTTCAATGTTGTGGCCATTTCAGAGACATGAATGGAGCACTGAAAGGAATGGGTGTTCCTGGCATCTCAGTTTCGAGTTTTCAGAAAGAACAGGAAAGTCGTTACAGAGGGGGAGATATGACGTTATTCGTCAAAGACAGTACTATGGTAGCAGAAAGGATATTTGGTGTGGATTCTACTGAATCTGCTGAACTAGAATGGGCTGAAATTAAAGTCAGGAAAGTAGAGGTCACCACCAAAATGTTCTAGAGATATGGAGGAAAAGATTGCAAAGATGATTCTGGATAGGAACGAAAGTAACAGGGTAGTTGTAGTGGGGAACTTTAACTTTCCAAATATTATTGTTTGATTACCTCTGATTGGTCAGTCTTTGTCCATGTGTGCAGGAGGGTTTCGTGACGCAGCATGTAGACAGGCCAAAAAGAATCAAAACTTCATTGGATTTGGTACTACGTAATGAAGCAAGTCAGCTGTTCGATTTGGAGGTAAGTGAGCACTTTGGTGAGAGTGACCACAATTCGGTATGTTTATTTAGTGATGGATAGGAATAGATACATTTATCACAGAGCATGAGTTACCGCCGGGATAAAGGCCAGTATGATGCGATCAGGCAAGAGTTAGAATGCACCAGATGGGGAAAGCAACCGCAGGGGTTATGCACACCTGAAAAATGGAACTTGTTCAGGGAAGAGCTCCTGCATGTCTTTGATAAGTAGGTGTGCGTCATGCAGGGAATATGAGGTCGAGACTCTGAGCCATTTTTACTGAAAAAGTTGAATTTCTTGTCAAGAGGGACAAGGAGGTGCATGTAAACATGAGATATGAAGGCTGAAATAGGGCACTTGAAAATTAAAAGCTGGCCAGGACTGTCCAAAAGAGAGAGCTACTTAGAACGAAGAGGAGACATGAGAAGTCTTTAGCTGGCATAAAATACAGAGACATGGGATTGACCGTGATTTAGCCGTTTAGATCTGTAATTGGCCAGCTGAAAGAACATAGAGTGTGGTAGTTGATGGGTTATATTCATCCTGGAGTTCAGTTACTCATGGTGTACCACTAGGTTCCTTTTTAGATCCACTGCTGTTTGTCACTTTTATAAATGACCTGGATTAGGGTCATGAATGATGAGTGAATTCGTTGAATACACTAAGCTCGATGGAATTATCAACAGTGCCAAAGTCTGCTGCGGATTACAGAGGGACATGGATAATCTGCAGATCTGAGCTCAGAGGTGGCAAATGGAGGTTAATATGGAACAGTGTGAGATGATTTACTTTGGAAGGAGCAACAAGAATAAAGAGTTCTAGGCTAATTGTAATATTCTTGGAAGTTTAGATGAGCAGAGAGGTCTCGGTGCCTATATACGTAAAACTATGAAAGTTAACATCCACGTTGATCGATTTGCTTGCAAGGAGCACAGTGTTAGATTTTATTGGGAGAGGGATTAAGTTTCAGGGCCAAATGACCCCTTTGCATCTCCAGAAATGTTTCTGCTGTTGCCAAACTTGTAGAGTTGCGTGCAGTTCTGATCGCCACATTATTGGACGGATGTGAAAGCATTGGAAAGGGTACAGATGAGATTTCCGAGCATGTTGCCTTCTATGATGGGAAGGTCTAACGAGGAAACGCTGAGGGACTTGAGGCTGTTTTTGATAGAGATGAAAAATTTTAGAGGTGAATTAATAGAGACATAAAAGATGATCAGAGGTTGACGTAAGGTGGACAGTGAAGGCCTTTTTCTTCAAATGGTGATGGTTGGCACAAGGGCGCATCGATGTAATTTGAGGGTGATAGATACCGAGGTAGATTCCTTTCTCAGAGAGTAGTAAGGGTGCTGAACGTCTTACCTTCAACAGTCGTAGACTCACCAACCTTCAGGGCAATTAAATGATCATTGGATAAACTTACAGATTATAATGGTAAAATGCTGTTCAGATGGACTTCAGATTGGCATCATAGGTGTGTGCAACATTAGGGCCAACGGTACGTTTTTGCAGTGTAATATTCTGGGTTTGAACTGATCTTCAGCTTGAAGTTGCAATCATCTCTGGTAACTATCAGTAAAACAAAGACCTGGCGAGAATCGAATGCGCAACTTTGGCAGCTCATGTCCTGCCGTTCTGTCATGCAAGTATAGCAAACTAACTAATTGCACCACTGGACCTGTCATCTAATGGTGACGAATGGCTCCTGAACTTACCACTGGGACCCTCAACCCAATTACTCATTTTTTTTCTGTGGATCTGACATGAAACATAGTGCATAGGAGGTTATACCGATCATGGATCATCGATTATGAAGCATCAGGTTCAAGAAAGTGATATAGAAAAATGTGGTGAAAATCGGCTTTATTGAATACTGCGTACAAATACCATGGTATCCTGCGTTGATCACAGGCAACGTGATGTCGCCACTGTACTGGGATTTTCCTTCTATCGGCTTCAATTCGTCAGAAAATTCGATTCACTGATATTTCACCAACGTCCTTTGGCATGTTCATATGACTTCATCACACTTTCCAGTACCTGGTCCTTTTCCACGTGTGCATCGACCCACACTGCACACAACGTGAATAATGTTCAGCCTACTGCATCCACGAGCACGTTGCATGGTTTGTATAAACAGTGAAGACTGAATAATGTTTTGTAAGGGCAAATTGAAATTCAGTTTAATTAGTAAAGTCGCAAGAGTACAGAGGAAGACTCAAAATATCAGAACTTCACGTTCATTACCTTGGCCAGAATTCCTGACCAGCAAAGGGGAAATCTGCCCTTGAATCCCCAGCATCCATGCAATTGCTTGCTCCACGTGTCCACTTGGAAACCTATGTGAAGGAACGTTCAGCCTGAAGGAGAACTTGTGAGAATCCTCCACTGTCTGATCTAAATCTGAAACAAGAGCTGTCTATTCCAGCTGGGAGGGAAGCGAAATGGAGGTGAGACCAAAGTATTACTTGGTGGTTAATTCATATTGTCCTTATTGTGATAGTTTAAAAGCCTGGGCCAGAAATGGCACAGACACAAAGGAGCAGAAGGAGGCCATTCTGAACACCGATCCTGCCCAGCCACGTCATTCGATATCATCATGGCTGACACAACAATTTTAAGTCTTTTTCCAGCCTATCCACATCATCGCTTTGCCTAGTGGCTAACAGATATTTATCGATCTCTATCACAAATAGGCATCGAAAATGTAAATCTGTGAGAGGAAACTGTTCCGTTTCGAGACAGTGGGTTTCTGCACGAATATTGTTCGGTTTTCAGATAACAGCCGAGTCTGGTCTGACCACATTCAAAACAATAAACTAAAACGCGACTCTGATGGGACTTGAACCCACAACCTTTGAATCGCAACCTGAACAAAGGCATAGAAGGCCAACGCGCTTTCCATTGCGCCACAGAGTCACACCAGCAGCGATCTTTAAGCATGCAACTTTGTCTTTGACCCATTGCGTTCAGGGCACCCACCTCGCGTCTGTCTGCCTTCGTCACACTTTCCAGTACCTGGTCCTTATCCACGTGTGCTCTGGCTCTTCCCGTGTTCGGCTACAGACTGCTGAAACGTTCTCATGACACTTAGCTTCACCACATGTTCAGATAATGATTTCCAGATAAACAACACGCTATAGGTGAAAGCATTCTTCCCAAATCTCCTCAAAATATCTTGTCTCCCGTCTTTCATTTATATCACTGTATTCCTTCCCAATATAGGCTTATCCTTGTCATACATATCTATCCTCTTCATAAAATGTTCACGTTAATTGGTTTCTCACTCAGCCTTCGCTGTGTTTAGATAAACAACCCCAGCCTAGCTCGTCTACCTTCACAATGGGAGAGGTCCAACCCTTGCCATTCTTTTCATCTCCTGTGAACTTCTCCTCCTGCTTCCAGCAGTCTGGCGATTACAACGGAAAAGCAAAGTTCTCTGAAGAAAAGCCAAAGGTCTGAAAAAAATCAGCAGCTCTTGTCCATCTCTGATGAGAAAGGAAAGTTAACGTTTCGAATCCAATGATCTGTCTTCGGAGAGATGTGATGGGCGGGTGGGTGAAGAATGTGGAAGAGGGCGGACGGTATCGAAAATGATATAACTCGATTTTGGTTCCTAAAGTTTGCATGGTCTCTCGGTAGAAAATGAGTTGCTAATCTTCCAGCTTGTATTGTGGCTAGAAGGAGCACTGCAGCTGGCCAGAGACTGAAGTCGCAGCCTGGGAACACAGTGTCTCGATTAGAGTGGTGCTGGAAGAGCACAGAAGTTCAGGCAGCATCCCAATAGCAGTATATTCGACGTTACGGGCAACAGCCCTTCATCAGGAATACAGGCAGAGAGCCTGAAGAGTGGAGAAATCGTAGAGAGAAGAGGAAAACGTCTTCAAGGCAGGCATCCTTGGAAGACGATTCGCAGTAGTGTTAAACTCAACTAGGTAAAAACAATGACTGTAGGTGCTGGAAACCAGAGTCTAGGTTACAGTGGTGCTGGAAAAGCACAGAAGTTCAGGCAGCATCTGAGGAGCAGTTAAATCGACGTTTCGGGCAACAGTCCTTCATCAGGAATACAGGCAGAGAGCCTGAAGGGTGGGAACGGTGTAATGTTGAAGTTAGAGGAGACTGGAAAATCTGGATAGCTTTTCTTGATTATGAACAGACCGTAAGTGATCTCAGCTTTGTCCGCGATTCTGTTTTCCTCTCTCCATTGTACAGGGATCACATTCTGAGCAGGAAATACAGTTGCCTCGATCAAATGAAGTGCAGACAAATCTCTGGAAAATGTGACTGGAAACTTCCACAATGAGGAGAGCAATTGGAAGCCAGCAGGAAATGTAGCTTACGACATAGAACGTTACAATTCAATACAGGCGCTTCGGCTCTCGCTGTTGCAGCGACCTGTAAAAATTTATGTGATATCCATTGTAATGGAAAATTAACGTGTATTTTGAAACCAATAAAAGCACAGGGAAACCAATAAGTAAGTATGTGACTTTGAAGAGGCAAGTATTGCAGACAGACAGAAAAAAAAAAGTAAAGTTAAATCGAACTAATAGCAGACTTACCAAGACAGTAAAATACCATATCAACAGTCAAGGAATGAGAAAAAAACAACTCCGTATCTGGAAAGGAACTCGAATGTTTCAGGTCGCTGACATTGAGGTGTTGATAAGAAGAAGCGAATTCTAGTATCAAGGGAAAATGTATTATATGTGGAAAGTGCACCAGATATATTTTTGGTAGATACAGGGGCAACATATTCAGTCCTTAATTTAAGGCAGTTCAGAGAGTCGACGCAATGGATGCATCAGGAGTTGTGACATGGTAAAGATTAACCTCACCCCTATTGTGTGAAACCAGTAATGGCGAAACATTCCAATTCTCATTTCTGAACTCGGAATTCTGTCCTTCAACTCTGATGGCTCGCGATCTCATAGAGGGATTGGAATCGGATGAGCGCAGTACCCCAACAGGCTTGCAAGTAATAAAAAAGATTTACCAGCGCAGACTGTACAATACGACTCACGACCCCTGATGCATGTCTATGAGTGGCGATTAAGCCAGAGAGCCATAAGTTCCGTGAGCGATTCGCTCGCCCAGGAAGCAAGTAACCATGTTAATCCCATTAACAACTATTTTATTGCTGAGGATATGCTGCACTGCACAGCACACATACACCATGATGGCCCTCACAAATCATATGAGAAGGATTGTTTGAGGAGATTGCTTTCACCAGATCAGTTATTATTGTGCGAATTTTATTAAAATGATCACAGAAGTGCAGTCAGTGTAAACTTATCCAAAGTATCTGTGACGGCAAGTAGACCCTATCTTTTTGATGTGGAACGCTCATTTCCTCAAGTACCATTGGTGAAGGCATCCAGCGACAGGTGGCAGGATTTGGGACAATGGGTGCTACAGGTAAAAAAAACCGAAAGATTGTGTCTTCAGGGACGATGTGCGTATCAGCTTCAATGCAGACATAAGGACATACATGAAGAAACTAAATTGGCTAACTCAGGCAGATAGGGCAGTCCAGGTAACCCCAGCCAAAAGGGTAGCCTGACGTCTAGCTTATGGTAGATGTCTCCGAGTCATGATTAAGAAGGGTCCCTGCTGAGTGCAGGGCAAAAGGCAAACGTGGTATTGGGTTCATTCGAAGCAGTGAACCCATAAGAATAACCCCGAACTCTGAGTATCGTCCTTTCAGAACACAAGACTCATTAGAATCCGAGCCTGTAAAAGGAATTACTCCAGACTTTGAATCCCTTCTGAAGACTGGAGTGATAATCCCCTGTGGATAATCACCAGTGAGAGCCCGCATTATTCCGGTCAAAAAGACAAACATTCAAGGTGAATCGGGGAAATGGAGGTTTGTTCACGACCTGCAGGTAGTCAATTATGCTGTTGTTCCTCCCGCCCCAAATGTTCCTAACCCTTGTACTATATTAACTCAACTTCCACCGGACAGTAAATGGTTCTCTGCTGTGGGTTAAGCAAATGTCTTTAGCGTACCGGTGCACCCAGAAAGTCACTTCTGGTTCACTTTTCTATTCAAAGGCAAATCGTGTACATTCATGCGACTTTGTCAAGATTACAGTGAGTCCGCACCATAACTAATGAGGCTCTATGCAGGGGTCTGGAGACTCTTGTTTTAACACCGGGGTCAGCGCTTCTGCTGTATGTAGACGAATGCTTAAAAGCAGCACCAACAGAGGAACAATGTGAGAAAGATACACTTGCGTTGCTCTGCCATCTAACCAGGGATGGGCACAAAGCTAGTTTCGCAAAACTACAATTTGTGCAACAACAGGTGAAGTTCTTAGGTCACTTCTTATCTGAACAAGGGAAGGCCATTGGTTAAGACAGTTGAAGCAATCCAGCAAATTCCCAAGCCTCACACAAAGAAGCAATTGCTATCCTTTTTGTGCTCCTACTTTAGAATTTTTACCCCACATTACACAACCCTTGAGGCCCCCCAGTTCCGTTGGCTAAGAGTTGCAGAACCAGAGACCGTTGCAGTTGAATTGAAAATGGCGCTCCAAACTTCACCGACCCAGGGGATTCCGAATCCAAACAAGCCTTTTGAAAAAACGGTAGATGAGAAGCGTGGCTGCATGACATTTGTGCTGATGCAGGATACTGTGAGAAAATTGAGGTAAGTAGCTTACACTTAGGCTAAACTTGGACCCCGTAGCGGCAGGATTGCCTAAATGCCTGCGAGTCGTGGCTGCAGCTGAAAACGTTTGTTGTAGCGTCCAGGGACACAATCGGCTGTGGTGAATTAACACTACTGCAAGCTTACTCTTTTCCAAGCAAAACACAGCACATATGTTGGCAGCACGTTGGCTCAGATACAAGACTGCGCTATTGGAGATGCCTAACATTACAATAAAAAGATGCAACATCCTTCATGCTGCTAGCCTTCTCCACAACAGAAGGAGATGGAGACTCACATGGCTGTGTCGCTGTAACTAATGAAATTTGAAGCCCAAGACCAGACGTGCAGGATTCAAAAATTCAGAATCAGGATATTGCGTTTTTTGTGGATGGTTCAGGATTCAGGAGCAAACAGACAGGCCAGGATTGTGTTTGGTATGCTGTAGTAACTACCCACGAAGTAGTCAAAACGGAATCACTCCCTTCTCATCTGTCAGCTGAAGCAGCAGAGCTGATTCTCTTGACTGAGCCATGTAAATTGGATGAGAGAAGGATAGGGAATATTTACATTGACAACAGATATGCATTCGGGGTTGTACATAATTTTGGAACCTTGTGGAAACACAGAGGATTCTTGACCGACACTGGAAAACCCAACATACACCGTGGCTTGTTTCTGACTCCTGGAAGCGGTCCTTTCGCCTCAATCAATCGCTGTCTGTAAATGTTTGGCCCACACGAAAAATAATGATTCCCTTTCTTAAGACAATGCAAATGCAATCTCAGCATAAAGGACGGCAGCCAAGCAGCCGCCAAGTGATCAGTTGACATGTGTATGTCAAATATTTGTAATGCAAAGCAGACTTATGGGAGTTACAGTCGCAGGCCACGCCGGAAGAGAAGCGTGAATTGGCAACGGCAGGGGTCAGAATGAGTGAATGGGTGATGTGTGGCCCCATTGGTAAACCCTGTCTACTGCGATCATTATTCCCATTCTATGCCAAATAACACAGTGAGGACCATGTGTCAAAAGGGGGGATGTACGACAGTATTTCGGCGCACTGGTACACTAAGGGCTTTACTCATTACTCCTGAAAATATTGTTAATGATGTGTTATCTGTGCCACTAATAATGAGGCGAGGGGAATACAGATGAGTCAGGCAGAACATCCCCAATCCCAAAGACCCTTTGAACATTAAGAGATGTATTTTATTGAACTAATGCCCAGCGAAGGGAAATGGCATTGTCTGGTAATAGTTGACATGTTTTCCAAATGGGTGGAACCGCTCCCCACGTCTAAACAGGATGCCATTGCAGGAGCCAAGGCTTTGCTAACTGAAATAATTCCGAGATGGGGAATTCCCGAATGGCTTAGCAGCGACAATTTGACACTATTTGTCAATATTGCCCTAGAGTAGATCAGTGAGACAACACTGTGCCTACCACCCAGCCAGCGGTGGCAGTGGAAAGACAAATGCTACCTTAAAAGATAAATTGACAAACGTTGTGAGGACAAAGGCACTTCCAATTGTGCTAAAGTATATGAGATCTCGAAGGATAGGAATAGCCATTCTTGGCCCGTTAGAGATTTTGTTTGGTAAGTCGTCCAATTCAGGAATTGGCTGAAGATCTACGGTAAGACCGATAACAGACCACTGCGAGGATGAGATTACATTAGTTTACTTCCAGTGTGGAAACATGCCCTTCGGCCCAAGAAGTCCACCCCGACCCTCCGAAGAGCAACCCACCCAGAACCACTCCCCTACGTTTACCCCACACCTAACACTACGGTCTATTGACCATAGCAAATTCACCTAATCTGCACATTTCTGGACTGTGGGAGGAAACGGGAGCACCCGGAGGAAACCCACGCAGACAAGGGGAGAATGTGTAAACTCCACACAGACAGTTGCCTGAGGCGGCAACTGAATCCGGGTCTCCTGGCGCTGTGAGGCAGCAGTGCTATCCACTGTGCCACCGGGCAACTGTCTGCACTTCTGTCTCAAATACAGAATCAAGTGAAGGCAGCACTACCCAAATCAGCAGAAGGGAAGATGCACGACCTAGAACCTGGAGATGGATCGTGGTGAAAGACTTCAGGAGGAAACGCGGGAAGTCGAAGAGGTGGGAGGGACCGTTTGAAGTGCTCCTTACAACACAGTCAGCTGTTAAGTTCGCCCAACGAGCCACGTTGACACACGCCAGTCGTTGCAAACGTGTAGCTGGACTTGAAGACACATCGGACAACACCTGAACCAAATAAGTGCAAGTAATGATGAGAAGACTCATACAAATATGGGGCCGCCCTGGCAGGACGATCCGTGAAGAAAGGGGCGTCTGGGATACATCCGCAGACGGTAGTCTTAACCAAGGATGCTAAGTTGACCATTACATATGACCCATGGCCGTTTAGTAACCAGTACGACTACAAATGGGACAATAAATATTTATGCAGGGATCCTTATGTTCCCAGTGACTGGCACTCAGTAGAAGCAACCACGGCTGCAGGGACACCTGACATGGGATATAAGTATTATATTATCAAGGAAGGAGGTGCCATGGCACGGGTAATAATAACCAAGACTCAGAAGAGGGATGAGGAAGCCTGGTGGTGTGGAATAGACAGACCCTTCTCCGATATATATGGTGAATATAGTGGTACAGCCCACTCCCCCCGCGAAATACATTCCACGAAATAGTAGCACCAGGGCACGGCAACCATCCAAGCCAAATAATGGACCAAACACCAAGCAGAGCAGAGCGTATTAATGTCACACCAGAGCCTGGAGGGAATTGGTCGGGGTTCGGGAGCGAGTCTAACTCGGTAGTGGAATTGGCGCTTCATGAGATAAATGGCGTAAATGCGATGCCAGTAGGTTGGGAGGTGTGAAGGGCTATTGCTGGATGTGAAAGGAACAGAACGTGTGCCTTGGCCCTAATACAACACCGGAATTAAGAGGTTGGCTACCATTGTTGGATATGTTTGCACACAGCCCGACATGGACTGCCGAACAAATGACCGAGAGATTGGCAAGAACTGAAAGCTGCCTGCTTCCACGGGCAGCGACTACCCTGACCCTGACAGGGGGAGCAATTAGAGCAAATCTCGCGCCACCACCCGACCTTAAGGCTAACTGCAATCACAATGCTGACACCCTTCCAACCACATCCTTCAATAGAGTGGAAGGCAAGGGATAAACCTGCATTTGCACAAATCAGGGGTGACCACATTTGGGGTTCTCCCAGTGATATACGACGCTGTTCTTGAACAATGACTCTTGCTCCGCAACCTACGCAAGGGGTACGATTTTACACATTACTTGATCCTTTATCAATAATCAGACCATGATGGCGGGATTACGATGGGTCTGTGCAGAGAAAGGACACCACCAACGCTTGGGATGGAAGCAGTGTTGCTACCCCGCGGTACTGTCTACTGGCACGACAGTGTTCATCTCAAATACCAGGAGCGGGCGAAAAGAAGTGACATCGCGCGAAATTGGAATGTGTACACACTCGCAGACCCCTGGGCTACACTGGGAGCGAATATTGGATGGTCTATTCTCTTATGAGCAGGGGCAACGGTGGCAATAAACTTGATGAATGGTCTCCCGTACAGTGCATTACTGCCATCAAATGAGACGGTGGAACCTCTGACGCTCATTAATACTGAGTTAACGGCAGTAAGCGAAACAGTGATACTAAATCGATTAGTACTAGACATACTGACGGCCGAGATAGGGGGCGAGTGTAAAATGTTCGGTACCTCAAGCTGTTTTAATAATCCTGTCAGCGCGTTCCGTCTTCAGACTGCAGTTACTCAACCGCAATTATCCTCTACCAGTTTTACTTTACCAAAATTCAGGCTGAGACCTCCATTGTGCAGAGATGAGGACAGTCGGATGCCAGAAACTGCAAACTCATCCATGTCACCAGGAACCAATTTTGTTTGTGGAGACACACAACGTAATTCTGCAGCCTGGACAATAACAGGAAAATGGGAATGGAATCCAGCCCATGTTTGTTTTTACCTCACGCAGGTTGTTTTGTCTCTCGTTGTCTCTGTCTTGAATCCACGCTGTGACGTATAGACTCGAATCAGTCTCCCCAGAGACAAGTTTGTTGTTGAACCTTTGAAGTAGGAGGGGAAAGGCCAAGTTGAGAAGAGTTGAGACAATGAATTGAAGAAGGTAAGAATGAGGGGATCAGAGAAAAAAGAGGGCCTGCGGGGTGATGGCGATAGATCAGAGCGGAGTGTGGAGCTGATTCATGTGAAGGAAGATAGACAGGTAGGACAGTCAAGAGGGTGGTGCCGGGTTGGAGGGTTTAATCTGCGATGGGAGGATATGGAGGGGAAATGAGGAAACTGATGAAGTTAACGTTGATGCTGTGTGTTTGGAGGGCCCCATAGAGGAAGATGAGGTATTCTTCCTCCACTCATCGAGTAGCTTGTATTTGATGGTGGGCGATGCCCAGAACTTGCATGCACTTGGTGTGGGAAGGGGAGATGAAGTAGTCAGCACAAGCACGGTGGAATTGCTTGGTGTTTGTTTTCCAGAGATGTCCTCCGCAACGCTCTACGTTTTCCCATCCTGTCTCCCAAGTGTCAAGGAGACCGCGTCGAGAACAACAGACACGGTAAATTAGGTGGTTGCATGTGCATGAAAATCTCGACTGGATATGTAACGATCCTTTGGGGTGTTGGAACGAGGTGAGGTCGTTGTTGAAGGTGAATGTCTTTCAACTCTTGCGGTGGCAAGGGTAAACCTGGTTTAAGACTTCTATTCTCCAAGGAGAACTGACCTAATTTTCCAATCTAACTTTCCAGCTGACATTGTACATACGCTGCACCATTCACATTACCCTGTTCAGCGCTGTATCAAATAACAAGGTCGTGATCATCACCAACTGCATTTGGGCTGAAAGCAAAACAAGAAATTGGTAGTAAAACTCACCAGGTCTGACAGCTGCAGAATCAGAAGCCTTCAGCTCTTAAGAACAATCACTGGATCCAAAAGGTTCACTCCCCACAAATGCTGCCGGACCTGCTGAGTTTCCCAGCAATTTCTGTGCTGTCTCTCAGATCTGCAACATCTGCAGTTCCTTGTCAAATAGAAAACAAACGTTGACCCATTGAAGGGTATATTTGATCAGGTGACAGTTCACTTCATCTAGAGAGAAAGATGGGATGGAGCACAGGGTCATAAAATTCTTACAGTGCAGAAACAGGCCATTTGGCACATCATGCATCCCACCAATACTACCCTCTACGCTATTCCTGTAACCCCGCATTTCTCATGGCTAACCAACCTAACCTACACTCACCTGGACACTTATGACTATTGAGCATTGCAAATCCACGCTAACCTGCGCATCTTTGGACTGTGTGAGAAAACTGGAGCACCCGGTGGAAACTCATGCAGACACGGGGAGAATGTTCAAACTGCACACAGACAGTCTTCAATCAGACAGGGATCTGGGTATTTGGATAGGTTTCAAGTGGGAGTGCAGACTGGCGTGTGAATGATGGGCCGAAAGCCTGATGTCAGTGTTGTAAAGGCTCTACAGTAACATGATTCCCTACATCCTGCATTCAACACAGTTTGCATTTTGTTTTAATCCGTCCTGTTATTGACATCATTCTGAGTAAAATGTATAGAGAGAGGTTGTTTGTGCATTCACTCAGATTTGTGTTTTGATGGGTCAGGAGCATCATATAAAATAACGACTGGCGGAGGGAGAATTGAACTCCCCCTGCGAAACTGCCGAGACATGCAGGACCAGGAACGTCTCTATCACCACTCACTCACCACCCAACGCCTTGAGGAAAAACGCCTGATCTTCAGCCTCTGGAACCTCCAAACCCAGGTAATCAATGTGGCTTTACTATTTGCCTGATTGCCGCCTCCGACCACCTTATCCCAGTTCCCGCCTATCCGCTCCACCGTCCACTCCGACCAATCACCTTTACCCCTACCTCCATACATCTATTGTGCTCTTAGCTACTTTGTCCGTAGCCCCACCCCCTCCCATTTACCTGTCCACACTGGACGCTCCCAGCCTCATTGCTGATGACTGTATTTTGGCCGAAATTGTTGATTAAACCTGTTCCTCGGATGCTACCTGACCTGCTTTGCTTTTCCTGTATAACTCTAATCTTGACTCTGATCTCCAGCATCTGCAGTCCTCCCTTTCACCTCGCATGAATGAATTTCTGCCCCTTACAGATCGAATTGCGTCTCGTGTTTTCATCAGAATTTCATTATGTTCAAGATATTTTATTTTTAAAATCATCGCAATATATTGATGCACTTCTGAGCATGTTATGAATTTGGATAGAGCAATGCCTCCTTTCTCTGTGAACAAACAGAATATCAAAGAGTCGGATTGAACAATGTTTCCTCTCACAGAAACAGGAAAAAGGGGATGTAATTCTCGCTGAAATAAACACAGGCCATTCAGAGGACTCTGATAAGGGCATGCAACATCTGCCGAGAGAAGGAAAAGGTTAGCTCATGTGTAATGAGAGTCGGCGAATTCAGCAGAGCGGTTGGAAGTTAGAAAAGTAAAAATTACTGAACAATCGGAATGGGGATAACGCTGGCAGAAAGAATGAGGGGTCTTTACAGCCTCTTTAACATGTTCAGTCTGTTCTAGTAGTCAATCCAATCAAAGCTATAATTAGATTTCATATCCAGTATCCTGTCCAATCCACATATAGCGTGACTCTCTGAAACACCAGCAATCTGTGTCTTCCAATCTGAAATGCACTCAGTGAGGGTGCATCAGCAATCGTCACGGAGAGAGAATATTAAACTCTCAGAGGCCATACACTTAATCGCGCTCTCCTCATCTCATTCCCAAAAACCTGCACCTTACCCTGACAGTGTGGCAATAATAATTAAAAGATCTGCAAATGGTGTAACTTTAACACTGACTTCTCTTCGCAGATGCTGCCAGACCTGCAGAGCTTTTCTGTAACTCCTGAGACTGTGTTATCGTGTTTCAGATACCCACACGCACAGGATCAATTTCTCACCATATAACCTTTGAAGCCTGTTCAGAATTTGAAACATTCCAATGAAATCGTATTTCAATTTTCTGGAATATGGACACAACTTATTCAAAAGCTCAGCACTGGAGCAAGTGGGTTCCAAATAGTGAACTTGTTTTTGTGATTCATTAATGTGCTGAAAATGTGTTGCTGGAAAAGCGCAGCAGGTCAGGCAGCATCCAAGGAACAGGCGAATCGACGTTACGGGCATGAGCCATTTTTCAGGAAATCCTGAAGAAGAGCTTATGGCCGAAACGTCGATTCTCCTGTTCCTTGGATGCTGCCTGACCTGCTGCGCTTTTCCAGCAACACATTTTCAGCTCTGATCTCCAGAATCTGCAGCCCTCACTTTCTCCCTGATTCATTAATGTGTTTGGCTCATTGCCTCTGGGTTACCACGTACTACTCAGAGAGTGTTTGTGACTGTGGTGCTGAGCAAGCTGCACTGCAAGTTAATTCTACTTAATTATGGAGAACAGAAGTACTTGCCATCATAATCAATCCATTTCGCAGCTGGACATCCAGTGATTACACAGATGTGGTGTACAAGTCTGTCAGTTGCTCAAATGACCATGAACGTTTAACTAGATTCACCTTTTCATGGATATTATGCCGAGAGACCTCACCCGACTGTTCCACTTTCTCATCAACATTTCATCTGTAAAAACTGGGAACGAGCTGATGGACACAGATTGTGCTGCCGATGGTTAGACACAGCACAGTGTCAGTCACTGCACACTGATTCTGTTTTGATTTATGCATGTGCTTCTCTGAATGTGTGTGTGCATTATCGTGTGTTCCTGTCTCTGTGATTCTGTGTGTGTCTACCCATCTATCTCTGTCTGACTATCTGTGCCTATGTGAGTGTGTTTGTGTCTCATTGTGTGTATTAGTGTGTGTCTCCATGTTTATGTATCTCTGTGTCTGTACTCTGTGCAATGGGCTCTCTGTTGTCTTCAGGATTGTAACAATTGTAATGGGGTTTAAACCCCAATCTGTCTGTAACTCTATGTGTGTGTGTGTGTGTGTGTGTGTGTGTGTGTGTGTGTGTGTGTGTGTGTGTGTGTGTGTGTGTGTGTGTGTGTGTGTGTGTGTGTGTGTGTGTGTGTGTGTGTGTGTGTGTGTGTGTGTGTGTGTGTGTGTTTTTTGTCCCTGTCTCTGTGTGTGTGTGACAGACGGAAATCTGTACAAATACTCAGACACAATCACATATTTGAGAGAGATGTGCAGAGACTCCTACAGACAGAAGCACACATTTCGACTTAGAGAGATACTCGTGTACGTGCAGTCACACAGACATGCTCACACAAGCACACAGATGTTGATAGAGATAGCAAAAGTGATACCAGTAGAATTTCCTAAAGCTAAATGATAAATTAATAGATTTTTAGATTGTTTGACTTTACAGGAAATTTGACCATAATTTTAACTGGACAGCTGTACCTTTAACAAGTTTTTGAACGAAATAAGAGAAAGGTGGCTTAGTTATCAGAGTGCGAAGTTAATGTTTGAAGTATGAAAGCAATTTGAATCGGTGAACCTATTTTGGCCATCCCTGTGTTTTCTAGTCTTTTCAAAATGGCTGCTGATGCTTCTGAATTGGCTCGACGTGCTTTCTTGTTCCAGGATGATGAATTAGGAATTGAGAACCTGGAGGATAATTCTATTGGAATCAATACCGATCATTGGAAAAGTCCTCTTCCATAGGAAAGGGGACTTTGGGATTGCTGTTAGATCTTCAGCACTTCGAAGACCACCCAACAAAGAACAATGAAATACAAAATTACACAGATTGTAATCCACTGGCCTTCTTTAAAAGTTTCAAATTAACAATGCAAGATACTTCAATGGTGTCGTTTGTTATAACCGTTTTATTATACACATCACTAGAAAGCCTATTGTGAATTCAGATGTATTATCCTAAAATAGAAATGGTGAATACGTAAAAGCTTTAAGAAACGTGAATGTTGCATAACATTGCAAGAAGAGAGAAAGAATAAATTGACTGCACTTTTTTTAAAAAAATGTGCATCATATATTTTGCAAGAAAATGCATTTTTGAAATGGCATTTTAGTTTTCTCAGGGCGAATACATATAAAAAATTTTTTTTTGCAAGAATTGAATTTAATTGTGGACTAAAATGTGAAAAGAGCGACCTAACAAACAGATCGTAAGTGGAGGATGGCTGCAAGGTTTGACAGCAATTCACCTGAGAGTGACATAATAATTGAAGTGTGATTGGAGATGAACGGAGTTATAAACAGATGCAACTTTGGTTTGTAACAAGGAGCTCATTGATGATTGGCCACTAATTCAGCAATGACAAAGGCGGTCTGCTGCCAGCAACGATGTGATTGTTTCTCAGGCAACTAAACAGCTTGGTACTCTGAACAAGATACAGAGAAGTCATCACCTGCTCAGGAGCTCTCTCTGTTCTCGGCAGTAATAGGTGCTTTAATCCTGAAGAAACCTGGTCTATTTTTGTTTCAGCTGTTCCTAAAGGCTCTGCCTTTTAATCAGTGTGGTAGAGACTGTTGTAAGTATTAACCAGTCCTTCTGCATGGTATAAATCAATGACAGCCTCCAAGATGCACTGTATAACTTTTTCAAGGCTCTGTAGAAAGTACATTCCAAAGACATGACAACGAAGAAATGGAAGGGAAGGGGAAGCAGATGAATGGTTATTACTTGGAGCCAGTGATCAAACCTGGTTAAATGAAGAGTAGAGGAGTTTCATTCATAAAGTCAGGAAGTATGGGTTACAGTGAGATTTGGCGATCTGGATTCAGAATTGGCTGGCTGACAGAAGGCAGAGTGTGGTTGTAGATGGAAAGTATTCTCCCCGGAGGTCAGTGTTGAATGGGATCCCGCAGGATTCTGTTCTTGGGCCTCTGCTCTTTGTAGTTCTTGTAAATGACTTGGATGAGGAGGTTGAAGCGTGGGTTAGTAAATTTGCAGATGGCAGTAAGGTTGCAGGTGTCATCGACAGTATAGACTGCGACTGCAGGCTGCAGCGCAACAGAGATAGCATGCAGAGCTGGGCAAGGAAATGGCAGATGGGTTCAACCTGGATAAACGTGAAGTGATGCATTTTGGAAGGTGGAACACGCATGCTGAATATAGGCTTAAAGATAGGATCCTTGGCAGTGTGGAGGAAAAGAGGGATCTGTGTGTGCAAGTACATAGATCCCCCAAAGTTGCCACACAAGAGGATAGGGTTATTAAGAAAGCACATAGTGTTTTAGCTTTCATTAATGGGGGATCGAGTTTAAGAGCTGCGAGTATTTGCTGCAGCTGTACAAGTCCCTAATGAAACCACACTTGGAATATTGCATCCAGTTCTGGCCGCCCTACTATAGGAAAGATGAAGAAGCTTTGGTGAAAACGCAAAGAAGGTTTACCAGGATTCTGACTGGACTGGATGGCTTGCCTTATGAAGAAAGTTTGAGTAAGCTCGGACTTTTCTCTCTGGAGAGAATGAAGAAGTGAGGAGACCTGATAGAGGTATAGAAAATAATGTGTGAATAGAGAGAATCAACATCCAGAGACTTTTCCCCAGGGCAAGATTCACTGGTATGAGAAGTCATAGTTTGAAGATATTAGGAGTAAGGTATGAAGGAGACGTCAGAGTTCGGTTCTTTACGCAGAGAGTTGTGAATGCATGGAATCGGTTGCCAGCTGTGGTGGTGGAAGCAGAGTCATTGGGGACATTTCAGCGACTGCTGGACATGCACATGGATAGCAGTGAGTTGAGGGTTGCGTACGTTAGGTTACTATATTTGACATTAGGATTAGATCTCGTGGGCTAAAGGGCCTGTTCTGTGCTGTACCTTTCTATGTTCTATGTTCTATGAGTGCATACACTGGGTATATCTGAACGTAAGGTGTCAACCTGGTGAAGCTACGACACAGAAATAGTTGCATGCCAGAAACCATAAGAAGCAACGAATAGACAAGGCTAATTGATTTCATCACTTCCGGATCATACATAAACTCTGCAGTCCTGCCACCTCCCATCGCATATGATGCGGGACAATATAATAAATCACTTCTTTCACATGAACGTCGAGGCCTGAGGGAGACGAAATAGATCCTTTTGAAATTATGAGAGGCATGGAAGTAATGGATAGTGAAAGTCTTTTACACAGACCACAGGAGACATAGGTTGAAGGCGTTATCGAGCAGACCAGACTCAAACGTATGGTATGCAGATTGATTTTGCTTGTTTTATGATAGTCATACATTCTGAGAAACAGTGAAGAATATTGTGTTGCATTCTCTTCAGTACAAATCATACCTTACATAAGGACATCAGTTTAATATAGTTTCACAGCTTTTGAGCAGGTGCAGAGAAGGATCAACTCTTATACGACTGGTCCATTCATAATTTTAATAACAGCAAGGAAGAATATGTTCCTGAATCCATTGGTGCGTATTTTCAAACATTTGCATCTTCTGTCCAATGGAAGAGGTTGGAAAAGAACATTGCGGTGGTGGGAGGGGCCTTCACTACCTGCAGGTACAGCAGGTCGTGAAAAAGGCTAATAGCATGTCGGCGTTCATAACAAGAGGGATTGAGTATAGAAGCAAAGAGGTTCTTCTGCAGCTGTACAGGGCCCTGGTGAGACCACACCTGGAGTACTGTGTGCAGTTCAGGTCTCCAGATTTGAGGAAAGACATTCTGGCTATTGGGGGAGTGCAGCATAGGTTCACGAGGTCAATTCCTGGAATGGCGGGACTACCTTACGCTGAAAGACTGGAGCGACTGGGCTTGTATACCACTGAGTTCAGAAGACTGAGAGGGGATCTGATTGAGACATATAAGATTATTAAAGGATTGGACACTCTGGAGGCAGGAAACATGTTTCCGCTGATGGATAAGTGCCGAACCAGAGGACACAGCTTAAAAATACGGGGTAGACCATTTAGGACAGAGATGAGGAGAAACATCTTCACCCAGAGTGTGGTGGGTGTGTGGAATGCTCTGCCCCAGAGGTTAGTGGAGACCCAGTCTCTGGATTGATTTAAGAAAGTGTTGGATCGCGCTCTCAAGGATTGTGGAATCAAGGGTTATGGAGATAAGGAAGGAGCAGGATACTGATTAAGGATGATCAGCCATGATCATATTTAATGGTGGTGCAGGCTTGAAGGGCAGAATGGCCGACTCCTGCACCTATTGTCTATTGTGTATTGATTGTATTGGCTGCATTCCTGAAGCAGTGGGAAGTCACGACTGAGGTAATGGAAGGAAATGGGATTTGCGTGATGGATTCGGTGAGGTACATGCATCTCTGAAATTTCTTTTAGTACGGGCAGAGCAGTTACCATACGAAGTGTCTGGATAGAATGTTTTCTGCAGTGCAATGTAAAAATTGGTCAGGGTTATTGCCAAAATGCTAAATTTTCTTCATGCATTGATGTGCTATCTTGGCTGTAGATTTGACATGGATAGAATGATTGTTTGTAATATTATTCCTCGGAACCTGGGGCTGTCCATCTCCTCCAACTCAGCACCAACGACAGAGACCAGTGTCTGTCCTTGGGTCGAATTCCTGAAGTCAATGGCCAGTTCCCTTGTTTTGCTGACATTGAGGGAAAGATTGTCTTTACACCATGTCACTGAGCTCTATTTCCTGTACATTGTATCACTGTTGTTAGAGACCTACCCACTAAGATGGTGTCATTAATAAATCTGTAAATGGAGTTGGAGCTGAATTTGGCGGTACAGTCATGGGAGGGTAATAAGTGTTGAAGTGGGCTGAGTACACAGCCTTGAAGGGCACCTGTATTGCGGATACTTGTAGAGGAGGAGTTACCAACTACCCTCATTCATTGTGATCTGCAGGTCAGAAGGTTAATTATCCACTTCTCGATGTGAGGAAAGAGTCCGAGGACTCAGACTCTTTCGATGAGTCTTGTTGGCATGATGGGATTCAAGGCAGAGCTAAAGCCAATATACAGAGGTCTGATGGAGGTGTCGTTGTTATCCAGATGTTCCAGGGGTGAGTAAAGTACCAGAGAAATGACGTCTGCACGGATCTATTACGATTGTGGGCGAATTATCGAGGACCTGATCAATCTAGGCGTTAATGTATGCCATTCCTCACCTCTCAAAACACTTCATAGATGAGATTGGCCATGATTGTATTAAATATCGTAGCAGGTTCGAGGAGCCGAATTCCAGACTCATGCTGCTATTTCTTGTGTTCATTTGTTCTTTATAGCTCAGAGGGAAACATGTTAACGAATGGCCCTGGCAGACAATGAAGATCCACATACACAAACCCCATTTCTCGGCTATAAGCCCATTGTCCTAAAGGTTTCAGCAATGCACGGGATTATTGAAATACCACACAGGTAATATGAATGCTTATGATTCAAATATTCATCGTAGCAATGAGCAAGTGTGAGACTTTACGTTCTTCTGGATGTATGGTAGCCGACTGTGAAATGAGCTGCAGCAGGAACCGCAAAGAGGAGGGTATCAGAGGAAGGAGCACAAGGAGTCCAAGAGCAGCAAGTGTTGTTAGGAATAGGGCCACCTGCACAAGAACTACCCAAGACAAGTGAGAGGCGCCTGGGTGTGAGGGTGTAGATCCGATATTAACAGAAGTGTTAACGTGAGTTGATCAATAAATGAATTAATTAAAATTTGATGAATAACTGTTTCAGACTCTCCTTGTCTCTCTTTGTTTAAAGTGGTACAATACCGCCAACTGCTGGCCTCCCAGTTTCACTGAACAAGCAGCAGATTTTTTTCTGAGACACTGTGCTACTGTCCCTGTTCATTCTATTATTTCTGACACTCTCACAATGTCCTGAATGATGCAAAGGCGCAAGTGGCTGTACAGTGACTTCACAAAATGATGGCCGCAACCAGCGGGGAAAGTCTGACACCGAGGAAGCGAGAGGAGGCAACAGGTGACTCGTGCCAGGGCCGTGCGGTGAGGGAGAGCGATCCCCTCTGGCCGCCAGGAGAGGAATTAGCAACCACTTTCTGAATGAAAGCAACTAGATATTTTTGCACAACTAGGTCGTTTATTCTCATTTCATCATTCCGTAACAAGGTAGCACCCACCCCCTGAAATACTTCAATACTATAGTAGAGGAAATGTATAAATGTTAGGAACCACAGAACGATGAAAAGATTGAACATTGTTGCTTGGACAGAATTTCAGCAGTGGCCCTGTTTTCTGCCTCCCTCCATTTTCAAATCGAAAAGTTACATTTGTTGCTTCCGAGTTTAAATGAACCTTCTCTAAATTTAATTCATGCAGAAAACAAAAGAAGTGGGAGAGCAATAGTGATAAGGGGATTGCATTGTTCGGGCATCAGGCAGATGCCTGTGACAGTGCAGATGCGACACCAGGTAGCACGCTGCCTCCCTGGTTGCAGAGTCTGGGATGTCACTGAGTGGCTGAAGGACAGTCTGAAAAGGAGACTAGCAAATATAAGATGTGACAACGGATGAAGCCTTGAAAAAAGTATATAGGAAGTTGTGAGATCAATTGACAACACAGGGTTAAATACAAAGTAGTGTTCAGTCGATGATGCCGAATCAAACATTTTAAAGATATGTATAATCTGAGACGTGATAGAAATTTAACAAACTCTCAACTATCACCACAGAAACACACGCGCATACGTGCGCGCACACACACACGCGTGCACACACACACAGACAAACACACACACAGAGTAATTCTCGATTGTTATCCAAGAGGGTTCCCATTTTAAACGAAAATACAGTTTGGATTTCCAATTAGATTCCTGAATCGTAGCATCCCCATGGACAATTTTCCTCAACCCATGTGCTATGTCCTGCTCACAAAAACTGCATTTGATTCCAATACCGTGTATTGTTTGATAAGGAACCTTTCGGTGTCGGGGGGATTGAGTCTTGATTCTGACCCAGGTGTGTGAATGTCCTGTTTATCTGAAATCCGGGATTGTTTAATTAAGCTTTGATGTTTGGAAAACCCGATGTTATTTTGACTACAGTCCCTTAGTAGAACAGTATTTGTTTTCAGCCAAGTACACCTTTACGCTGGATTTTATTAAGTGATTCAACATCGTTGTCCACATCCTTGGACACCAATCGGGAGAGTTTAAGTGATGGCGTCACCAAATATTTGGACGGTTTGGCAATTGCGACTAGGGCATAAGCCGAGGGAAGTGAGGAATGTTTACTGTCATCTTACAGGAGATATGGACACCATGAAGCATCTCCAAAAGGCTAATGGATGAATGTGGCAATTCACAGATATTCTGGGCGACCAGAGCGAAACAGGCAGACACACTGAATAAGGGACAGAGAGTGACAGGAAGATTTTGGGATTTCCAACAGGCATCCGTTCAAGTCAGTCTTGATTTAAAACTTGAGTATATTATTGGTGAAACTATTTTAAAATAAATTGTGAAGTGGAAGTAAGCTGCTGTCACATAGACCAATGTAGCGATGCTGAGTGAAAGGGCAAAGCATTGTCCGTTACAATATAAAGTGGAGAGTGTAATGTTTGTCAGAGAGAATCGACAGAGACTTTAGTTTAAATGGGGAGATGTTATATGACTCTGACGGAGAGAGGGATCTGTGTGTCCTGGGATATCAAAAACATTGAGTTAATCTGCAGGTGCAGCAAGGTATTAGCAAGACAAAGGGATGATGTTTTCGTTTGTTCATTGGATGTGAGCATCACTGGCTGGACACAGCATTTATCCATCGTTCCCATTAACCCTTGAGAAGGTGGCAGTGAAATGTCTTATTGAACTGGTGTACTCAATAAAACTTTATTTTTGGGGAAACTGAATGTAGCAGAAATTAAACTACAGCTTTTTGTATTCTCAGTCCCAATTTTTAACCTAACTGTTTGGGTGGCACGGTGACTCAGTGGTTAGCATTGCTGCCTCAGAGTTCCAGGGACTCGTGTTTGATTCCAGGCGACTGCATATTGAGTTTTTAAGTTCTCCCCGTGTTTGCGTGGGGTTCCTTCGGATGGTCTGGTTTACTTCGACATGTGCAGGTTAGGCAATATTGGCCATGCTAAATTGCCCATAGTGATCAGTCATGTGTATGTTCGGTGCATTAGTCAGCGAAATATACAGTGATAGGGCAGGGGTATTTCACACCGCTGGGATTATATATTCATTTACTCAAGACTGAGTTAGAGACTGGAATTCCATGTGTTGTCAGCGAACTGATGTGCAGCAGAACTAAGTATCTAAGCTAATTGAGGGGATCAATTCGTAGAGCAGGGAGAGAATAGGCAAAATAAAGAAATTGCTGATAAAGGCTCAGCAGTTTTGGTAGCATCTGTGCAAAGAAACCAGACACTTCGTATCCGGTCACCCTTTATCTGAAGCAAACATGAAACTTTAACTCTGATTTGTCTTCACAGATGCTGCCAGACCTGCTGAGTTTTTTCAGTGACTCTTGTTTTTTTTTCTGATTGACAGTTCTTTCAGATTGTATTTAGGTAGTGAATGGGGTTAAGTTCAGAGAAAGCTGTCTCTACACTTCAGCTTTTCTAACTCCCAGACCATGTTCACCATGAAGTTAGACAATGACTAAGTCAACACCTATCCTCACACTGTCCCTATCAAACACACGTGGCACAGTTATGTCACTGGCTTAGAGGCAGAGTATGTTTCCCTGTGCACATTCTCCAGTTAAACCTCCCAGGTTCTGGGAAGAATAGGGTTACATACAATGCACAGATATGTCCACAAACACTTTAGTATTAGGGGAACCTCTGTGTTCGATTACAGAGTAAAGCTGCCTCAACAGTGACTATCACAAACTCATACATAGCTCAAACACACAGATACACTGTCATGCAGTCACACATGTTCAGTCACACACACAGTAGAGCGTTATGAACTCTCAGAATCTCACACTCGAACACAACCTCTCACTCAAACTATCTCAGCCACCAACTCTCATTCAATCACTCACAGACCCATCAAATCCACACTCGCTCGTTCATATACACAGTTACTCTTTCACAAATATATACTAATGATTCACAATCCGAGAGGCTTGTTTAATGGTAAATCGATTTCTTTATTTTTAGAGAACACAAAATTTGAAAGCAAGTTACTTCAGGCTGGCCCTTGATAAATGCCTGTTTTCTGGATAAAATTCACCTTACTCCACGTTAAATGTCTGACAGATTCTGAACAAGACCCCGCACCTACAATTCAGTAGCTGACCTGTCATATGTCGATCGTATTTTCCTCTTGAAGTCTGAAAAGTTAGACAGACTGTTAAGAATATCAGGGCACGGACTTTAAAAGGATTTGTAATCTGCATCGTAATCAATGGAAACTTTGTAACAGACTTGCCCATATCCTGCTTTTACAGTTTAATTTATAAATTAGCATTTCTACAAAGTAGGAATGTATGAATGTCACCTGTGCTGACAGAAGTCAGACTCAAACTAAAGCTTCTCTGCTCCTGCATTCAGTTTAACATTGTATCATTTCGTTTAGATTATCCCTCCTCTAACATCGAGAATGCATCGATTAACATCTCAGTTTATTTCATCTGCAGGAGCCCGAGCGGTAGTCATACAGTCATGGAGATGCACAGCATGGAAACAGACCCTTCGGTCTAACTCATCCATGCCGACCAGATGTCCTAACCCAATCTAGTCCCACCTGTGAGCACCCGGCCCATATCACTCCAAACCATTCCTGTTCATATGCCTATCCAAATGCCTCTTAAATGTTGCAATTGAATCAGCCTCCACCACATCCTCTGGCAGCTCATTCCATACACGTACCACCTTCTGCATGAAAAAGTTGCTTTGTTGGTCTCCTTTATATCTTTCCCCTTTCACCCTAAACCGATGACCACTAGTTCAGGACTCCCTGACCACAGGGAAAAGACTTTGCCATTTATCCTATGCATGCCCCTCATAATTTTGTAAAACTCTATAAGGACACTCCTCAGCCTCAGATGCTCCAAGGAAAACAGCCACAACCTGGTCAGCCTCTCCCTGTAACTCAGATCCTCTAACCGTGGCAATATCATTGTAAATCTTTTCTGAACCCTTTCAAGTTTCACACCATCTTTCCAATACGAAGGGAACCAGAATTGCACGCAATATTCCAACAGTGGTCAAAACAATGTCCTGTACAGCCGCAACCTGACCACCCAACTCCTGTACTCAATACTCTGACCAATAAAGGAAAGCATACCAAACGCCTTGTTCACTATCCTATCTATCTACGACTCCACTTTCAAGGATAATGTATAAAGAGTAAGATGCGTTTTAATCTGCCAAACCAGGACAAATGATTCCAAAAGTGTCAGTAGCCATTATAGGTTTGTTTCAGGTAGCCATTTCATGTCAGCACAGCGCTGACAGCGACTTTATACAAAGGGAAAGGCAAGAACGGGTTGGGGACTTGGGAGTACATGTGGAAATGAATGCAGTAGATTCACAGAACCATAGCTGGACTGTACGGGTTCAATGGCCATGTAAAAGACACAAGCCCGGGACTGTATCCCTGGAATTCAGAACGGTCTAAAATAATGAAAGTTTGAGAGTCAATGACAGGAACTGCAGGATTAGATCGGGAGAAAATATCGTTGTTGCTTCTGGAGTCTATAAGTAGGTTCAGTGTTGAGTAATCTAACAATAGGCTGGAACCCTTTGAAAACTCAGGCAACGTTGAGCATGAGATTAAGTTTTGTTTAAATTACACGACATTGTCCCCATCAATCTCTCACAGAAAAGCGTCGGCATAGGGTTAAGTACAGATTAAAGCACAATTACACTGTTCCCGTCAACGACTTACAGGTCAGGAACAGCACTGAGTTAGAGAAAGAGTAAAGTTCCCTTTGTATTTTCCACATCAAACTCTTCCAGGACAGGGACAATACTGTGACAAATAGAAAACAAAACATCGTCCATATAACCAAAAAATGACTGCATTCCATCTGTTGCTGCCTTGCCTATTGTGGGTCACAGAGTGAGCTGTGAAACATCTCCAGGGCAATCTTATCCTGTACCTGTGGCTGTGGCTGTCTATCTGTGTCTGTAAGTCTCTCTCGGTTTCTGAAATTACCTCCCATTTCCTCAACAATGCTGAATAAATTTCAAAACCGTTCAATTACCTTTAAAACATTTTAGAACACCCTTAAGATATTTTTACAGTGTTTATAAATATCCATCCTCACGTAACTTGCGTATATCCAGTGTAATTCCCCTACATTTATATGGTCCATAAATCACAAAGAAAATTAACATGGAGGGTTCGTGAACAATCCGGAAGTTCCATGAAATGTCTGTCTTTATTGGATGCGATTGGTCATTAACAGTAAGGAAGCGTTCCTATGATTTTTTTGTTTCACTGAGACGCCATCAGGAATCCTGAAGAGCACTTTGCTTGTCAGACTGACGGTTCATCGTCACTGCAAAGAAAAATCTAATTTTCAAGATGCAGGAGTGTCTGAACGAAACCAAATACTGATGTGCTTCCGCAATGTAATCATTGATACTTTTTAGGATGAAATTATCAGGAGGACATTTAGCTGACAGAAACCAGGAGCAGGAAGAAGCCATTCAGCCCCTAAAGCCTGCTCTCCCCTTCAATGTAACAATGCCTGATTCTCAGTCTCAACGCTATATTCCCAATTTCTCGCCAGAGGTCGTGGTGGAGAATGGTACAATTACAACAATTGTTTCACGTTTGCCGGAAGAATCGAACAGAAACTGAATGATCCCGATAAAATAGGTGAAACGTCATTAAACATTATCATTCAGGAGGATTTATGGTATCAGTAATTTAACTGAAAGTGGAGTCAATGATGTGGAGGACAATCGATACAGAACAGTTCAGTGTAGGTCCTTCAGCCCTCGATGATCTGCTGATCGGTTAATCTACTTTAAGGTCAAACTAATCTGCATAACCTATCTTCCATGTGCCTATCGAAGAGTCGTGTAAACATCCGTAATGCATCGGATTCAACTACCACCGGCCACAGAGTCTTGTCAGTGCATAGAAAGAACTTACCTCTCATCTCCCCGAAATCTTCCTCCAATCACCTTTAAAATATGCCCCCTTAAAAATACATTTCTTTACTGGGAAGATGTCTCTGACTATCCATTCTATCTGTGACTCTTATTATCTTATACACCCCTATCAATTCACCCGCATCCTTCTTCGTTCCAATGCGAAAAGCCGTCGGCTCCTCAATCTAACTTCATAAGAAATGCCCTCCAGTCCAAGAGGCATGGTGGTAAATCTTCTCTCCAGCGTCTCTAAAACTTCTGCCATCAGAATCAATCTAGTCAGATTGCAGATTTTTAAAGAATCTGTGACTGATTCTGAACAAGCTTCACGTGGAATATGCTTTAGAAATTTCAATCCCTCAGCAACTTTGAGGCTTTGCCATGACAGAGTGTGATTTTGATTAAATACAGGAAATGTCTCTCCCCCACGGTCATTGGGTGACTGTTTTGCTCTTTATGACAAACAGAAAGCTCTCGTGTCTGTTTCACTGGAATTCTGTGCTTCATATTAATTGGCCACTAACAATAAGGAAGTCTGGGTCTGACTAGTTCATTGTGAGAATATCAGGAATCCTGTGGACCACTTTCATCCTCAGACTGACTTGAAATAGCTTCTGCATGTGCCCTCATAAATTCTGCTACTATTCTCTTCACTGTTTACTGCACTGTCAATTTGAGTCATCTGCACAATCTGAAGACAGGTTCTGTTTTATGGAGGTTGACAGTGAGTAAAGGTCAAGCCTTTGCGTCAGCATGCTGACATCTCTTGATGTCAGTGACCAAGTCCTCATTGACAAACTGGGAGGTTGAGATTCAGAAACTGAATAACTGTGACACTCTGTTCTGTCCATTGATTCTCCACCTCTCAGTGAAATTCAAATAATGACCTAGTTTCCTGTTAAAAGCATCAGTTTGAGCAGACCCCATTAGAACTCCAGCAAGCCCCTCCACACAAACACCAAGCGTTGTGAGAACAAAAAACATCTCTTACTCCATATCTGTTACTTTTGCAGATAATTTCAGCCTGTGTTGTCTCATTCTTGAACCTTATATTCGGGGAACAATTTCTCCCAGAGGTCTCATGATTTTTGAAAGTCCCATCATGTTCCCAATGTAAAAAGTTTCATTCTTTCCAATCCATCCCCAAGATTGAAGTTGCTGACCCATGAACAAATGCACACAATATTCCAGTAATCTGTAGTGGTTAAGGAAGTGAGCTCACTCTCTACCACCTTCTCGGGAGGAATAAGTGACAGCACAGCTAGTGAAAGCCACATTCTCAATGAATAAATCCAGGTGACCTTCTGACAGCCGTCTTGCTAGCTAAGCCTCACTCCCTTCCTGTGGTATTCTTTGCCCCAACACAATGAACTCAATGCTGCATGCTGTTCTGAACTACACTGCCCGGAATTGTTGCTGTTCGGCCAACTTCCTGAAAGTTGGATTAACTGTGATTATCTCTTACCATCCTGTAATGTCTGAGGACTGAAAAATACAGTGAATATTTGTCATTTCTTATACATGCCTAAGAAGACAAATGGACAAATGACATCTGATCGCGATGTAAAATAAAGCACGATGTAACGTGATGTATTGTTGGGTCATCAGAACATGAAAACAGCATCATTACAAAAGAGTGATGTGGTAAGGAACCTGACCCAGAACTTCAAACTGTCCTAACTCTGGTTATCTGCCCGATAAGCTTGTTCTCTTAAGACCAGATGCCATGCATTTTACCCATAGTCTTTTAGATGCAGGCCCTATTTGCCCATTTACTGCAATATAGTTCACACTTAATCAACAACATTGGTTATTTTTCGAGCATGCAGGAGAATTTACCCTGTCAGTTCTTTATCCAACATACTCTAGTTGTCATGTGCCCTTTCTGCAGTTAAAAAGAACTCATCGTTCAGTTGAAAATGGCACCAGTAACAATGTGATAGAGTCTGCATTAAGTCCAATGGCCTGGATATTCTGACTGTGATTGCTAGTCCAATCATTTTATGTTGTAAGGTGTCTGTACAGGTCTTGCTGTTATAACATTCTGCTTTAACGTCACCACAATTTTGCAGTACCGATTAACGAATTGTGGATGTTACTCTTCCAGCACAAAGTTTTAAAAGGTGTGTCATAACTGTCACACGATTACAATGCCAACGCTTTAAGCAGTTTGGAAAGAGCATTTTTTCTATACTGCACGATTGCACAGGAACACACCCATCATGTTATATAAGAATTGACTGTACTGAGCTCCAAACGTCCAGCTGGAAATTCGATTTCAGTCCCATCAAAAATACAAAGTACAATTGAAATGAACACATTTTTCTTCAGTTCAGCTGTATTGGGGAAAGGCAAGCAATGTCATTCTTTGCAGGAGTGTACAGTGTCTGTGATTTGTTCACTCAGATCCTCAGCCAAACCCTGACACCGGCTGTGAAAGAATGCGTATCTAGGTAATCGTGGGATCAGGTGGCAGTTTGTTCAGGGGTTAGAGTGTCATAAAAGTGGTTATGGGAGGCTGGAGTTGAGCGGTGTTAGGGATGTGGCGCTACTGACTTGGGGATTTGGGCGAGTGGGAAGGATTAGAAAAAATGGCAGATTGTTCAGAGCGAGATGTTGGGCATGTGTCGAGGCCTGCACGTGGCCGAAGTGAATATCCAAATGTTGTTAGGTGGGAGCATTCTTGGCTCGCATTTCCTGGCCAACTAGTAACTTTCCAATTGGAACCCTCCAAATGGTCAAAATTTAGTGAATTATTTAGGAGGGTCTCCCCATCAATGTCTTCAGGTCCCCAGTTGATTACAACAGCGTCTATGTCCAGGTTTTTGCAGGGGCCTGACATGCAACGCCAGCTTGTGCTTCTTCAACAAATATCTGACCACTGGAATGGTTCCGTTCTGACTGAGTTAATGCAGAGAACTATTTATACTTTTCAGTGTAATTCTCTGGTTGCGCAATCCATTAGGATCTGCGGTAAATGATACTCTCCATTAGGTGTTCGGCAGTATATAAGGTATTCGGAAAGTAGATATTCCACCCTGTGGAATGTCTGGATCTAACCCAGTGGAAGAGTTCCTGTCCTAAACACGTGCATGTTCAATTCCCAAGCAAAGTCACAGGGTACTGGCTGTCCAAGCTCTGTGTGTAATGGTCAGTGTCCCCCTGTGCAGCCTATAGTGAGGCCCACAGTGACTTCTTCCTGGTCGTGCCTTTCCCATTGGGGAACACTGAGACATGGAGATTCTACAGAGGCTGTTCGGTGGGGCCTGGCCACTGAATCTCATCACATTGTTGCTGGGTCTCTTGACCTCACAATTGGAGATAACCCTCTGTCAGCTCGAGCTGGAGATTCAACAACAGCCAATTGCATTTCCCCCTTAAACACGGCCGCTTAAACGGGAAGTAAGGAAAATCAGAGAAAGTTGCTCAGACAGAGAGAGCACTGGGGAGAGAAGCTGAAGTTCTCACGTGTCCAATTTCACGTTGCGTTGCAGTGATTACAGCGATACCAGCTGTCTTTTGCCATTTGAACTGAACTGATTGTACTAGAATCTGAAATATGAAAATTAAATCGAGGAAAATACTAAGTGTCAATAAGGGAGAACCTGGACTTTATATTCTAACATCAATAAGTGTTAAGCGTAAATTTTCATGAATCCTAATCATACTTTAATTATTATATTGCCAATTAACAGATACTCACAATCTGCTATAGACTCTTACTCTGTCTGAGTTCCATCTGCTTTCGTCAGAAATTAAAAATGCAGCAATTAAAAGGATTTCGTGACAAAGAACAAAGAGGGGAACCAGAGGGAACGAAAACAAAATGGAGGTGCAGGAATGATGAGATAACAAAATGATAAGGGTGCAAAACAGAACCTCTGCATCCCAACTTTCTTGCCCAAAGTTGCTTGGAAGCACAAAGTAATAGGTCGGGAATGGAGTTTGTGGTGGAATTGAGCATAAGTGCCAAAATATTACTGAAGCTATGTAATGCTGGGACCAGGGATTGGAATCAGGAGGTGTGGCCACGTGGGCAGGATAGGAAAAGTCTTGAATGCAATATTGTCAGAACTAGTCAATTAACTGTCGTCCAACCATTGTGGGCAGAGGATGTTTCGTTTCAGAGAATGCAGCAATCATATTTAAAGGCTGTTATCTATACTTTCAAACAACAGCTCTGGAGAGATATTGGCTACTAACAAACATTTACCATCAATTAGATTCAGGTTGCTCCCTGATTCACTAAGGTTCCTGCAGGCTGCTTGAGTACAGGAACAGTCCCTGTTCTATCAAGGCTGGAGAAGATCAATAAGTCAATGTGGGCAAGTTCAGGTAGAGATTGCTGAGGTGGTGACTACGTATGGGGAACCTGGTTAAGTTGACAAAAAGGGATCAGCGAGCGGACATTTTCTGGAAGGGTTACAAGGTTAAACTGAATAACTTACATGTGGCCAGAGATGAAAGTGAAATTGAAAGCAAAACACATCACATCCAGCCATTGCCAAATTCATGGCAGCAGACTGTCCTTCCAAAAGTTCAGGGTAAGGAGGATCCAGTGTGCCATGACAGGGTAGATCAGCTGCTGACTGCAGTAACTGGATAATGGGGAGTGGTGAGGTTTCGGGGGAATGGGGGTTGGGGGCCTCACAGGCACTTCCCGTGACCAAAAGCAGCTCCTCATCCCCTCTGAAAATGTCACCACAATCCGCGCAGAAATCTCTCAGGTTGTCGGCACCCTGTCGTCTTCAGGCAATTAGACGAGAGCCAGAATGATCAAAACCAATGGATAAAACAGATAACAGCTTGACATCACTTCAGCTGTCAGTGCAGAGGTACAACATCATAGCACCCGCATTTGTTAAGAAGATCACCTTGAAGACCTTAAATTTCACAAGAATCTACTTTGTTATTCCATGTCACCGTGGTGGATCGACATTTTCAATTAATTCTGGTGAGATGCATGACAAGTCAATACCGTCAATTTTGCACCCCTCTGGGAGCAGTGAGTCAGAGAGCTTTCTACAGAAAGGGGCCGTTGGAAAAAGGGCAAGTAGGTGTCGAGAAGAGCGCACGGAGGTGAATTGGAGCATGACCAAGAGTAGCAAGAGCTTACCTGGTCAGAGGGTTCAGGGCTGTGTGAAATTACTGCCCGCAGCATGGAATAATGGACGTCCAGGTTCTCTAATTTGAGACCCTCAAAGGAACAGTGGATACTGGCATTCAATTTACACAAGGTCTGCCGGCTCAGGAGGGCGACTGGGCAAGAGTCTGAAATAATGGCAGCATCAGTCTCAGTGGCAGGTCCAATACTGAAGTTAATGGGTTAGGAGAGAATGGGTCTGTCATGTGTCCCCCTGAAAACCCTACAGTGCAGAGGGTCTTGCAACTCCGGTAATTTTCCGAGTCGGGAGCCGCAGACGGTTGGACAGACCCAGAATCCACCACAAAAGAAATGAGCAGCTCCCCACGACATCCACATCCACCATCAGAATTTCAGGCGGGGCGTTTTGAGACATATTGAGATCGCCTGTGAAAAGTCCCTCTCACGAAAGTCCTAGTTAGATTCTGGAGCACGGGGGAAGGGACCAGCCAGAATGTAGGCAGTCTGTTGAAGCTGCTTCTGTTGTTGGTGGACTGCTGTCGTGCCTGAGAGGAGAGGGAGAGGGGAGATGTCTCTGGGCGACATTGCCTGGATCAGCACTGTCTCACTCAGTGTTCCAATTTCACACTGCTCCAGCACTGCCTTCTTTGAATTTCCCTAGCTTGCTGTACTGGCCTGGTGGTGTCCTTGTTGTTGTCGGTTTGCGCGAGCCAGTCGAACGTCCCCGTCCGTTTTGGTGTAGTGAACAACCCATTCCCGTCCAATTTACTAAATACAATTAAAGTGTCCGTCCAGCTCGCCGTTTGATTGTGCAACGTGAAAACGTGAGCATAAGTAAGGTCTGCACGGCAAGCTTTTCGTTCTCTGCTAATGGAATGCCCGACGAGGATTCACACACCTACCTAAAGCAGACAATGACATCGAGCAAGTGTTTGGCTGCTCTGCAGACACTGGAGAACAGCCCGACATTGGCATGCAGTCTTGCACAGGTCTTTATTGCATCCTTCACTGTGTTGTCCAACCACTTTTTCCCAGTCTGAAGCGGTGTCCCAGGTCTGGATGGGGATGTCACTAAGAGGGCTAATGGTCACTCAGTGGGTCATATGCGCAAGCTGTAATACGGTCTGCACATCTTGGGACAGACAGTTGTATATTCAGGAAATTTTGATGACCCAATTGTAGAACGGGAGCAGTCACTTCAACGGGTCTGGGGCACCTTGTTGCATGGCCCGGATCTCTGCGTGGATCCAGGTCTTATAAAGGGGAATGGACCCAATCATGATGCGGGGAAACTGACAGTTGGTGCCCTGGTAATTTCGGCAAGCAGTCGGGCTTCTTGTGAGTCTGGAGTTATCGTTTGTGTTGGGAAGTAGTGGCAATTCATACTGCCCGGCGGCTAATGTGTCCCATCGCGGGCTTGCTGTGTAATTCATGGTTAAAAAAAAATGCAGCCACTTCATTCAGGCCCAACGGGTCTGGCTTTGAAGCCAGTATGGGAAATTTCGGGTACTGTGGGGCAAAGGGCGACGTGGCCGTATCTGGAATTGTTGGGATCACAGTATCGCTTGTTATTGCAGCAGACTTCCACCTTCGCGGCCTGATACTGCTGGGCAACCTGTCGATAATTTTCAAGACACCGCAGCATGTATAGAGTGTCCCAGGAGGGGTCAACGTGCCCTCCCGTAATGGCCGTGCTACAATAATCAAGCTTATCGGATTTAAAGGACCTCCCATATGGCCATTCTCCTTGTGGCCATGTGTAAAAGTCTCCTGGAAAGTGGGTAAAGTAACCGCCATTCCCTGTCTCTTTCAGCACAGTGTCTGCCAGTGAACCAGGTATAACAAGACAATCTCTGATCTTTATTTTGAAGTTCACGCATTTACAGGGCAGCATGGTTAGCACTGCTACCTCACAGCGGCAGGGTCCCAGGTTCGATTTCAGCCTTGGGCGACTGTCTGTGTGCAGTTTGCACATTCTCCCCATGTCTGCCTGGGACTCCTCCGTGTGCTCCGGTTTCCTCGCACAATCACAAAGATGTGCAAGTCCGGTGAAATGGCCGCGCTAAATTGCCCATAGTGTCAGGTGCATTAGTGGGAGGGAAATGGGTCTTCGTGGCTTACTCTTCCGAGGGTCGGTGTGGACTTGTTGGGTCGACGGGCCTGTTTCTACAGTGAAGGGAATCTAAACATACACGCCTCCTTAATATCGTCTTGTACAACTTCGGTCCTGGGCCGTTCTCACCACATGGTTGGGGTTGCCCAGCTAGCACATCCCAGCAGTGGGTGGAATTCCCTGCCCCCATGGCATACTGGAAGTCCTGCGTTGACTGCTTAGCATTGCACTTCAGCTTTCGAGGAAAGACAGAGGGAGTACTCACAGAACACACAAGCAGTGAGTGATTGACACGTCAAGCAATGAAGGATTACTGACCGCATAATCGCTCACCGCACTGTAAACACACTCTTGTCTGATGGATAAACACACTTAGACGACACCTGAAACTGACAAGACATGCAGTCAGCAACCGCAAATCAAGCAGACACATCCAAAGCAAATGCTTAGAAACCACAAGACAGAAAAATAAGTGAACTGTTGGAGCCTCTGGCAATTTCCTTCGAGCTGAGGAATCTCTTAGGATTGATGGAAAAAATTTAATCAGCAGTTTCTCATTCTATTTTTCCAGGCTTCCCTTGCCCGTCCGGCTCTCCCCTGGCTGGATCCGGATCACGGCACAAGCTCTGGCCGTGATTGATACAATCAAGACACAATCAAGCATCCAGCAGCATCAATCAGTTCTAGAATGGGATCAGGGGGTTCCAGATCTCTTCGTGGGTATGTGAGAATGTCCCTCTCCTTGGCAGTAAGGTGATACCATTGGTGCTCTCCAGAGATGAGCAAGGTATTCTGGTGCATCCCTGGCTGACCTGAGCTACATGTGGCTTTGCTATCACTGGGGTATTAGATTACACTTCGGCCTTTGGGTCAGCTGTGTTTATCGGGACGAGGAAGCTTATTGGTAGTTTGTCTTGGGAAGTGTATTCTCTGGTTTGTGAATGACTGTGGTCATGTATGGTTTCCCTTGTCAGCCTGTTTGGTCAATGCTGAGGCATTTTGGGTGTTCGTTGTATGGCTTGGACAGGCTTGATTTTCTGTGTTCTTATTGGCCATGCTGTGTGCAGGCAGGTTTGCAAGTCATTTCCTATACTGTTGAAAAATAAACTTTAAGATCTGCAAAGGTTATAAATTCAAAATCTTAATTCAACATCAACCTGTTCACATGGGGACAAACCACTCAGCTGTTCCATGGACCGGAAGGTATTCACTCGGGGATCTATCCTAATGGCACGCAAACGACTTCAACAAAGGGAGAGAAAATATGTCTGCTCTGTTTGGTAAGTGATTATCTTCACGACCCTGCCTAATGTCACCCGATCGACATGATACTGGAGATACACCATTCTTCTGCTCTGTGTATGAGAAGGAATTTATTAAATCAGCAAAGCTTCAGATAAACAGGAATGGGCACACTATAGAGAGGCCTGCACTGAGTGTGGAAAGAGAATCACCTGGTCATCTCTATTCAGTGAGCACGAGCATATTCACACTAGCGAGAACCATTTACTGTCTCCTTGCCTGGGAAGTGATTCACTCTTGTCTCCAATCTCAGCAGATATGGACTTGTTCCCACAAATGAGAGAAAATCTTAATGGTCTGACTTTGAAAAGAGCTTAAGGAGTAGCAATGATGTGATGGAACACCAGAAAACACATGAGAATCCCTGCAGTGCAGCAACAGGCTCTTCGGCCCAATAAGTCCACACAAACCCTCCAAAGAACACTCTAACCCTCCCTCATATTTGCCCCAACTATTAACCTACGGTATTGGTAATATATCATGACCAATTCACTTAACTGGCGCACCCTTTTGTCTTGTGGGATTAAATTTGAGGACCTGGAGGAATCTCACGCAGACACGTGGAGAACGTGCAAACGCCACACACACAGGCCTCCGAGGTTGGAATCGAAGCCAGCCCCTCATGTTCTGAAGCAGCAGTGCAAACCACTGAGCCACCGTGCGTGGAGAGGCAGTTAATTTGCACTGTGGGTAACTGGGGATTCAAATACTCATTCACACGTGTGACAGCCCAGTCAGGTGCAATCTGTTTCGCTCAGTTGGCTGCTTTGTTGGCTTATAAAGCAGTGTGATGCTCGCAGCGTGTTTCCAATTCCTATCACTGGTTTGAGGTTAATTTAAAGGTTGTTCTTCACTAAATATTCTCTGACCTGTGGGCTGGTGGTGCTCTTGTTAAATCACCACCAGCCCCTTCTTTCTCAAATGAAGGCAGCAGCCTCTAAGGTCTGGTAAGACGGAAACAGTGCAAACAATCCAGTGAGGTCGCATGTGAATGCAATATGGTGTTATTGCATCGAGAATAGAACTGTGTTCATTCTATCAGCGGGGGTTTACTTCATTGGATGTGTTTAATCTGTTTAATTGATTTGGTGTTTAATTGTTCAGTTTTCAATCACATCAAATTCAAAGACTTTTTCCCCTGATTTCTGTACAGTTAGAGGAGACTGGTGGATATCAATTGACTGCCCTGTTCTTGATCCTTTTCTTCATTGTCAAGTGTGTATTTGTACTTAAATATATTTCGATACATTCAGCATGAAGACCTTGTGAAGTGTATTCACTTATATCAGAGAAACAACAGTCCTACAGTGAGAGCACAAGATTGTGTTCTCATCAGCGTGAACATATTGATGGGACGTCAATTACTGGAAAATTATAAAGCATTTCCCACACTGTGTCATTAAAACAAATTATTGTCACTGTGACCCCGTTGGTGTATCAGGAGGATGGATGGCTAAAGTGCATCCTTTCCCCAATTCAGAACATATGAATGGCATCTCGCCAATATCAATTCGCTCGTCTTTCAGTACGTTTGAGAAATGTAAGAGGAGGTGAATGGTCTCTTTCCAGTGTGAACTCTCTTGTATTTCAGCAGATTGCCTTAATCAATTAATTACTTCAAGTCACAGCGGACGAATGGTCTCTACGCTGTGTGAACTCACTGGTGTCTCAGCAGACTGAATGACTGAATGAATCCTTTCCTATTCTTAGAACAGGTGAACGGTCTCTGTCTACTGAGTTCGCAGATGTAAAGTGAGATCAAATGACGGCCTAAACCCATTTCCTCTGTGAGAACACTTGAATGGTTTCTCATCAGCGTGAACACATTGATGGTAAAGCAGTTCGTGAGAACTTTTAAAGCCTTTTCCATACTCTGGACAATTAAATGTTTTCTTCTCCGTGTGAACCCACTGGTGAGTCAGCAAGTTAGAAAACTGAGCAAATCCCTTTCCACACTCAGAACAGTTGAATGGCTTTTCCCCGGTGTGGTTGCACTGATGAATTTTCAGAGCAGACAAGTAACTGAATCGTCACCACATTACCACAGTTTCTCTCCAGCGTCCCTCCAATTATGCCTCGATAGTTCAGATCGTGAATACTTTCACTTCACTGTGAATGTAGCTTTCTGCTTTCATTTTCAAAGGCCAGTGAGGATTAGGCGACATGGAACAAAGCAACTCCATCAAATTCTGATGTGATGCTTCGTTTCAGTTTCCCAAATGCAAATCCTCATCTTTGATACCTCTCAAATAAAACCAGATATATCTCAGTAAGAGAGAACTCCTCAGAACACCAAAGCATATGATTTTCATTCTTCGTCGGATGTGGGTATTCCAGAACAGGTCAGCATTTGTTGTTCATTCCTGATTTGACTGGACAAGGTAATGATGAGCTGCCTTCTTGAACCATCATTTCCGTGTGCTGTCGGTAAAGGAGTAAACAGTTGGTCGGGAAAGAACAAAATAAATAGGAGAACTTTTGGTCAATGAGGTGAATAACGCTGTCGCTCGGAGAATGAACAGCTGTTAATGGAGAATGCCGGTGACAAATCATAGGTGGCGTGTAATCGCAGGCTATGTGTTAGACATGCTTCAGGGAGTCAAGAAAATCCCTGACTATGTCCCGCTCTTGTGGCCACAATGCTATATGGCTGCTGAAGTTAGCTTCACAAAGACATTGTGACTTTCACTGCACCAAAGAAGGACTTTGGACCCATATGCAAATGTCCGTCATGAGGCAATGATCCATTCTCATCTCATTTTTGTCAGAACATGGTCTGGAACCTTAATCGCTGTGGTACTCCAAATGATCACCGAAATATTTTCCTAATTCCACCACCTCCAGCGAAATACTATTACCAGATATATATTCCCCTCCCCGCCCTTGTCCGCCTTCCCCAGGAACCATTCCCTCCGGGGCACCGTGGTGCACTGTGCCTTCTCTCTCAACACCTCCACCAACAGCCCCATGGAAGCTTTCCCTAAAATCGCGCAATATGTGACTCATACATTCATAGAACATGAGAACGAGCAGCAGGACTATGCCATACGGGCTTTAGAGACTACTTCGCCATTCAATAAGATCATGCCTGATTTTTCCACGGACATACATTCACTTAACCAACCTCTGAAGGTCATCTTTACTTCCTTTATTTTTCAAACAAAAATCAGCCCTCGCTTAAAAAAATATCCTATTCTACATAATCTCCTGTCATCAGCGAACACCTTCAAATCCGGAATTCCATCCGCCAGAATATTGCCCATTGACCCAATATTTCAATCTTCCTCTGCAAATTTTCACTGTCCTCCGCACACTTTGCTCTGCTCCTCACCTTTGTGTCAACTGCAGACCTTGACACGATGCGCATGGCTCCAAAATCCAAATCATCCATATAAGTTGTAAGTAATTGCGGTCCCAGTACCGATCCCTGAGGCACACCGTTGACGGTCAATAGAATAGCACTCATTTATCCCCGCTCTGCGCTTCCTGTTGGACAAACAATCCTGAATCCATGCTCATACTTTACCATTGCTGCATGCATCCGTTTGCTGTCAGCCCTTGAACGGCACCCTGTCGAGGACATTTTGAAAATCTAGGTACACCAATTCACTGGGTCCCGTTATACACCATGCTCGTAATGCCATCATAGAACTCGAAATGATTTTTCAGGCATGACCTGCCCTTCATTAACCCATGCTGCGTCTATCCAATTTCTGTCGAGATGCCCTGCTATTTCTTCCTCGATAATAGACTCAAGAAATGTCTGCACTACAGAGATTAAACAATCTTCTATAATGTTGGGGAATGGGTCTGGGTGGGTTGCGCTTCGGCGGTCGGTGTGGACTTGTTGGGCCGAAGGGCCTGTTTTGACACTGTAAGTAATCTGATCTAATTCCTCAGATTTTGTCTGCCTCCCGATTTAAACAGTGCTGTCATATTTGTGTTTTCCAATCTGCTGGGATTGCCCAGATACAAATGAAATTTGGAAAAATACCACCAGCGCACTTCTTTTTAACACACTTCGTTTAGTACCCCGCAATGCATTCCATCAGTGCCTGGAGATGTAACCATCCTTTGCTAAATTAGCTCCATCAATCCAACACTAGCTCTTTTGTTACAATGACTGTTCCCAGGTCGTCACCAACCGTCATCGCTTTGTCAACTACTGGCATGTTATTGATATCCTCCACTGTGAAGACCGACGCAAATGCCTGTTCAATGTCAAGGCTATTTCCGCATATCCCATAAGTAAATGCCCCTTCTTATCCACGAAAGTGTCAACGTTTACTTTTGCCACTCTTTTTCATTTTATATTTTAATAGAAACTTCTGCTATCGACCTTTATATTCTGTGCTAATTTTTAATGCCATGTTCTTTCTCACATTTTGTTCTGCATTATATTTCATTTGCCAACTCTCAGCCCAGCTCTGCAGCATACCTGTGTCCCTATGTAACCTACAATATCCTTCAGAACTATGCACAACTGTACTGAACTTTGTGTCATCCGCAAATTTACTAACCCATCCTTCTACGTCCCCATCCGTTGTTTATAAAAAAATGAGAAAAAGCATTGAACCCAAAACAGATCGTTGCAGTACACCAAAAGCAACTGAATTCCAGGATGACGTTTTCCCATCAGGTAACACCCTCTGTCTTCTTTCAGTTGGCTAATTTCTAGTGCAAAACACGAAATACTCCTCAAGACCATACCTCAGTATTTTGTGCAGTCACCTACCATGGCGAAATTTATCAAACAGCTGACTGAAATCCAAACGTGCATTACATGTACAGCTTTATCCTCATCTATCTGCTTAATCACCTGGCGAGCTTTGACAAGATTTGTAGCTCAGGTTTAGCTTCCACACGAAGATTTGCTCGCTGAGCTGGAAGGCTGATTTCCAGACGTTTCGTTACCCCCCTGGGTAACATCTTCAGTTGGCCTTCGGGCGACATCCCGATCATTATTTCTGCTTTCTATTTACATGTTTGGGGTTCTTTGAGTTGGTCATGTCATTTCCTGTTGTGATATCATTTTCTGTTCTTTTCCTCAGGGGGTTGTAGATGGGGTCTATGATAGATTTCCGGTTAGAATGCCATGCTTCTCGGAATTCTCGTGTCTGTTTCTGTTTCACTTGTCCTCGGATGGATGCGTTGTCCAAGTCAAAGTGGTGCCTTTCCTTATCTGTATGTAAGGATACTAGTGAGAGAGGGTCACGTCGTTTTGTGGCTAGTTGATGTTCATGTATCCTGGTGGCTCGTTTTCTGCCTATTTGTGCACATGCAAAAACTGATGACATTTACAAAATACCGTGCAAGAACAGTAACAAACACTACATTAGACAAACACTACAGTCGACTGAGACAGCACATCCATCCTAGGACAAGCCAAACAGATTCATGCAGAAGAATTCCTCGAAGCATGGCATTCCGACCAGAAATCTACCAACAAACACTTCGACATCACCACCGGAAATTACATCACCAACCCAAAGAAACTCAAACATATAAATAGAAAGCAGGAATCATGAACAGTGCTTCGCCTGGAGACCCACTGAAATTGTTACCGAGGAGGGTGATGAAACGTCTGGAAATGAACTTTCCAAATCAGTGAGCAAACCGATATCCAGTTTAATGACCTACTCATATAATTCAATGAAGTTTGTGAGTCTCGACCTCCCATTCACAAAACCGGCTTGACCTTCCCGCATAAACTTATTCCAGTCGAGATAATTATAAATCTTATCTCTTAGAACTTTTCCAACACTTTACTCACAACCGACGGAAGGGTCAATTGTCCATAATTTCCATGGTTTTCTCTACTTCCCTTCTTGAATAAGGGAACAACTTTTACTATCCTGTAGTGTTCTGGTACTATACCTTTGGACAATGACAACATAAAGATCAAAGTCGAAGGCTCGGAAATCTGATTCTTGGTTTCCCAGAGAATCCTACGATAAATCCCATCCGGCCCACGGGAATTTATATATTTTCACAATTTTAAGAGTTTGTAACACCTCGTCCTTGGGAACTTCAATCCGATCTTGTCTAGTAGCCTGTTTCTCAGTATTGTCCTCTACAACATTTTGTTTTTCCAGAGCGAATCCTGACGGAAGATATTGCTTTTGATCTTCCCCCATCACTTCTGACTCCACGCACTACTTACCACGACTGTCCTTCATTGGCCATATTTTATTCCATTCATTCTTTTAGCCCTTACATACCTATGGAGAGCTTTAGGATTTTCCCTTATCCTATCTGCCAACAAATTTTCAGCTCCCCTCCTGGCTCATCTTCAGTCTCTCTTCAGGTCTTTCCTGTTTAACTTGTAACTCTCAATGGCCCGAACTGAGACTTCACATCTCAATACTAACGCAAGCCTTCTTCATCTTAACAAGAGATTCAACTTCCTCAGTAATCATGAATCCTGCGCTTGACAATTTGCTCCCTCTCTGACAGGTTCATACTTATCAAAGACACACAGAACCTGCTCCTTAAATAAGCTCCACATTTCTATTCTGCCCATTCCCTGCCGTTTCCTTGCCCAACCTGTGCATGCGTAATCTTACCTAATCGCATTGCAATTTTCTTTGCCCCATCAGTAGCGCTTGACCTCCGCTGTATTACTATCCCTTTGAAAAGCTCAAGTAAAAATAACTGAACTTTGGTAACTATCACCAATGTGCTCACCTACCGCCAAATCTAACACCTTGCCGTGTTCATTACCCAGTACCAAATCTAATTTGACCTCTCCCCTTGTTGGCCTGTCCCATTACACAGTATTTAAGGAATCTATCGCAGATACAGCCACTACTCCCCTAGTCAAGGCTACCCTGACTGAGCTGCTTCGACCGATCGACATGTTAATTAAAATCCCGCATAATAATTGCCATACCATTTTTTCAGGTATTATTTATGTCTTTTTTTATTGCCCTCCCCAGTGTGATCTTAAAATATGGAGGCGGATTGACACTGACAATCGGTGACATTTTCTTCTTAGAACTTCTAATTTCCTCCCAAATGGATACAAACTCATTCACCACAGAACGTATATCATCTGTCAGCATCGGTCTGAGGTTGTCCTTGAATGTTTGAGTTTCACCACCTTCCTTACCATCCTTTCTGTCCTTCCAAATTGTCTCATGCCCGTGAACATTTCCCTCCCAGTCTTGAATATGCGGTCTCCATGTCTCTGCAATGTCTACTAAATTGTATTCGTTCGTGATAATTTATGCCGTTATATTTCCAATCTTCTTCCGAAAAGTACGAACATTCAGATATAGTACCTTTATGGTCGCTTTCTTACCCATTGATTAACAACATCTCTAATAACATTTTCTATGCTATCCTTTCTTCTTGCTTATTGCTTCTTCTCACTTGTCCATTTCTGAACTCCTTACTTAGTACACAAGTGCTCAAATACACCTTCCAGGTGAAGCAACACTTTCCCTACACTTTGCACAATCCAGTCGAATAGATTTACTGCTCATATTATGGTCGCCACTACCTTGGGAAATGAAATGTGGACTGAATAACCGTTTTGAAGAATACCAAGTTCTATCGCCAAAAATGTCCCTGAGCTTCCGGTTGACTGCTCCATTACACAGAATCATTTTTCAAGCCAACATCTCTATCTCAGGCTTACTTCAGTGTTCCACCATAGCTCAGCGCATGCTGAAAAAGCAACAGACCATTTTCTGCTTGAGAACCCCGCAACCCTTCATATCAATTTCAATCATTTTAGAGGCCTGAAGTCTCCCATATCCCGGCCCCTGACACACCCACCAGGCCTAGTTATTGCATAGTAGCCATTACATACTACCTATTTTTAGTCATAAACAGTCTCCGTGAACAGTTTTTCATGCTCAAAACAAATCATCATCAATTATGGGCGGCACGGTGGCACAGTGGTTAGCACTGCTGCCTCACAGCGCCAGAGACCTGGGTTCAATTCCCGACTCAGGCGACTGACTGTGTGGAGTTTGCACGTTCTCCCCGTGTCTGCGTGGGTTTCCTCCGGGTGCTCCGGTTTCCTCCCACAATCCAAAAAATGTGCGGGTCAGGTGAATTGGCCATGCTAAATTGCCCGTAGTGTTAGGTTAAAGGGGTAAATGTAGGGGTATGGGTGGGTTGCGCTTCGGCGGGTCGGTGTGGACTTGTTGGGACGAAGGGCCTGTTTCCACACTGTAAGTAATCTAATCTAATCCTATGTCCAACTGTTAGTCTCTCTTTTTCGGCCCTGTCCCGACATCGCGTTTCCTCCTAATTACTGCGCCCCCGCATATCTTCTGCATATAGACCAAAAATTTCCTGGAAACCATGAGTGCTAAGGACGGTGTCACTGGACCCAAAATGTTAACTCCGATTTCTCTTTCCAGCATCTTTTGGTCTTGCCCCTGAGGAAGTTTGAAAATGTGCTTGTGTAATGACCCCCTGCACATAAGACACAACTGTGTTAATCCTGAAAAGTTCTCTTGTTGATGACTCCCATTACAATGCGAGGCATTGGCATCGACTTCGTAGGTCAATAAAGAAAGAAATCGTGTCCTTGGGATTTGTGCCGCAGTTCTGATCTGGATATGGTAAACAACAGAGAGCAAAATCTCCGTCATGTCAGATGGGAAGGGATAGGTACCTCCATAAGAGGTGGAATAAAATGAATAACCGTTGGAGAAAATTCACACAATATCTCATTGTAAAAGCCTATCAAAGCAAAATGTTTTATAACCAAAAAGGCTGAATACAGCATTTTCGAGTTAAAATATCTGAATGATTTCCCTCCAGTGTGACAGTACAGTTGTGTCAGCAAATGGGATAACTGAGTGAATCACTTTATTTGTTCAGCTAGTGAACATTCCTCTTGTGGTAAGATATGGGGCAGAATGCAGGAAGAGGGATGGAAAGGTTCTGAAGAAGTTTAACATAGGGACTGAAGTAGTTTTCGTGGTTCTAACCGGCTTGAAGTGGGCATATTCCCAATTCAGGACGGACTTGTATCTTATGTTCCTCTCTGTAACAAGGGAGGAAATTACAGGTGTTCTGAGCAATGTTTTACTTTCCTCTTGGGGTTTGTAGTGGACTGGACTAATGCAGTTCCACGTTTCAGCAAGATTGGGAGAGACAAACCAGAGAATCACACAGCAGTGAGTCTCACATCAGGTAAAGGGAACCTTTTGGAGCAAACCCTGAAGGAGAGAGTTAACTGCCACTTGTCATCAGGAAGAGTCATCACGGTTTTGTTACAGAATGTCATGCCTAACAGATTGGATGAAGTATATTTTATTGGCAAGTGATCGGGTTTTTTACCGAGGGCAGTAAAGTTGATGTTGTTTGTGTGGTTTTCAACATCGCCTTTTACACAACACCACACTGGAGACTGGTAAGACGATAAACGTGAAAAGGGATTTATGGTCCCCTGGCAAGTTGGATCCAAACTTAATTTGGTTGTGGTAGGAGACACAGGATGGTGATGAAGGCTGTTTGTGTGATTGGAACTGGTATGTAATGGTGTAACACAAGGATGAATGCTGGGTCCCATGTCGTTTGTGAATGTGTGTAAAGAATATAGAACAAGCTAGTAGGAAATGAGAAGCAGAGTTGTCGATGATATGAATATTAGCCAAGTGGTTAATAGTGAGGAAGAAGGTCTTAGGATGGAGGAGCTCAGAGATGGATTTGTCAAATGTCAAATTCAGACAGGGGATGTTGAAACTAACCATGAAAAACGTGAGGTGATGCACATTGGAAGAAACACATCAACGAATGACTCAATGAATGGCAGGACACGCGGAAACCCAGAGGAACATAGAGACTTTGCATGTTGGGCCACATGTCCGTCAAGGCAGCAGAACATCGTGACAATCACAACTTAATCAGTCAAGGCAAAATTTATAAAAGCAGATAAAGTGGTGTCACAAGGAGACAAGATGGTGAAGAAAGTACTTGGCACGCTTTTTGTCATTCGTCAGAAAGTCGATTATCCAAGTTGGAATGTCATGTTGTGGCGATATAGAACATTGGTGAGATCATATTTAGAATACTGATTGCAATTATGGTCAACTTCTACAGGAAGGATTTTGTGAAAATTGAAACTGTCCACGAATGATTTACGAGGATGTTGTGGGGACCTGAGGGCTGGATTTAAGCGTGGAGATGGGGTAGGCAGGAGCTTTTTCGCTGGAATGTTCCAGGCAGCGCGTAACGTTCTCACCGTTTATAAAATCTTGACGGGTATGGATAGGCAACTGGCCTAAGTCGTTGGCGCAGAATGGTGAAGTTCAAAACTAAGGGCACAGGTTTATGGTGACAGGCACTGAGACACACTAAAAAAGGTATAGAGAGTGAGAGAATGATGGTTGATTTCCAACAGGCATTGCTTCAGCTCAGTCTTCGGTTTTAAAAATGAACTTTTTTTTTCGTGAAAGTCGTTTGGTAGTAAAGTCGTGAATTGAACGTTAGGGGTACTAAAATTGAGTGATATACCGATGAATAAGTGAGTGTGTACAATACTGTCCAATGCACATTGAAATGGAGAATGCCATATTTATAAGGAACAATCAATAAAGATCATTTAAATTAAATGTGATGTTGCAGGACTCTGAAATTCACACCGAACTGGCTGTGCTGGGATATGAGTCAAATTGACTTTTTTGCAGGAGCATCAACTGATTCGGAAGGCATCATGATATGTTTCATCTGTTCAGCAGTGGTGAAACCAATATATATTCTTCCATTCCTATCAGCACTTGACAAGGTGAGCATGCATTGCCTGATCGAAACATTACAGTTCATGAAACTCGTTTTTTCTTTTCAGAATCAGAATGTAGCAGTTATTAAACTGTAGCTTTCTCTTTTCCTTTACCAAGATTAATATTCAAACATTCAGTTGAACTGACAGAATGCTGAATTCTGCAACAATTATTTCTTTTCTCTCAGACATTCAGCCTCTGCAGTTTTCTTTTCTTTAGTGATATGAATGATCTGATATTTACGGGGAAATGAATATTGCAGTTTGTCTCGCATGCGACAGAAGAATCAAATGAGTGCATCTTAATTTTCCTATGCAGTTGAGCTGAGGTGGTGTCGAGTTAAACGTGTGGATCCTGAAAAGTATACCAGGTAAGGCAGCATCCATGGAGTAGGAAAGTCGATGTTTCGAGCATAAGTTCTTCATCAGGAATGTTGGAAACATTGACACTCCTGGTCCACAGATATTGCCTAACCGCTGTGCTTTCTCGCACCATCCTTCCTGACTCTAATCTCTCGCATCTGCAATCCTCGCCTTCTCCTCAGGTGTGGTGGTGTTGGATATTGTTCCTGAGATGTAACAACATGTTCGTAATGATAGGTTTGATATACGGTTAGAAGCTCATCATTGATGCAATTCATTCTCCCCCTCCCAATCTGCCAAGCACATGCAAGTCCTGTGCCTCCTTCATTGACATTCCCTAAACACCTGACGACTGAAAGAAGAAGGCCTCATCTTCCCCTTGCGACCTTGATGCCACATGGGATCACCAATTTCCTCATTCGCCCTTCCCTCATATTATTCTACTTTCATGATTCCAACTCAGCATTGCCCTCATGGCCTGCACATCACCTTTCCAACAAATTCGGTCCACCTCGTGTCAGAACCAGTATCTTATTCTCCACATTTATCTTCTCATCGCATTCTCAGCTATCATGCGCCCAAACCCCCTAAACCGCCCATTTATCTCTCACCCCCCACGGCCACGAACCTCATTCCTGAGGTTTATGCCCAAATCATCAACTCTCCCGCTCCGCGCTTGCTGCCTGACCTACTGTGTTTTCTATCACCACACTGTCGACTCTGAGTTCTAACATCTGCAGTTCTCACTTTCTCCACGGGGCAGTATTGTGTAAAAGTCATATTATTGGAAAAGTGCAGTTTCTGTGGTTTTCTAAGTTGTTAATTTCATTTGCCCAATCGGCTCTAGCTGGAGTATTGTGTGGCTTTCTGCAATTTCCATTACAGCAGGGATGTGATTGCATTGATAACGGTGCAGAACAGATTTACCAGGATATTGTCTGTTCGAAGAGTTTCACTTATGAAGATAGTTTGGACGGACTGAGCTCTCACAAAGATGTTCTCTTTTATAAAAAATAACGGAGCTGTTCTTTTCCTCCAGGATAATGTGTCTTGATATCTTTTTTTTTTATCAAAGGCGTTGTAAAACAATTCAGGCTCCGAATCGGATGAAGTATTACAGAGATAAGAGTGTTCGCTGTGAGGCCTTTCGTTTCTCCATAAACAGCTGAGGCTTAAGGCCAAAGATTTTTTGTTTTAGAAATGGTCATTCTGGAAAGCTGAATTCTGGTTTTGAGATCCTGCAGCAGTGGTGCACTAACTAATAACCTTTCTCCTTCTGCCCTTCTAATTTTTACCGAAAAGCTTCTCTTTCATTTTTACTGTGTTTAAGGTTCTTGTTTATTTCGGATTGTTGTGTATTTTCAGAACAGCATAAGTAAGTCTGCTTTGGATAGACTAATTTCTGTGGGTATCAAATATTCTGGTTTTTGTTTTTCAATCCGTCATTTTGTGAATAATTTTTGTAACTAGCTTCCTCGGGTAATTTTCACTATACACTTAACGAAAAAAATATAACGTTACGGTCTGGGTTGTCTGCTTAATAACATTTTGAATGATTTAACCTCGTCCATAACAAATTGGGAGGTAGTTGATGGATTAACAGAGCAACTGATAGGTGCTTGCGTCTTTATTTTGGGTGTTGATTTGGATTGTGGGAGGCAATGCTTGGGAAAGCAATGTCTCATTTAGGTGCAAAGAGTTGTCTTGCTATGGACGATGTAAAGTTGGTAATCTGACATGAAATAATTCAGGCCTGGCTTAAGGAATTAGCAGACATGCTGGGGTTGTATTTGCCGATTTCTGTGAGGAAAGGAGAGATCATTCCCAGAATAGCTCAGAATTAAACTAAGCTGGGAAATCCATAGAATCTGTAGACATGGTTAAAATTTATTTGGAAATGAAGCAGCTTGAGTTAGACGCGAGAGATAAGGAAAGGACACCAGATTTGAAGCAGTTTCAGATACGATTCGAAGTAGAGAGAGGGAAGAAGAGAATGCAGCAGAGCAGAGAGAAAGGGAGACAGGGTTTGAACTTCAGAAATTGGCAATTATTAAAGGAATTCACCTTAAAAGGCTGGAGAGAAAGGCTGAAGATAAGCTTTATCTGGAAGAGCATATTGTTCAAACGGCAATGTTAGCAGCTGATATGGCTGATTGTTATGAAGTGGTCAATAAAACAAGGATGGGTTTCCAGAATCATTTTAAGTCTGAGGGATCGAAATTGGGGCAAAAAGAAATCCTCACTTGGAAGGGGAAAGTTAAATCTCTGTGAAAGTCATTAAGATAACTTATCACAGGGTAAATAGGGAACTCTTGAAAGGAACAAGATCTGAGGATTTCATTACAACAAAGTAGGCCACATGAAATCAGTGTTGGAGAACTAGGGAAAGCACTGGAAAGTCAGATGTAGGAAATCGAAACAAGCCTGGATGTTTTGTTGGCATGGCAATAGAAAGCACAGTGGAGGGTGGAAAGCTGCATCAGAGTGCACAAGTCGATCAGAGGTTGGAAAGGGGGAAGTGCCAGATCTGCTTTAAAAATATACCTGCAAAGGTAAAGTTTATTTACCTTGGCCAGGAGTAGCAGATAGAGAGATAACAATATTCAGGGACACAGGATCGTGCCTGTCTGTGATGCAGAAGGAGGGGAAAATATGTAGTCCTGAAGCACTATGTGCACGGGAATTCATGGTGGGACGAAAAATTGCTCAGTTATGTACAGTGAGGCTAGAGTGGGCAGAAAGAGTGGGGAATTTCTGGTGGGAGGTCTGGACAAACTCTCAGCTCCAAGAATACAATTTGTGCTTGCAAATGATATAGCTCAATCACCGGTAAGCGTGCTGCCTACTCCATTTGAAAAACCAGTCGAGATGTACGCAAGTGCAGCAATGCAGGAAGTTAATCAAGGAATTTTCCCAGATTGTGTCTTAACGCGATCACAGAGTCACAAGCTGAAGCAGGAGAAATCAAACGGCAGGGATAAGGAAGCTGAAATATGATTACAAAATATTTTTAAAATCAGATCAGTGGGACACAGCAGGGGACAAGCGTTAAGAATGCAAGCATATTCAGCTCTGCTGTGCTGCTGACTTACAGCAGAAAGATGAAAAATTAAAGCAGTTGGAGCAGAAGACCTGTACCTGGAAGGAGAGTGAATGCATCCCCGTGTGATATTACGTAGCAAATGATATGTTAAGGAGAAAATGGAGAGCAACACATATTCAAGCAAGTGAGAAATGGGCAGAATTTTTTTTTTCCTGTAGGGTACAGAAAAGTGGTGCTGCGAGTGCCGCATGTGCCACAAATTGGAGGTTACTTAGGCGTGAGGAGAACGGAGGCTAAAATACAAAGACATTTTTACTGGCCTGGATTGCAGGGGAATGCATTTGAATTTTGCCAGACGTGTCATACATTTCGTCTAATAGGAAAACCTTGGGAAATAACAAATCCTGCACCTTTAATACCTATTCCAGTGTTCGAGGAATCTGTCTTAAGTGGCTTCATTCATTGTGTAGGTTCCCTACATCCAATAAGCGATGGGGATAAGTATTAATTAACAGTAATGGATGTATAAACGAGATTTCCAAATGTTGTTCAATCGTGCAATATGACATCTAAAAGGACTGTGGAAGTGGTACGATTTTTTTACAAACGAGATTAAGACTACCATCAGAGATACAATGAGCTCAAGGGTCAAACTTCACATCTAAACTTTTCAAGGAATATATAGATAGCTTGGAAATAAAACGGTTTAAATCTACTGTGTCCCATCCAGAATCACAGGGTGCACTGGAAAGGTGACGTCAATTATTAAAGACTATTTTGAGGTTTTATGGTTCGGCGGAGCCAGATTATTTCCATAAGGGAGTTGCGTCAGTGCTGTTTGCGATCTGAGATGTACCAAAATAATCCACCAAACTAAGTCCGTCTGAAACCAATTGTGGGCATAAAGTAAGAGGACCATTAAAATTTATTAAGGCAAAATGATTAAGTCAGATTAGAGAGACCACGCATTTGGACGATGTGTCTAATTTTAGAGTTGGACTAAATAATGTTGGGGAGTTGTCAGGACAGTATTTAAAAGTATCGCAGCAAATGGTGAAGCATGAAGTGTATGAGAAATCAAAAAAATCACAATTTTGCCACTCCGAATAATGTATTTATTTAAATTTCATTAATCGGTGAAACTTTAAAGTAACGTTTAGAAGACCTTATTTAATTGAGAGGAACTTGAGTGAGGTTAGCTACTTGATAGCGACTCCAGGCATGAAGGAATCTCACAGAATGTGCGATGGGAATATGCTCTAACGGTATTTTGGCAGAGAACAAACACAAGAGGAGAATGTATTATTGACTACGACACACTGGGAAGAACCAATCTCAGGGAATTCTGCATTGTACGTTCCTGAAATAAAATTGGACAATGCAAAAGTTGTCCAAAATTGGTAAAGTTATTCAGTTATCTTCCAGAAGAAAATCGAAAGTTATTACTCTTGCATGGGGAGATCTGCTGAAATATACTGGGTATTAATGATCTAATTGTAGATGATGTAAATATAGGAGATGTTGTTCTGACTTTGTAACATCCTTGCAGGCATAACCCTCTAAAGTTGTACAAATTCATAAGGAGCTGTCACGTATGCTCCAAAATTGCATAACCGAAGTGAGTCTCAATGAATGGAGTTCACCCATCATCATGGTGCCAAAGCCAGAAAAGACCCAACAGTTATGTGTGGACTATCACAAAATCAATGTTGTTAGAAAGACTGATGCATATACATATATGCAGCTGGAAGACGGTGTGGAAAATATTGGAGGAGCAACTTGCATTTCCAAGTTGGACTTCCTCAAAGGTTACTGGCAGTGAACTTTGTCAGAAAGATCAAAGGCAATTTTGTAACGCCAAATGGCCTGCAGAAATTTAAACTAATGCCGTTTGTACAGAAAACACTTCAGCCACATTTCAGAGGTTAACTGACAGGTTAATTGGCGGATATGCAACTGTATGGTGTATATTGTGCCTGGTGACTAAGAGTCTCTCATGGATTGAATATTTACAGCATTTATCGGGCTTGTTTGATCGAATTCGGAAGTCAAACCGGCTTGTAAACCTAGCTGAAAGTGAATCTGCCAAAGCCAAAGTCACCTTCCTGGGATATGTCGTTGAAGACGGACAAATACCCCCACGGGATGCGAAATCGTAAGTTACAGGGGACTTTTACACATTGTTGACGAAAAGAGCAGTACTACGGTTCCACGGATTGAGTGGCTTTTACTGAAAGTTTGTGCTGAATGTTAGCAATGGGACTGTTCCACTCACCGAATTGTTAAAAACAGGCAAGAAATTTCATTGAACACAAGACTTTCAAAATGTATTTGACAACCTAAATACCTTGTTAGCCATTGCTAAAGTGTCAGTCACCCCTAATTACACGAAGGCTTTCCAGGTGCCTATCGATGCCAGTGATTTGCGTGTCTCTCTTCTTCTGCCCCTCTAATTTCGACCTGTAAACCTGTTTCATTTTTCCTCTGTGTTTATGGCGTTTAATTATCAGGGCTGTTGTGTATTTTTGGAAAAGCATAATTAAGTCTATTTTGGGTAGCTGAGTTCTGTGGGTATTCTATATTCTGTTCACTGTGTTTCATCCCTTAATATTGTGAATAATTATCTCTCTGTTTTAAAAACTGGAAGTCAACCTCGCTAAAGTATTCCGAGTCAATTTTACTATATATTCACCAAAACAAATAACGACGTTACACTCTGGATTGCCTGCATAAGAATGTTTTGAGTGGTGTGGCATAGGCAAAACGGGGGTTGTTTTTCTCAGAGCAGAGGTGATTGTGAGGAGACATGATCGACGTGTACGAAATAATGAGGAGCATGGAATGACAGATTGAAGGACACATTTGCTCTTGATCGATCACCAGGGTGTGTAGATTTCAGATAAGATGCAGAAAGCTTTGAATAGACTGGTAGGAAAAAATTATCAGTCAGCAGGTGTTAGAGTCTGGAACTGACTCTCGATAAAGATCATTTGGACAGCTAAACCTTCATTCTTCTCTGATTCCACTGGCCAAAGAGTTTCGAAAAGTTCTCAAAGCTGAGCATTCCCGCGAGCAACAGTTATTCGATCGGAGGCTTTATGAAATGGAAAGGTGCCCACGAGTAACGTGTACGACTATTCGGCTTCCCTCCTGTGATGACGCTGGAACATTGACTCTCATATTCTCGGGGACATTTAATAAAGGCATTCTCGGTCCTGCAGATGAGGAACTCACACCTTATTTTGACTTCGGAAAAATCAGTTTTGGTGCTTACTATAAGTCTGCGCTAACGCCGAGCCAGGTAGGATTCGAACCTACAATCTCCTGATCCGTAGTCAGGCGCGTTATCCATTGCGCCACTGGCCCGATGCATGCAGCTGACTTTAAGAGCCATGATGTTAACACGTACATGGTTAATAGCAGTCATGTTCACCAGTTGAACAAGCGAAAAAGATATTCATTGTCACTGCTTCAGTCCAATCTTCTTCACCTTTCAAAGCAGCGAATTTTCCAAAAAAAAACACGTATTGTCCTCATGAAGCTTCCATTTACACTCTGTCTGCTCAGTCAGTCAATGCTGATCTGATGAATTTCGAATCTACTTCTTCAGCATAACTGACGTGAACGTGAGCCTAATTACCACACTGTATCTTCCAGTTAACGTTCAGAGATTGCGATTACAGTAACGACCTTTGCGAGTATGCAGGAATGTGAATACTGTGAACCGAGCAATAAAATCCCTTCATGGAAATTAATCCTGTGCAAAGTCAACCATATAAGGACGGACAGATGACTTAAAAAATCCTCTGCTTCTCTCTGCACAGATGTTTCTCCAAGAATTGACTCTTTGAAGAATTCTTCTTTGTAATTTAGACTTTCCCAGTTGCAGGTATTCCCTCAATCCACAAACAAGTATCCTGCTGAAAACTACTTCACTCAAGATTAAAATAGGTGACTATCTTTTCGCCCAGCTGTTGTCCCAATGTTCCCTGTTCCATGTCAATACAAGTTCTTGCAGGTGAAATTGGAGCTCCCAATGTCGTTAAGGCGGGAGCTTTTATCCTCGATACTTCACGTGTCTTTGTATCATCAGAGAATGGCATTCCGCTGACCAATTGAATTTTCGCAGCCACATGCTCGCGCTCAACGCCATCACAATTTCCAATTCGTATTGGGTGCAGTGCGACTCAAATTCTCTGATTCCACGCCCTTGAACTGGGATTATATGATATGCCATGACATGATCACATCAATGAATGAGGAAATTGGTGAAGTAACCGATGTTAAAATACAGTGTTATTGAGAAATACATTTCAGCAATACCCTGCAGTATCCCATGACCCTTTGAAGTTTTGTCGATATCTCGCAAACGTGATCTCCTACAACCTCAATGTTGCAATCTCTACAGTCTCTCGGGACATAGAAGCTAAAGATTCAACCGAATCTGAGTTCCCACATCTCAGTCACTGTTTGACAAGTATTCCTTTGTGCGAGTGGTTCTGTTCCTGGCATAACCTCTGCCCCGATCCTTATTGCTTTTTGCATCGTGCTTTTCCATGTGGCGCCAGGATCATGAAATGATTCTTTCTTGGCATTGTCAACACAGCAAGTTCTACTCGAATCACTGTGACACCAATCGGCATTTTTCCCATTTTACTCCATGTAATATGTGCTTAGCTAACGCTGTGAAAATCAATCTTTTTTTTATATAAAAATATTCTTCGTGCTGATAAGTTTCCTTCTTCAAACACCCGCTGTCTCACATCTTTGCGTTTCACATATCATAACCACCCTTTATCGGAGAAATCTCTCCCTCCCACAAGAACTAACTCGCCTAAACGTCCACCCTCCCATTTCACTGAGGTATTGCGCAATATAATACTCACATTTACACTGTTCATTCTGTACTGCTGCGGTCACTGTTTTGGGTGAAAGTGCTCAATCCCATGGTCGACATCTTCAAGCAATTCAATCCATTTAGATGCAGCTGTTCTATAATTAATCCTCGTGGAGCAGCTTTTACTGACACGGACAATAGATTACTGGAGCATCGGGCTCAGGATACGTGGACAGCGCAGAATTGAGCAAAAGATGTTTTATTGGAAACGACAAGTTTCTGTGGCTTTCTCCAGTCGTTTATTTCATTTGTTCATTCGGTTCCCCCGAAATATTGCGTGCAGCTCTGCAATTCACATTACAGTAGGCATGTGATCGCACTGGAAACCGTGCAGAAATTGACCAAATTGAAAAGGTTAGGTTATGAAAACAGATTGTTTTGACTGGGGTTGTTTTCTTAAGGCAGAGGAAACTGTGACGATACTTGTTTCATATGCACTAAGTAATGAGCGACATAGACAATGCAGACTAAAAGAAATGTTTCCTCTTGACCGATCAACAGGGGCATAGACTGAAGTTAAGAGGTGGAAAGGGTTGAGGAGATATGCAGAAAAATCTCATCAGCAAGCGTATGGTTGAATTTGGATTCACTGTATGAAGAGATGCACAGAGGCGAACCCACATCACCTTCAGAAAAACAGGGATCTGAACTTGAGTTGTGTATGCAAACAAGGGCAAGTGATGAAAATGAATAAAGATAGTTAAGCGATTGCATCTGACGAAAGCATGTACAACGACCTTTAGGGCTGTCATTCTACACATACGTGGTATTCGTGCAGCTGTCCGTGGTGGCGAGCAGTTCCATTTTTTTTTTGCTTTGATTCTCAGTCTGGGAGTTGGGGTTTGTTTCGATTCTGACAACGACATCAGCAAAAGCAGACCACCTGCAAGTGGAGTGTTTTTAGTACCTCGGATCAATTAATGACTTCGAGAAATGAGAGACGATGTCGCAGCCTCTTAAAGAAGGGGGATGGTGCCTCGGCAGTCTCTGCTCATGCAAACAGTTCACTCTCCATTCTCCTCTGATTCTGATTCCTAACGATTTTCCCAAAATTGTCAAAGCTGAGATTTGACTCTGTGTCTTGTTTCCTTCACAATCGCACGTGCCACAGTGAATCTCGGAAGGTTGACAGGTGTAAAGGGCAGCGTGAGTGACGAATTCAGCTTTCCCCCCAGTGATGGCTCTGGGATATTGACTCTGACGTTCGCAGGGACATTTAATGAAAGGACTCTTGACCCTGCAGTTCAAGGTGCAAACCTCAATTGGGCTTCAGAAAAGTCAGTTTTCAGTGCAATAAAGTCAGCGCTGCCCGCAAGCCAGTTTGGAATCGAAACTCCACTCAGCAGATCTGTAGTTAGGCATGTTATCCATTGTGCCACTGGCCCGTTGTATGTGCTACATTGTGCGGGAGATTAGCTTGTATGTGAATTTGAAGCCTGCCAGTCTTGCTCTTGAACCAAGTCGAAACCTTAACTGCGATTTCTGGACAGTAACCAAGCGTATTATCCATTGTGACACTGCGCTTGCGCGTGCTTGAGGTTGGTATTCTGCAGAGTTGTGATCTAAACACGGACATGACCAATCGTACTCATGTTCACAAGTTGAATAACCAGGAAAGATAACCACTGTTACTGCTTCATTCCAATGATCCACTCATTGCGCAGTGGGAGGTTTTGTAACGAAAAGACATTCATCCTCATGAAACTTCCATTCACTTTGTGTCGACTCAGCCATTCAATGGGATCTCCGCTCATCTGATGAATTTCAAATTCACTTCACTGATTTTTCAACATCACTTTTGATAAACTAATGCCTAATCACAACATCGCATTCAAGCTAATTTTCGAAGTTTGAAAGTACTTTAACGACCTGTCCGAGTTTACAAGAAATTCGATAAAATGAAGTGAGCAAAAGAAAACCCTTCCTGCCAGAGCAGAGTTAGCCATATGAGAAAGGTCAGAGAGCGAAATTATTACCTCCGTTTCTCTCTGTGCAGATGTCAATAGAAGCTGCTCCAGGTAAAGTTGGAACTACCGGTTTGATATCCCAATGCTCCCAGCTTCGTGTCAATGAAGGCTGCTGCAGTTCACGTTGGAGCTCCCAGCCTGATGCGACGTATACTACGTCAATAGAATCTGCTCCACGCAATGTTGGAACTCCCAGTTCCCGGCATTTCAATTCACTCTATACTTTCAGCGAAATACTTCACACTAACTGATTTCATTACTGAACCCATATCTGCTGGTTCATCCCCATCCCCATTTCCAGTTTGATCTTCGCTGTTGCACCATACAGTTTTTCGTATTCCAGGCTTGAAACTTGGCACGATATGATATTCCACAGCAGTGGTCACTTGCTTGCATGACGAAATTGGTTAAGAAACCGAAGGTAAACTACATTTCGTTTGCAGAAATACAGTCCAGCAATTCCCTGCATTATTCCCTGACGCTTTCATTTTCTGGAGAACTATATCAATCTTCGCCTTCAACAAACTAAGTGATGAAATATCCATCGGCTCTGGAGATACTAAAGTTAACTATTCAGCCCACCATGATTTTGCATGTCTCAGTCACTGTTTGTCAAGTATTACTACTGCTCATGTAGTCCTGTTCCTAACATATCCTCTGCCACTATCTTTGCTGCTTTTTGCATCATGCAATTCCATGTGGTGCCGGTATCGTGAAAAGTTAGCACTTTGCGTAGTGGCAGCAGAAAGATCATCTCCAATTTGACTTCCAGTATTGTCACTTGTTACCGTTTTATGCAGAGTAAGACATGCTTAACAAAAGCAGGAGCGAATCACTCTTTTTTGACATGAAAATATTCGTCGAGGTGATGATTTTGCTCCTTCAAACCCTCGCCCTTTCACATCTCTGCTGTCTATGTCTCAGGATTCATACCCACCAATTCTGGGAGCTTTCTCCCCATCCCACGATCAGTAACCCTGCTTTAGGTCGCTCCTCCAATTTCCCTGAGGCATTTGGCAATCAAGTACTCGCATTGACATTGTTCAGTCTGTGCAGCTGCAGCCAATGTTGTTGGGCAAACGTGACCCAATCCCACAATTTGGACCTTAAAATCAATCGATCCATTTACATACTGCTGTTGTGAGATCAATGCTCATGTAGCAATTTTTACTGACAGGTACCGGAGATCACTAGAACATCATGCTCAGGAAAAGGACACAATGCAGTATTCAGCAAAAGGTGTTTTTTTTGGAAACGATCAGTTTCTCTGATCTAATTTCAATGGAGAAGAGGAGTTTATGAGGAAACATGATTGAATTGTGCGAAACAATGAGAGATGAAGGCATATTAGCCTGAAAGAAATGGTATCTCTCGATCAAACGCCATGTGGCGTAGACTAAATGTAAGATACAGAACGTTTTCAGTATATAAGCAGTAAAAACTTTATCCACCAGTGGATAAATCTGCAACTCATTGTGATGAAATCAACACAACCTTCTGAGGTATTCAGTCTGTATTTATCATGCTAAGTCATACAAGGCAAAGAGATGGAAATTGGAATGAGGATAGTGAAGCGGTTGTTTCTGCAAACAACGCGTCCAACACATTTGAGAGCTGTCACTCGACGTGCGTCTGACTGCTGTACTCGTCCCTGGTCGTGTCGTGGTTCTGAATTGGCACTTTTACCACTGCAGCCCGCGTTCAATTCCCAGTAAGGGCTGTTTTGTTCAGCATCAACAGCATGGGCGTCTGTGATAGGATTCCTTTCAATGCTTCGAATCAATCAATGTCTCCACGAACATCAAAGTCAATGTTCCAGCCTTTTAAAGTAGGAGAAGGGGCCTCGGCATTCCATGAACCAACATGAGACTGAGATTTTTTTTTTGTTTCCTTGCCATTTCGAGGAGCCGCAGCGATTGGGTCGATGGCTCTGTGAAATTGAAAAGTGCCAATTCGCAGTGTGTGGGACTATTTGGTCTTCCTCACTTGTGATGACGCTGCGACATTGACTGTGATGTTCTCCTGGACGTGTATTGAAAGAGATTCTCGTGTCTGCATATCAGGAGCTCAAACTTCATCTCAGCTTCAGAACAATGAGGAAGTTTAGGTTGTGAGTGTAATAAATACCTGCGTTAGCCTCGAGCGAGAGAGGAGTCAAACCTACAATGTTCTGATCTGGAGTCAGGCATGTTAGACTTTGCGCCACTTGTCCCATGTGTTCTTCGTGCTTTCATGCTTCAGAGTTGTGATGTTAAGATGGACAGGAGAAATAGCAGTCATATTCAAAATTTAACCAGGAAAGAAAATCACCACCACTGCTTCAGTCCAATCCTCCCCACTTCGTGTTTGAGCGCGATCCATAATGAAAACATATCTGTCATGATGAAGCTTCCATTCCGCCTCTTGTCTATTCAGCCATTGAATGGGATCATCGTTGATTCTGTAAATTTCAACATCAGTTTCCTGCTTTTCCTCCATAAATCAAGATAAACTCAAGCATAATGGCAACATCAAATAGAGTCAGAGAGTCAGAGAGCTGTACAGCATGGAAACAGACTCTTTGGTCCTACTCGTCCATTTTGACCAGATATCCCAACCCAATCTCGTCCCATCTGCCATCACCCCGCCCATATCCCTCCAAACCCTTTCTATTCGTATATCCATCCAAATGCCTCTTAAATATTGCAATTGTACCAGCCTCCACCACTTCCTTTGGCAGCACATTCCATACACTTATCACTCTCTGTGTGATAAAGTTGCCCCGTCGGTCTCATTTATATCTTTCCCCTTTCACCTTAAAACTATACACTCTAATTTCCCAGACCCCAGGGAAAAGCTTTTTTTTTCTATTTATCCTATCTTTGACCCTCATAATTTTGAAAACCTCTAATAAGTCACCCCTCAGCCTCCGACGCTCCAGGGAAAACAGCCCCAGCCTGTTAAGCCTCTCCCTATATTGCAAATCCTCCAACCCTGGCAAAATCCTCATATTTGTTTTCTGAACTCTATCAAATTTCGTAACTTCTTTCCGATGGGAAGGAGACCAGATAAGCACGCAATATTCCAACAGTGGCCTAACCAATGTCTTGTACAGCCGCAACATTACCACCCAACTCATGTATTCAATACTCTGACCAATAAAGGAAAGCGTACTAAACGCCTTCTTCACTATCCTATCTACCTGCGACTCCACTTTCAAGTTAAATTTCAAATATCAGAATTCTATGAACCTGCACTCCAAGGTCTCTTTGTTCAGTAACACTCCCTCGGACATTACCATTAAGTGTTGAAGTCCCTTTATGATTTGCTTTCCCAAAATGCAGCACCTCACATTTATCTGAATTAAACTCCATCTACCACTTCTCAGCCGATTGGCCGAACTGGTCAAGATCCTGTTCTACTCTGTGGTAACTCTCTTTGCTGTCCACTACACCTCCAGTTAAATGACAAAAAGTAGAGGACCCAACACCGATCCTTGTAGCACTCCACTGGTCACGGGACTCCAGTCTGAAAGACAACCTTCCAGCACCAAACTCGGTCCTCCCCCTTTGAGCTCGTTATATACCGTTAATTATTTGAAGTTTAGTTTGCTGGAATGACGTGCGTGCATTTTCAGGAAATGTAATATCATGACACGAGCTGAAAATCGCTTGCTGCAATTTAAACAAATACGCAGTCAGTCTTATGATAAAAGTCAGAAAAAGAAAATATTGCCTGCATTTCTTTCTGCACAGATTCTCCTCCACGAGCTGTATCTTTCCCACATTTTCCCATATTTTTGGGAGATTTCCTTGGGACAGGTATTCACTGAATCTACAAACAAGGTTCCTGCTAAATACTAATTTAATTCAGATTAAAATAACTGAGTATCCTTTCTCCCAACTTGATGTCTCATTGCTCCGTGCTGCTTATCAATACAATCTGCTCCAGGGGAGGTTGGAACTTCCAGCCTGCTGCCACAATGCCCCCTGCTTTATGCCAACAGAAGCTGCTCCATATAAGTTGGAGGTCCCAATCTGATATCACAATGCTCCTTGCTCCATGTCAACAGAATGTACTACAGGTGAGTGTGGAGTCCCAGCCCCGGCATTTCATGCACCTTTGCACCGTCACAGCGGGCTCATCCTCATGCCCATTTCCAGTTTGATCTTCGCTGCTGCGCCACTCAGTCTCTCTTAGTTTAGCCCTGGGAACACGAGATTATACGATATTCCACAACATTGGTTACTTATGTGGAATATCACAATTCTCCATTTCATAAATCAGAATTCACGCCCACGCATTTTCAGAGATTTGCCTCACTTCCATGGTCACTAACCCTCCTTTACATCGCTCCTTCCATTTCAGAGTCATTCCATAATCTAACGCGCACATCGGCAACATTCTGTCTGTGCTACTGCTGTCACTCTTGATGGGTAAACGTGTCCGATCCCATCATTGGGAACATGAAACCACTCGATCCATTTCAATCCCGGTGGTTGTGAAATCAATCATCATGTTGGAGCCTTTACTGTCATGGACCAGAGATGACCTGCTACCAACTTGTCTTGACTTCCTGCCACTAAACCAGTATGGCACCTCACTCTCTACGTTTCCATTAATGCCACAGACGTTGATCTTTTAACCAGTTTTCGAGGAGAAAGTGAGGACTGCAGATGCTGGAGATCAGAGCTGAACATGTGTTGCTGGAAAAGCGCAGCAAGTCAGGCAGCATCCAAGGAGCAGCATGCCAGAAACGTCGATTCCCCTGCTCCTTGGATGCTGCCTGACCTGCTGCCCTTTACCTGCAACACATTTTTAGCTTTTAACCAGTTTGCCATGGTAAAATAAACACACACCAGGTCAATCATACTAGTCTAATTCTTGTGCTAGGTGGCTTTCAGTCTGATGTTAAGCTGACTGGTTTGTGATCTCTACTACCATGATGCTCTCCCGACGCCATTCCTCCTATTGTGCTGCTCTTGTTGGTCTTGCCATGACTGATCAAAACAGTGCTCTTGAAATCACTTGAAAAATCATTTCGCATTACAATGACACACTACATTGGAGTTGTGAAAATCCACTACCCTTATTTCTACCCTTTTATTTGATCATTATTGAGAGATTAATTGTCATTAGCTACACGATACCGCTAAGTTGTCCTGGTCTCTGTGGCATTCTTCCAGCACTGTCACTGCATTTCTTGTTCCTTCGCTGAATTTTTACAGTCGCGTTTGATATTCATTTAAAATATCGTTCCTCAGAACTGCAATTTTTTAATGGAGCAAAGTCGCCAGCCTTTTCATTTAAAGTCCCCTCTAATGATATCAAAGGGGGAAAATTAGAGTTTCAGCAGCAGACGAAATGAGATTCGGACGAGTTATCAATGTCAGCGTGTGGGGCACATGTGATCATGGTGATGATGAGATCCAATAGCGCAACCCAGCAGCTTTCATGCTAAAATTTGTTTGGTGTTAGCTGCTCAAATTGCCAGAGTCATTTCCCTTAATTTCGCAATCTGTCTTTTTGTTTTTGGCTTTCTTTTCCTCCTGTAGTTCTCCCTTGATGGCAGTAACTCTGTCTGACTTTCAAAATGCCTACCATTCTTATACCCCAAAATCGGATTATCTGATTGGGTCAATGTTGGCAGAATAATAAATTCTAAATCGATTTGCTTTTAGTTTACAGAGACGTAATTGAATGTCGATGGTTAAAGTTGAATTGTCGTCGAAATGGCAACCAACTCAGGTACCTATTTCACAGCCAAATGTTATATATTTTCAATTTTCCAGTAAACTCTGACACTGCTCTCGTAAGCTCTCAGTGTAGAACAACATTCTATCTCTCTTCAAGGTACACCACACACTTTCAACTTCATAACCCTCTGCAATTCCACATCAGGCTGTAACTGCCCCACCACACACAAAACCAGAAATATAGACCTCAAACAAAGGACAGTCATAAGTGAATAAAGGAGTAGTAAAATGTGCCATGTTACAATCAAAGTGAAACAGGGGATAGAGAAAGATACTGGACTTGCCAGCACACAGAAAATAGTCAAGTATTTTGCAGGAATCTACATCATAGTCATGAGAATGAATTGATCTATTTTTTTAGATAACATGGTGATGTAGTAGAACTCCATATTAACGCCAAGAGCAGTAGCCATTAGTGTTTAGTGAAATGCAACACTGCTTCAGACTCTCTCATTCAGTGTGAAATCCATATTTGGCAGTGGGGGAGGGGGGGGGGGGGTTGAAGGAGCGTTCGAATACAGAGAGCAGAAGTTGAGGAGTGGGAAGAGCACAGAGGAATGTTGGGCTGGAAGCAGTGGTGGATTAATGGGGTGTAAGACCATGGATGGATTTGAAAACAAATCTGAGAATTATAAAATCAGTGGAGAGTCATCCTGGGAACCAATGCAGATCAGTGAGTTTTATTTAGTCAGAACAGAAGGGAAGTCAAGGAGGAAATGACAAGCAGTTAGCTTAACATCTGTCACATGAAAGCTTCTCAATGTTTTTTTTAATAAAGTTGTTGAGCAAGGCACTTGGGGAAAGAAAATCAAGGGTATGACGAAAATTCAAGATATTTTGCGAAAGTGAAGTCAGATTTAACCAGATTATTGAAGTTCTTTGTGGAGCTATCGTGTGGTATGGATAAACTGCCATTTACTGACCCATTCGTGAGGCTGTCCAACTTCACTTGAAGGCTCCCACCATCCTCCTCACAATATACATTCCGATCCAGTTGGTGTCATCAACAAGTTTGGAAAAATTACAAGAGGTCCAAATGCCCAGATCATGTATAATGGTTGGGAACAATTTGGTTCAAGCATTGAATCATAGAATCCCTGCAAAGCAGTCACAGCAATGAGGCCCTACTCTCTCCCTATAATGCTGCATTTAGCATGCCCAATCCACTTAGCCTGTACATTCCTGGATATAATGGGCAATTCATCTGAACCGTGAATGTTTGTACTGTGTGCAGAAATAGCACCAACCGCAGGAATCCCACGCAGACGCTGAGAATGTGTATACTTCATGTAGGCAATCGTGTGAGACTGGTATTGAACCCCGGTCTCTAGCACTGTGAGGCAGCAGTGCTGTCACTGATCCTTGTGCTCCTCCACCAGTAACAGAACACCAACCTGAGAAAAGTGCGCTTATTCCTACTCCATGTTTTCCAGCTGGTAAACAATCCTGAATGAATGCTGGTACGTTTACAACAACCACATTGTATTTCGTGAAGTTGTGTGGGACCGGATAAAAAGCCTCCTGATCAAGCAAAACAGTGGGGTACCAACGTGAATTCCACTCCACAGGAGACGATGCAGAGATCACATAACTTGAAAGATGACTCCCAGCGCATCCACATTCTCTAATTGTCTTCCTCATTCTTCAACATTTTGGGATGAAACCTGTCTGGTCTAATTGACTCAAACTTTAGTCCACTTAACTTTTGAAGTACGACCTCTTTCCTGTTCTTATTTGTTTTGCCCCTTGTTTCATATTTTTGGGACATTTAATCTCCTGATGAAGGGCTTCTGATTGGATGTTGACTGACGGCCTGTGCTTTTCCAGTACCACATTCTTCGACACTGATTGCAAGCATTTGCGATCCTCACTTTCTCCTTTTCTACAATCCAGACATTTGCAAAGTTTCTCACTGTGCTGATTCGCTTTGCGTCTTGCCAGGCCAGATGATCAGCTGAAGCCTCGCCCACACACACTTGCTCTGTTTCTCCCGACTTTCAACGAAGTTTGTACCTTTCCTGTTCAGAACACCATACTATTCAGGTTCGGATAAATGATGTGGCTCCGTCAGACTCTGCTGTGATCTTTGATCCAAATTTGCTGAATGCAAATCAATCCTTCTAATACCGTGTAAAATTGATTGAAGCATATAATTGTGAGAGAACCCATTCAAACATGCTCGGTCAAGTACCAAAACAACTCTTTTTGTGGCTTAGTGTCAAGTGTTGCCTTTTCACATTCCTGTGAATCATTATGGACATTTTGACAGATGGAAGACGGGGTAGAATTATAATCTTATGTTGTTGATTTGGATATCCATTGCAATTCCTTCATCATTTCCAGGTGTTTAACCTGTAACTCCTCACCTGCCAGTAATCTGGGACCACGTGCACTACGTGGACTGCAGCAGTTCAAGAAGATAATCCATCGACCTCTACATAGGCAATTGGAGATTGACAATATCAGCCAGTCTTGCTCATGAAAGGGATGGAGAGTGGGGTGAACTAATCTGCTCAGGAAACCAGCATGGGCACGATGTGACAAATTATCTTGTGTTGCAATCATTTGGTAATTGTGACTAAAATTAAAGAAAGAAATACTCACACAGGAGGCCATGGATCTGTTTCTGTATCCACCACTCAGTAAGAAAGCAGCTAATCTTTGGAACGTCTGTATTTTTAGACTCAGTGCTGTGAGAAACACCTGCAAGAAAATAATAGCAAAATACTGCAGCAGCTGACATTTTTTAATAAAACAGGCTATGCTGGAATAACTTAGCTGGTCGGGTTTTATGTGCAGGGAAAGAAGATAGATGAATGTTTTAGCGTGCGCAGACAGACATCAGGAAATAAAAATGAAGCAGATTTTCTACATCTTTATGATCTGAGAAGCAGAAGGAAAATGGAGTCGATTTGTGACAGTCACAGGCTCTGGGGATGGTAATTGGTGGAAAATTCATAAAGACACAGTCGACAAGAGTTATGGTAAAATAACAAAAAGGGGTATCTAAAATTCATCACTGTCAATCCAGATAAGAAATTCAGAAGACACAAATATACCTTGGTTTGGGTTTAGTGTGTGTAAATGCTCTCCTCTGAACTCACTGTAAATGCAGTTTCGTAAACCCTTCTCTACCAGTTCAGGAGAGAAATTCACAATCATTGTGTCCTGGTCACAGTCTTGTTCCATGTAGTGTGCTATTCTGTAGAAGTTGGCGAACGTTATCTCAAGTCCAAATGGCACTCCGTCAGCGCCTAGTAACACCGGATCCATTGCTCACGCCACCTGAACATGCTTAAGAGAGGATAAAGCAAACATGACTGACAAGAGAAGACAGGAAGAGCACAGAAACAAAAGGAAAACACCATCTGGTGTAGATTAGTGAAACCTAGAGCATTTGGAAGGGTTCAATAACGAGCAGAGAACAACCGAAATGACAAGATGAGTTATTAAGATTTAGTACGTAAGTGTGTGAACTTGAAATATAAAGAATGGTGCAAGAGTTTGTTCACATATTTAAAAGGTTACAGAGAGAATAGTAAGGTAAAACAATGACTGCAGATGCTGAAAACCAGATTCTTGAGTAGAGTGGTGCTGGAAAAGCACAGCAGTTCAGGCTGCAACCGAGTAGCAGGAAATTCCGACGTTTCGGGCAAAAGCCCTTCATCAGGAGTACAGGCAGAGAGCCTGACGGGTGGAGAATTAAATGTGAGGAGGGCGGGGATGGGGAGAAAGTAGAATAGAGTACAATAGGTGATTGTGTGTGAGGATGAAGGTGACAGGTCAGTGAGGAGAGTGGGAGAAGGTAGCTTCAGGGCAGAGGAAATGACCTCGGAGTTGCAGTGGAAGAGGACTCCCTGAGATTCTTGTAGAGAGAGGAGGAAAATTTCTTCAAGGCAGGCATCCTTGCAAGAGTATTCGTAGTAGGGTTAAAGTCAACTCGGTAAAAACAATGACTGCAGATGCTGGAAACAAGATTCTGGAGTAGAGTGGTGCTGGAAAAGCACAGCAGTTCAGGCATCTTCCGAGAGGCAGGAAAATCCGACGTTTCGGGCAAAAGCCCTTCATCAGCAATACAGGCAGAGCGCCTGAATGGTGGAGAGACAACAGAGAGAAGAGTGCAAATTGGTGCACTGGAGAAGACGTAATGGGGAACAACGAAATTAGATTAGATTACATTACAGTGTGGAAACAGGCCCTTCGGCCCAACAAGTCCACACCTACCCGCCGAAGCGAACCCCACCCATACCCCTACATTTGCCCCTTACCTAACACTACGGGTAATTTAGCATGGCCAATTCACCTGACCCTGCACATCTTTGGACTGTGGGAGGAAAACGGAGCACCCGGAGGAAACCCACACAGACACGGGGAGAACGTGCAAACTCCACACAGTCAGTCGCATGGAGGCGGGAATTGAACCCGGGTTTCAGGCGCTGTGAGGCAGCAGTGCTAACCACTGTGCCACCGTGCCACCTGAAATGGTGCAGGTGAACACGTACTTTGCATCAGTTTTCACAATGAAAGACAACAACAAAATATGTGAATTAATAGACACGGAGGGAAGAAGTGAATGAAATGCCAACAATAACCAGAAGATGCCGGGGAAGCTGCAAGGTCTGAAGGGATTAAGTCACTGAGACCAGAAGGACTGCATTCCTGATTTCTGAAGGAGATTGCTGAGGAGATTGTGGACGCATTGGTCGTGATCAGTCAGGTGTCATCGGCGTCAGGGTGGGTCCCAGATGACGGGAAATGTTTAAATGCAACACCCCTGCTGAAAGAGAGGCAGACACAGACTACTGACAGTGTTGCACAATACTTAGAAATGGATGGTAAATTACAGCAAAGTCTGCATGTCTTCATCAAGTGGACGTCATGTCTGACAGCTATGCTAGATCTCTTTGAGGAAGTACCAAGTAAGTTAGGCAAAGCAGAGCCAGTGGACGTGATCTAATTCAATACTTATAAGTCCTGTGATAAGGTGCCATACAGCAGACTGCTAAATAAGGTAAAAGCATGCTGTTAGTGACAAGGAGGGGATTGGCTGACTGGCTGAGTGAGAACAGAGGGGTCTTTTACAGGATGGCAGCTACTGATTTTTTAAGACTTGCACAGCCATCGGTGTTGAGAGCATGACTATTCAAGTTACACGTTAAACATCTGGACAAAGGAACAGAGTGCATTTTCGCTACAGTTGCACTTGACACAAACGTAGTTTGAGAGACAGGTCGTGTCAAGAAAGCTGGGAAACTTCATAAGATACTAGGCAGGCGCAGAGAGTGGGCAAATAAGTGGCAAATGCAATACAAAAAGGGATGTGTCAGGTTATGCAGTATGAGAGGAAGAAGGCAGGCTTCGACTAATTTCTGTTCACGGAAAGCCTTTAGAAATCCGAAGGACAAAGTGACTTGGGAGCCCTAGATCAGGCAGGTTCAGTTGGAATTCAGGAAGGAAAATTCAATTTTATAATTTATATCAAGCGGCCTCAAATACAAGAGCAGAGATGTCCAGTTGAGCATTTATATAGTCGTGGTCAGACTGCATTTGGAATATTGCAGGAAGTTAGGTCCGATATCTAAGGGTATTTCAGAGTCATACAGCAATTTAGCAGACCATTCACTCCATTTATACCATGCAGAACTCATTGCCAAATTAAAATAGACCCGCCTGCCTGCCGTTGTCCCAAAAACGTCCAATACATTCCTAATCAGTTACTTATCCAAATGACTGTTAAATACACTGCAGTACACCAGAAGTGCAAAAAGAAGAGGAACACCTATACAAGATATTCGCGAAAAACGGATAGACGCGCAACTTCATCAATAGATGCCTAAGAGAAAGACCACGGAACGAGGACATACCACACCCAAAAGGACTAGCCACACTACCATACATCAGGGGCATCTCAGAAATGACAGCCAGACTACTGCGACCCCTAGGACTCATAAAGGCACACAAACCAACAGCCACGCTCAGACAACAACTCACCAGAACGAAGGACCCGATACCCAACATGAGCAAGACGAATGTAGTGTACAAAATACCATGCAAGGACTGCACAAAACACTATATAGGACAAACAGGAAGACAGCTAACAATCCGCATACATGAACATCAACTAGCCACGAAACGACACGACCAGCTATCCTTAGTAGCCACACACACAGACAACAAGCAACATGAATTCGATTGGGACAACACTACTATCATAGGGCATGCCAGACAGAGAACAGCCAGGGAATTCCTAGAGGCATGGCATTCATCCACAAACTCCATCAACAAACACATCGACCTGGACCCAATATACCAACCACTACAGCGGACAGCTGAAACTGACAACCGGAAGCGGCAGGGACAGACCACTATAAACACCGGAGGAAACATCAAAGAAGCGCTTCGCAGGAGGCCCCCAAGCACTGATGATGTCGCCTAGCTAGGGGACGAAACGTTTGCAACAAAACCTTCCAGCTCGGCGAACAGAACCACAACAACGAGCACCCGAGCTACAAATCTTCGCACAAACTTTGACTGTTAAATAATTTAACTGTAGTTGCATCCATCACTTTCTCCAGCGGTTTATTGCACACAGTGACCAAAGAGTGTAAAACAAAAGCTGCCACTCATGTCCTTTATAAATCTTCCTTCTCGTACTTTAAACATATGCCCCTGGATGCGATCTCCCTCACCTTTGATAGTAATCTTATTTATGCTCCTCGTGATTTCACAAATCTCTATAAGGCCAAACGTCGAAGTCCTCTGCTCCAGTGAAAAAGAAACCGCAGCCTATTTTTATAACAGAAGACTTCTATTCATGACATCATTCTGGTAAATACTTTCTGAACCCTCTCCAATATAATAAAATCCTTCTCATAACGAGGAAACAAGAACTGTACACAATACTCCAGAAGATATGATGACATTGAATAGGGTCCGAAGAAGGTTTAAAAGAATGATCCTGGGGGGAAGAAATGCTTGTCATAAAATGTTGAAAACTCGGGGGCTGTACTTGATGCAGTTTAGAAGTTTGAGGAGAATCTGATTGACACTTAAACAATACAGAGAGGGGCAATTAAAGTGGCTGTGGAGAAGTTTTTTTTAACTAGCACGAGAGACCAGGAGCCGACTGCACAGTGTCAGAGAGAAAGGATGACCATTTTGAAGTGAGATGCGGAGGAATTTCTTCAGCAAGAGGCTAGTCATCCTTTGGAACTCTGCCGTAGAGGGCTTAGTGGTCAAGACATTGCAATGTTTCAAGACAGACATAGATAGTTCCCTGATTGATAAGAGGATCAACAGTTACAGGAGATGGCAGAAAGCCGAAGAATGAGGTTGAGAAACATAACAACCATGACCAAATATTGGAGAGGTCTCGATGGGTTGAATGGCCTAATGCTGCTCCTTTATCTTGTGTCGTTCTCGCTATTGCGTGTGACTTCAACCTGCCCATCGACTGAGCAAGTCAGATCAGTGGAGGAGACTTACGTGGTATACGTATGAGATGGTTTTCTGAGTCGCTACATTAAGGACACAAATTGAGGGCAGAGCATCCTTGATTACGTACTGTTTAATGGAAATTGGTGAGCTAGCTTAGTTGGCTGGTCGAAGAGATTTCGATGAAGAATGACAGCAGCAGCATGTGCACAGTTCTTGTACTGGTCTCATGGAGTCCCCACATTTTCACCTTGTACCTGAGGCACAACGACTCTCAGGTTAAAGCACCAACAGTCAAATTGCGTGATCTCTCTCTCTCTCTCTCTCCCTCTCTCTCTCTGTCTCTAATGAGTCAGCAGGCCCGGGAATATATCAACTTTGATTTCAAAGCTTTATTTGTATATATGTCAAGGAATAATTGACAATCTATCTCTATGCTGTCACTCAGGAAGAGTGAAGAAGTCAGTGAGAGATCTCTTCATTACGGTGGAGAGTGATAGAGCTGACTCAGATTTTGAGCCGAAATCTAAATAGAAGAAATGATACTGATATGAAGCGTGAGCAGGGTATAACGAATTGGGAAACAAAACTTAAAGGGATGACAAGCACTTCAAAAACATTTGCACGAACTGCAACTGTTTCTCACTCCTGTCTGACACAAAGAAACCGGGAAACGTGGCCATGTCATGGCTAACAAGCGATATTAGGCATAGTATTGCACTCAAGGAGCCTTACAAATTGGCTGAAAATAGCAGCAAACATCAGACATCAGCAGAAGATGAAGAAAGAATTAATACAGAACGAAAATGTCGTTTAACATATAAAGAATTGTTAAAGCTCCTGAAGGTATATGAATTGAAAAAAAAACGATTATTGAAAACAAATCCCTAACAATGAGAAACAGAGGATGTTATAATGCGGGATAAATATTTAGCACACCAAATAAATATGTATATTGGTTCTGTCATCACAGATGATAAAAGTAATATTCCTAAAGTGCTGGGAAGAAAAAGAGAGGGAGAAACTGAAAGAAATCAGTATTATCAGGGAGATAGTGTTGTGGAAATTGATGAGATTAAAGACAGTAATTTCCACCAACTGCGAATCAAACAGCAATGTACATAAAGTCACCTTAGATGCAGTGATTGCGTTCTGTAACTAGAGTTGGAGTCTAAATAGAGTAAATTAATTGTCATATTTCAATATTCTATCCACTCTGAAACAATGTCTAGGGCTTGGAGGTCAGTTAATATGACGCCACGATTTATAAAAGGAAGTAGCGAGAAAACATGGAATGACAGAAAAGTCATTGGAAACTAACAGTGGAAAACAGTAATTGGATTGGACAGAGCCAGCATGAACTTACGAAACTAAAATAGGAAAGGCGATCTCGTCTTCTTGTACACAAATCGCTGAACGTCAGCATGCAGGAGCAGCATGGGGTGAGGAAGGCAAACGGTGTGTTAGCCTTTGTACTGAGAGGATTTGAACACATGAGCAGGGAAGACTTGCTGAAATTGTGCAGGGTCTTGTTGACAGCACAACCGAGAGTGCAGTTTAGGAATCCTTATCTGATAAAGGATGTTCTCCATTCGGAGATGGCACAATAAAAGTTTACCAGACTAATTCATGGGATGACAGGACTGACGTATGAGGATTCGTTTGGATGAAAATCACTCAAGTTTAGAATGATGAAGTAGGATGTCACAGAAACGAGTAAAATTCTAAAAGGTACGAACAAGGTAAATGCAGGAAGGATGCTTTCAATGACCAGGGCGTCCAAACCATAGACGGTTGGGAGGTGGCGTCACTTCTAAGAATATGGGTAGTCCATTTAAGACTGAGATGACGATTTTATTTATTAATCAAAGACTGGTTACTAAGTGAAATTTGATGCCACAGAACGTAATTGAAGCCAGAATGTGGAATGTTGACAGATGAAGATATCTAAAGTTTTGAGGCAAGAGGGATCATAAGGTGTAGGCCTAAAGAAGTAGCAGGTTACGGTGCGGAAAGATAATATAAAATCATACTGAATTATAGAGAAGGATCAAACATCACAACAAGCCAGGCCAGTTCTAATATTTCATATTTCCATTCTGTTAAAGGTGGGATATGAAAACCAATTGTTTTTAACTGACGCAGATATCAGTAACATATTGTCTAGATTTAAAAAATAATTCTGTCAGTACTTACCAAACAGTAATCGGGGAGCAATTTTAGCATACGAACTTCAGCAATTCGATGAGGTGCAAAGTAACTTTTGAGATTCGTACACTGGCTGTTCTGTATCTCAATTTCAATTCAGTTCTCAAATTGCTGAATGTTCTGACAAAAACGAGATAGTATGTACGAAATAAGTAAACGTCTTTAAAATGTTGCTAATACTGGGTGGAGGGAGTGGTAAGAAAGTGTGGGGAAGGGGAGCAGTGAGAAAAACAATGGGTCGGGTTTTTGTTGAGGGATTGGCCACGAATGACCCCAAATTCCAAAACTCCCGTGACCCGCTATCCTGCTCAGGAGTGCTGTCCCTCCACTTTCTGCTCCATTCTTTCCATCTCTGACAAATTTACAGCAAGGTCAGTGATAGAGGTGTTCATGGGGTACACTTTCCCACCAATTCCAGTCACTAATACACTCCCAAGCGTCTCCCAACAACATTACATCCTCATGGACCACCGCAATCATTTCAAACAATATCACTTATTTTCAGGTGTATTCACACTAAAGATAGATCAACCAACCGTAACCTGATAAATTAAAAAAAAATAAAACTGAAACAGGAATAGCGGTCACTGACGGGGGCCTGTTTCTGAGAAGAAGACTCATGCTCTCTGTGGCTTAATTGGCGATCCCAGATAAACTATGTTTGGTTCCAGAATCATTTCATGACCAAACCTGTAACCTCTCACTGGGCTATAGCATCTGGCGCTTCCCTCCCCTTTAGCCCTCACTCAACGATTGTCGATTGGAGACAACAACATTTCGTTCCATTGAGCACTCGCCGCGAGCATGCTCACAGTTCATGTTAACCCTCTGAAAACTGCAGGATCCATCCCAAGTGATGACGTATAATGTTCAACAGCGAAGAAGAGGCAGTCCTACAGGACCAAGCTGGAGGCACTGGTCCTCCAACCAATCAGAGAATCTCATGGGCTCGCTGGGCGGTCTGATAAATCAGAGAATGCTGCTTGTCTAAAATAATCTAACCAGAACTTCCACACACCAATGCTCAATCAAAGTTCGCTTGAAAAATTCTTCCAGTTCAAAACACAATTGTTAATGATGACTCTGTTCCCTTTCCCGCAGACGAAAGTGAGGACTGCAAATGCTAGAGATCAGAGTCAGCATTAGAGTCGTGCTCAAAAAGCACAGCAGGTCACGCAGCATCCGAGGATCATGAATATCGAAGTTTCAGGCAGGCACCCTTCATCAGTAACCTTTCACGCAGTCAATTTATGATCAATATTGCTACTATCCCTTCTATTCCTTCATCCCCAGGTTTCATGCACAGCGGTCTCACAGAACTTTTGTCTTTTGTTTTGCCAATCTACATTTATCTGATCGCTTTGGATTAGCATCATCATGACTTCTTCTTACCTCATCAAAAAAATCGGCAGAAAGTTCACCACAATTTTCTGTGAACAATTCTATTTTAACTTTCCTGAATGAAACACATATTTCTTCACATGGCACCTCATTTTGTCTGGTATGACCGTTTGCAACATGTTTCATACAGCTTTAAACGGTTATCCTGTCAGTACTGAATTAATTGACAAAACGTTTCTCATGGCAAACTGAAAGCGTGCATACCTTTTAAAGATGAGGAAATGTGTCTGAATGAGTTGTGACTTGGACATTAGTTATCATGAATACAAAGTAAAGTCAATCAGGTTGTGATGGTGTTGACCTCTCCCACACTTCCAGCCAGACAAGCTGAATTCTTCCAGCATTTTCTGTGTTTTTTTAAAAAATATATATCAGATTGCCAGTATTTGGCTTCTGCACTTGAACTTGGGACAAAAGGGATGAAAAGTGGGTCGGAAGCAGGAGCAGTCACCTCCTTCAGTCATGCAAAACCCAGCTCTTCCTCTGGTTTTGTAGTTTTGTGACAACACTAACTGGCATGAATACTGGATTTTAATGATCATCTAAGTATTTACATGATACACTTTCAGCCCAAATATGGAAGAATAAAAGCATCAATTTATATCAATTTCACAATTTATGTGTGCATGTCCAGGTCATAATTCTACTTTTAAGGGGAAGGCAGCATTTCATATTTGTAACAGTAAATGCTAACGATTCGCAGGCCATGGCTGTGAGAGCACGGAATCCAAATGACTGGACTTCCAGGGACAGTCGCTGTTTCTATCAACATGGACACTGTCTGATTAGGCATTACAGTCTCCCATCATTCTGCTCATGATGCCTTCAGTTCTGTCTTCGTTTTGTTCCGACTAGTTTCTAATGCACGGGCTATACAATCATCTATTATGTTGCTTTTTCAAAAGAGTGAGGATCCTTCTCTCAGAGCACACTGCCTCCGTAGTTCAATGCTTAGATAGGGGAGGAACACAGACAGGGGAATGGCTGAATGCTTCCTTTCTTTGCTGCCACCAAACTCTGGTGTTGAAATTTGAAATGGGACAAAATAAGCCAATTGAGTGCAATCCTATTTTCTGGCTGATCTCTCCAAAGGCCACAGTCACTTCGCCAGAACGTGTCTGTGTGTTTGCCTCTGTAAGTGAGATGGGGTTTAGATCACCGACGGGGTGTGAACACAGGTTATCCATCTTAAACATCAGTCGGATACATTGCAAAACGTGCCTGGATGATAGCATTACGACGAATGCTTGAAAAATTTGAGAACACAACGGGAGAGGCCAAGAGCTGAAAACTTGGATGATGGGCCTCTTTCCATTCTGTAACCAGTCGATGACTTGCTTAAACTTATGTACTGATAAATTAAACGCCATATGCTTTGGCATTAAAAAGCAGTTCAACAGCTTGCGAGGAAGCACTGGTGGTGTATTGGTTAAGAGTCGGTGTTTTCTTCACTGCGGCCAGGGTTGGGTGCCTGGTCAGGTAATCAGGTTATATTGTTGCTGAGAGTGACAACAACGACAGTGGAGCAGCTCTGATGGGAATGCTTCAATATCTCAGATCAGTTCATGCCTCGAGAACATCAGAGTTCATGTCCCTGCTCCTTCAAAGTCTCTGCTCATTCGGTCAGTTCATCCTTCATTCCCCTAAAGATTCACAGAGTTGAAACGGGGCTCTTTTTAATTGTTTCCTTAAAACTCCCACGGGTTGCAGGTATTGGATTGGTTTGAAATTGATAATGTGCACAAGCGCTGCGTGCGAGATGCTCCTATCTTCCCCTCCTCTCTTCCCCTCCTCTGACAGCGGTCTGAGGTTGACTCTGATATTCTCGGTTGCATTCATCGATCGGAGACATTAATCGGTATATTAAAAAGTGCCACAAATAATTCAAACAGAATGAATTTCTTTCAAATGCTCTGGCTACAAAGTACTCAGAAACAGCTCATTTTTGAGAGATATTTAGGAAAACCGAGTTTAAGAAGATAAACAACTTGCTTTGCAAGATGATTCCCATGAAGACGTCAATTCTTTTGAACGATTCGGTGGAATTTTAGTTCTTTCTACTACCACAGACACATCTTGCGAGAGTGACAAATGCCTCAGTAGGGACCGACTTTTAGAAAATTAGGAATTTAACCATTTGGCTACTTCTTCCTTCACTTTAGACTTGAAAACCAGAGCCTGTTTACGTCAGCAAAGATGTAAACAGGCAGCAGGCTGCCATTCGAGGACAGGCCAAGCCGTTTAGAATTGATACACGCTGAACGTATACCTCCTGAGGCAGCCTGGCTTCCTGTAATCTCCCATCATCCTGCCTGTTTACTTTGGATTCCTCTAGTTGTGTTGTTGTTACATAGGAAGAGAAGCATTAATCCGCTTCCCGTACGTCTCCTCCCCAACTGTTTCCCCGTTACTCTACGGCTTCTGTTCTCTCATGTTGCTCTTCCTGCCAAACTGGAGCATTCTTCGCGTCAGCTGCTTGTTATCCACATGTTCCTCGAAGGATAAACACAGAAGTGGAATTTCAAACTCAAACAGATCAGCCCTGGAGAAAACTACTTCACGCTTTTTCATCAGAAATAATTACCACCCTATCTAACCCTATGATTATCTTATATGTCTCTATTAAGTCACCTCTCAACCTTCTTCTCGCCCACGTAAACAGCGTCAAGTCCCTCAGCCTTTCCTCGTAAGAACTTCCCTTCATACCAGGCAACATCCGAGGAAATCGGCACGCTTTCCAAAGTTTCCACATCCTTCTTATAATGTGGTGAACAGAACTGTACACGATACTCCAAGTGCGGCTGCACCAGAGTTTTGTACAGCTGTCGCATAACCTCATGATTCCGAAACTCGATCCCTCTGTTAGTGAAGGCTAAAACACTGTATGCCTTTTTAACAACCCTGTCAACCTGGGTAGCAAATTTCAAGGATCTTTGTTCCTGAACATCTCCACTTCCAAGATACTTACCATTAGCACAATACTTTGCACTCCGGTTACTCCGACCAACAAGAATCACCTCACAATTGTCCGCATTAAACTCTATTTGCCACCTCTCAGCCCAGCTCTGTAGCTTATCTATGTCTCTCTGTAAACTACAACATCCGTCATCACTGTCCACAACTCCAGCGACCTGAGTGTCGTCTACAAATTTACTAACCCACCCTTCTACGCCCTCATCCAGGTCGTTTATTAAAATGAAGAGCAGCAGTGGATCCAACACCGATCCTTGCGGTACACCACTGGGAACTGGTGTCCAGGATGAACTTTTCCCATCAACCACCGCCTTCTGTCTTCTTTCGGCAAGCCAATTACTGATCCAAACTGCTATATCTCCCATAATCCCATTCCTCCGCATTTTGTGCAACAGCCTACTCTGGGGAATCTTATTGAACGCCTTGCTGAAAACCAGATACACAAAATGAACCGGTTTACTCTCATCTACCTGTTTGGTCACCTTCTCAAAGAACTCAATAAAAGTTGTGAGGCACCACCTACCCTTCACACAACTGTGCTGACTATCTCTAATCAAGTTATTCTTTTCCAGATGATTATAACTCCTGTCTCTTATAACCTTTTCCAACATTTTACGAACAACTGAAGTAAGGCTCACTGGTCTGTAATTACCAGGATTGTCTCTGCTCCCCTTCTTGAACAGGTGAACCACATTTGCTATCCTCCAGTTTCTGGCACTCTTCTTGTGGACAATGACGATTTAAAGATCAATGTCAAAGGCTCGGCAATCTCCTCTCTGGCTCCCCAGAGGATCCTAGGATAAATCCCGTCCGGCCCAGGGAACTTATCTACATTCACACTCTGCAGGATTTCTAATACCTCTTCCTTGTGAACCTCAATCCCACCTAGTCTAGTAGTCTGTATCTCAATATTCTCCTCGACAACATGGCCGTTTTCTAGGAGATTAATGTCGAAAGATATTCATTTAGTGCTTCCACCGTGCCCTCTTCTCCACACACAACTTCCCACTACTATCATTGATTGGCGCTAATCTTACTCTTGTCATTCTTTTATTCTTTAAATACCTGTAGAAAGCCTCAGGGTTGATGCTGGCCCTATCCACCAACAACGTCTCATGTCTCCTCCTGGTTCTTCTGAGCTCACTCTTTAGGTCTTGCCTGGCTGTCTTGTAATCCTCAAGCGGCCTAACTGAGCCTTCACATCTCATCCGAACATAAACCTCTTTCTTCATTGTGACCAGAGATTCAGCTTCCTTCATAAACTACAGCTCCCACGCTCTACAGCTTCCTCCATGCCTCACAGGTGCATACTTATGTTAGACACTCAGGAGCTTTTCCTTGATTAAGCTCCACATTTCTAATGAACCCAAAACCTGCAGTTTCCTTCCCCATATGATGCTCCCTAAATCTTGCCTAATCGCAACGTAATTGCCTTTTCCCAAGCTGTAGATATTGCCCAGTGGTATGCATCGGTCCGTTTCTATCACTAAAGTAAACATAACAGAATTGTGATCGCTATCACCAAAGTGCTCATCTATTTCCAACTCTAACTCCTGGCCGCGCTCATTACACAGTACCAAATCTAATGTGGTTTCACCCCCTGTTGGCCTGTCCACATACTGTGTCAGGATGCCCTCCTGCACACATTGGACAAAAACGGATCCAACTATAGTACTCGTACTATAGTGTTTTCAGTCAATATTTGGAAAGTTGAAGTCCCCCATGACAACTATCTTGTCTGTCTCATTGCTATCGAGAATCATCTTTGCTATCCTTTCCCCAATATCTCTGGTAGTATTCGGAGGCTGATAGAAAACTCCCAACAGCATGACCTCTCCTTTCCTGTTTATAACCTCAGTCCATACCACCCCAGTTGATGAGTCCCCAAACATCCTCTCTGCAACTGCAATGCTGTCCCTTGACCAATAATGCCACTTTTACCATCTTCTCTGTTTAGATTAGATTAGATTACTTACAGTGTGGAAACAGGTCCTTAGGCCCAACAAGTCCACACCGACCCTCCGAAGAGCAACCCACCCAGACCCATTCCCCTACACCTAACACTCGGGGCAATTTAGCATGGCCAATTCACCTAACCTGCACATCCTTTGGACTGTGGGAGGAAACCGGAGCACTTGGAGGAAACCCACGCAGACACGGGGAGAATGTGCAAACTTCACACAGACAGTCGCCCAAGGTGGGAATTGAACCTGGGGCGTCTGGCGCTGTGAGACAGCAGTGCTAACCACTGGGTCACCGTTCCGCCTACTGTTCTGACTGTAACATCTAAATCCTGGGACCTGCAACAACCATTCCTGTGCCTGCTCTATCCATGTATCCGAAGTGGCCACAACATTGACGTCCCAGGTACCACCCATGCTGCAAGTTCATCCACCTTATTTTGGATGCCCCTGGCGTTGAAGTAGACATATTTCAAACCAACACCTTGCTTGCCGGTGCCATCTTGCATCCCTGATACTTGATTTCGGATCTCCATGCTCTCAACCTTTTGTATACTCGAACTACAATTTTGGTTCCCATCCCCTTGCTGGATTAGTTTAAACCCACCCCCAATAGCCTTAGCGAATATCCCCACCCCCAGGATATTGGTACCCTTCTGGTTCAGACGAAGACCATCCTGCTTGTGCAGGTCCCAGCTACCCCAGAAAGAGCCCCAATTATCAAAGAATCCAAAACCCACCAGCCTGCACCACCCCTGTAGCCACGTGTTGAACTCCAATCTCTTCCTATTCCTCGCCTCACTAGCACGTGGCACGGGCAACAAACCAGAGACAACACCTCTGTTCGTCCTAGCTCTAAGCTTTCATCCTAGCTCCCTGAATTTCTGCCTTAAATCCCCATCTCTCTTCCTACCTATATCGTTGGTGCTCGATAGACCATGACCTGTGGCTGCTCCCGGTCCCACTTAAGAATCCCAAAAACACGATCAGAGACATTATGAACCCTGGCACCTGGGCGGCAACACACCAACCGTGAGTCTCTTCCTTCCCCACAGAACTTTCTATCTGTCCCCTAACTATGGAGTCCCCAATGAATACTGCTCTGCTCCTCTCCCCCCTTCCCTTCTAACCAGCAAGGATAGACACTGTGCCATAGCCCGGTGCCCCACTGATTTCCCCTGGTGAGTCGTCCCCCACAATAGTATTCAAAACGGTAAACTTATTGTTGAGGGGAATGGCCAGAGGGGATCTCTGCAGTGCCTGCCAGTTGCACTTCCGTCCCTTGACTGTAACCATTTTGCCTTTTACTTGTACCTGAGGAGTGACTACCTCCCTGTAACTCCCCTCAATAACCCTCTCTGCCACCCGAATGATCCAAAGTTCATATAGCTCAAGCTCCAGTTCCCTAACGCGGTTTTCGTGGAGCTGGATTTGGATGCACTTCCCGCAGATGTAGTCAGCAGGGACACTAGTCATGAGCCTCACCTCCCACATTCGGCAGGAGGAACATTCAAATGCCCTCACCTCCATTCCCACGATTCTAAATTCCCAAAGAGACTGTTGAAAAAACAAAGAATAAAAAAAATTCGTTATCTTACCAATCTTACATTACCCACACCTCAACCCACCTATCACGCTCTCAGATACCTTGCCTCCTCCTATTTATCTCTGTACCTCCTCGGCTCAAAAGCCTCATTCCAAATGAAGAGCTCTTGCCTGAAACGTCGATTCTCCTGCTTCTCGTGTGCTGCCTGCCCTGCTGTGCCTTTCCAAGTCCACAATCTCTACTCAGTGGCAGTGGATTTGTGTTGGGGACTGAAGATAGAGGCCTCACTTTTGCACAATTCAATTGTAGGAAATGTCTGCTCCAACAGGACATGATATCAGAGAAGTCCGGACAGTGTTTGACCTCGAGCGAACAGGGATTTGATGGTGATCACATCCACCTGGTAACCTGCTCTTTCGCAGAAGTGGAGGCTGTGTGTCTGAAAGATTCTTGCAAATTTCCTGTCAAATTGTTGGTGCCTAAATCCCTTAACTTCAATTCTAGCTTCAGGCACAATCCACAGTCTGTGAGAGACTCTTTCTCATTCTCTTGATTTTAAAAAATTTATAACATCAATTTCACAGCATATTAAAAGGGGTAGTTTTAATAAACAATCACTCCACCATGATAAGATGAAGTCGCGCAATTTATCCGAAATAGAACTTGATCAGAGTTTGAACATGGAAGGAAAAGGCTCCGGTTATGGTGGGAGACAATGCTTCACTTGTTGTGTGTGTGGACAAGGCTTCTGCACCCACCAGAGCTCACAGACTGCAATTGTAGTCATATTTAAGTGAGACTGTAGACAAGTGATGATTCATTTCTCCATCTGAGCTGAAACCCATGAAAGCAATGTCACCAGGAACAAGCTCAATGTGTGGGAAAGGATACACTCCTTCTCTGACCGACTGCGACACCTGCTCGATCACAATGACGAGAAATCATTTCAAAGTCTGGATTGCGGAAAATGCGATAACACATCCTGTGATTGGATTATCCAACACCATGCTCATACTAATGAGAAACCTTTCATCTGTCCAGACTTTGGAAAGTATTATCATACCTCTGTGTAGTTGATGCATAGGAAATGTGCTCACACGAATGAAAGTCCTTTAGAACTTCTGGGGACCTGGCGTCCGATCCACGTGCTCATCCAGAGGACAGACATCTTCAATTCCACAACTGTGGGACGTGCTGCAAATGTTCGATCGATGTGAAGTCCCATCAACATTACTAACAGATCTTTGGAACGCCCAGACGGTGACAAGTGTTGCAAATATTCCTGGGGACTGACATGGCATCAACGTATTCACAAAGAAGAGACCCTTTAAATGCTGAGATTGTGGTAATCACTATACAAGTTCCTTGGGATCGTTTAATCATGAACGTCTTCACATTGTGGAGAGACTATCAAATATCCGGTGTGTGGGATGTGCTCTCCAGTCTCTGCAGGACTGATGTTCCATCGACATTTTCACAAGTTGAGAGACACTTCAATTGTTTTCATTGTGGGACTCGGTTGGTCGATCATCTCAACTCTCAGTACACCAGCGAGTTTGCAGTGGGCAGAACGTATTTTCATGCTTCATTTGAGAAAAACAGTTAGCCCACTCATCGACCCTGCAGAGACCGCAGAGAGATCCATTGGGGGAAGGAATTCACTCACTCATCGAGCCTGCGGAGACAGCGAAGTTGTTACAACTCTCAAATGCGATTGGACTTCGTTGTTCGTGACATTCAGGACTGAAAGCAAAGTTTTAATATATTAGATAAATGTCAAGCAAATCAATTCTGTATTCAATACCGTAGGAGAGGTCAATATTAGGATGGGATTCCGTAGTACTTGAAGAATCAACACAGGTTCTTAAGTACAAATGTAATAGAATTCTGTGAGGAAGTCATGAGCAAGTGAGAAACATTATATTCTGAGAATTTGATCAGCTTGAATTCGCAGCAGGCATTTGTCAAGGTGCAGGATTGGAAACTGCGAAAAAAGAGTCTATGGTTTGAGGGGCAAAGTACTGGCATGGCTTGAGTTTGGGCTGACTGGCTGAAAACAGTTGGGTGAAGGGGTCTTTTCCAGGATGGCAGCGCATGACATGTGGGGTTCAGCAAGGGTCAGTTTTGGCACCACGACTATTCCCGTTATGCGTGAATGATCAGGTCAAAGGACCTGAGAGTGTTGTCGATATTTTGAAGAATACACAACAAAAGGTAGAAGGACAGATCGTTTTGAGGAAGCGGGCAGGCTGCAGAATTACGTGGGCTTGCTGGATGCTTGGATAAAAAAAGGTTGCAGTTAGAACACTGTGTGGAAAAGAGTGAGGTCATAAAGTAATGGCATGATTAGAGGCATGGACCATTTTGTGACGGGGAACGGCTTCAGAGATCCCTCGGTTAAAGACACTTGAGAGATCTAGTTGAGGTTTCTCTTATGTTTAACATGCAGGTCCTGTTGGCCGTTCGGAGGGTAAATGCAATGTCGGCATTCATTCAGGCGAGTTAAAAACCAGCTACAGAGGTTTACAACTGACGCGATAAGAGTCTCTCGTCAGATGTATTTGGTTTATCTGGAATAGTTTTTACCCTCATGTCTCAGGGCAGATATATTATGAGTGGTGGATAGGAGGTTTTCAATGGCTGACACAATGGTAGCACTGCTGTCTTCCAGCCTAAGCAACGCTGGTTCAATTTCTTCATCGGGCGACTGTCTGCAGTTTGCACGTTCTTTCCATGTCTACGTGAGTTTCCTCCACAGAAGAAAAATACGTTGTTGACGTCATTTGGCCATGGGAAATGCAGAGTTACAGGAATCGGGTAGAGGTGTGAGCTTATGTGCAGTGATCTTCGTATGTTTCATGGGTTCTTCTTGGGCTGATTTGCCTTTTCGCACATTGTCAGGATTCTATTAGAACAACGTTGATCACAGGGATGAAGGACTTGTCGTCTAAGAATTTTTTTTTTTTTAAAAAAAATCACAGTTTCCATGTAAACATGCGATATCAAGTCAATCTCTTGAACAATATGAAGAGTAGAGGGGCATTCTTCAAAGGAAATCATGAAGGCAAAGCGAGAATATTAGATAGCCTTAGCACATAATTTAAGTATAAAGTAAAGATATTTTATAAGTATATTCAGAGCTAGAGAACAAATCGTATCCCAGAATGATGCAAGAACTCACATTTGTCTTGCACCTCAGCAGATGGGAGAGATACTAAATGTTCATTTCACATTAGTGAAGGAAATGGAGGCTACAAACATTGATGTTTTGAAAGTAGTTCACATTGAAAAAAGGAAGTTCCGGAAGACTTGGAAAATATAAAGTTGGATATTTCTCTGGGATCTGATCTCGGGCAGCAAGGGCTTTTTGGGAAAAAGGGAAATAAACTGTTAGGCCCTTGGTAGAAATATTTTGCATCATCTATTACTGCGAGTGATGTGCCCAATAAATAGGGCGTAGTTTTGTTGAGGAAGGGATGAATGGAGAAAACGAAAATGATATACCTGTGAGGCTTGCTAAGGTCGTGGTTAAGTTGTTGGAAGCAATTCTGAGCAATCAGATTTATAAGTATTTTGAGAGACGAGTAAGGAATAGGGCTAACCAGTTTGGTTTTGTGCGAGGAAATTTCTGTCTCACAAACATGGTTGGGTTTTTTGAGGACATAACAAAGAATATTGATGAGGACTAAGTGGTAGGCATTGTTCAGTTAGAATTTAATAAATCCTTTTAAAAGGTTCCACAAGGTTTATTAAATTTTAACATAGAATTCAACGTAAGCTTTACAATTCGAGATAAAATTAGTTTAATGGTAGAAGGCATTAACGGTGGTGGAAGGTAGTGTTCTGACTGGAGGACTGTTACCAGCTGTGTTCCACAGGGTTCAATGCTGAGCCCACTTTCGTTTTTCATTCAGACAAATGATTTAGATATAAATGTATAAAGCATGGTCAGTGAGTTTGCAGATGAGATCAAGATTGGTAGTCGAGTGGACAGTACAAAGGGTTGTGTCAGATTGTAACAGTAGATTTTCAGTAAAAAATACTGAAGTAATTTATTTGATTTATTTGATTTCATCTTGGTAATCAAATGCTGGACCCGGCAGCTCGAACGAAATCAGAAGCACTGTGGTCAAAGCAAACGTTCACAGTTGAGGAAATACACAGGAATCAGGGTGATGTTACTGAGCAATTGCCTGTGTGTGATAACATCACCCACATGAATACACAGCATTTGGGTTTGCACAAACAGGTGATCTCGACAAGGAATGTGAATATCTGTGGAGAAATCGAAAAGGAGATTTATCAGAACAGTCAAAGAAATGCGGAATATTATATCTAAGTTCAGGGTGGAGAAGTTGAATTTGTTCTACAGAGATCAAAACGATTCAGGTGTGATTTGTTCAACATACCAAGGTTTAATACGTTTAGGAAGTTAGAGGAAGAGCAGCTGTTCCCGTTTCATGGGAAACAAATGTATGATATTGTGCAAGAATTACTGCGAGTCAGAAGGTGAAACTTCCATGTTGCTTTTGTCTTAGCGAATAAAGTGGCATGATTTAATCTTGATACATAATTTGGTTTTCGTGTTCGAATCTGTAAATCCTCCTCTGACATGGTGTAAAATAAATTTGCAAAGGCCATCTTAGTCAGTCCAGGACTGAAGTTCAGAAAAGAAGAAATATTTCTGTTTTTTTTGGAGCTTGCTGTGTTCACATTCTCCCTGCCTCACTCTGTGCAGAAGGACTTATAAGCTTCCCGTCAGTGCAGGTGAGACATTCACAAAACCAACAAATATTGTCACCCACAATGCTTGACTTCAATTGTCACCACTTTGTGATGCGGTAAGTTTCATTGGCAAAGAAAGCACATTTATCACCATGAAGCTTCCTTTCTCCCTTTGTCTGCCCATCCACTCAATTTGAACACTGCTGTTCTGATAAATTTCACCTCTACTCTCCTGTTGTTCTTCCGTAATTCGACGGAACCTCGAACCGAATCCTAACTTCATGCTAATTTCTGGTTGTTTATGTTACACCACTGACCAGACCAGAACAAGCTTGCAGGAAATTGAATAACACAAAAAAAATTAAAAATATCCTTCCAGAAAATTAACCGACTGCAGAGTCAGAATATGAGAAATGTCAGAGTGCAATGATATTTAGTCCATTTCATAATGCACAGGTATTCCTATCCGAGCTGAGTCTTTGCAAAATGTTGACTTACAATTGTGACAATTCCCTGGGGCAGATCCTCCCTCAATCCACAAAAATGTATGCTGCCGAAAACTATTTCAGTTCAGATTGAAATGGTCCACGATACTTTCCATCAACCCAATGTTTCCTGCACCATGTCAATTGAAGTGTATCCAGATGAGGTTCGAACTCCCAGCCTCTTCTCCCAATGCTCCCTATTCCATGTCAACAGAAGTTGCTGCAGCTGAGCTTGGAGCTGCCAGCCTGGGCGTTTCTCGCGCCTCTCTGCCTTCATAGAAGGACGGCATGTTCACGGACTTTGTCACTGGCAGCTGGAGTAGAGATCCACACGTTCATTCCATTCCCAATTTCCGATCGGATCTTCGCCACTGCACCACTAAATTTCTCTGATTCCAGACCTGGGAAACGGTGTGATGTGAGTGTTCAACAGTTGTTACTTCGTTGTCCCGCAGCACTGATAAAGTAACGATGTGAAACCTCGTTGTTATTGAAACATACATTTCAGCAATTTGTGTACTATCGCCTGTACATTTCATTTTTGTTAGAAATCTATTGAACTCAGTCTTCAACATTCTCAATGATGGAATCTCCACAGCCAATGAAGGCATTGAAGATGACGATTCATTCCAATCTCAGTGCGTTGTCCTCTTGTGCATGTGGTGCTGTCCCTCGCCAATCTCAGCCATTGCTTTTATTGCTTTCACTGTTGAGTTTTTCATGTGATCGTGTAGTGGTTCGTCCTCTGCATTGTGGCCGAAGCAACCTCCATTCAAATCCGAGTATCAGTAATGCGCATTTGTTCCATGTTACTCCATATAACCTGTAAAAAACAAACGCAGAAAGGAAACATTCAATTTTAATGTGAAAATACTCTCTAAGGCGATGATTTATTTGCTTCAAACTTTACCTGCATCGAATCTCGGAGAATTTTTTCCCTTTCACAATCACTATTCTTCCTTTCCATCCCTCCTCCCATGTCTCTGGGGCATTGCACAAATTAACATTCACTTTCACATTGACACCGTTAAGTTAGTGTTGCAGCTGTCACACTTGTTAGGTGAACATGTCCGAATACCACCATGAGGACATTTAAGCCACTCATTGCAATCAGATAATGTGGTTGGTTATCAATCCTCATGTACAGTGTTTGATTTGTATGGACGAGAGTTCATTGGAGCACTGGGTTCATGAAAGGACACAGAACAGTTTCGAGGGAAAGAGACTTTATTATAAAAGACCAATGTTTGTGAATTCCCCACATTTATTTCAAGTCTTTATTCGTCACTCACTAGAGTATTATGTACAATACTGCAATTCACATAAAAGAATCGATATGACAGCTGTGGAAACGGTGCAGAAGTGATTTGCCAATATATTGTCTGGATTGAAGAACTTCAGCTATGATAGAGTTCGGACAGATTGGCCTTGTTTTTGTGAGAGCTGTAGAGATTGAGAATAGACAGTATTGAGATGTAGGAAATAATGAGTGGAATGGATTGGGTACACTGAACGAAAAATTTCCCGATGATGGAGGGATCAATCAAACGGTAACCATAGATTTAAGATAAGAGTCATAAATGTTCGAGTAGCTGTACATAGAAAACTTTATCAGCTAGGGAGTGGTTGGAATCTGGACATCACTGTTTGTATGTGTCAGAGCGGCAGAAATTCTCACAATTTTCAGAGATATTTAACTGTGAATTTGTAATGCTTCAGGCATACAACGTTAAATGATGGAAACTGAGATGAGGATAATCAAGCAGGTGTTATTGACAAGAACATGCACAGGTAGCTTGCAGGCTCAGTTAGCTCTGACATCCACCGTGTGGCGTTTTGTAACCTCAGTTGTCACGTGGGAGGCCAGGGTTCATTTTCCCGCTGTGGCGGCTCTGACTGTTTCAGGGTTTCAAGATTTGTGTAAAGATCTGCAGTTCTAGTGAAGGGTGCAGATGGTGTGGGGATGTTTGGTGGTTTTGAGAAGTTGGTTTGCAGCCGTTTCCTTCCCTTTCTCGGTGATATCCTCAAGGCAGATGAAACTCCTGTGAAGCGCTGCTGTCCTGCAGTGTTTCGAATTGGTTTGATTTACTTCCCACAGATATCAGTTGCTGGTTCTTGTTGTCCTTTGCATGTCCCATGATGTTGGGTCCAGATCAACATGTTTTTGGATGGAGTCATTGGATGAATCTCGTCATTCTAGAAATTCTCTGGCTGCACTTTATTTAGCTTGTCCTATTATTTTTGTGTTGACCTAGTCGAATTTGTTGTCCTCCTCATCGCTGTGCATTGCTACTCGGAACAGCTAGTTGTGTTGTTTACAGGATCCTCCAGAAATACTTTGCAACAGTAGATATTGCTGCAGATCCCTTGCCAAAATCAACGCGAGGAGGACATGCCATGATCCAACACACCAATCACTCTACATTATAGGTAAAAAAAAATGTCTCGGCACGTACAGCCAGACCCCTCTGACCACTTGGATTTATGAGACAACATAAACTGAAAGCCACGTTTAACAACAACTCACCAAAAAATGGACCCAATACCCATCATCTGCAGGACAAATTTGGACAAACAATGTTGCACGGAGTGACATGCAGGAAACATTATAAAGGACAGACAACTCATTATACACATTCATGAAGATCAACTTGACACAAAACACCACTGCCAGGTGTCCGCAGTAGGTTTACTCATGACACTGAGTGTCGCTGATTCCATGGCTCGAAGCTCGGTTGTGTGATAGTCTGCAGCAATGGAGAGTGCGTTGCTGAAAAAGTACAGCAGCATCCAAGAAGCAGGAGAATGGACGTTTCTGACATGAATACTTCATCAGGCATTCGGTCAAGACGTCGATTATCATGCTCCTCGAATGCTGCCTGACCTGTTTTTTTCAGCACCACACTCTCGAATCTGACCTCCAGTATCTACAGTCCTCACTTTCTCCTCCGTCTGCAGCATTGGTTAGTTCCTTGTGTGAGGGAACTGTTGAGATCACCAATGTAAAATTCGTTTGCTGATTGAGATATACAACCAGGTCCGTAACCCAAAAGAGTGTTTCTGTTGTTTTGAGTTTCCTGGCTGCTCAATGTGTGCTTCTGTGATCACACAGTTGGCAGTACTCTGGGGACTGGCTGCAGTTATCTGCGTTCGGAACCGAGATGCTATTGGTGCCGTTTGATTTGTTCTTAATTTGTGAAACAGTAACACAGTGACTGATCAACTGATATTGCAAGAAGGCAGACAGGCGTGGAAAATATCGATGTATTGGTGACATTTGATTAGAGATCATTGAAATCAAGGAGAAAAGAATTTTGAATTCTTTCGGGTCGTGATGAAGAACAACCAGGGAAATAAGTCACCAGCGGGTGCAGTTTACAATGACAGCCACAGGAACCAAAATGCGAAGTAAAACGTACAAAATGACGTAGACAGATGAAGGATGACAGTAATCATGGGTAAACTGACTTCCACTCCCCAGGTCCCCTAACTTCCACTCCCAGCCCCATTGGAAACAAATGTTAGCGAGCCATAAACATCAACAACATCCATTGGAATGATTCAAGTCTTTTCTAAATTTTCGATTAGTTTCAGTTATTTTTCTTTCCTGGGAAACAATCTATTTCATTGTTCGCATTCGGAAAGGTGGCCATCCTTTTTGTCAGGGAAAGAATATGTTACTAAATTTTGTGCCGTGTATAATATTCCTCTGCGTCACACGTTTCTTCTGCTTTCTCTCGATTTTAATAGTAATCTCTCTTTTGACTCTTCCGACCAAAGTGCATGACCTCATAATCCGGACATGAAATTGCACCTGAATAGTTTGTCCCCACTCACCCAATCTATCTATATACCTATGCATATTGCCATGATCTTATCATAACATGCGCTCCCACGAGTGCGTACTGTCAGCAAATTTGGACACATTTCACACTGCCACTTGCTCCATGCTATTAACAGAGAGATAATTGAAGCCTTGAACATACCCAGTCTTAACAGGCCTTGGCTGTAAATACTTCTACATACTTGCTACCCACTGAATGTGAGAACATCCTCCTCATTTGTTTCTTAAGAGGGTAACGCCTTCCCCTGAGATTGGTATCACTGGTCCTGCACTATTCTGGATATAAACAATAGCAGGACAAACTTTTAAAGTGAAATAAATCTCACTGGCGTTTCCAGTGCCAGTTCTGAGTTTTCTTTTTTGACCTCTGTTTGAACAAACAGTCCTGATTAGCACATTATTATTGACAATGACATATCTGCTTCACAGGTGCTTCAGTGCCTGTGATTAAAGTGGAGCTGAAAAGCGCGATAGAAGCGCATCTTTATTCCTCCAACATTGCCGTGTTATTAATCTCTCTGCTCATGAAAAGGGATCCTTCATATTCATTCCATCTATCATCAATACCGAGCACATTTCCCTTACAGTTTATTTTACATGTTTTCTTGTTGGAAGAGTTATCGCTGCAACTCCAGAAATCTCGCCTAAACAACTCGATATGTTCTCAGGTCTGCTCATTTCTTGACATGCAGGAAACTTGCGTTCTGAACAAGAAACGGACCTAATTCAAAACGGAGCTGTTTCTCTCTCCACAGATGATAAAGAAAAAGCATGGGATATGGGTTTCACTGAGTTTATTTGAAACAAGTTGTCTTTTTTCTAGTAAACGTCTTCACTCCTCGTCCTCTGGTCAATTACCCTGGTCAGAGGCAGCAGTTCCTCCTGACCATTAGTCCGCCCATCCACAGCTCTTTCTCCCACATCATTATAAACGTCCCCAAAAAATTTCCCATTATCTTCTTTGCTCCAAACAAAACATTCCCAGGGTCGTGAATCTCTGTACATGGTGCAAAGCAGAGGATTGTGAAAAGATTCTGGGAACGTGTTGCCACTTGTCAAGTGGGAAAACTGTCAACAAGTAAAACAGAAATCCCAGACTCGAGCTTTCTGAATCTTTAGATAATCCTTGGGCCACGGATTCAGTGGAAAGTGAAGGGTGAAATGGCTGACTGGGCAGAGAGAGTTTAGAAATCTTTCCGTTCTTTCGGAGGCTGGTACTTTGAATCTGATGTTCTCTGGACATGAAATGATCTATGATGGTGAAGGATTCTCGTTCCTGTACGTCAGGATGTCAAATCTCATCCGAGCTCCAGGGCAATTCGAAAACGCAGGAACAGATAGGATACTGAAAAGCTGGAAGTGAGACAATCCCGGTTGGAGGATAACTGGTTCCGGTGTCATGGGTGCGTCTATAGAGGGTGGGATCAGACTATTCCCATGTCTTCACCGTGAATTTCCCTGGATTTATTTAGGAAAAAGTGCTAATTAAGGATGATTGTCAATATGGGAGGAGCAGGCTGCAGCTTGCATTCGGGGGTCAGTGATGCCGTTGGCTCATCAGTCTCTGTGACGATGTTAGTCAGTGCGTTCGGCTCTTCACTGACAGGTTGCTGTTCTCCTGCGACCCAGGAACAGAGCGACAGCTGTTCTCACACAATCTGGTTTTTTTTGTCCGCACAGTTTTGGGCTTTTACCAAGGTCAGGAAAATGTTCCTCAAAAGGCTCAAAGGGAGAAGTTCCCCATTTTAGGAGAGCTGTTTCCTGGTGACATGTATGTGTTTGCAAAGCATGAGATCAGACTGTTTCTATTGTCCACAATGAATGCCCCAGGATTCATTTTGGAAACTTTAACGAATTGAGGAAAATTTTCATTCTGCGAAGGGTAGGCGAAAGCTTGAATTCACTGACAGTCTGTTTTCGGAGACCCTGCAAGGGGCCTGCGACAAGGGACTACCAAGTCTCTGTGGAGCAATTAGTCCTCTCGTTTGGCTGTTAACCGAGAAAGTGTACACACGCATGGAGCGGCAGGTGTTCTTATCCATCCGACTCCTTTGCTGTGCACTTTCGGGTTTTTAATAGGGTCAGGGATATGCACCCAGATGGAAACCAACTCCAGTGAGGAACCACAAATGCGTTACTATATTGTTGACTGGCTAGTTATGGACACTCGGAATCTAAAACAAAAACAGAAACTGGTGATGGAACTCGGCAAGTTTGCCAGTACTTGTCGGAGAAAACAGAGTTCGGAGAAACTCCTGAAGAAGTTCTGATTCGTTGTCTCTATTTGTCTCTCCCCAGATGCTGCCAAATCTGTTTAGTTTCTCCTGCAATCTCTCCCTTTCTTTTTAACTGAATGACCATTTCAACCATTGAGATTGATTCCACAGACCAAACATGTCCTGACATTTAACCCTGTCGAAACTGTGGTGATTGAATTCAAACAAACCGAACAATGTCGCTTATATCCAGGTGTGAACATCTCTGCAGCGAATTGCACGGTTAAGGCGAAAAGGCAAGGAAAGTGTCATCTCGAACTGGCTCCGAGGTCAGAGCATCCTCACAATGTGATCTGTCGTTCTCGGATTGTAATGCTACCTCCGGTTTTAGGGTGGAGAACATTCTTTGGGACTCTTATTTTGCAAAACAGACACAGTGACTGTAACTATGCTGCACGGTATGATGTGGAACATGGCCTGTTCAGCTTTGTGCATTTTCCCTGTAGTCCGGTGTGTTTCATGTTCCGCGTAAACGTGAAAGTTGTCCTGTTTCGATCAAAGAGTGAAATCATTTAGCAAAGCAAGAATCGAAATTGCAGTAATGTCAAGCAGCTCATGGTAATTTGACCAAATCATAACCGATCGTATGTTCTCACGCACTCACAGATACAATTGTAGTTGAAAAGATTCTGAGAAGATAGACTCAGCTTACCATTGATAGTTGTCTGGATTGATGGGCTATCATTATCTGCTGCGAAATTGATATTGTAGACGGGCACATCCCAGCAGTTGTGCGAGTCGGAGAGGGATCTTGGAACCCTTTTCACCTGGCTTTGCATCTGTTGTTATGCAGGAGCACAATTGGAAGCGCAAGAAAATGGTGCAGCGCGGCTGGCTGGTAGTGTGGCCGAGCGGTCTAAGGCGCTGGATTTAGGCTCCAATCTCGATAGTGCTCTTGTCAAGGTGGGGTGGGTCCCAATCCCTCCGCTACCATTTCAGTTCATCAACTCTAACGGCGCAGCCTTGTTGCTTCCCGGGGAATTAACTGTGGTGTGGGGAAGTTCTGTGCTGTCATTCCAATAATTACTGCTCCGTTCTACATATTATGGATAGCAATATGAGATTTTTAATCATTTTCAAGTTTGCTATGAACTGTTTACAAGAACAATTGTTGCTAATATGTAATATTTAATAATTGTTCAAGTCCTGTGTGTCTAATTGTGGCTCCTATCCCTCTAGACCCTTCCTATCCAGAAATTCATCCGGTTGCCTTTGAAATCTTCTGAGTGTACTAGCCTCCTCCACTTCCTCTGGTAGCTCATTGCAAACACGCACAACCTTCTGTGGGAAAGGTGCCTCAGGTCTCTCTTAAAATTTTAGCATTCTCACCTTAAACCTATGCTCTCTAGTTTTCAACTCGCCCCACCTTGTTTAAAAAACTTAAACACTCAGTTTACAAACTTTCCATACTGCCTCACCCTGCAGTCCAAACATTGTAACCCTGACAACATCCTTGTCTATATTCTGTAAGCAAATTTACGTGATATTCTAACCTTTTCGATGATGCCAGTAACGCTGGACAACAGCGAGCTATTGGAGACAGAAAGATGAAGCGTAGAACGGCAGCAAATGTTAGTGCTGGACACCGCTGAACAGCAACAGCTCCCGGCGCGACTTGTTTCTGAAGTGTCATGGTTATCACGTTCGCCTTTCACAGGAAAGGTTCCCCAGTATGAAACTGGGCAGAAACAGCCCTGTTCCCAACAGGAGCCTTTTAGACGAGCGGGAATGGAGCTTTCTTGCTTGCTTTGCCATTCGCAAACCTGGCTTTGAGTTTGCTCACGCAAACCTACTCTCGGGTTGAAAAGTAATGCAATTCCATTTAATTATTGGGCGAAACATTGAGAAGGTTTTCTCCAACCTGGTTGTGATCTATTGCCATTCTGTTTGAGAGTGCAGTTACCGCCTTCTGATCCTTCCACGAAAAGCAGTACCGCACTTGCATTCCTTGCGCAGGCGGCCCGTTTCTAAAGCAGGGAAGAAGCTGATGCGCTGGTGTCACAGTGCACCACGGATTCCTGAACTAGTCTGTCTGTCAAATGTACCCCAACGTCCCCCAATGATGGGCTATCATTAGCTGCTGCAAAATTGATATTGCAGACGGGCACATCGCAGCAGATGTGCGAGTCGGAGAGAGATCATGGAACCATTTTTACGTGACTTTGCATCTGTTGTTATGCAGGAGCACAATTGGAAGCGCAAGAAAATGATGCAGTGCGGCTGGCTGGTAGTGTGGCCGAGCGGTCTAAGGCGCTAGATTAATGCTCCAATCTCGATAGTGCTCTTGTCAAGGTGGGATGGGTCTGAATCCCTCCGCTACCATTTCAGTTCATCAACTCCAACGGCGCAGCCTTGTTATAATGCAGTTTCTACCCCTGGTGCAGTTCTCTTTAAGACAGAAGGAAAATGGTGTTGCTTCCCGGGGAATTAACTGTGGTGTGGGGAAGTTCTGTGCTGTCATGATCGTGTTCGCCTCCCGCGCGGAAAGTCGCAAGAAGCTCTAGTGTTGCTTTACATTCCAGGCAAGTTGAGTTTTTACTGGAACCGAATGGAGACTGTTATATCATCGCGGTTGTGAAACAAAGTCCTTCGGTGACTCGACTCGTCGTTATTTGGTTTTCTGGCCAATGAGAAAATCATTCCAATGAATTTCGTTGTCATATGATATTTAATTTCTCCAATTTCCTTCATTTACGTCCTGGGGACATCGGAAGGGAAAGGTAATCTAATCGAGACTGTGATTGGTGAAATTCACTTTTTTATGGCCCATTCTTATTGTGTTCTTTCTTTCTCTCTTTTCAGCATTGTCTGGGAAGTGGTGGTGCACTCAGGCTCCAGTATGTTTGAAAGAGCAGTTTGGAATTGCCCTGTTGTTAGTTGTGAGATTACTTTATGACTCATGCCCCCGGCCTGTCTCACATTTTGCATTCATGCTCGCTGTGTCTGAAAATGCATTTGGTTTGCCAGTTTTGTTTGTGTTCCGTGTTAAATGCTTTCTGTTTTGCGATTCGCTCAATACATTATGAATTAACAGGGTTTCGGAGGTAACTTCCAGCTGCAAAAAACCTCAACTGAGAATCTGGGAAAATTTCCCGGAGTATGGTCAGTCGGAGCAAAAGTAAGGAAGTCGTTCGTTTCTGCAGTGTCTTACAATGCTACCTTACCCGTGAGCAGTCGAACAGACTAAATCATTGTGCCACAGACTGCGACGGCAAGCTCCGCGAAAAAGTAATCCTTTACAGCCGGTGTAAGCAACACAATGTTATTGGCGCACACCGCGTGGAAACAGATACTTCGGTGTATCTCGTCCATGCTCACCACATAGCCAAAATTAAAGAAGTCCCATTAAAAAACGAGCGTTTGAAAACAGAAAGGTGAAAGGTAAAATGGCTTCAACTTTCAGTGCTGGATGCCACTGTGCCTCCGCAGTAGCGTCTGCGCCTTGTTTCTGTAGTGTAGTGGTCATCACGTTCACCTTACACGCGAAAGGTCCCCAGTTCGAAACTGGGCCGAATCTGCTGTGTTCTTCAACTGCAGCATTTTACATGGACAGGAGCGGAGTTTTCTTGCTTGCTTTCACATCTGTAAACTGCCTTCGAATTTGCTTGAACAAATCTGCTCTCGTAGTGAAATGTAATGCAACTCCATTTAATTACTGTGCAAAGCATTGTAAAGGTTTTCTCCAACCTGGTTGTGATCATATGCCATTCTGTTTGAGAGTGTAGTTACCGCCTTCTGATCCTTCCACGAAAAGCAGTACCGCACTGGCATTCCTTGCGCAGGCGGCCCGTTTCCAAGACAGGGAAGAAGCTGATGCGCTGGTGTCACAGCGCACCGCGGATTCCTGAACTAGTCTGTCTGTCAAATGTACACCCAAAGTCGTCTATGAAGGACATCATTTGGAAGCTGTCTGTCGTTATTCAACGTTCGTGAGTTGTTACCAGAGGTCCTGAATCATGTTTTGGAGCAGTTCGCACGATAGTGGCTCATTCAATTAGCAACAGCAATGAAAGAAATTACACTCTCAGAGGAACCTCTGGACCTGTGCTTTAATAGCGTCGCTAGTATTAAGGTGCGCCCCGAGATCTAACCACGTTGGAACAGAAACGGAGGAATCGACAGAGAGGCTACAGAATGACATCGCATCCATTTGGTTTTCTTTAAATCACTGACGAGCAGGAAAATGCAAACTGGGAGGGCGAGTGGGGAAGTCAGGCAATTGCAGCTCTGGTGAAATTCCTTCTTTGTGATTCACTCAGCAATCAGAGACGTGTGAAGGTGACTCAGGCGTGAGAGCTCTTCACATCGAGAACAAAAAAAGCACTCAAGGGCAGTTAGCACCTCTTCCGGAGCGGGGGGTGGGTGAGCTAATTACCTTTTGACTTCTGTTACTATGTTCAGAAACTGTCTTTTAGATTGATGTGAACAGAAACTGCATTTCTAATAAGCACCGTGGAGTTTAGCAAAATTTATTGAGTCGCTTCTCGTCGACTCAGTTGGTATCCATGTCGCTCATATCCAGGTGTGAACATCTCTGCAGCGAATTGCACGGTTAAGGCAAAAAGGCAAGGAAAGTGTCATCTCGAACTGGCTCCGAGGTCAGAGCATCCTCACAATGTGATCTGTCGTTCTCGGATTGTAATGCTACCTCCGGTTTTAGGGTGGAGAACATTCTTTGGGACTCTTATTCTGCAAAACAGACACAGTGACTGTAACTATGCTGCGCGGTATGATGTGGAACACGGCCTGTTCAGCTTTGTGCATTTTCCCTGTAGTCCGGTGTGTTTCATGTTCCGCGTAAACGTGAAAGTTGTCCTGTTTCGATCAAAGGGTGAAATCATTTAGCAAAGCAAGAATCGAAATTGCAGTAATGTCAAGCAGCTCATGGTAATTTGACCAAATCATAACCGATCGTATGTTCTTACGCACTCACAGATACATTTGTAGTTGAAAAGATTCTGAGAAGAATGACTCAGCTTACCATTGATAGTTGTCTGGATTGATGGGCTACCATTATCTGCTGCGAAATTGATATTGTAGACGGGCACATCCCAGCAGTTGTGTGAGTCGGAGAGAGATCATGGAACCATTTTTACGTGACTTTGCATCTGTTGTTATGCAGGAGCACAATTGGAAGCGCAAGAAAATGGTGAAGCGCGGCTGGCTGGTAGTGTGGCCGAGCGGACTAAGGCGCTAGATTAATGCTCCAATCTCGATAGTGCTCTTGTCAAGGTGGGATGGGTCCGAATCCCTCCGCTACCATTTCAGTTCATCAACACCAACGGCGCAGCCTTGTTATAATGCAGTTTCTACCCCTGGTGCAGTTCTATTTAAGACAGAAGGAAAATGGTGTTGCTTCCCGGGGAATTAACTGTGTGGGGAAGTTCTGTGCTGTCATGATCGTGTTCGCCTCCCGCGCGGAAAGTCGCAAGAAGCTCTAGTGTTGCTTTACATTCCAGGCAAGTTGAGTTTTTACTGGAACCGAATGGAGACTGTTATATCATCGCGGTTGTGAAACAAAGTCCTTCGGTGACTCGACTCGTCGTTATTTGGTTTTCTGGCCAATGAGAAAAGCATTCCAATGAATTTCGTTGTCATATGATATTTAATTTCTACGATTTCCTTCATTTCCGTCCTGGAGACATCGGAAGGTAAAGGTAATCTATTCGAGACTGTGATTGGTGAAATTCACTTTTTTATGTCCCATTCTTATTGTGTTCTTTCTCTCTCTCTTTTCAGCATTGTCTGGGAAGTGGTGGTGCACTCAGGCTCCAGTATGTTTGAAAGAGCAGTTTGGAATTGCCCTGTTGTTAGTTGTGAGATTACTTTATGACTCATGCCCCCGGCCTGTCTCACATTTTGCATTCATGCTCGCTGTGTCTGAAAATGCATTTGGTTTGCCAGTTTTGTTTGTGTTCCGTGTTAAATGCTTTCTGTTTTGCGATTCGCTCAATACATTACGAATAACAGCGTTTCTGAGGTAACTTCCAGCTGCAAAAAACCTCAACTGAGAATCTGGGAAAATTTCCCGGAGTATGGTCAGTCGGAGCAAAAATAAGGAAGTCGTTCGTTTCTGCAGTGTCTTACAATGCTACCTTTCCCGTGAGCAGTCGAACAGACTAAATGATTGTGCCACAGACTGCGACGGCAAGCTCCGCTTTAAAGTAATCCTTTAAAGCCAGTGTAAGCAACACAACGTTATTGGGGTACACCGCGTGGAAACAGATACTTCGGTGTATCTCGTCCATGCTCACCACATAGCCAAAATTAAACAAGTCCCATTAAACAACGAGCGATTGAAAACTGAAAGGTGAAAGGTAAAATGGCTCCAACTTTCAGTGCTGGATGCCACTGTGCCTCCGCAGTAGCGTCTGCGCCTTGTTCCTGTAGTGTAGTGGTCATCACGTTCGCCTTACACGCGAAAGGTCCCCAGTTCGAAACTGGGTAAAACTGCTGTGTTCTTCAACTGCAGCATTTTACATGGACAGGAGCGGAGTTTCCTTGCTTGCTTTCTCATCTGTAAACTGCCTTCGAATTTGCTTGAACAAATCTGCTCTCGTAGTGAAATGTAATGCCACTCCATTTAATTACTGTGCAAAGCATTGTAAAGTTTTTCTCCAACCTGGTTGTGATCATATGCCATTCTGTTTGAGAGTGTAGTTACCGCCTTCTGATCCTTCCACGAAAAGCAGTACCGCACTTGCATTCCTTGCGCAGGCGGCCCGTTTCCAAGACAGGGAAGAAGCTGATGCGCTGGTGTCACAGCGCACCGCGGATTCCTGAACTAGTCTGTCTGTCAAATGTACACCCAAAGTCGTCTATGAAGGACATCATTTGGAAGCTGTCTGTCGTTATTCAACGTGCGTGAGTTGTTACCAGAGGTCCTGAATCATGTTTTGGAGCAGTTCGCACGTTAGTGGCTCATTGAATTAGCAACAGCAATGAAAGAAATTACACTCTCAGAGGAACCTCTGGACCTTTGCTTTGATAGCGTCGCTAGTATTAAGGTGCGCCCCGAGATCTAACCACGTTGGAACTGAAACGGAGGAATCGACTGAGAGGCTACAGAATGACATCGCATCCATTTGGTTTTCTTTAAATCACTGACGAGCAGGAAAATGCAAACTGGGAGGGCGAGTGGGGAAGTGAGGCAATTGCAGCTCTGGTGAAATTCCTTCTTTGTGATTTACTCAGCAATCAGAGACGTGTGAAGGTGATTCAGGCATGAGAGCTCTTCACATCGAGAACAAAAAAAAGCACTTAAGGGCAGTTAGCACCTCTTCCGGAGCGGGGGGTGGGTGAGCTAATCACCTTTTGACTTCTGTTACTATGTTCAGAAACTGCCTTTTAGATTGATGTGAACAGAAACTGCATTTCTAATAAGCACCGTGGAGTTTAGCAAAATTTATTGAGTCGCTTCTCGTCGACTCAGTTGGTATCCATGTCGCTTATATCCAGGTGTGAACATCTCTGCAGCGAATTGCACGGTTAAGGCGAAAAGGCAAGGAAAGTGTCATCTCGAACTGGCTCCGAGGTCAGAGCATCCTCACAATGTGATCTGTCGTTCTCGGATTGTAATGCTACCTCCGGTTTTAGGGTGGAGAACATTCTTTGGGACTCTTATTTTGCAAAACAGACACAGTGACTGTAACTATGCTGCACGGTATGATGTGGAACACGGCCTGTTCAGCTTTGTGCATTTTCCCTGTAGTCCGGTGTGTTTCATGTTCCGCGTACACGTGAAAGTTGTCCTGTTTCGATCAAAGGGTGAAATCATTTAGCAAAGCAAGAATCGAAATTGCAGTAATGTCAAGCAGCTCATGGTAATTTGACCAAATCATAACCGATCGTATGTTCTCACGCACTCACAGATACATTTGTAGTTGAAAAGATTCTGAGAAGAATGACTCAGCTTACCATTGATTTTTCTCTCGATTGATGGGCTATCAATATCTGCTGCGAAATTGACATTGTCGACGGGCACATCCCAGCAGTTGTGTGAGTCGGAGAGGGATCATGGGACCCTTTTCACGTGGCTTTGCATCTGTTGTTATGCAGGAGCACAATTGGAAGTGCAAGAAAATGGGGCGGCGCGGCTGGCTGGTAGTGTGGCCGAGCGGTCTGAGGCGCTGGATTTAGGCTCCAGTCTCGACAGAGCCGTAGGTTCGAATCCCACCGCTGCCATTTCTACTGATCGTTTCCAACGACGCAACTTGTTAAAATGCTGTTTCGACCCCTGGTGCATTTCTGTTCAAAACCGAAGAAAAATGGGTTTGCTTCCCGGGTAATTAACTGTGGTGTGGGAAAGTGCCGACTTTTCCGGTGTCTGTGCTGTCATGATCGTGTTCGCTTCCCGCGTGGAAAATCGCAAATAGCTCTGCTGTCCCAGACAAGTCGAGCGTTTACTGGAACCGGATGGCGACTGTTATTTCATTGCTGTTGTGAAACAAAGTCCTGCGGTGGCACGACTCGTCGTTATTTTGTTTTATAGCCAATGGGAAAATCGTTCCAATGAATTTCGATGTCATACGTTATTGAATTTCTCCAATTTCCTTCATTTCCGTCCTGGAAACATCGGAAGGGAAAGGTAATCTAATCGAGACTGTGATTGGTGAAATTCACTTTTTACGGCCAATTCTTATTATGTTCTTTCTTTCTCTCTTTTCAGCATTGTCTGGAAAATGGTGGTGCAGTATGTTTGAAAGAGTCGTTTGGAATTGCCCTGTTGTTTGTTGTGAGATTACTTTATGACTCATGCCCTCGGACTGTCTCACATTTAGCATTCATGCATCTCTGTGTCTGACAATGCATGAGGTATGCCAGTTTTGTTTGTGTTCCGTGTTAAATGCTTCCTGTTTTGCGATTCGCTCAATACATTACGAATTAACAGGGTTTCTGAGGTAACTTACAGCTGCAAAAATCCTCAACTGAGAATCTGGGAAAATTTCCCGCAGTATGGTCAGTCGGAGCTAAAGTAAGGAAGTCGTTCGTTTCTACAGTGTTTCACAATACTACCTTCCCGTGAGCAGTCGAACAGACGAAATGATAGTGCCACAGACTGCGACTGCAAACTCCGCTAAAAAGTAATCCTTTAAAGCCGGTATAAGCAACACGACGTTATTGGGGTACACCGCGTGGAAACAGATACTGCTGGGTATCTCGTCCTTGCTCACCACATAGCCAAAATTAAACAAGTCCCGTTCCCTAGCATTTGGCCCCAATCCCTCGAAACGCATCATATCCAGAAACTCACCCGATTCCCTTTGCAATTTTCTGAGTGTAATAGCCTCCTCCACTTCCTCTGGTATCTCATTCCATACACGCACAACCTTCTGAGTGGGAAATGTGCCTCAGGTCCTTTGTCAATTTCAGCCCACTCACCTTAAACCTATGCTCTCGAGTTTTCAACTCACCCCAACTTGGGTAAAACACGTCAATACTCAGTTTACAACCCTTCCATAAGGTCATGTCGCAGCCGTTACGGCAGCAGTGATAACCAGTGAGCCAACTTACGGCCCTGTACAATATTGCAAGGCACATGCGGACGCGTTTGAAATGCGATTCCTGTCAAAGATGCTTTTGTTGTTGACCTTATTCGGAACAATAAATCCTGATTCCCTGAACAAGAAATGAACCCAAACCACAGTGGTGAAAGCGCTGCATCGTAACCATTCGTCGACCAGGAGGGATGGCATGTGCAGTTGTATCTTCTCTCAGCAGCACAGCTTTCTTTTCCAGCGATGAGAAATTTCTATCAAAAAAGAATGTTCGTGACACCGTTCTTTTACAGCCCAGAATAATACATTATGTCAGTGCCAGTCATTAAACATCCATCCATTCTCCTTTCCAGTTACCACTACTTGGCCCACAGCCTGCCGTCTGAACTGTTCATTTCAATGAGACTTTCCGTGCAAAGTTTTAATCTCAATTGAACCAACGATAGAAACTGAAGTCAGATACCGTCACATTTGTTCCTGACCTGCGGGAGACTGAACCACATTTTGACCCATAGAGGGAACTATACAGACACATCTTTTGATAGGGACGAAGGACTCAGGAGAGCCCAATTTCGATAAAATGAAGAATTGAACAGTCTGGCCTCTTCTTTGTTCACTATTAGCTTTAAAACCCGTTTCTGTTTACATAGATAAACTGGCAGGAGGCTGTCCTTCTAAGACTGCCCCAATCGTGAATATTTGGAACCTGCTAAACGTTGATTTCTCCACCTCTGGGGCAGCCTGGCTAGCTATGCTCTTCCAGCCTCCTATCTGTTCAATTTGGATTCCAGCACATTCCTACAGAAGGAACGGAAGCACACAGCCGCATCCCTGTACGTTTTCGTCCTGCACTGTTTCACCGTTACTTTACTGCTTCTACTGAGTCACGTTGTTCTTCCTGCCAAACAAAGGCATTCTTCGCAACAGAAGCTTGCTATTCTCATATTCCTCGAAAGAAAAACACGGATGTGGACTTCCAAACTGAAATAGATGAGGCCAGGTCTGCGGAAAAATATGACTTCCAGCTGTTCCTTCAAAAATATTTCCTAACAACATATAGAACGCACCTTCGGATGCTTGCTGCAATAGTTGTAAGAAAATTCAGCAAGACTGCCGTGAGAATGGAGGCTACAACTCCTGGTTTACAAAACCAGGGCTCGAACCACTGAGTTAAGGAAGCACTAACGTCTTGAGACTGACAAAAGATGATGACCTCGAGCAGAACAAATCTTGTCAAATCGGTTTTGTGATACAAGCTTCGTTTTGTGTGACAAAATACGACTTGAAACCCACTTCTTTGATCGCTTGTTTGTTATAACACTTTGTCAGCTTCCAAGTATCTCAAAATGTGACAGGGATCTACATTTGTTTAAACTCACACAGAGGAAAAGTTTTGAAGTTTCTATTATGAAAAAGGCACGTTGTAGTGTTAATACCGTTTAATTATCCTTGATTTCAGCATGTATTACAGTTTTTCTTCATCACTTGGTGAGTAATTCCTTTCCTATAGCCCTGTGCGATTTACATAGCGATGGGATTTCATAATTTATGGCTTTGGCAGATGACGTTTAGGCACTAAACGTGAAACAGTTCAAATCGAACATGCTCTGGAGGTTGAAATTCGAGGGAATGCAGAATATCTGAGGGAGCACTTTAAAACATAATCCCGGGTGTCGTGTCCGCTGGCTGGGTTAGATATTAGATATTAGATTACTTACAGTGTGGAAACAGGCCCTTCGGCCCAACAAATCCACACCGACCCGCAACCCACCCATACCCCTACATTTACCCCTTACCTAACACTACAGGCAATTTAGCATGGCCAATTCACCTGACCTGCACATCTTTGGACTGTGGGAGGAAACCGGAGCACCCGGAGGAAACCCACGCAGACACGGGGAGAACGTGCAAACTCCACACAGTCAGTCGCCTGAGGCGGGAATTGAAGCCGGGTCTCTGACGCTGCGAGGCAGCAGTGCTAACCACTGTACCACCGTGCCGCCCAAAGGGTTGGCATACTATTGACCAGCTCTGTTTGCTCTTGAGTGGGCTGGACGACATGACAGTGATACATAGAGGGAAGACAGTCAAGAGATTTGTAGAAAATGATGAAACCTTTGAAATTTAGCTGCCCAGTGATGGCTGAGCAACCCTTGTTGTGAGTACACCCACATGCAGAGGAGGTATTGGAAGACATCCGGATTACATCATTGGGTGAATAACCTGCAACTCTTTCCCTTCCACCATGAGGGAGCCCGTGTGGAAAGATAAAGCTGCGAAGGCCGCATTGCACGTTTGGGAAAATGGGCGTTGGTAAAAATGTCATTCAGATAATGAACAATGAAACAGTGAACAGAACGCAAGTGCACCCTTGAACAGAAGCTGAGGGAGTTAGAGCATAGAACATAGATCATTACAGCGCAGTACCGTCCCTTTGGCCCTCGATGTTGCGCCGACCTGTGTACCGATCTGAAGACCACCTTACCTATACTATTCCATGTACGTCCATATGCTTGTCCAATGACGACTTAAATGTACTTAAAGTTAGGGAATCTACTACCACTGCAGGCAAAGCGTTCCATACCCTTACTACTCTCTAAGTAAATAAACTACCTCTGACACCTGTCATTTATCTATCATTTCTCAATTTAAAGCTATGCCCCCTCGTGCTGGTTGTCGCCATTCTTGAAAGAAGGCTCTCCCTATCCACCCTGCCTCACCATCTGAATGTAATATATGTCTCTGTTAAGTCATTTCTCAACCTTCTTCTCTCTATCGAGAAAATTACAAGTCCCGCAGCCTTTCCTCGTTAGACTTTCCCTCCATATCAGGCTACATCCGAGTAAATGTCCTCTGCACCCTTTCCAAAGCTTCCATATCCTTCTTATAATGCGGTGACCAGAACTGTACACAACACACAAAGTGCGGCCGCAATAGAATTTTGTGCATCTGTAGCATAACCTCATGGTTCCAGAACACGATCCCTCTATTAATAAAAGCTAAAACACTGTATGCCTTCTTAACAACTCTGTCAATCTGGCTGGCAACTTTCAAGGATCTGTGTATCTGGACACCGAGATCTTTCTGCTCATCGACACTACCAGGAATCTTACCATTAATCTAATACTTTGGATTTCTCTTACTCTGACCAAAGTGAATCACCTCACACTTGTCCGCAATAAATTCCATTTGCCACCTCTCAGCCCAGCTCTGCAGCTTATCTATATCTCGCTGCAACCTTCTACGTAATTCGTCACTATCCACAACTCCACCAACCTCAGTGTCGTCTGCAAACGTACTAACACACCCTTCTACGCCCTCATCCACGTCGTTTATAAAACGAACAGCAGTGGATCCAACAGCGATCCTTGCGGCTCAGCACTGTTAAGTGGACTCCAGGAGCAACATTTCCCAACATCTACCACCCTGTGTCTTCTTTCAGCAAGCCAATTACTGACGCAAAATGCTTTATGTCCAACAATCCCATTCCTCCAGATTTTTTACAATAGCCTACTGCGGGGAACCTTATCAAACGCCTTGCTGGAATCCATATACACAACATCATCTCATCTACCTGCTTGGTCACCTTCTCAAAGAACTCCATAAGGTTTTTGTGGCACGACGTAACCTTCACAAAACTATGCTGACTATCCCTAATCAAATTATTCTTTTCGACAGGATTATAAATCCTATCTCTTATAACCTTTTCCAACACTTTACCACCAACTGAAGTGAAGCTCACTGGTCTATAATAAAAAAAGGATTGTCTCTACTCCCATTCTTGAACATGGGAACCACATTTGCTATCCTCCAGTCTTCTGGCACTATTCGTGTAGACAATGACAATTTAAAGATCAATGCCAAAGGCTCGGCAATCACCCCAATGGCTTCCCAAAGGATCTTAGGATAAATCCCATCCGGCCCAGGGGACATATCTACTTTCACACTCTTCAGGATTTCTAATACCTCCTCCTTGTGAACCTCAATCTCACCTCGTCCAGTTGCCTGTATCTAAGTATTCTACTCGACAACATTGCCGTTTTCTAGACTGAATACTGTTGAAAAGTATTCAGTTGGTGCTTCCCCTATCTCCACTGACTCTGCACACAACTTCCCACTAATGTCCCTGATTGGCCCTAATCTTATACTTGTCATTCTTTTATTCCTTAAATACATATCGAAAGCCTTCGGTTTAACCCTGATCCTATCGGCCAACAACTTCCCACGTCGTCTCCTGGCTCATCTGAGCTCTCTCTTTAGGTCTTTCCTGGCTACCTTGCAACCATTAAGCGCCCTAAATGAGCCTTCACATCTCATCCTAACACAAGCCTTCTTCTTCCTCTTTACCAGAGAATCTACTTCCTTCATAAACCACGGCTCCCGCGCTCTACAGATTTCTCCCTGCCTGACAGATTCATACTTATCTAGCGTGACCTCTCCTTTCCTGTTTCTAACTCCAGCCCATATTACGTCAGTTGACGAGACCCAAATATCCTTTCTGCAACTGTAATACTGTCCTTGACCAACACAGCCACACGTCTCCCTCTTTTACCTTCTTCTCTGTTCTTATTGTAATCCTGAAATCTGCAACAACCATTCCTGTCCCTGCTCTGTCCATGTCTACGAAATGGCCACAACATCGAATTCCCAGGTACCAATGCAAGCTGCAAGTTCGTCCACCTTATTCTGGATGCTCCTGGCATTGAAGCAGACACACTCCAAACAAAATGTTTGCTTGCTGGTGCCATCTTGCGCCCCTGAAGCTTGATTCTGGACCTCCCTACTCTCAAAAACTTCTATACTTGAACTGCAATTTTGGTTCACATCCCCCTGCTGGATTAGTTTAAACCCACCCAATAGCCTTAGCCAATTTCCCGCTCCCACCCAAAGATATTGGTACCCGTCTGGTTCAGATGAATATCATCCTGCTTGTACAGGTCCCACCGACCCCAGAAAGAGCCCCAATTATCCAAGAATCCAAAACCCTCCCTCCTGCACCATCAGTGTAGCCACGTGCTCAACTCCTCTCTCTCTCTATCCATTGCTCCACTAGCACCAGAGCAGGGAGGGAATTTGAAAGAACGGATCGAAGTGTATTCTGACCGTGTCGTCCAAACGAATGGTTTAGCGTTTGAGCTGCAGAAGGGCAGAGAAGTGGAAGAGTTAATGATGTTAATGAGGTGCAAGTCGGCTGACATGGTGATGATGGGGTTATGTGATTAAAAACACATCACGAGTTGAAGGATGTCACCATGGTAATGACGTGTCTGTTCAGACTCAAACCTATGCCAGGGAGAAATTTAAATCAGTGGCGACGCATTTTCTCCTGTCACGTCGTCGATGATGCCTTCCAGCTCATCTCATCCACTTCCCTCAACCCCACTCCCAAAACCCATCCCTCCAAATATGACGAGGACATAACTTCCTTCTTCAACACTTTAAAATCTTGCAGCCTCTGTAGACATCATGTCATCCTCCGGTATTTCCGTCAGAAGCAAATGAACCCCAACAATTAAGATGTGCTTCCCTCCCCACCCCTATCCATTTTCTATAAAGATCATTCACTCTTCCAATCTCTTACAAAGTGCACGCTACCACAAAACCACACTCCTCTCCCAGCACCTTCTCATTCCTCCACGGGATTTGCAAAACATCCACCCACACATCCGTCCTCAAGTCTGTCAAAGGCCCAAAAGACCCTTGCATGTCCATCAGAAGATTACCTGCATTTCCACGCATGTCATTTACTGTAACAATTGCTCCCTCTGCTGTCTCCTCGACATTGTGGAAATTGGATGCCAAATTACAGACCGCTTTGGAAAACATCTCCGGGACACCCGCACCAAACAACACCACTGGCCTCTGGCTGAACAGTCAACTCTCCCTCCCACACAGCCAAATTCATTCAGGTCCAGGGCCTCCGACGCTCTCATGAACTGTCCTATCTGTACATCTTCCATCCCACCTATCTGCTCCAGCCTGCGCTGCGACCTTTCATCATTATCCCCACCTCTGTCAATCTGGCACACTCTCCGCTACCTTGTCCCACCCCACCCGCTTCCATTTGTGTCTGTACCCCCTCGGTTCACAAGCCTCTTTCCTGATGAAGTCTCGTGTCCAAAGTATCGATTGTCCTGCTCATTCGTTGCTTCCTACCCTGCTGCGCTTTTCCAGCATCACACTTTCGACTCAGTGGAGAGGTAGTGGATTTTGAGCTGGGGATTGAAGTCAGAGGCCTCAGTTTTGCAATGATTGAATTGTAAGAAATGTCTGCTCCACCAGGACTGTATGTCAGACATGCCAGGACAATGTTTGACCTGGAGGGAACACGGAGGCGATCGTGTTCATATCCACCTGCTGACCTGCTCGTTCCCTGTGGTGGAAGTTGCGTGCATGAAAGATTCTGACAAAATTCTGGTCAAATTCTTAGTGTCGAAAATCCCTTACCTTCAAGCCATATCTTCAGACAGATTCTAGAGTCTTTTGAAAGACGGTTTTACACTCTCATTTTGGGATCACATCAATTTCGCAGGATATTAGAAGGGGAAGATTTAGAGATCAACCCCTCCACCATAATCTGATGAAGCCACGAATTCTATCCCAAATACAACTTGATCAGATTTCGAACGTGAAAGGAAAAAGCTCTGGTAATAGTGTGAGATAAGTCGTTCACTTATTGTGCGTGTGGACCAGGTTTTTACCTGTCATCAGACTTACACATCTCAATTGCAGTCATAGTGAGGAATGACTGGAAATGTAGGGATTCATTTCCCTGTCTGAGCTGAAATCCCTTGGACGCAATGATACCAGGAACAAGCCATTCACCTGCTCAGATTGTGGGAAGGGATTCACTCTGTCACTGACCTGCTGCGACACCAGCTCGTTCAAAATGATGAGAAACGATTTCAGTGTCTGAACTGCGGAAAATGCTTTAAAAAGTCCTGCGATTGGAGAACCGAACACGACGCTCATACTAATGAGAAACCTTTTCTCTCTCCGGACTTTGGAAAATGTTATCAAACCTCTATGTGTTTCATCTCTGAGAAATATGCCCACATAAATAAGAGTCCATTAAGATATATAGAGACCTGACGTCTGACCCACGTGCTCACCCGGAATAGAGACCTTTCCAATTCCAAATCTGTGGGACCTTGCTCCAAAGTCCGAGCGACCGGATGACTCATCACCTTTCTCGCCATATTAACAGGACTTTCTAAATGGCATGACTGCGGGAAGTGCTGCAGAAGGTGCTGAATACTTGCGTGTGTTCAACGTGTTCACACTGAATAAAGACATTAATCATTATAAACGTTCCTGGGGACAGATCATCATGAACGTCATCACATTGTGGAGAGACCTATCAAATATGTAGCCTGTGGGATGTGCTCTCTAGTCTCTGTAGAACTGATTTCCCATCGATATTTTCGAATTGTGAGAGAAGTTTCAAGGAACCTATTCCAGGAATAGGTTTAAGCGATCATCTCAACTCTCAGTACACCATCTGGTTTGCATTTGGCCGCAAGCATTTACCTGCTCCATGTGAGCAAAACAGTTAGGTCACTCATTGACCCTGTTGAGAGAATAGAGGATCCCACTGAGGGAAGGAATTCACTCACTCATCGACCCTACTAAGGCAGCGTAGTGTTTACATATCGCAACATCAATTGAACATTGTTGTTCTTCACATTCAGGCCTGCAATCAAAGTTGGAATATTCTAGATAACAATCAAATAAATCAGCTTTGTGTTAAATGCTTTGAGTAGGTAATGAGCAAGCTAGACGAAGTCAAGCCGGTGGAGGTGACCAGCTTGAATTTCCCCAGGCATATGTCAAGGCGCAGTACGGCAAACTGCTGAGGAAGAGGACATGGATTGAGGCTTGGCTGATAGGCAGAAGGCAGACAGTTGGGTAAAGGGGTCTTCTCCAGGATGGCAGCCCGTGACTAGTGGAGTTCAGCAGGAGTCAGTGTTGGCAACATATCTATTCACATTATGTATGAAGGATCCATTCAAAGGAATTGAGGGTGTTGTTGCTCCATTTGAAGAAGACACAATGATAGGCGTAAGGGCAGATCTTATTGTTGAAGCGGGCATGCAGCAGAATGACTTGAACAAACTGAGTGCTTTGAAAAAATAGTTGCAGTTGCGGTACTTTGTGGAAAAGTGTGCGGTCATATATTTGGTGGTAAGAGTAGAGGCACAAACAATTTTATGAAAGCAGAAAAAATTCAAAGTTCAATTTTCTCTTATGTTTCACATGCAGTTTCAGTTGGTGTTTTTGAACGCAAATACAATGCAGGTGTTCAGTTCAAGCGAATAGGAAAGCCCGGGCAGACGTTTATACCTAAGTCAATAGGAGGCTCTGGACAGATACATTTGGAACATTAGGAGCAGGTCTAGACCACATATCGAAGTGATGATATGTTTTGAGTGGTGGATCGGAGGTTTATAATGGCTGACTCAGTGGCGAGTACCCATGTCTTGCGGCCTCAGCGATGTTGGTTCAATATCTACTTTGGATGACTGTGTATTTGGAGTTTGCACATTCCTCCCCAGACGAAAGAAGTGCGGCTGACGTTCTTTGGTCAAGGGAAATGCAGAGTTACAGGAATTGAGTAGAGGTGTGAGTTTGGGTGTGATTCCCTTCGCAGGATTAGTGGGGGCTTCTTGGTCCGAATGGCCGGGTTCCACATTGTAGGTATTCCGTTAGATCAATGTTGGTTGCTGAGATTTACGCCATCTCATAAGACTTTTTTTTTAAAAAAAGGGACAGCTTCCATATAAACACATGGTTTCAAGTGAATCTCTTGAACGATATAAGGAGTAGAGAGGCATTCTTAAGGAGGATATTATAAAGGTCAATCGAGGATATGAGATGTCATCAGAACATAAAGCTAAGTATAGTCTAAAGAGAATCTACAATAATTAAGAACTTGAGACCAAATAGGACTTTAAGATGAAAGAGCTCAGCTTTTTCTTGAATCTCAGCAGATGGAGAGACATATAATGTTCACCTCGCGTCAGTTTACACCATGGAGAACGACATAACGGGTACAATTAAATAATGATGTTTTGAAAGTCATTCACATTGAAAAGGGGATGGGCTGGAGGACCTGGAAAATATAAAGTTGGATATTTCTCTGGGATCTGATCTCCTGTATCCCGGAAACTTGTGGGAATTCGGGAAAGAAACCTTTGGAACTTGTGTAGAAATATTTTTATCATCTATTATGACGAGTGGGGCGCCGAATGACCAGGGGATGGCTATTGTGCCTTTGTTTAGAAAGGAATTCATGGAGAAGCCTGGGAGCGGTAGATGATTGTGTCTGGTTATGGTCGTGGGTAAGTTGGTTGGTGCAATTCTAAATGATAGGATTTATATGAATGTTTAGATACAAGGAATGAATCGGGATAATCAGCATGGTTTTGCACAGAATTGATTGAGTTTTTTGAGCGCGTAACCAAGAAGATCAATGAGGACAAAGTAACAGACTTTGCTAACTTGGACTTTAATACAATATTTTACACGGTTCCACATGGTTGACTAATTCATAAAGTTAGATCGCATGGAGTTAAATGTAAGTTTTCCACTTAGATATAAAATTAGTTTAACAGCAGTATGCTGAGAATGGTGGTGCAGGGTAATTTTCAGACTGAAGGACTGTTACCAAAGGTGTCCCATTAGCTGAGCGCACATTCATTTCTTTTACATTTAAATAAATGATTTAGGTGGCAAGATAGAAGTAAATTTGCGAAATTGGTAGTAGAAGGTTGTGAAGCGATTTTCTCGTCAGGTCAGTTTCTCTCTGCCCTTAGTTTAAAAAGCGTGTGGGAAAGGAGTGGAGAAGGGTCATTCGTCCATCTTGAAGCACACGATATCAGGCACCCAACTATTCTCGTCCCGTTTTGCTGCAGTTACATTCTCCCTGTGATCTTAAATGACATAACAATGGTACTGAACGTTGACATGGTCACACTGTTGTAACCCCTTTGAGGAGCGTATTCTCATGTTCACATACAGAGGCAGTCACACAGGCACATTTACCGACAGTGACAGTGTCCTCAGGATTCTCCCCACTCCATGTGCTTTACGTCTGTAAATTTCTCCAGAGCAAGGCGGCTTTAAGTGGAATACAAGGCACTTCGCCAGAAAATGTGCACCGTTGCGGTGAGCCGCAATATGAAATGGATACTGAGCTGAAATAATCGAACACGCTTCTCATGTGTAACTTTCAATAACACAAATCCCACCAAAACAAGCCGTCTGGCTCCTGGGACCTGACAGCATAGCGCCCAGCAGACATTCCTCACAAAAAACAACGGACCCACGGCAAAATCTAAACACGTTCACGTCTCATCTTGTTCCATTTCTGCCTCTGTCACACCTCCACTTTCCCCTGAACGTCCAGTCCCGATGTCAATGAGCTGTTTGATATAAACACAGGCACATCGAGAAAGTAATCTTTATCTCAAAAGCAGAGCCAGGGAATGTAAGCTGCAGGGGCTTGCTCTCGGCTGGTTAATGAGACATCAGGGTCTCATCGTCCTGATTATCAGATAGACTGATTCCACAAATATGCACCGTAATAGTTATTACCAATTGAAATGTGCCAATGAATACCGTGACTGTCAGAACTATCGGGGAGAGTAGCTTCGATCTCTTCCTCGCCGAGGGACATTTTGAAAAGGATGTCCTGTTACTTCACAAACTGACCAACTCGCAGCTGGCCATGGAAGTGTCTTGCACAAAAATGCCCTTTGGCCCACTAAGTCTGCACCAGTCCAACACAATCCCCTGAACGGTTCTTATCTCATTTGGCGTCACATTTGTCAGAGGGGCAAACGTATTCAGTAATGGAAGTGTACAACTAAATGGATCTTACCTGCTTTGGAGTTTTCTGCCTTTTCCATCCTGACAGGCGGTTGGTTGCAGATTACTAACGTTCCTTGCCTGAGTTATACGCATTTCACCTCATCCTGCAATTTGAATTTGAAACAAGAAAGCAGAGAACAAGCACTCTTCAAGTTCACTCTCGGCTCTCAATTACAGTTAGAAAATGCTTAACTGCAATGAGGAATCCACAGTGGAATAAATGCCCATCGCGTCAACCACTTGGCCACAACTGCAGAAGCGCGCTTGTAAACTTGTTTCAAGTTTATTTGTTTGAATTCAATCACCACAGTTTCGATAGGGTTAAATGTCAGGACATGTTTGGACTGTGTAAACAATCTCGATGGTTGAAATGGTCATTCAGTTAAAAAGAAAGGGAGAGATTGCAGGAGAAACAAAACAGATCTGGCAGCATCTGGGGAGAGGTAAACAGAGACAACGATTTCTGTTCTGAACTCGGTAAAATCCCGGAACTGTGCGGACAAAAAAAACAACAGATGGTGTGAGAACAGCTGTCGCTCTGTTCCTGGGTCGTGTGAGAACAGCAACCTGTCAGTGAAGAGCCGAACGCACTGACTAACATCGCCACAGAGACTGTTGAGCCAATGGCTTCAATGATCCCCGAATGCAAGCTGCAGCCTGCTCCTCCCATATTGACAATCATCTTTAATTAGTATGTCGTTTCCGAAATAAATCCTGGGCAATTCACGGTGAAGACATGGGAATAGTCTGATCCCACCCTTTACAGTCACATGCATGACACCGGAAATCAGTTATCCTCCTACAGAGAACGCCTCATTTCCAGCCTTTCAGTGTCCTATCTTTTCCCGCATTTTCTAATTGCCCCGGAGCTGAGATGAGATTTGACTTCCTGACGTGCAGGAACAGAATCCTTCAATGTCACAGATCAATTCAAGTCCGGAGTACATCAGAGTCAAAATACCGGCCTCCGAAAGAACAGAAAGATTTCTAAACTGTCTCTGCTCAGCGGGCCAGTTCACCCCTCATTTTCCACTGAATCCGCGCCCCAAGGAATATCTAAAGATTCACAAAGCTCGACGCTGGGATTTCTGTTTTGCTTGTTGAAAGGTTTCCCATTTGACAATTGGCAACATTTTCCCAGATTCTTTTCACAATACTCTGCTTTGCACCATGTAGAGAGATAAATAAACCTCCTTCTGTAGAGAGATAAATAAACCTCCTTTTGTGGAGAGATTCACGTCTCTGGAAATGTTTTCTTTGGAGCAAGATTCCTGTATGTCAAGCAATGAGCAGGCCTGAGAACATATCGAGTTGTTGAGACGGTTTTTCTGGAGTTCCAGAGATAACTAATCCAACAAGAAATCATTTTAAATCAACTGAGAGTGAAACATGCTCGGTATTGATGAGAGATTGAATGCATATAAAGGATCCATTTTCATGAGCAGAGAGATTAATAATATAGCAATGGTCGAGTGAAAAAAGATGCATTTTTATCGCACCTTTCAACTCCACTCCAATCACAGGCACTGAAGCACCTGTGAAGCAGATGTGTCATTGTCAGTAATAATGTGCTCATCAGGGCAGACTGTTCAAACAGAGGTTAAAAAAGAAAACTCGGAACTGGCACTGGAAACAGCAGTGAGATTGTGTTTTACTTTAAAAGTTTGTTCTGTTCTACTTTATATTCAGAACAGTGAAGGACCGGAGATCCCAATCTCAGGGGAAGGGGTTACCCACAAAAGAAATAAATGAGGAGGATGTTCTCACATTCAGAGGGTAGCAAGTATGTAGAAATATTTACAGCAGAGGCCTTTCAAGACTGAGTATATTCAAGGCTTCAATTATCTCTCTGTTATTAGCATGGAGAAAGAGGCAGTGTGAAATGTGCCCAAATGTGCTGACAATACACACGCGTGGGAGTTCATGTTATGATGAGATCGTGGCATATAGATAGATTGGGTGAGTGGGCAAAAACTTGTCAGATGCAGTTACATGTCCGGATTATGAGGTCATGCACGTTGGTGGGAAGATTCAAAAGAAAGAGTACCATTAAAATCGAGAGAAAGTAGAAGAAGCTTGTGACAAAGTGGAATCTTATACACGCCACATACAAAGTTTAGTATCATATTATTTCCATGACAAAAAGGATGGCTCCCTTTACGATTGCTAACAATGAAAGAGATGATTTCCCAGGAAAGAAAAATAATAACTGAAACTTATAGCCGAATCGAAAATTTAGAAAAGACTTGGATCGTTCCAATGGACGACGTTAATGTTTATGGTTCTCTAACATTTGTTTACAATGGGGCTGGGTGTGGGAATTAGGGGAGCTGCGGAGTGGAAGTCAGATTACCCATGATAACTCTCATCCTTCATCTGTCTTCGTCATTTTGTACGTTTTATTTCGCATTTTGCTTCCTGTGAGGGCCCTTGTAAACTGTACCCGCTGGTGACTTATTTCCCTGGTTGTTCTTCATCACGACCCGAAAGAAATCAACATTCGTTTCTCCTGAATCTCGGTAACTTCTGATCAAATGTCACCAGCACCTCGACATTTTCCACGTCGGTCTGCCTTCTTGAAATATTAATTGATTTGTCACTGTGTTACTGTTGCACAAATCAAGAACAAATCTAAAAGCACCAATAGCATCTAGGATGTAAACGCAGATAACTGCAGCCGCTCCCCAGAGCACTGCCAACTGTGCGATCACAGAAGCATACATTGTACAGCCAGGAAACTCAAAACAACAGAAACACTCTTTTGGGCTGTTTCTCAATCAGCAATCGAATTTTACATTGGTAATATCAACAGTTCCCTCACACAAGCAACTACCTAATGCTGCAGACGGAGGATAAAGTGTGGACTGTAGATACTGGAGATCAGAGTGAAGAGCGTGGTGCTGGAAAACACAGCAGATCAGGCAGCATCTGAGGAGTAGCAGAATCGACGTTTTGGCCGAATATCTGATGAAGTATTCATGTCAGAAACATCCATTCTCCTGCTTCTTGGATGCTGCATAACCTGCTGTACTTTTCCAGCAATACATTTTCCATTGCTGCAGATTGTCACACATTGCGAGATTCCAGCCACGGAATCAGCGACACTCAGTGTCATGAGTCAACTTACTGCGGACACCTGGCAGTGGTGTTTCATGTCAAGTTGATCTTCAAGAATGCGTATCGTGAGTTGTCTGTCCTGTATAATGTTTCCTGCAGTCACGATATGCAATATTTATTTTTCCAAATTTGTCTTGCCTATGATGGGTATTTGGTCCATTTTTTGGTGAATTGTTGTCAAATATGTCTTTCGGTTTATGCTGTCTCAAAACTCCGAGTGGTCAGAGGAGTCTGGCTGTACGTGCCGAGACATACTTTTACCTATAATTTAGAGAGCTTGGTTTGTTGGGTAATGGCATGTCCTCCTGGCGTTGGTTTTGACAATGAATCTGCGGGAATATCTATTGTTGCAAAATATTTCTGGAAGATCCACTAAACAACACAACCAGCTGTTCCAAGTAGCAATGCACAGCGATGACGAAAACAACAAATTCGACTATGACAACACAAATACATTGGGGCCAGCTAAACAGAGTGAAGCCAGAGAATTTCTAGAATGACGAGACTCATCCAATGACTCCATTAAAAAACAAGTTGATCTGGACTCAACATATTGGGACATGCAAAGTAACGACAAGAAACAGCAATTGAATGCAGTGGGAAATAAATCAAATCAATTCGAAACGCTGCAGGACAGCAGAGCTTCACATGAGTTTCATCTGCCTTGAAGATATCACCGAGAAAGAGGAGGAAACGGCCGCAAGCCAACTTCCCAAAACCATCGAACTTCCCCACACCATCTGCATCCTTCACCTGAACAACAGAATTTTACACAAACCTTGAAACCCTGAAACAGTCAGAGCCGCCACAGCGGGAAAATGAACACTGGCATCCCACGTGACAACTGAGGTTACCAAACGCCACCAGGTGGATGTCAGAACTAACTGAGGCTGCAAGCAACTTGTGCATGCCCTTGTCAATAACACCTGCTTGATTATCCTCATCCCATTTTCCATCATTTAACGTTGTATGCCTTAAGCATTACAAATTCACAGTTAAGTATCTCTGATGATTATTAGAATTTCTGCCGCTCTGACTCATAGGGACAATGATGTCCAGATTCCAATGACTTGCAAGCTGATAAAGATTTTTTTATGTAGAGCTACTCGAACGTTTATGACTCTTATCTTAAATCTATGATTGATTGATCCATCCATCATCGAGAAATCTTTCGTTAAGTGTACCCAATCCATGCCCCTCATTATTTCCTACATCTCAATACTGTCTCCTCTCAATCTCTCCTGCTCTCACAAAAGCAAAGCCAGTCTGTCGAAACTCTTTCATAGCTGAAGTTCTTCAATCCAGACAATATGTTGGCAAATCACTTCTGCACCATTTCCACAGCTGTCATATCGCTTCTTTTATGTGAATTGCAGAATTATACATAACACTCTAGCAAGAGACGAATAAAGACTAGAAATAAATGCGGGGAATTCGCAAACATTGGTCTTTTCCAATAAAGTCTCTTTTCCTCGATACTGTTCTGCGTCCTTTTCATGAATCCAGTGCTCCAATGATATCTGGACCATGCAAATCAAACACTTTACATGAGGATTGATGACCCAACCACATTATCTGATTGCATTAAGTGGCTTAAAGCTCCTCATGGTGGTCTTGGTGCAAGTACACCTAACAAGAGTGACAGCTGCAGCACTAACTTAACGGTGTCAATGTGAAAGTGAATGTTACTTTGTGCAATGCCCCAATGGCATGTGAGGAAGGATAGAATGGAAGAATAGTGATTGGGAAAGGGAGAAACTTCTCCGAGATTAGGTGCAGATAAAGTTTGAAGCAAGAAAATCATCACCTTCAAGAGCATTTTAACCTTAAAAATTGATTTCTTCCTTTCTGCGTTTGTTTTGCAAGGGTTATGTGGAGTAATATGGAACAAATGCGCATTACTGATACTCGGATTTGAATGTAGGTTGCTTCGGCCACAATGCAGAGGATGAGCCACTATACGATCACGTGAAAAAATAACCAACAGTAAAAGCAATAAATGCAATGGCTGAGAGTGGCGAGGAACAGCACCACATGCACAAGAGGATAACCTACTGAGATTGGGTTGTATCGTCATCTTCGATGTCCTCAGTGGCTGTGGAGAGTCCATCATTGAGAATGTTGGAGACTGATTTCGATAGATTTCGAGAAAAGATGAAATGTACAGGCTTAGCAAACAAATTGTTGAAATGTTGGTTTAAATAACAACGAAGTTTCTCATCGTTACTTTACCAGTGCCTCGACACAAGGTTGTAACCCTACGGTTGCACACTTCAATCACACTGACTTCCAGGTCTGGAATAACAGAAATTTAGCGACGCAGTGGCGAAGATCCGATCGGAATTTGAGAGCGGAATGAACGCGTGAATCTTTAACTTTCTGCCAGTGACCAAGTCCGTGAGCATGCAGTTCTTCTATGAAGGCAGAGAGGCGCGTGAAACGCCCAGGATGGGAGCTCCAAACTAGGCTGGAGCAACTGGAATAGAGAGCTGTGGGAGAAAAGGCTGGGAGTTCTAACCTTATCTGGATACACTTCACTTGACATGGCGCAGTAACTTTGGGTTGATGGAAAGTATCTTGAGCCATTTTAATCTGAACTGAAATTGTTTTTGACAGCATACATTTTTGTGGATTGAGGGAGGATCTGCCCCAGGGAGTTGTCACAATTATAAATAAACATTTCGCAAAGACTGAACTCGTCTAGGTGTATCTGTGCATTGTGAAATGGGCTAAATATCAGTGCACTCTGACATTTCTCATATTCTGACTTTGCAGTCGGTTAATTTTCTGGAAGGAATTTTAAAAATATTTTTTGTGTTATTCAATTTCCTGCTAGCTTGTTCTGGTCTGGTCATTGATGTAACATGAACAACCGAACATTAATATGATTTTGGGATTCGGTTCGACGTTCCCTCGAATTACGGAAGAACAACAGGACAGCAGAGGTGAAATTTATCAGAACAGTAGTGATCAAATTGAATGAATGGGCAGACAGAGGATGAAAGGAAGCTTCATGAGGATAAATGTATTTTCTTTGCCAATGAAACTACCCGCATCACAAAGTGTCTCACCTGGACTGACAGAAATGAAGTTTATAAGTCCTTATAAACTTGAGGTGGGGGGAATGTAAACACAGCCAGCTCCAAAAAAAAACAGAAACATTTGTTCTTTTCTGAACCTCAGTCCCGGACTGACTAAGATGACCTTTGGAAAATTATTTTGCACAATGTCCGAAGAGGACTTACAGATTCGACCACGGAAACCAAATTAAATATCAAGATCAAATCATACCACTTTATTCGCTACATCCCCCCTTTTGACACATGATCCTCACTGTGTGTTAATTGGCATGGAATGGGAATAATGATCGCGTTGACAGGGTTTACCAATGGGGCCACACCACACCCATTCACTCATTCTGCACCCTGCCATTGTCCATTCACGCTTGTCCTTCGGCGTGGCCTGCGACTCGACCTCCCATAAGTCTGCTTTAGATTACAAGTAATTGACATACACATGTCAACTGATCACTTGACGGCTGCTGGGCTGCTGTCCTTCCCGGTGAGTTTGCATTCGCATTGCCTTGAGAAAGGAAATCGTACTTTTTCATGTGGGCTTCACATTTACAGACAACGAATGATTTAGGCGGTAGGATCGCTACCAGGAGGTCAGAAGTCAGACCACGGTGTATTTTGGGATTTCCAGTGTAGGCCAAGAAGCCCCTGTGTTTCCACAGAGTTCCACAATTATGTACAACCCCGTATGCATATCTGCGGTCGGTGTAAATATTCACTATCCTTCACTCAGCCAATTGACATGCCTCAGTCAAGGCAATCAACTTTGCTGCTTGAGCTGACAGATGACAAGGGAGTGATTCCGCTTTGACTACCTCGTGGGTAGTTACTACAGCATAGCAAACACAATTCTGGCCTGTCCGTTTGCCCCTGAATGCGGACCCATTCACAAAAAAACGCAATATCCTGATTCTGAGTTTGTGAATCCTGCACGCCTGGTCTTGGTGAGTTACAGCGACACAGTCATGTGGGTCTCTGTCTCCTGTTGTAGCGAGAAGGCTAGCAGCATTACGGACGTTACATCTCGTTATTCTAATGTTAGGCATCTCCAATAGTACAGTATTGTTTCTGAGCCAACGTGCTGCAGACATGTGTGCTGTGTTTTGCTCGGAAAACAGTAAGAATGCATGTGGGACCAGGAGGGTTAATTCTCCAAAGCCGACTGTGTCCCTGGACGCTACAACAAACTTTTTAAGCTGCAAACACGGCTTGCAGGCATATAGGCAATCCTGCCGCTACGGGGTCTAGGTTTAGCCAAAATGTAAGCTACCTGCCTCAATTTTCCCACATTCTCCTGCATCAGCTCAGATGTCATGCATCTACCGTTTGTACAAAAGGCTTGTTTGGATTCGGACCCCCAGTGTAGGTGTGGTTTGGAGCGCCTGTTTAATTCAACTGCAACGGTCTCTGGTTCTAAAACTCTAAGCCATTGGAAATTTCATTTAGGGGCGCCTCAAGGGTTGTGTAATGTGGGATAAAAAATCGACAGTAGGAGTGCAAGACCAAAAAGAATAGCAATTGTTACTTCGTGTGAGGCTTTGGAATTTGCTGGATTGCTTGAACTTTGTCTTGACCAATGCCCTCCCCTTGTTCAGACAAGAAATGACCAAAGAAGTTCACCTGTTGTTGCACAAATTGTAGATTTGCGAAACAAGCTTTGTGCCCATTCCTGGCGAGATTGCAGAGCGACACAAGCGTATCTTTCTCACATTGTTCCTCTGTTGGTGCTGCTATTAAGCATTCGTCTACAGACTGCAGAAGCGCTGACCCCGGGGTTAAAACAAGAATCTCCAGACTCCAGCATCGAGCCTCATTAATTCTGGTGGGGGACTCACAGTCATCTTGACAAAGTCGCTTGAATGTATATGATTTGCCTTTGAGTGGAAAAGTGAACCAGAATTGACTTTCTGGGTGTACCGGTACACGAAAGAAGACATTTGATAAATCCATAGCAGAGAACCATTTACTGTCAGGTGGAATTCGAACTCATATAGTACAAGGATTAGGAACATTTGGGGCGGGCGGAACAACAGCATAGTTGACTACCTGCAGGTCTTGAACAAAGCTCCGTTTCCCCGATTCTCCTGGAATGTTTGCCTTTTTGACCAGAAAAATGGGGGCTCTCACCGGTGATTATCCACAGGGAATTATCACTCAAGCTTTCAGGAGGGATGCAAAGTAGTATCATTTGGCAGCCTCGTGTTTTAACGGGTCTCGTGCTCTGCATGGACAATACTCAGACTTCCGGGCTATTCTTATGGGTTCACAGCTTCCTATGAACCCCACATCACGTTTGCCTTTTGCCCTGCCCTTCTTAATCTTGGGTCCGAGACATCTACCATACCTAATCGCCAGGCTACCCTCTTGGCGGGGGTTACCTGGACTGCTCTATCTGCCTGAGTTAGCCAATTTAGTTTCTTCATATCTGTCCTGATGTGTGCATTGAATCAGGTACGCACATCGTCGGTGAAAACACAATCTTTCGTTTTTTTGTGCCTGCAGTATGCATCGTCTCAAATCCTGCCACCTCTCGCTGGATGCCTTCGCCAATGGTGCGTGAATAAAGGTGCCTTCCACATCAAAAGGATTTTTTTTTCTCATTCCTTGACTGTTTGTCCCTGGTATGGTAGTTTACTGGCCTTGTATGTCTGCTATTATTTCGGTTTAACTTTACTTTTTTTTCTGTCTGTCTGCAACACATGCCTCTGCAAAGTTTCCCTATGCTTTTATTGGATTTAAAATAAATGTTAATTTACCATTACAATGGACATTACATTATTTTACAGGTTGCGGCAACAGCGAGGGTCGAAGTGCCTGTACTGCATTGTAACGTTCGATGTTGTCAGTTACATTTCCTGCTGGTTTCAGATATCTCTCCTCACTCTGGAAGCTCCCGGTCGCATGTTCCAGAGATTTCTCTGCACTTCAGTTAATCGAGGCAACTGTATTTCCTGCTCAGAATGTGATCTCTCTCCAATGGAGAAAGGAAAATAAAGTCGGTGACAAAGCTGAGATCACTTACGTTCTGTCCAGAATCAACAAAAACTATCCCGATCTTCCAGTCTCCGTAACTTCAACATTACACTGTGTTCTCACCCTTCAGGCTCTCTGCTTGTATTCCTGATGAAGGGCTGTTGCCCGAAACGTCGATTTCACTGCTCCTCGGATGCTGCCTGAACTGTTGTGCTTTTCCAGCACCACTCAAATCTAGACACTGTGTTCCCAGGCCATCATTTCAGTCTCTGGTCTGCTGCAGTGCTCCTTCAAGACACAACACAAGCTGGAAGACACGCAACTCATTTTCTACCGACAGACCATGAAAACTTTAGGACCCAACATCAAGTTCAATCATTTTAGAAACCGTCCGCCGTCTTACACATTCTTCACCCACACTCACTTCCCATTAGTTCTGAAGACGGATCATTGGACTCGAAGCGTTAACTTTCCTTCCTCATCAGAGATAGACAAGAGCTGCTGATTTTGTTCAGACCTTTTGGCTTTTCTTCTGAGAACTTTGTTTTTTCTCTTGTAATCGCCAGATACTGGAAGCGTCTGAATGCAGGAGGAGAATTTCACAGGGGATGAAAAGAATGGAAAGGTTTTGACCACTCCCATTGTGAAGGTACGCGAGCTAGACTGGGGATGTTGCTCTAAGCGCAGAGAAGGCTGAATAAGAAACCGATTAACGTGCTCATTTTATGAAGAGGATAGATATGTGTGACAGAGATAAGCTTGTATTGGGAAGGAACAGAGTGACATAAATGGAAGACAGGAGACAAGGAGGTGATTTAGGAAGAATACTTTCACCTAGAGAGTAATGATTATCTGGAAATCATTATCTGAACATGTGGTAAAGGTAAGTGTCATGAGAACGTTTCAGCAGTCTGTCGCCGAACACTTGATGAGCCAGAGCACGAGTGGATAAGGACCAGGTATCAGAAAGTGTGACGAGGACAGACAGGCGCGAGATGGGTGTCCTGAATGCAATGCGTCAAAGGCAAACTAGTGTGCTTAAAGATTACAGCTGGCGAGGCTCTGTGGCGCAATAGAAAGCGCGTTGGACTTCTCCATCTCTATTCAGGTTGCTATTCAAAGGTTGTGGGTTCAAACCCCATCCAAGTCGAGTTTTAATTTATGTTTTGCAAAGTGGTCAGACCAGACTCGGCTGCTCATTTGCAAAACCAGTAATAATCGTGCATAAACCTAACTGTCTCGAAACGGAACATTTTCCTCCCACAGATTTACATTATCGATGTCTATTTATGGTAGAGATCGATAAATACCTGTTAGCCAGTACGATGTTGTGGATGGGCTGGAAAAAGACATAAAATTGTTCTGTGAGCCATGATGATATCAAATTACGTGGCAGGACAGGATTGCTGTGAAGAATGACCTCCTTCTGCTCCTTTGTGTCTGTGCCATTTCTGGCCAAGGTTTTTAAATAATCACAATGAGGACAATATGAATTAAACGCCAAATGATATTTTGGTCTCATCTCCACTTCGCTTCCCTCACAGCTGGAATAGACAGCCCTTGTTTCAGCTTTAGATTATACAGCCGAGGATTCTCACAAGTTCTCCTTCAGGCTGAATGTGCCTTCACATAGGTTTCCAAGTGGACACATGGAGCAAGCAATTGCATGGATGCTGGGGGTTCAGGGGCAGATTTCCCCTTTGCTGGGCTGGAATTCTGGCCAAGGTAATGAACGTGAATTTCTGACATTTTGAATCTTACTCTGGATTCTTGCGACTTTACGAATTAAACTGAATATAATTTGCCCTTGCAGAACATTATTCAATCTTCACTGTGCATAAAAATCATGCCACATGCTCGTGCACGTAGTATGCTGAACATTGTTGATGTTGTGTGCAGTGTGGGTCGATGTCTCAGATGAACATGCCAAAGGA